>NC_058123.1:15529722-16143333 GCF_914725855.1 Thunnus albacares | reverse complement strand
AAGCCTTACTGGTAAAAACTGCACTAAAATCATACAAAAGAATGAAAAAAGTTTGGGGGTTTTTTTGTTTGTTTTTTTTGTAGTTTATTCAAAATCACTCCCATAGCTGTGGGACTTTAGTACAGTCTCTTTAAGGTCAGTCTGGAGGAGCGGTTACATGCTCTTGTGTAGCTGTACTGAATTGTAGTGTTACTTTGTAGAAAACTTAGCCAATCTAAGCTGACATCCTTATCTTTAATCCATTTTATCAGTGCAGCAGGTGGTGGAGTAGAGCAGAGGAAAGAATGTTTTCCAGCCCCTTGCCCGGCGGAGTGAAATCTCAAAGCCATTGAAACATGCACTTTGGCCTTGTAGCATGAGATCCCCCCCTCAGGCATTGTGCCTAGATACTCTTATCCACCAGTTTGCTTTTTTTTTTTTTTAAAACAATCCTCTCGGGTGTACACTGTGCAATGTAACATGTGTCAAATTGCAACCAAAAGATGTTCTCAACCAAATGTCAGTAGTATTAGATTTTTTTAAACTTTGATGATAGAGGTTTTATTTGAGATTTGGTTGAGACTTATCCTGATTGTCTCTGTCTCCTCTAAGGCCTGTGAGCCCATCCGCAGGTTGTCGGAGAGCAGCGTGTCTGCTGTTGGAGGGACATTGCCGCCCAGCAGCTCCACCACTCCACTGTCCTTGGAGACGGGTTACTCCAGCCTAAGGCAGGACACACCCCAGTCCCAGGGAACCCCACATACCCCGCGCCAGACAGGTACGCCCTTCTCTCAAGACTCCAACTACTCCAGTCGGCAGTCCACGCCTGCGTACCAGTCCAGCCGGCCCGAGAGCTCCGGAGGTTACAAATCCCGGAGACACGAGAGTAAGTTCCAGGATGCGTACAATCGCAGACCGGAGAGGCCTCAGTACCGCAGCAACATGTATCGAAGTACGACGTCTGAGCAAGCTCCCTTCAAACAGCACCAACTGACCCCACCTGAGCCTCCACCTTCCACCCCTTCCTTCACCTACACAGCACCTCCCCCTGCTACACCTAACTTCAAGTCCGCCTTCTCGCCCTACCAGGCTCCTTTGCCCCCCGCTTTCCCCCCATCAGAGCCAGCTTTCAATCACCCAGCCCAAAGGGAGGGTGAGTACCTCCGACCCCCGCAGCCGCCTCTGGCAGCTGCCACGGACTTTTTGCCCATCAAGGAGCGACCGGAAACTCCTCCGATCCCCGAGCCCCCACCGGAGCCCGTGCCCCATCCAACCACCCCTCCTCCTCAAACGCCAGAGCACTGCCCATCACCTGGCTCCCCCACGCTGGATCCAGAGCGCAATAGCCTGGATTCTCGCATTGAGATGCTCCTCAAGGAGAAAAGGACAAAACTGCCTTTCTTGGCGGAGCGAGACTCGGACACTGAGGTGCGAATGGAGGGGAGTCCCATCTCCTCCTCGTCCTCTCAGCTATCCCCAATTCCCCCTTACACGTCTGGCTCTCAAGGCGGCCAGCAAAATTCCCGTCCCTCTAGCACAGGCTTGGAGGATATCAGTCCGACCCCACTGCCAGACTCGGAAGATGAAGAGCCGATTCCCGGAACTGCCTCCCTGATCAAGAGAATCAGATCTCCGGTCCACGAGAAGATGGGCAACAGTGACCTCAAAGACGGACATTATCGAGGCCACACTCCCACTGATAAAATGGAGACAGTAAGACAGTTTTTTTTCAGATATTTTCAGGAGAAGTTTCACATTTTGGAAAATAACTACCTATTAACATGAAAAATAATACCATGCTTAGTTTGTCACATTTCACAGCAGCTTAATGTGTCAGATGTAGCTAAAATTAAACCGCATTACCCGTCTTAATTAGTTTATAGTAGCACAGTGCTCATGTTTACTCACAGATGTGAATGACAGTTACACAAGGGACACAGGAAGTGAGGTCTAGTTTCAGTGCAAGGTGGCTGTAGTAAACTTTCCCTTTTGTTTCATTCTTTGTCTTCTGCCTTGTAAAGGAAATTCCGGTTTCACAGCAAACCGTATATGAAGGTACCACCCAAAAATGCTGTTTGCTCTTTCAGTTAACACCTGTGGTTTTTGTGCAAAGAATGAAAATTATCTTAAAACGTTATGTTAATTATTTTAGTTGTAATAAGCAGTGTTTGTCTGAGATTTACCTTTTTAAAAAGAGCAAATTTATTAGTACAATAGGCTCTGAATATGAGTATAAAATAGTTGACATGAGTTATGAATATAAAGTTTTAGATGCATAACTTGCAGCCTCACAAATACCTTCACATGCATATGAAGCTGATCACCTTGACGGCAACCTGGCCCGTGATGTTGTATTTCTATAGTTTGTGCTTTGAAAGGAGAAATAAGAGCAGTTCTGCTGTTGGGGAATTGAATACTCTTGTTTCCTCTTTCTAAAACTCCCCACACGCGCTCATAGGGAGGAAAACACAGTTTGGCTGTGGGCCCCATTCACCACGACACTTCCTGGTTCTGCTGAGCCTGACAGTCAGGATTGGTCACAGCGTCCCATGTCTCACATTTCAAGTTATCACAAAGCAAACATTGCAAACAGGTCATTTGGGTAACGACGCCACTCCCGTGCTGAGTTTACTCTGCTTAGTTTCATTTCTGTAGCAGTTGTAACAGAGATCCTTTTAAAATAAGAAACAACAGGGAAGAGAATTCAACACTGTTATGTTTAATAAAAGTCTTTATATTATCTGCTATGGTTTTAAAAATAGTTTGATGCTTGAGCAAACATGCTGAAGACATGGGTCGGCTGTGTTTGACTGCGCTAGTGTGTATACTAAACTTTGAACTCACATCAGCACTTAAATGATTTGCTGCTCATATTTTGAATGATTAACAAGTGGGGCTTTTTGGTGCCAAGACAAATGTGCCTGTAACAGAATATAACAAAGACTGTCAGGTACTGAAGATTCATAGTTTTGTTGGCTTATTGTTTGATCAGATATTTCCTGATTTACATATATAAAAAAAAACTTACACTTCTTTTGTTGAATTAAATAAAAAGTGTTTTGTAGAATTCAAACATTTCCAACAATACCCAACCTTACTTATGTTAATTAATGTTAAAGCAAAAGGGGCAGATTTGACAAAAGAGTCTTAAGGACCCCCTCCATATGTTTGACAACATAAAAATGCTCTGCTTTGATTAATGATTTGTTGTCTGAAATGGCTCCGAAAATGTTGTGATGTCACAACAGAGATTTTATGTGAGCACAGAGAAACTTTCCCCCTTCGGCAGATAAATGTGAAAACTCTGCACATGCAGCACATCATCATCATAATTTTTTGAATGGAGGGCGACTTTAACTCAAGGTCCTCCTACTAGCTTTTTCCCGTGCTTTTGAATGTATTTCAAGGTTTTTATAAAGTGGTTTGTTCTGTTGTCATGGAGATAAAAGGGGATATGATTGTATGTGTGTAAACGGTGGAAAAATAGATGATCACCCTCCACAGTCCTGACAGGTTATCTCTTTTTCTCGCAGGCTCATCAGTCGTCAGGAGAAGACATGGAAATCTCCGACGATGAGATGCCCGGGACTCCGATCACCAGCGGGGACTGCGGCAAAGGCATCGTTGTAAACTCTGCGGTGTCCCCGATGCAGACCATTCCCATGCCTCCTCCCGGCTTCCCCCCTCTACCGCACCAGGCCAGCTTCTCCATCCCACATCACCACCTGCCCCCTCACTCTGCCGTCCCAGGACATCCTGCTCACCTGGCCGGCCATCCTGGAGTGCCTCACCACATGCTGCCACCCATGGGTCCTTACCCTCCTAGCATGATGCCGCTGGTGCAAATGGAGCTGATGAACTGCTTGCGGTGGGAACAGTGGAGCACGGTTCCCATGTCCTTCCAGATGCAGCAGCAGATGCTGAGTCGCATGGCACAGACCAGAGGGCCCTATCCTTATCCGCATTTCGTGGATAGTGGTGCATCTGGGCCATTTGCAGGACCCTACGCACCTCTGTCTATGGGTGCTACACCTGCTGGTGGTGCAGGGGCGCCCGGGCAACAGTGGCAACATCCCAGTGTGCCGAAGTTTAACCCTACTGTTCCTCCTCCTGGGTATGAGACCAAAAAGGAGGATCCCCACAAGGCCACTGTTGACGGAGTGCTGCTGGTCATTGTCAAAGAGCTGAAGGCCATCATGAAGAGGGACCTCAACCGGAAAATGGTGGAGGTGGTGGCTTTTAGAGCCTTTGATGACTGGTGGGATAAAAAGGAACGCTCAGCAAAGGTAAGTCTGTCATTTCACCTTCTTAGATACAAATAGTGTTATCTTGAGAGTCTAAGAGAGTGTTGTGGGGAAAATGTTCTTGATCTGACTTGTAACTGTACATCCTGCTAAATAAAACCGTCAGATAAGGTCCAAATTTATGAAATAATTATGCACAATAGAAACCATGAATGCAGTGACATTAATAATATTTAACTAAGTCTGCATTGCAGCACAAATGTTCATCATAAACATTCCTTCAATATTACACAGTAAAAACCACTTCTCTATGTTGTTTTTAGCTGATATGCTTCTCTGTGGTCTTGTCTTGTCACAAGTCTTGCATTATCAGTAAATATAGTTTGGACAAAACTCATCTGACATTTCTGACAGTAGTTTGAATATGATATATGATTGATAATGAATTATTTAAGTCGTTAATCAGGAAAAATGCCCAATATTTACTGGTTTCTACTTTCAAATGTGAAGATTGGATGCTTTTCTCTTTTTTATGGCATTTAAACTAGATTTTATATTTGTGGTTGGGGGTGGGGAGGGTGATCTGTTGATCAGACAAAACAAGCAATTTGAAGACATCTCCTCGAACTCTGGGAAAATAATTATCAGCTGAGTGATTTGTGAAAATAATCGCTAGTTGCATGTTTATCTGTAGCAACCTATGTTTTATGAAAATAACTCTGCAGACTCTCTTTTGTATTGTTCAGTATATTAAGAGGGTTTAATAAGCCTGGAACCACCTGGAATTAAAAATCCTATCCTTTTTCCCAGGCGTCTTTGACTCCGGTGAAGGGTGCGGAGGGGAAGGAGGAGGAAAGACCCAAACCCAAAGAGACGATGGGTTCAAGTCTGCTGGAGAACTGGAACAAGGGCGAGGGACTGGGCTACGAGGGAATGGGCCTGGGAATCAGTTTGAGAGGAGCCATCCGATTGCCCTCCTTCAAGGTAAGCCTTGAAATGAGTCACAGATAACACAGATAAGTGTCTTTACTCTCCACCATGTGCACTGCCTGTTGGTGTTTAATGGTTGCATGTTGTGTTCAGGTGAAGAGGAAGGACCCACCTGAGGCCGCAGCCGCAGGGGACAACAAACGAGCCCGGCCCTCCACTCCAGTGGATGACGAGCTGGAGGATGAAGGTACGGCAGATCAAATACTCCACATGTTTAATCCCCCTCAGTTCTTCCAGGTCGCTGACGTATTTTGTGGTTATTTCCTGTCAGACCGGGACCGAGACCCAGCTGAGCTCCCCTCGGACGACTCCAAAATGGACGGCGACGGCGCATCAACAAAGCGTAGACACTCACGGCCACTTGAGCTGGACAGCGAAGGAGAGGAGGAGGTGGACACGTCGGGGAAGGAGGAAGAGTCGCTCACCGACAGGGAGGAGGAACCTGATGAGACGGCAGCTGCGGACGGGATGTCGACAGGAAAAGTATGCTGTCTCAAAAATGACTCCTGATTGTTAATCTGTTGGATTATGGTGCCGTTTATTCACATTTTTGATGATTTGTAATTTTCTTTTAGAGTGATGATGAGGAGGGTGATGATGAAGATGAGGGAGACTCATCCAGTGAGAGTGCGTCCTCAGATTCGTCTGATGAAGGTACAAAACATCTGACAGCAAGAGTTTTCAAACTTTTCAAAACATCTGTTTTCTGTAATTGATCATTTCCTTTTTTCTCGCAGAAGGCGAGAGCTCAGACTCCTCCAAGGCCAGCTCCGACTCCTCAGCGGAAAGCGACGACTCCTCGGAGTACGAGTTAAGCACGGAAGAGGAGGACGAAGAGGGGGCAGCGAGAGTAGACATGGAGGATGATGGCAAAGTGGCCAAGACTTCCTCATCTTCTTCGTCCTCCACATCATCATCTTCCGATGAAGAGGACGGGGAGGCTGATACCAGGCCACCAAGCCCGCCTGCAGGCCCGGTTCCAGAGGATAAAGAGGACCACAGGAGCAGAGAGGAGCTGAGCAGCAAGCATAGACGCAGACCTCCGAGCCCTGAGGAAGCGGAGATGGAGGACCTGAAACCGCCATCGCCTAAAGGCATCCCAGGTGAGTGTTCAGGTGAAACATGAATCATTTCAATGAAGGTATTTAGCATTTTGAAGTACTGATGTCAGAGTTTAAATGAAATATGTATGTTATATATATGTTTTTGTCTTTTAGTCATAGAGCGAGACATCAGCGTTGATGGCAACATTCCTGTAGTGAAGTCCGAACCTCTGGAGCATGTAGCGAACCTTCGGCCACCCACTCCAACGGGCGCCCTGCCTGACAGTGACCAGGAGACAAAAACCAAAGGTAAAGCCGAGCCTGAGGAAGTAGCCTGCACCCCTGCCCGATTAGCCCCACCCCACATAGATTCAAACACACCTGTCCCCAAATCCGCCTCTGCATCTGTAATGCACCTCCCTCTCCCGCCTCAACTGGCAGTAGAAGGTCGCTCCCTCCTTCATCCACCCCCAGGTCCTCTACCTGACCTCCCTCAGCGACCCCGACTCCCCACAGATGAGGATATCCCTCGCACGCCGGGCAGGGACCTGATGGAGCGCGCCCGGAGTCTGGGCAAGTCCCAGAGTACGGACACGGTGCCCATCACACCCGGCAGCGATGCCCCGCTGACGGGCAGCAGCCTGTTGCTTAGCTCCCCTCACATCCCTGGTAGTCCATTTTCCTACCCTGCACAATCTCCTGTCCTTAGTGCGGGTGTCCCCCGCACTCCAGGTAGAGACTTAACATTCACCCCTGTCTTCCCCGACCCCACAGCACTGCCTCTTCACAGGAAAATATCCTCCGAGAGCCTGGACGACAGACCACTTTTTAAGGAGCCGCCCATCAGCGCCTTGCCAAACCAGGCCCTGTCATCCGGCACAGAGCTTTCAGCCAGTGTCCCCGAAGACCTGCCCGCTGGCCTCACTGTGGACGTTCCTGTGCCGTCTGACACTGCCCCATCAAAGAGGAAACCCGGACGACCCAAAGGCAAAAAGACTCTGGCTGTCTCAGCAGCTGATGAGTCTTTGGATCTCTCATCTGAGCCCTCCACTCTGCCTGACGATGCACACCATCTATCCATGCAAATGAAGTCCCCCGACCACCCGAGCCTGGACTTCCGGGAAAGAGAGGTGGAGCCTCAGACAATCCTGCCCACCTCAGATGGCTTCCTGTCCTATGAGGATGAGGCACCTGTGGCTGTAAAGCCTGCTCGGAGGGCACGGCGAGGCTGGGAGGAGCTGCTGCTGGACAGCCTGTCCCCCGTCCCCACGCCTCACCGGCCCTACTTCACCCCACGCTCCGAGTTCGAGGAGATGACCATCCTTTACGACATCTGGGACGAAGGCATAGATGATGAGGACATTCGGCTTCTGCAGATCACTTACGACAAGATGCTTCAGCAGGATAACGGCAACGACTGGCTCAACGACACGCTCTGGGTCAACCATCCTTATATCCTTTACTGCTTAACGTCTACAGGAAATGTTGTTGTATGTCACTTTTAAAAACAAAGTTACAAAATTCTCCACAAACCCAAGAGATAAAAAGCACAGAAGAAATACTATAATACCAGTAAAAAAGATAAAATGTGAATTATTTTCTTTTTTAATAGTTATGTACTGTGTGTATCAAATAGCAGCCCCCTCTGGTGGTGAAAATGAGGAACTGTTTTGTCGAGTGTTTTGGTGTCCCAGCTGTGTTCCAAAGCCTTTTCAGTATCTTCTTTGACTTCACCGCACCTACCAACAACCCGAGAGTGAAGAAAAAGAGGAGAGACGACGGCATGAGGGATCACATGACTGGCTGTGCCAGAAGCGAGGGATACTACAAGATCGACAAGAAGGACAAGATCAAGTACCTTCAGAGCACACGGCTGCAGTCGGAGGAGCCACCTGTCGACACACAGGTGAGACACACGGACGAACTGTGATGCTTGAGTTCAGATGTGAAAATATTAAAGGTGCACTGTTGTTAAGGAATTAAATGTAAATATATCTCCGTCTCCTCCCTGCAGGGTATGAGTATTCCTGCACAGGTCCACGCCTCTACCAGAGCGGGCTCGGAGCGGCGGTCGGAGCAGAGGCGTTTGCTGTCCTCTTTCGCATGTGACAGCGACCTGTTGAAGTTCAACCAGCTGAAGGTGAACAAAATGAAACAGAACTTTGTCCCAGTGGGGAGTTTGATTGACCCTGAGTGTTATAAAAAGAAAATAACATTAATTAAACAGACACAACAAACACAGAGAGTTGTCAGTGCAGTTTTTGTCATCCTCAAAAGTCAAGAGTTTTTTACAATTTAAAAAAAAAAAAAAAAAAAAAAAAAATTTAAAATAATTATTTCTAATTCCAAGTTTTTTTTCTCAGCAAATAACAAAAAGTTCTTCATTCATTACTAAGATGTTTCAGCTTTTCTGTTACTCAGAAGTGACATTGTTCTCCTTTTTTTTCTCTCTCTCAGTTCCGTAAGAAGAAGATCAGGTTCTGCAAGTCGCACATCCACGACTGGGGTCTGTTTGCTATGGAGCCCATTGCTGCTGATGAAATGGTCATCGAGTACGTGGGACAGAACATCAGACAGGTGAGAGATAGTTGATCAGATCATTTGAAGTGGATTTTCTGTGTATGTAAATAATTCAAGTCATGTTAATAAGTCAAAAACTGTGTTTCTTAAAAGTGTCTGTATTATCCAAAAATATGGACGTAT
The DNA here is from genome assembly GCF_914725855.1 of Thunnus albacares. NCBI lineage: Eukaryota > Metazoa > Chordata > Actinopteri > Scombriformes > Scombridae > Thunnus > Thunnus albacares. The sequence continues at coordinate 16,134,374 of NC_058123.1, read as the reverse complement.
ATAGATGCACATTTTAGGGCTGCAAATAACTGTTATTTTCATTATTTCATCATAATTTAATTTAGTCATTAATCTGTCAAGTATTTTGTCAATAATTTGATTAGTTGTTTGGTCTATTAAGTGTCAGAAAATGTGTCCTACAGCTTAAGAACCTAAAATGTTTTGTCCCAAACAGTTTTCTATCAGAGGAGACTAAAGAAACCAGGAAATATTCGCATTTAAGAAGCTGGAACCAAAGAATTTTGGGATTTCTTTTCTTAAAAAATTACTCAGAATAATCAATTGATTATCAAAGTGGCTGGTGGTTAATTTTCTGGCAACCGACTAATCTATTAATGGATTAATCATTGCAGCTCTGGCGCATTTTTGTTGTCAGGATGACCAGGGCTATTTGAAAATTAACAATTGCATTCAAGATTTATGATGGATTATATATGTAGAATTTAAGTTTGCCTTGAAAATGTCTGTTACAAGATGCATTTTATTAGATCTCTTAAGGTGTCGAATATGACAGCTCATTACAAATCTGTGAAGTTTTGGTGTACCTGGTAGGAAATATGAGCTTACTCACTTTTACTCCACTTGTACACCAGTCAAACCAGGTCCCTACATTTCTGACTTTGTAGGGGTCAAGGATCAGTACTCTTTACATCCTCTTCCTCCGTTAAGGAGAATGGGACTCAGCCTAACTTTGCCAAACCGTAACAACACTTAAGGAAGGGTTACAACCAATCATGATAGCTCATTTTGCTTTTAAAGACCAGAGCTTTTGACATGTTGACTGATACTGAGATAGTGTGTGATGTTCATGAGCAAGCCTCACTTTAACATGGACAGATAGACTTTAATTAGAGATGGGAAATGACAACCTGCAGCTGTATTAACAGTGACTTTTCCGTGTTGTAATTGCATGTTATATAATTCTAGACACTTTTAAGGTCATAATCTGTTAGATAAAGCTATTAGTTTAAGTTTAGAACTGTTGCATTTCTAACGAGTGACTATCTTCCATCTCCAGGTGATTGCGGACATGCGGGAGAAACGCTACGAAGAGGAAGGTATCGGCAGCAGCTACATGTTCCGCGTTGACCACGACACCATCATAGACGCCACGAAGTGTGGCAACTTCGCCCGTTTCATCAACCACAGCTGCAATGTAAGACGACAAGCTGCATGTTGTCTTCTTGTAAAAGCTTCAGCACCACGTCTATATGAAACAGAATCAGTCATGTGCATTAGTATCCTGGTTTCGATTATATTCAGGGTGTGGCGTTTACATGGAATCATTCATATCTGTCTATACATGATCATAACAGTATCGAGGTTTCTGATCATCTGCCTGCAGGTGTGTCTTGATTTCTCACCATCTCCGCCACTATGAGATGGTTCAGAAGCCTTGATAAGGTGTTTACATGGCACAGTATCCTGGTTTCTATTAAAGTTCTCCAGGTTGTATATCCAGGTTTCTTAAAACGGGATAAGGTCTTATCCAGGTTTTTGAAACCAGGATAAGCTGTTGACATGTGCAAAACATCCAGGATACTCCAAAAAGCCCAATCATAACCAGGATACTAAATGGCTGCTTATATAGCACTTTTATCCAAAGCAGTTTACAATGTTTCTGCTGCTCACTCACCGTTCACACACACACACTCACACACCAAATGGTGGCAAGCTACCACACAGGGTGCTGGCACAACCATCAGGAGCAATTTGGGGTTCAGTATCTGGCCTGAGGACACTTGAACATGCGGACAGAAGGAGTCAAGGATCAAATCACTGACCTTCTGATTAGTGGACAACCCCGATCTATCTCCTGAGCCACAGCCGCCTGAGCGTGCATGTAAACGCTCTCATTTTACAAACATATTATAATCGTGTCCATTTTCTTTTTTTTTTTCTTTCAGCCCAACTGTTATGCAAAGGTCATCACAGTGGAGTCTCAGAAGAAGATCGTGATCTACTCCAGGCAGCCCATTAACGTCAACGAGGAGATCACGTACGACTACAAGTTCCCGATAGAGGACGAGAAGATCCCCTGTTTGTGTGGGGCGGAGAACTGTAGGGGAACGCTCAATTAACGTCGGCATCCGGTCAAGGTCAGAAGAAACTCCTCCGGGGGTGTAAAAGCCCCCCGAAAGCCCTAAACTTTATTCGAGTTTCCCAGACATGCACACGTTGAGACTCCCCAATGATGAGGAGGAAGGCGTTACATTTGGGAGCGAGGAGAGGAAGAGTTCAGCCACCTTTACTGCACTCTTCGCATATTTAACTCTAGATTGTTTACGATTTATGGTGCTCTTGAAATGAAAAAAAAAAAAAAGCATAGTTTTTTATGTCTGCCAGTGACCCAGAATTTACAAAACACTTGACTCGCTGGTGCAGCGTTACCTCCCCTCCTCTCCCCCGTTGGACAGTATTTCAGCATGGTTCCTCCCAACACCCGGTCCTGGTTTGTACAGTTTTTTTTTTTTTTTTTCCTTTCTCATTTGTCTCATAAGCTTTACGTAAACCACACGTGGTACAAAAAACAAAAAAACACACAACACAAACTCACATGTTCAGCTGCTTACTAACACTGTTGAGACGCACAAGCTCACCAGGGAAAACGCCTCTCTGCGGGAGACTTTTTTCCATCCAGCAGACGGGGAGGACGGCGGAGCGTCGCGGCCCGCCACGGACCGAAAAAAAAAACAAACAAACCCCGCTTTCTCGCTCCTACCTCCTCCTGCACCTTGGAAGTAAATCAAACTGATTTAAAAAGAAAAAAAAAATCAAGCAACATCAAAAAAAAAAGGTTAAATCCTGCCACAAAATCTGGAATATTTGGAAAATCACACCTGCCAATAACGGATCATGCTGCTTCCTATTAGTTTATGCAAAAGTTAAAGATGAAATTTGTATTATTAACGATATTCCAGTGTTTTCCAGTTTTGTTTAGGTGATTCTCTTTTTTCAAAGACACTATATTTGCCTGTTTGTGTGTGTGTGTGTGTGTGTGTGTGAATGTCCTCGTCAGGCTCAGTGTATGTGAATATGAGTGCACTGCCCCCCCCACCTGTAACCAACTCCTGTCTACATCCACCAGGCAGCATCTGAAAAAAAACACTCGTCAAACTACGTTTTCAGCTTCAGAAGAAACGATCCCCTTCTCGTTTTTTAAGTGCCATATGAATGTGTAACTGTCTTTTGTTTAACCCGAGCAGGCAGGCGACAGATTAAAAAAAAAAAAAGTCTGTTTACACGTACGCCGCAAAGAATCGGGTGTTTCGGCTTCCTTCGTGTCACGTCTGCGAACTCGTAAATGTTTGGTTTCCCCCCTTTCAACTGCAACACTTCCAATCCTACCAGTGTTTAATGTTTCCTACGAGTGTTTCTACAACCCAGGAGATCTACTCGTTGTAGCTCTTGAAGGTTGTTCTTTCTTTCAAACTCATTAAGATTTAAAAAAAAAAATATTTGTGAATGCACTCGAGGCTTGCACTTCTGCTTTACGCCCTCTCTCAGCCAATCGGTTTCCCCCTCTCAGCCTCAAGACCAAGTCAGTCATTGCTTTTCATTCATTTGAATTGATTGTGGAGATTTTTTTTTTTTTTTCCACCAGTGATGTGTATATTGTATATGATTACTTATTGTACAGAAGATCTAAAAGCTTTTTTATCGTCACAGGGGTAACACTTTTAAGATGCATCTTTCTCTCTCTCTCTCTCTTTTTTTTTTTTTAACAAAAAGACTGAGTATTTAATAATATTTTCAGGGATCTGTAAAAGGAATCTGAGGGTTTAAAAGGCTGTTTATTTAAAGATAAAAAAAAGGTCCACTGTGTACAGGAAAAGTCTCCACCTCCCTTTTTGAAAGATTGTTTCTTGTAGAAACGTCTTCATTTTCTGCCTGTTTGCTTTGTAATCCTACAATGTGTAAATACTGTAACTGTGAATACTATATAAATATATATATATTTTTGTTCCCCGGGGATTTGCTACACAAACACAGCTCAGAGATCTATGTAACATATGAGGTGAGCGACGAGCTGGGTAGCAGGAAATTCAGCTTGTGTCAAGCTTTGTTTTTTTTTTTCTTTTTTGTTTTTTTTTTAATTTTCTGTTGTAAATTCTATGAAAAGTTGTTTGCGGTGTGGAGAAAAAACAAAAAGGTGCAGAATCGGCATGTGAAGAGGACTGAACAGTCAGCCTGTTTCTCATGTCTATTTATTACACAACAAATGTATGAAAAAGGAAAAAAAAAAAATGGAAATAAAGCAGTTTTGCATACATCCATAAACGGTGGTCGTTTTTCATGAAGACGGGAACAAAGAGAATTAGTGATAGATTGATAGTCTGAGATAAAGCCGCACAGTCCTACTGATGCTGAATTTTCATGAATGAAATCAGCTGACGAAACAATGACTCCGTGTCCGGCAGGTCATGTGATTCGTTGTCCTCAGACACACACACACACACAGTCAGGATGTTCACACTACAGATAACTGACTGAGTAATAGAGTTTATTACAAATAAAGGCAAGCAGGACATATTTGATTAAAAAAAACAAACATTTGTTTAATTTAGGAGAATTTGTTGTGTTAAAACTGTAAGTGAATAATTCTTTATTTAGCATTTTTCACAGCAAAAGCGACACAATAGTTCACATTAAAAACATCTAACAAGCATGATAGTGACAAGATTTTTATTTACAAAATAGCATATTGAAGCTCCTTCATGCAGAAATTCATGATCCGCCATGTGACTGAGGTTTTTCCTTCCAGCTGGACTCTGCAGCAGCTGGTTTTTCGGAGCTGTTTTGAAGTATTTTGGAGAGAGTCACAAGTTTGTCAGAACAGGTCCCAAGCCAATTCTCAAATCTTTTGAGAGTTAGTCTGACTCTTCTCCCGAGTCCTCATGAACAAATTGCAAGCTAAAAAACAATCTGATTCATTTTTTTTTTTTTTTTTACAACCCCTGAGCAGAAATCCAAATGAACTGGAACCCAGTACTCTGTTCTTGTTGGAGAAAGTGGATCTGCACCGGTGAACCGTGTCCGTTTATTTCAGATTTGTCCACATATTCAGCTTTAGTTTTATTATTGGTTCATTCTCTCTAAAGGTTTGTCTACCTCCTGAAAATCCTCATGGTTGCAAGTAAAAAATGGCATCAAACTCTGGCATCAGAGAAGCATCTTCTTTTCTTTTAGACACTCAACTATATACTAATACTGGATGAGATGGGATTGTTACTGTAAGGACACATAACATTTAACATTATTTCTCTTTTTGTCTTCAATTCTAGGGCGGCGGTGCTTAAATCTCTGTATAATAAACTGCACCTGTGTATTTAAATTTAAAATGTTACAAAAACTAAAAGTTAAAAACAAAAGATGTCAGTGGGTTGAGGTTAGAGACCGGCAGGATGAGTCTGGATCGTCTGGTTGCCCTCAAACACAGCACAGGTATGAATGTGTGTGACTGAGTGAATGTGAGCGGGGCTGCCAGTCAAACTTCCCTCCAGAAATAAACATTGTTTTTCAGCTGTCTGAATCCTGAGCATTAAAATCAGCATGCCATTTGAACATTTTCCTTTTTATTTTACATAGCTGACACAAAATCCCTTTAATGCAAATACGTAAATATGTATTTGTGTGGCTTATTTTTTTTAGTTTATTGGGTCAAAACTTGTGATTTTAATGTTATTGCTTTCAAGTCTTAAGTCAAATCAAGTGTTTAGAGAGTCCAGTATCAGATAAATCAACTCTCAGGTCATTTTTGTGGCTTAAGTCTGTCTCGAGTTAACGGTTCTGCTGATTTTCGCTCATCGTTTCCTCCTCTGATTAAAGCTTTGACTTGTTAATCAGTGAGTTCAGCTGCTGTTGTGTTTGGTTGCAGTGAAAATCTGCAGCCTGACGTCACCCTCGCCCAACCCCGAGCTCACATTCACATAGTCCAGAGAGTGAGAGAAAGGCTGACAGTGTGTGTGTGCGTGCGCATGCATATGTGTGTGTGTGTGTGTGTGTGTGTGTGTGTGCCGACCACGAGGCCGTATCAGGAGGAGGATGGTGTGACCACAAGCGGAGAGGATGGGCTAGGAGAGCATGATGGGAGCCTTTTTTTTTTTTTTTACACTCGTCTCCAGCTGCTGAATGATATCAAACACACCAACAGATGAACACACACACACACACACCTCCACACCGAGCCATCTGATTGGTCAAACGTTATCAGTCCAACTGTGCTCTCTTGTTTTGTTGGTTTTCTTTCCAACTCCTTTGATAAACATGGACCTTAATGATGTTGAGCAATAATGAGACCAATCTTAGTTACAACCAACAGTTTAGCAACAGTCACACATATATAAAAAAAAGAGGTTGTCCTACATTCTTAAGAAACAAACAAAGAGCAAAAAAACTGTGAACAAACCTCCACAACAATGTGTATCTAGATGAGATGTGGGGTGTTCAAGTCCAAGGACCCTCAAATCCAGATGTTCCTTGAGCCAGATCTCCAAACTGAAACAGTTGGGTTTCCTCACTTTCCACTGGATGAGTATTGTCTTCTTCACTGAGAGACATGCCGGTCCAATCAGCACCAGCATCTGTCCATCTTACTGCCCAGTAAACACACTGTAAGACAAACTGGAATATTTAAAAATTGGAATTTCTAACATCAACTCAAAATCTGTTTACCGCTGAGTGATGCGTTAGTGTCCCGTCACACAATCATGCCAACAGAAATCCAAAACATTTGGATGCATTTTCTTTAATCTTTGTGAAGTTATATTCAACCTAAATATATTTTTTAACTGGATGTTATGTTTTTATTGTTGCACATTTGCTGGTAAAGAGTGACAAATTCAATAAGATTCTTCCACAGGTGATGTGCTGTCACAGACTTTTTTGTTTTGTTCTGGGAAATCATGTCTTTTTTTACCCTTAGATGCATATGTGGGTCTGTGACTGAACTATTTCAACATGTCATATTTCAGGTGTTGCTCAAAGATCCTCTTTATGACATCTAAACGTTGACACCTTTTATTTACCTCTTTTACAGAAGAACAGTTCTGTGTCATTACCAAAACCTTCAAAAAGTGGACCAAAAATGACTCGTATGCATTTTCTATGGACGTTCATGGGAACTGTTCATCGTTATAAGTTATCTCTGTCAGGTATCTACAGTATTTACTGTGGACCACATCTCTGTCGTTAGCATCAACACTAATGCATCATTTTACACAGCATGTATTATGTATATTTTTATTTCACTACATTTTACACACTCTTTGCACATTTATTACAACTATGTTGAAGAGAATCTGATATTACAATCATATTAGCCAACTAGAGAGATAGGACCTATATGTTTGTAGTTTGATAGTTTGATGAGAGCTTTAATTAAGCTGTTTATTGATTGATAGGTGGCATTCTGTATGTGTTAATGTCCTGTATACGCTGGACGGAGTCAGTTTTAATCAAAGGACTGCTACTAACACTCCAGTTCATTGAAGGAATGGGGAGGTGTTGGGTGGAAAAAGCCACAGCGTAGCGACACAAGAGGAGAAAATAGGGTCTAGTGGAAAGAATGTCAGATCTGATAAAGTAAAAGTCAGCATGAAGTAAACAACTTTGTAAAATGCAGCACACCAGCGTGTGGTGATCACAGCCAGAAACAAGCTGTCTAAAACACAAATGTTTCCTAATATTTTCTCATAAAATGTGTATAAAAATGACAAATCTTCAATCATTTTTGAGTGAAATTCAGATAATTACTTATGAAGAAAGTATATATTTATTATTAATATGAAGAGAGTGCAGGTTCCAGTGACCTATCAGTCATAATTAACAGGAAATGGTCACAATGTCAAAAAAAAACCTGGTGTTCATGCCTCATATTTAAAGGTTAAAGGTTTAATTGCTGCCAAACGTTCACAGCACAGTCAGTATTGTGTATTTAAGTGGATTATGAGATGATCAGCTGTAAATGTGATGTTATTCTTCTCTCCTTTATGTGAGGAAACAGCTACTCATGTCTAAAAATGTGTCTTAATAAAGTTGTCAGTGATGATTTTGCTATTAACTAAAGTCAGCAAGGTTCATATGTGATTTAAAGTATTTACATGCAGTTACTAAAGTTTTGAAATGATATAAAGAAAGATTTCACAACAGCATACATTCACATCTATGATTTATCCTCACTTTGACATTGTTGCAGTATTTACACAGATTTTCAGCGCTGTTGCACATCAACATCTATTCAACACCTGTACGTACCTGCTGACGTGTGTGATTTTAATATTTCATGCTGCTGACACACCTCAGCCGCAGATTTTCAACTCATCGGAGCCTTTTTTGCATGATCTCCATCACCTCGCAGAGCAGGAAACGATGCAAACGGGGAAAGCAAATGTCTCTCGCTACTCAAAAACAACAACAGCAAACGTGACATTGAATAAAACATGTTTATTGTTTGAATACAGAAAATGTTATAACACATTCAGTAAAAAAAAAAGAACTTTAACACTGATATTAAAGCTCATATTTGATATTTTATCTTGCAGTTTTTCATTCAGTGTTGCCTATTTGCATGCTTGAAGCGCTTCTCTACATGCTGCTAGTTTACAGCGATGCTCGGGGGTCCAGGCAAATATGCAAATTGAATTGACACACAAAGCAATGATGCACAGGCTCACACACAGAATATTTTGCATGTTGGATGCAGGAGAGCCGGCTCATTAGGAAAACATTACTTCCACTTTATTTTAGGTCTTTTTTCTTAATGGGCTCTTTGTTCTGCGACAGGCCTTTTTTTCACAGCGGATGTTTTGACTTGTCACAGCAGGAGAAGCACAGGTGTAATTAATCACGTTAAACGATGGCTCGGTTCCATTTAAAGTTCATCAGCAGGTCAAATGGAATAGGTAACGCTTAATATTATTAATAATACCTGTGGTTTTCCTGTTATGACATGTCAAATGTCTGCCAAGAAGAGACCATTATAGGAATAGCTTGATGCAGTAGAGCAGACGTTGTGGTTTGTTTGGGGTTATAAATAACTTTCAGTACTTTCTATCCGCCTCTATAAATTCCAGCTGACTAGACTAGACTTCAAGGTGAGTTGCTGCCACCACATACTGTTTGTTTTCAACTTACACTTTGAGATCTGTATTATAGAGACATTTAATGTGAACAACAGCCAAAGATCTTCATGATTAATACTTTCTATTTGCCCTCCCTTTTCTTTTCAGCCATGCTAGCAGCATATACAGTGTCGGTCTGTCAGCCAGTTCAGCACTTTGGTCCAGACTGAAATATCTCAACAACTATTAGATGGACTGCCATGAAATTTTGTACAAATGTTCGTAGTCCCCAGAGGATGAATCCTACTGACTTTGATCCTCTGATTTTTCCACCATCACCTTAAACCTTGACTTTTTTGGGGGTATTTAATGAAATATCTTGACAACTATTGGATGAACTGCTGTGAAATTTCAGAATTTGTCCAGTTCTTTGTTTTATGACCAAATACCTGCAAAACTCATGACATTCCCGGCTGTACTGGGTGTTACAAATGACCTCTGACCCCAACCTCACCTAGCCAGCTAATGCTAAATGAAAAGACAGTGTATGTTAGGATTATACCTTTTCAAGAGCAAGCTATAAATGCAACAGGTCATAAATGCATATAAAACATGTTTCAACACCAGTGTTCAATTCACATTGTTTTAACTGTTAGTAGGTTAAATGCACAAATGGAGTTAAATAATCCTGCAGACAGCAGGGTACAATCACAAAACATTTAGTAACAATCCAACATATTACAGTACTCTTCTTCACAGTTTGTTTTTTTATGTTTATTCTTTGCTGGAGCATTTCTACTGATGTGAAAACTCTACACGGTACCTCAGGTTCAAATAATAAACTTTACTAACTCCTACACGTTGCTTTCAGGGTAAAAACTGAGTGGCAAAAACATTAATTCATCTTTGTAGTGTTTCAACGCAGCGCTAAAGTCCAGAGATAAAAGCTCCCAGCAAAATGATTTGAAGCAGATGCACTGACACGGCTGACCTGAGGGGATGACTCGCCGTCCCTCTGAGCAGTTTGGCATCTTTGGACGCAGAGACGATGCGACTGAAGGTGGGATGGATGTGTCTGAAGTTGTTCTGTAGAGGTGTGACCTGCTCTGCGTCTTCCTCAGTGGAGAAGATCTGTGAGGTAAACTGAGCCAGCTGAGGAGGAGGAAACATAAACATCATGTTCAATCACAGCACTCGTGTAGAGGGTATGATTTGAAATGACTCAAGAGACCTACTTGAGACCATGAGATGTAGATGGGGACCTCATACAGGGTCCAAACAACCACTTGAGAACACGGAGGAGTGGTGAGGCTGCCGTAATAACGATAATACTGACTCATGTTGTGCTTCGGCAGAAGGCTCATCAGTGGAAATGGTTTGACTTTTGCAGTTTGGCCTTGGGGAAGGACACACAGCCGTAATGAGAACAGAGTTACAAAAAACAGAAAAGAAGCGGAAAGGACTGAATATTTTGTCTCTCTTCCAACCTTTGTAAGCAACAGAGGACAGTTTTTGTGATATGTGTCCAAAATGCACATTGTCTGCATAAACAACCTGCAAAAAAAACACAGAATCAGGATTTTTTTTGACTGAAAATAACTACAAATGCTGTAAAATAAAGTTTTAAATTCAACTAACATCAATGAAGAATCCAAGAACAGCGAGCCCCGTTGGATCATCCAAGGCCGCCGACATATTCGGATGGATGGACTTCATGTTGACAACGTGCATCTGGCAATAAATTAAAAAAAAAAAGACTTTTAAAGACATTAAAGGGTGGCTGCACACAATCAGTTTGCCAAATCAGTTGTTTTGTGACAGTGTAGAGCTGTCTACTGACCGTACTGTACCTCCATTGGGTATCTGCGTCTATCCATCGTGTGCTCTGAGCCGTTAGTGGCCGGGCCTCCCCAGTGGAAGTGCAGCTGGACGGTGTGGTACACATCTGGCAGGCCTCCGCCTCTCACTGACATGCCGCTGTTGACCTGCAGCACGACTGTACAGCACAAACATGAGATCACTAACTCAAACAGACAATAACACACACACACATACACATGTGCGTGACGACATCTGCTGTATATTCACCAGAGTGTCCGTCGTTCTTTAGCGTCCAGTGGCCTGTTTGGAGCATGTCGAAGCCCTCCAGATGCAAAGGCCCCAGAGATTCATTTCTGGTCATCTCGTGGTCCAGATTGATGGGAGAGTGGTGCTCTTCGAGTAAAGGGTGACATGAGGGGAACGTGTCTCCCCAGGCGTAAGGATCTGAGGGTGGCAGAGAGACCACATGAGCCCCAAATACACCAGTGGAAGACTGTGTTTCTCCCCATAGGGTTGCAAGATAAATCTGAGGCGTCTCGAGATTATTATTGTGTCAGGAAATAAGAAAAATATTGATTCTGAAAGTTCATTCATGATGTTGTCTACCAACAAGGTCCCTTTAGTAGCTGTTCTGGAGCTTTTGACTGTAACACACGATCTTCAAGTTATTGGAATTGTACATTTTCAGTGCAATTTTCAGTTTTTCTGAGCACTTTAAATTACTTATTTTGTCAACAAATGTTCCCAAGGTCAAGATAGAGCAAAATCCATCTACTGAGGAAAATCATCTGACAGAAAGCTCCAGAACAAGGACTTTGTGTTGTCAGTATTAGAGAGATACTCTTCTGCCACTTAAATTTAAATTATTTTGCACTTCACTTTTCTCTGTTCTTTGCCTTTTTTTTCTTACAAATTACCCAGTAGTTAAACCTCTTGAGGCCTTTGACAGATATTCATATTCTACAATCTGAGAGCTTCAGAGTAAAAAAAGTCACTCGTTGGATGATTAAAACCTTTTCAGCCTGTAATGAAGGATCGCAAACAGACACTGCTTCATTTTAAGGTGGCACCTGCCAAAAAAAGCTACACACTTCATTTGGATTTAATTTGAATTTTCAATAATAGAAACAGAACTTTTGTAACTTTCCCAAACTGTAAAACTAGTCTTTTTTTAAGTTGAATAATGTCTTTAATTGGCCGGTAAGGTCGTCTAAGTTATTCACACACAAGAAAGCACACACTTTAAATATTCAGCAAGATATCAGAGTCTTTGAGTTACTCTTTTTTTTTTTAATTAAAGTGTCACTTACCACAATGTGGTTCATTATAACAGTAGTCATCTGGAATATAAAAATAGCAACATGTTAACATAATTACTCCGTCCTCCTACCGTATTACCTTAAATTGGATATAAATGACACATTTATATTTTCTATATGAGACTCAAGCAGCATCCTCACCTGAATCCACGTACGAAACAACGATCACCAGAAGAGCAGCAGCTAAAATCATGGTAGGATCCCGCAGCGCGACGACTCCGGACAGGTGTCAGTATATCTGAGGTAGAGCGAGCAGCAGTGGAGCCGGAGGTGAAAGCCGAGTTTTATTTATTCTCCCGGTCTGATCAGTGAACCGTGTCATTACCAGTCTAGTGGTCTTTTCTGATCAACAGGCTCATTGATGCAGGGACAGCTTCACTTCACCGCCCCCCCCCCATCCTCCTCCTCCACCCTCAGCATAGATGCCCAATGACTAGTAACAAGACCCATTCATCCCTCCACCATGGGAAGAGGCAGAGGATGTGTAGCGCACTGAATTAAAAGGTATCAGAATTTAAGGTTTTTCTTTAAATGCTGAACTGTTTGTGTATTTTCAAAAAAAAAAAAAGGTGGAAATATAAAATTCTAGTTTAAAAAGAAACATTACTTTCATCACTTTATGTGAAAGCACATTTTATGTATGTTTATTGTTAAACACATTAAAAATAAAGGGAATGTTCACTAATTTCCTGTCAGTAAAGTGGATTATTGTTGAAATTTTATGCTTTAATATAAATGACTTTAACATGTTCTTTCCAAAAATGTGAAAAAAAATGATGAACTACTTATGTAGCACAAGAATGTGTCCTTAAACTTGAAATATAAAAGCTCAGATTCACATTCTGACATAACTATAATACGTTTTTATGTGATGTTACATTTTCCCACCGTCTCATAAATCCAATCATCATGGACAGCTCAGCGTTAAGTGTTACGTCTCTCCCATCCAGGAATAGATTATGTGATTCTGTCACTACTTGGCCCGTGTGAACAAAGCCTCTTTTCTTGCTCTCCAGCAGGGTATCACTATCTCTGCTCTGGCTGCTGCCTTTATGAGTCACAGCGAGGTGCGCTATATCCACTTTCTTTAAATTATCTGAATCTTTTTGATTGCTGCCGTGGGTTGGGATTTAATCGAGACAACCTACGTCTCACTGTTAAGGGGAAGAGAGGGATTTTCCCTTCCATCCCACCTTAATCCTCTTTGACATTTGGTCACAAACGCAGACGGGAGGAATTTCCTAAACAAGTCACAGAGCGGCTGAATGTCGTGATTGATGAGGCTCGATGTAAAGTTCAGTCTGTGTTCACACTGATGCAAGAGTCGTCCTTCATGGTGCAATTTATTTGGCATTTGATTAGATGTACATCTACCTCAGAAAAACACAAGCCCCCCCCTCCCGCCCCCACCCCTGTAAATTTAAAGGCTATGAAATAAAAGACAATGAAAATGTAGCATCTGTTGTTTTATACATAAAACATTTCAAATCCAGTAAAATGAGTCGTCACACCGCCATGGTCGAGCACAGAAACTACAGTGTAAATGCAGCTGTTTGGGTCGTGGGCAGGTTTTTTTCGATGCATACGGAGATATTAAACTATATGCAAGAGTCTTTGAACCTACTATACAGGACTGACCGTTTTGGCTGTTTCCATTAAAAAAAAAAACAAAAAAAAAAAACAAAAAGAAAAAACATCTGAACAAAACAAAAAAAATCTCTCAGCATGCCAAAAGATAAAAACATGCACTGCAGGTCCAAAAAGCAAGGTTGAAAAAATAAAAACCAAACAAACTTGATGATGGGAAAAAAAAAAAAAAAAATCCAAACCAGTACACCATCTCCTATACACACATGCATGTTACTTTTTTCCCCACAATTTATGAGAACATGAGTTTGTTTGTTGGATAATCCACGGTGGATTGTCAATGCCAAAAAAAAAACAAAAAGAAAAACAGGGGAAAATAAGCTTGACAAAAATAATAATAATAATAATAATAATGTTTTATACACACAGTACATTCAAACATGAGATACGCAGATGCTCAGACACACAGTTTTTCTCGAGGCAGATGAAAAGCAGGTTGAATGCTGGTGGTTGCGGGTCGCTCTGACTCCGACCTGAGCTTCTCAGGCCTGAAGATCTGACTCCTTCATTCATGTAAAATTCATCCTTGAGTGAATCAAACGATTGTCGTCATAATAGGGGGTCTAACTCGCTCCTAATATGCAATTTACACTTTTTCCTTTTATTACAATTTTTTTTTTTTTTAATCCCATTAAGAAACAAAAACGGTTAGACCCGTCAACACCAAATCAGAAACAGACTCGCAGCTGTGGTCGGTGACGTCACCTTCATCAGTAGCTGAAAACATCATCGGTAACTAAGATCACGCATAAAGACACATCAGCGATGGAGTGGCAGCATCCAAATGTGACACCTGACAAATTGTTCTCCCCCCCCCCAAAAAATAGTTTTTCCCGAAAAAACAGAAAAAAAAAACCTGATTTAATGAACAGATGAGCGTGCAAAACATTTTAGCAAATACACAGTTCATGATAAAGAAGAGATGATAATGTAACAATGGGACCATCTGCATGATTCAATGACTTCATGATTGGAACAGTTATTTTAAATAAATTGATTTTTTTTTTTTTTCCAAATTCAATGGCAGGATATCATCCCTAATCTTAACACACATATACTCGAAAAGCTTCATCGCTTTTCAACGGGGAGTTCAGACTGCTTCTATCCAAGAATAAAACAATCGAGATTACAGCCTGCGGTCATAAATTATCAAAAGAACACAATACCAAACTCAGATTTATCAGTACCACAACATTCGTTGATACATAATGCTTCTGTGCCAGCATTACTTTATAAAAACCCACTATAGGAGGGACCTAACCGTACCTTCTTGCAATGTTAAACTACAAAACACCTTTTGCTGCAAATATGCGCTATAAACCTGGAAGACAGCTTCATGTATCAGACTAATAAGAAAGTGAGGGGACAGCAGGGTTTCTTTTATGAGCGAGTAGAAATCCAGATGTGGGACATGCCGCGACAGGCAAGGCTGATAAGAATGTTATTGTAGCCTGGAGACGGACAGATCGATTCAGATTCATCCGCTTGACTGACGGTATGATGCAAAAAAAAAAAAAACAACAAAAAAACAAAAACGCACAAGCTGGCTTCATTGTCCCGTCTGTCATTCTTCGCCTTGTGCTGGACACACACACACACACACACAAGTATAACAAATCTGACTGGCACAGACCTGAGGGGGTATTTACATCAGGGCTTCTCGACCAATCAGGCCAACTCTGAGATGTTTGGAAAGCTTTGCTCAGTCGATGCGTAAAAGTAAAAGTGCAGCCATCTCAGCCTTAATGTAGTGTTTTTCTTCTCTGTACAGAAACAGTCTTCTCTGCTCCTTTTGATGCCAGTGTCTTGAAAAAAACTCTGACTGCAGAGCCTTCGCAGAGTGATCCTCAAAGAACCAGGCGGCTCCACCTCCTGATATGCCTGTACAAACTTTTAACTCTCTCTGCAGTCAGCATTTTTGATAAACGACAGATCAGTCTGCTGCGTCCTCTCCCCGGCGCAGTGGGTGGAGCAGAACACACTCGTGACCTTCCTCAACCAGCAGGGAATGTCCTGCTGTCCGTCTGCAGTCCTATACCATGGTGCTGAGGGAGGAGGCGCAGTCTGCGGGCATGGGAGCGGGGGTGTGGCCATCTGTCGGGGTGTCGGGCCCCACCAGGAGGGTGCTGCTATCTATGGAGTCCTCCCTCTCCTGAGAGGACGGCGCCAAGTCTGGCACGGGACCAGAGGTGTTGGAAATGTCGGCCTGGAGCCCATCTACCATGACGTTCATCTGGCTCGGAACCATGGAAACCCCGCTGTGACCTGCAGGTAGCGACAAAGAGAGAAAATGAAGACTCTCTTCTGTACATAATGAGATAGATGAATAACTAAAGAAAGGATCTGCGCCTACCGAGGTCCACGTAGAGGAGGCTGTCTGGGTTGATGGAGGCTTCGTACGGAGGAGGGGGGTCATCGGGGTGCTGGATGTCGGGGTATTTGTAGGCTGCATACGGCGGAGGAGGCTCTTGGAAATGGAAAGCGCCGCCCTCTCCATCATCAGACAGATGCAGGGGAGTGAGGCCGGTGCCAAAGGCATCCGGGCCGTAGTCAAAGCCTGGGACTCGTCTTCCAAGGTTAAAGTGGTGCACTGAGCAAATAAAAACAGACAGATACACAGGATGATGTAGACAGCACTGAGAATGCACAAACGCGTCTTATTAAAAAGAAACCCTCAATTACAGCATAAATTAGATCAGCAAGAAAAAGTAGAGGGTTTTATGTGACTCAGGTTTTATAGAAATGGAAAGATGTTTCCATCAATAGTCTTGAGCTGCAAGAGTCTCAACTGTTTAATAAGCAATGACTGTTTAGTTTCGAGCTCAAGCTTCATCTCCCACAGAAGCTGAAAATAACACAAAGTAACACTTGTTACAGTGTTTTAACTGACAGGAAAGTATGACAGGAAAGCCTCATTAAATAACCAAAGTATTATCAGTCAGAGAGGGGTGTGTACGAGTGTCCAAAAGGCTTAATGCTTACAGTTCCCACCAATCAGTGTTTCTATGCGTTCGCGCCTCCGCTGACGGAGTCTGTGCACCATGAAGAGCAGCAGAGAGAGGATGAGGAAGGATGAGATGCAGCTGACGATCAGTCTCATCCCGCTGGCCATTGAGTCAAACAGACTGTTTCCATCTGAGTAAAGAGAGATGGAAAAATGACAAAATAAGAATATTACTTCTTGAAAGCTTGTTTAAAATAACAAGTTGCTAAAGGCTAAAAGTTTCTGCTGGCTGAATGTTCTTGTGCACAAGAAAATATTTTGCTGAGATGAAACACTGCTTTGATCAGCGCGATGTGTCAGTACCTGGATCCAGGCAGGTGAACTTGCAGCACTCTTTGGGATCCTTGCGGAAGTGCTGGCAGCCCTGCGGCCGCTCACACAGCGCGGCCACGCACATCTCAGGCTCGCCGTCGTGACATGTGCAGCTCAGACACGGGTCGTCCCCCTTAGGGGTGAAGTAGTAGCCCTCGTTCACGACGTTGTCTTTAATATCCACACACGTTTGTCCTGTTGAGGAAATACGACATTAGGGCAAAAAGTCAAAAACAATCATATGACTGTAATGAAATAAAAACATGACGTCTGATGGACAAAACACAGAACGAGCACATACTCCTCTTGCAGAGAAAGGGGAACTTCTTGTAGCAGTTCTCAGCGTGCCAGCTGTGCAGACCTCGTTCATTCATGCTTTTGATCTGAAAGCGTTGAAGCTGGGCGCAGAAGACGTTGTCCTGGGTGGGAGACGCCTCCCCAAAATTGGTCAGACCCTCAGGTGGGAGAAACACCTGCATTGACCCTGCTCAGAAAATATTTTTAAGCATTACAACACTCAAGTTACAGATCAGTAGTTAGCTTTCTGGATTTTTTTTTTTTAAAAAGAGCAAATAAATCTTAATTACCTTTATATGCTACCTCCCAGCGGCCCTCGAGAGAGTGGTTCTGATTAGTGATCACATACTGGTAGCCTACCCAAAACCTTAAAGAAAAGGAAATTACAATAATGTTTTCATGTAAAACGGTTTATACATCAATCCAAAGCCAATATTGAGCACTTTAAACTGCCGCTACTGGCCACTAGATGGCCTGCAACAAAGCGCAGAGCATCATCACTGACACCATCCTCTGCTGGGACATGCTGAAACTAGACTCACAAGTCAGTCTCTAAACACTTTGCTCAACCTGAGACCGAGGACAATATCCCAGCTTTCCTTGTTAAAACTGGGTGGAAACAATTAGAGAGTTTTTTAAAAAAAGCCATTTATTCAGAAATCCCCAGATGATCGGTAGGCTGGGAGATCTCCGATTGTCTGGTATCGCGAGACTGTGCTGAAACATGTGACTGTAGATTTTATATCATATGAACTAAAAAGATCAACAAGGGCACAACATGGGGTTTGATAAGTTAGAAAGAGAAGCAGACAGGAAACTTAAATGTTTTAATGTCTAGAGATTGAGCTGCTTCCTCTGTGACTGAATAAAAAGCTTGACGGTTGTGATTTCAAGCGCGCATGTTCAGCCAGTTAAAGTTCATCACACTGTATTAACTAGTAAATGTCTGCAGAAAACCACAAACTTCTGATTACACAGTAAAAACATCCATACAGTTAAGCTCTTTCAGGAACTTACAATTTAAAACTTCTGCTTGTATGTGGAGCGACAATTCTGATGTTAAAACATCTTTCTAACAAATCACAGTGAAGTAAAAAACTCACTTGCACTGATCTCTGCGCTCGCAGACTTTGTCGTCAAAGTCCACCTCGATCTTCAGTATGAACTGCAGCTCCTCGTTGGTAACGAACGTGGCCAATGAACCGTTGACTTTCTGACAGGTGTCCACAGCCTGCCAGTAGTTTTCATTCCTCAGGTACACTTTGTAGCAGCTGGCTGTCTTCTCGTAGTGGTGCCACCCGCTGGGGCATTTCTCTGCGGATGAAAAAGAAACTTTAGCGTCGTGGTTGATGAAAGCTGTGTACGCGAACATAATGCAGATTCAACAACCATATAATTAACTACAATCAAGTGAGGGAGAGTTAAGCGCTTACTGTTGAAGCGCACAGGCTGAGCCACACCGATGACGTCTTCCACCTGGTCATATCCGTTGCCGAAACGAAACCTTTCTTCCTTTATAGCTGCAAAAACAAACGACTCAAAGTCAACAATCAATCATCAGTTCTCCTAAACTTTGGATGATCTTTTAGTGCAGATATTGGTTTGTATTGTGCAACCTGTTAAAAGCCTGTGATGTAATGAAGCACTGTCAGGCCGCTCCTGAGGTTATCAAAGCCCACACACATAAAGTGTTTGCCAGCCAGAATAAACCCCTTTTCATTTGTTTGATAGCCTGACAGATAAATGGATAAACTGTCGACGCTTTTAAAGTTATCTGTGTGCACAAGCGACAAAACAATTCAGCTACAAGTTCCCATGTGAAGTTAAAATATCCATTTATAGCTCTTGGATAACTACCTCTTTCTTTCACTTGTTATCCACTTCATGTTTTTTCTGATCAACATTTCCGCCCGTGTTGAGATACATCACTTAAGATAGGAATTTAGCAACATGAAGTTTGTGTCATGACAACCATCTGTGTCTCAAAAACATGATTGAGGAAGTTGATACAGGTTTGGGAAGATAAAAGCAGAACCAAAGCATTACTTAAGTAAAATTAAAATTCGATGAAACTGACGTCAGGATGAATCTCCTGTAAATATTCCTCTCAAGCGTTGAGCAAGTCCTCGGTTTTATGCAAGATTAGGAGGGAAGGAAGAGGAGTCCTGCTAAAAATGACAAAAAAAGAGAGATGCATCACTGTGCCTCTTTTTGATGTAAAATTCATGAAATTGGCCAAATACCAACAGCCATATTTTAGTTTACCCACTTTTCTTAGTTTAGCAGTGCTGTGTTTTAGTTTGCAGCACTGAATATACAAAAAAATGAACAGGTAGAATTGCTGCTCTTAAAAAAGGGGAAACATAAACACACATTAGATTTGTCTTTTTTTGTGTGAATAAAAACACTGAACAAATGCAGGCTGATGTTCACTATTACTTGTGTGCTGAAAATTTAATTATTTACAGGTAGCACTAAACCCGATCAACTAAAATAATCTCAGCGTTGATTCATTCCAAAACTGAAACAAATCTGCTGACAGATCGAGCAAAAAAAAGCAGGAATTACTGGTTACAAAAATAACAATAGAGGTTACCTCTGCTGCACCGTTTGAATTATTGAGCAAGAGCAGCTCCTCGAATTCAGACATTAAACTGAACTGAAAACATAACTGGTGACATTTTGAGAATCTAAAAACTTAAAACTCTCCAATTTCTTTAATTTTATGATAATTATTTCTATTCTACTTTGTTTCCTCCATCTTTAGACTGTATTATTTATGTATTTTGTATTAATGTACAATGTAGAATAACAGCGACTGTTTGCAGCCTGGTTTACTTCTGTACTTTTGTGTGTGTGTGTTTTTTTTTTTGCCAAGAGTGTATTTACAGTTTCCTCTTTTCAGTTTTCTCCATTATGAGCTTGAACAGTTTCATCTGGTGTTTGTCTTGCTAGAATTTGTGTGAAGGATTTCTCCACCATGCCATGTTATTCAACAAATAGCTAAATCTCAAACCAGATTGATTTCTGTGTGTGCTGTTGATTCAGTCGACAATAAGGCCTCACTGAGGCGAATTGAGTGAGCATTGTTTAGGGTTTTCTTGCATTTAACCATGAAACCACAACAAGTCTGCACATTAGAAATGGGCTTAAACATAATGTTTTTTTTGCTTATGATCACACAGATTATACTGTATATGCCTTTGTGGTAAGCAACCATTTAATTGGTGAATAAACATTGTTCAGTGCTGCTGTTTATCTCTAAACAATTCCTGCTTTTATTGCCTGTTCTGAAATTGTACTTTTACTCAAGAATAAATTATCCAATGTAAAAACAAAAAAAACTGTGTTGTTGGCAGGCCTGCAGTGTTAACTCAACGCATGCACCACTACTGCTGTATGGAGGTCACATGCTGTACTCAATCCTTTCAATAATTCCCATTATGCGGTCAGAGATCTGGGGATAAGGTCTCTCTGGATTTAAGAAGGGAAAACAATAGGATTTCGGTCAAAAGGCTTTGCGCTGAAACATCGATGCAGTGTTGAAGAGATCAACAAATGGTAAACAAAAACACAGACACAGACACATGTGCAGCCACTCAGAATAAAACCCAGCCTCCCCTCTGCCATCTGACGCTGTCAGTCCAGAGCTGCCGGTCCTGCATTTTGATTCACTGTTGGCTGAGGACTTAAAACCACGTCTGAGCTGTTTGGTTAAAGCAAATCAGCTGCTGTGTTTGGGGGTTTTGTCGAGTTACGCACTGCTACACATACTATGAATGTGTCTGGGTCAAAATACATCACTTAACCTCTCTGAGTACTGCTTGATTAGATCCCAGTGTCTTAAAGGCATTTTTCTAAAGCATTTTTCTGTGTATTCCAGCTGTGACCCCATTGTCCAAGTGTGAAAAGGCGCCCCGTGTCGCTATTCTTTCCAGAAATCAATGGTGTTATGGGTGTTAGGTAACAGGGTGGCTGTAAAAGGGCTTAAGTGAGATATACTCACGGGGACAGTCCATCTCGTCGCTCTTGTCCTCACATGCTGTCCAGCCGTCACACTGCCAGGACATTGGGATACACTGCATCTTCCCACTGCGGCAGGCAAACTGCCCAGGGCTGCAGCGCTGCTCTGAAATACGACAAGAGAGTTCGTGTGGTCATACCTGCACGTGACTAAGCCTTTTTCTATACAAGAGAAAAACGTTTTAAATTAGAGTCCAGCAGAGGAGTCGGTGAGGCCACGTGAGATTTTATGGCAGCTAATAAAAGGAAAGACCTTAGATGGTGATGGGGTGAAAATTAAGGGGATGGAATAGATAAAACTGATTTTTAATGTTCTTCCCGAGAGCGAACAAAGAAATCACAGTCAAATAAGACCGGTAATAAATGAACTAAACCAGCAGCAAGTGGACATTAAAGTGTAACATAATATAGGCTACATTTCCTTTCAGCCTTTTTAGCTCATTCGCCAATTTAATATACAGAGACAGCAACAGAAGGGGGGAAAAAAAAAGATAACTGGTCGGACTTAGAAAAGGGATCCTGGCAAAAAGGAAAATCCGCAGTGGTTGATAACTCAATATGTTCAGATTAGTTCAGACAAACTTAGAAATCCACCAAAAGAACATTTTTCTGTTTCATGTCAGTAGACAAGTTTGATCATGTCTTAAAGCTACTGCAGTTCGTTTTTTTTTTTTTTTTTTTTTTTTAAATCAGGCCTCTGAAAATAAACCAACTGACTGTTAGGAAGGAAACTAAGAAGTGGTAAACCTACAGCAGACACACACTTACACACACTCTCTATAGGCCTTTTGTCCGCTTTTATCCTCCAGCAACACCGTTTTGTGCTAAGTGGGTCTCCACGCCATGTGTGATTAACATAAAAGATGCCTTTGCATCAGGGCTGCCAGTGCCGAGCCTTCCCCATGTGATGAATGAACGAGTCCATTGAGGGACTCAAACAAGACCCAACAACGTTATTGATCACGGGAGAGGAAGTTCAACGGGCCTTGTTTTGAAATAGGTCAATAGATAAACTACATTAGCTACTTAGAGAAGGATTTAGAATAATAAGGGATGACTCTTCTTCTACTTTAAAGTACTTTTAAAATGTGAGACATTAAGATAATAAAACAATCACAGGTCTTTTCAAACTGAAGGAGCTTTTTTTTTTTTTTAAATATTCTAACAAAAAGATCAGACAGCTACACTGAAACACATACTGCTTGCTTACCTGACAATAATCTTGCCAGAGCTAGCCGCGGACCTGAAACAAATAGAAACAATAGAGTGAACTATCCTGTATGTCAGTGTGATGCCAATTTTTTTTGTTTTTTTTTGCACTTGAGCCAAAAAAAAGGACAATATTCATCCTGTTGTCTGTAAGGGAATCTATTATTTAAGCTGTCAACACTTCTCTGGCATTTGTCAGTGATTTCCCAAGCTGCTTGCACAGTACAGGGTGTATTAAACCATCTGTTCTTGGTATACAGGTGGCTGTGTTTACCTAAAATGAAGCTGGACCACCCACTCACCTCACAAATAAAGCTACACTATTTACTTAGATAAACCTCAGAGCTATTTCAAGACTGTGACTGTTGTTTCATCTGTGTACCAACCACCTTAGTTGATGTACTCAAAACACACCGAACGACGTCAAACCTAATCTGAGCTTTGACACAAAGATAAAATAAAACTGGTCTTTTGTATTACTTGGAAATGTACTGACAAATTCAGATGTCCCACACGATTATGGATGTACTCTTCAAACCAGATGTCACACTACATCCTGTTTATGGCCCAGAAAAGAAATAAAAGTTATTAAAATATAATAAATAAAGTTTTCACTTTGTATAACATACAGACCTGTGAAGTTATGCTGTGAGCTTCAAGTTCAAAAAGTTCACATAAGGTGATTTTTGAAGGCCTTCACCATTTCCCCATTGGACCCAGTTTAAACCAGTGTGAGACTGCAAAACAATGTTTATAGTTTCAGAAAGCTAAAGCTACATTAAGCTGTGCTGTTATTAACTATAAATGAAGAGGAAAACAAACATTTAAATATAGTCTGGGCTAAAAAAAAGTGAACCTTTACGGCTGACCTCAACGCCAATAGAGGTGTTTTGAGAGCCCTCTAACACAGCAGACGTCACCTTGTCTTAGTTGATGCTAAGTGGATTGAGACGCATTACAGGCCTGTCTGAGTCTCCTGGGACTGAGTGCATTACCGCTGATCCCATCAAACCTGAATATGTGTCAAAATGATGGATAACATTAGAGACTACATATCCCGAAAACATTAGAGAAGATTTGCGATGTTAATAATTAATGTAATAAACGTTCTTGGCTTTAAAAGATGACAAGTAAATCTTGTTTTGAAGTTCCCTGAAAGATATTATAATAATGTGAAAGTATAACATATCCGTCATATTTAACTCTCACTCTCATGCTCTGTATATTTGCTAATTTTCTGCAGACATCAACACATGAGCTTTAAACACCTTCACTGGAGCGTTTTCCTGGCCTGTACACGTCTGCCAGGCGATGAAACAAATTTTCTAGCTCTTTTCAAGTTAAATCTACATTTTCTCGGGGCTAAAAAAAAAAATAATGCCCAATTTGTGCTTTCTGATGCACGTGAGCTCTGTTTGAATAAACTCTCGCTGCCTGCATGCATCAATATTTATGCTTTCTGTGCTTTTCCTGCTCAAATATCCACATGAGCAGATTTTATTCAGATACCAGTGCTGAACCACTCTAGGTTATCAGATATTACTTGTTGAAGGCACAGCTCGAGCATTTCTAGATTAAAAACAGCCTTTATCTAAAGCTATAACAGCTTCGATTTGAAGTGCACTTCGCGTGCCATTATCTGAGCCGCCTGGTGATTGGAGTATCTGAATCAGCTGTGGTCAATAGCTGATTGAAAGCTCATTTTTTTTGCTCCCTTTTTGGCAGGGACTTCACACATTTGATTAAGAGGTTAATGTTTCGGTTTTTGTGATGAGGCAAGCTAGAAGAAGACCGCTAATGGCTCATGATTAACCACAAGAAGTCCTATGCGAGGTATCATGCAGAGGTCTGTTTGTAATTCCTAGATCAAGTCTGAAAACCAAAGGAGACTGAGACTTTGGAGCCACGACTCTGGAACGACTCAGAGGAGAACAGGCAGGCATGCTCTGTGTCTGCTTTTAAATCTCTCTTAAAAACGCACTTTTTCCAGAGTTGCTCTCTCTTGAATTGGTTATTCATCTGTTTTTTAGTAATTCATACTTCAAATGTCATTATTACTGTAACAATTCTACTTTTATTTATCTAGTAATTTCTCGTTTTTATGTCTTTGTAAAGCACTCTGTAACTTGTGTTTCAAAAGTGTTATATAAATAAAGTTATTACTGTTAAACATGCTTGACAGTTTATATGGTTTGCGTGCACACTGTGAAAGCAGGATAATAATCTAGAGCTATTTCTCTCACAAGCTTTGAATTTTGTGTCTACAAATGAGTGAACAGTAGCTACCCTGAGAAAAGTGAGCCTCTGAATCTCTTACATAACCAACAGGAAAATACAATAAAGAATAAGAGACTGCCCTAACCAAAGTAGAACGGCACAGCGAACTGGCCTTGTGCACACACACACACACACACACCCCATCATCTCCAACCACTGATGATTCACATCAACACTGAGACTCGCTGTTAAAAGCAGTGAGTGGGTACAGGCACTCATTTCTTTTTCCTTTACATCTCACATTTAAAAAACTATTTATTTTCTCAACAGTGTGTGGATGAAAGCACTTAAAGTCAAACTCCTGCACAAACCAAACTGTTTTGCATAAGTGTTGACACTTTTATCACCACACCATCAATACTTAAATGGTTAACAGAGAGAGGATTCATTTAAACAGCTGATGTGTTAAAGAGACGATAAGGATGATCTTTACTGACCTAGAGCTTAACATAATCTATCTTGGTGGGACATCAGGTCCAAGGCCTCGTATTGTCATCCTGACTGAAATCTTTCTGCCCTGTAGCACTCTTCAGTCTCCCGTGACGTCTCCATTTCCTTCACACGCACTTCCCGCTGCTCAACAATACAGGACAGCGACATGGACAAGATGTTGCTAACCATTTCAGGTGCCGTGGCGTAAAAGCCGTGTGCTCGAGCCAGAAATGTGTAGAAGGTCAGAGCTGTCCCACAGCTCCCTGCAGCAGGAAATAACTCTTCTGTGTTCTTTTACTCGTTGCTAATGTAGGCCAATAAAACACAACTCTTTAAATACTTAACTAGGCAGAATAACATTAATTTTTCCAATTTTTAGTATCTGTTTTACTGCTGATTGAAAGAAAAATATTTATTAAGCACTTTTAATTTTTGGTGGATCATTTTTCACCCTTTACATAACCTACTCAAGGATGAGAGTTATGCTGTATGTATGAGTCAATGGCTCTGAGGACTACAGCTAGGATGATTTTATGAAAACTCATTAAGAACAATCACAATGGTGCCATAATTTAGCTCGATATTTGGAGAAGGCTTCTGATGAATTTCAAGACTTTATTAACAAGCTGTATAATCTCCTTTACTGGTGCTTGTAGCTGCCAGAAAACACTTAACTGTCAAAATAATTAACACAGCTTATTTCTCAAATGTTTACTTCAGTAGTCTTTCAAAAAAAAGCACATCAATGTAAGAATTAGTGACTGTATTTCATGTCTGCTTCATCTGGGTCACTGCAATTTGGGTCAACCCTAACTGTAGTCTCGTCGGTTGGGTATCAGGTAAAAAAAATAAAAAATCTGACTGGGTGTCGACGGATGTTGCCTGCCAAATGTTAAACTACGGCCAACTTTTTGTAAACGCAAGTGCAGTCTTTTCATGAGACAAAGTTAGCAGTGTTGAGCCTCTTTACATTTATTTAGAATCTGGATTGAAGTAGTCCAGCCTAATCCAGGCTTTGTAAGTGGCCTACAAATGCTCCGTATCTGCTGTGCAGTCTCACATTCAAACCTACAAGCTGCCTCCAGCTTCTAATAACACATTTATGACTGTTGTGTTTAAGTATGTACGTAAGACCAACTTGACAGTAAGTCTTTATTTCTCAACTTTTAACCCTGCTTTGAGTAGGAAGTTGAGTAACACAGTGGGATAAATTGCCACAAGTACACGTTTCAGTCAGTCTTATGCTGATGGACAATGTATTTATGATCACATTCATATCCTTTAATGGTTTCAAGACTACAAATCACCTGACATGCATGTGTTTGTATCATGGGAAGAACATACAGCCACCACGGAACACATGTGCACTAACCACCGAGCCACTGTACTGCTTTGTCATGTGTATATGATCATATCCATTCCTGTTTTTACATTTGTGACATACTTTTGCACTGTTATGTAGTGTTATGTGTAATGTGCATTTACGAGTTAAATCACATATTTTTATTTTAAAGTATCATTAGCCAAACTGCATGCAAATTTTTGTACTTTAAAGTTGCCTAGCGCAAAGGTAAAAGTCCAGACCTAAAGGTACAAGAATGAAGGCTTTTTTTTTACAAATATCTGAATGTGGAAATCAGCTAAGCCAAATATAAAAGTTTGAAATTCGTCAAAATCAAGTACTGATCGGTGATTCAGAGATGGTCTGAAGCAATAACTGTTTATGTGCCTCTGCTAATCAGATTTTGTAAGACACCGTGTGACATGAAAAGTGTTTGAATCTTTGAATTGAATTATATTACAGCAAACTGGATTATTCTTCAGCTTAATGTCCAAGTCATGCAGGCATCAAGCTTCGGGAAGCTCGCCCTGCAATTGATGTGCACCAGCACTCTGCAAAAAAAAAACAAAAAAAACCAACTTCTCCAAAAAATCCTGTGAAAAATACAAGAAAATATGGAGTCCCTGTGTAGGAGCACTGGCATGAAGGTCACAGTATCACCCAAACAAATAGCAGAGCACGAAATACTCTATTCAAAAGTATTAGGCACAAAGCTGAGATATAGATGGATTACCCACTCCACTTATGTAAACAAAAAAGGTGTTCACTCAAGAACACTGCAGCAGATAATGAATTCAATTCACCTTTGAAAAGGTGCATAATTACAGCTGATTACACTCTATAATTGAGTGAAATGAACCACAGAGAGCCTCCTAATACGAACTTAATATCTGCCCGAGAGCTAAAGCTGCAACACAATGTAACACCAAGAAGCATGCTGCGTTTTTGTTGTGTAACATGTTCTCAGGGCAGGCGTTGCTCCTCTGGATCGGGCCAAACAATTCTGTGTTTATCCATAAATTGAATTGATAAGTTTCTCCCTACCACCCAACTGTGAAGATCACAAGACAGAGCCTAAAAGAAAAACCCCGAGTTGCATCTGTCTTCCTGCTGATAAGAATGTATCCAGGGACAACAATGTATGTATTTGCATTTGAAGTCAGAATACATGCCTTTTGTGTCAAACATGTCGTAAAATCTCAAGTGGATTAGGCCGATATTGTATTGAAAGGGGCCAGTTTTTGCAGGAAGGGATGCAAACACTTACTAGAATTTAATTTTGTTTTATTCTCAAATTGCGTACCGTATTGTGTCTTTAGTATGTGCTGCACCTGTGACAATACATCAACCTGGGATACATTTTTTCCCCATTTCGACATATAAACTTACAAATCACATAAATGAAGTTCAAGGCATGTTTATGACAGTGTTACGACATTGTATTGCTGTGTAGTGCAGTGTTTGTCAATCCTGGTCCTGGTGCACCTCTGCCCTGCATGTTTTAGACGGTTCCCTGCCCCAACACACCTGATCCAAATTAATGTCTCATTATCAGGCTTCTGCAGATCTCGATGAGGAGCTGATGGTTTCAATCAGGTGTGCTGAAAGAGGGGAAACATCTAAAACATGCAGGGGCAGGGGTGCCCCAGGACCAGGGCTGAAAAAAAAAACACTGGTGTAGTGTATCAATCTACTATGTTTAACTGTGTAACTAATGGATGAGTCAATGAGAAGCAGAGGTTTTTGATGCAGGAGCATGAATCTCTGACATGCATTTCAAATTACATCTTCACGGATAAAGCGGAGACCGACGAAGGGATGTAGTTGAGGATAAACACTGTTTACACATGTAGACGAATACAGACACCCATCTTTTATTATGAGTCAATATATATCTTTTTGATAGTTTTCCAATACAGCTGCATCAGTTAGCTAGAGTCAAAACTACTTATAAAGAAAGGCAACGGTCTTTATATGGAAAAAAACCCCAAATAGCGTTAATTGTTGTTTTTTTTTTTCTAGAAACAAATGTGGCTAAGTGGGCTGCACTCGCTAGGTGTTTGTCGTTTATAATTTGCCGAGTGAAGCTTTTAGTTGCCTAATTTTTAAAATAAAAAAATCAAATACTGTCACAGTGCCGACGGCAAGGGGTCAAGCCACGCCGTCCAGCAGGAGCACAGCTGCGGTTTAAAAATCACCGGAGCCCGTGGTTTCTCCAACAGGCCTCCTCTCCTGACCTGCCGCTAGCGTTACAGCTGTAATCCCTGTTTCTCCCAGTTTCACGTCGAGCCGACGGGAATGTATGCAGAGGAAGAAGGGGGGAAAAAACACAACAACAACTTGAGATTTATTTACCTGTCCGTGGCGGGTCCGTTAATGTGAGGACGAAGAGAAGAGAGAAGAGGACGAAACTGCTGCTGTCAGCCTTCGGCAACATTTATCCTCCATTCATAGTAACTCCTCTATCCAGAAATGTAACAAATATACAGAGGATCTGCGCCGCCGTCGACCTCTTCGGATTTATAACGTTGAACGTTTAACTCGATTTACGCCCATTTTTTATGCGCCCAAAGCGGCAGCTAACGTAGAAAAATAACGCCTGAAACGCATAGTCACAACGCACAGCGACGGTTTAATCTGACCGAGCAGCTAACGGCAGCCAACTGGCTCAACCGTTAACGTCCTCTGCTGCTGCTCGGTGTGAAGCGGCGCTGATCCAAGATGGCTGCGTCGTCCCATCACAACAATCCCAATCATGCAACGCACAGGCTATCAACCGGAGGAGCTGCCGGGGCGGAGTTGAGCCGATTATACCCAGCGTGACACACGATAACTAAACGTGTGTGTGTGTGTGTGTGTGTGTGTCCGTTTACATTATTATATGATGAATCCAACCCAAAAATATAATCGCTGGTTGACCTGAGTGTGCAGCGCTGACGATGGACGCAGTTTATCACAGCAATCATGAAAGGGGCTGTTATTGTAGTACTAATTAAAAAACTAATTACATGTGACAACATCACTTACCCCAAGGTCATAAATGAACATGACCCCACATCATCAATCACTCCAGCCAAGCAGAGATTTATTCTAAGTCATTATTTTACTAAAAACACTCATGAAATTAGATTTGCATTTTACTTTTGGGGTCCTTTGTGACAAAATAAAGCATAAATATGCATTTCTACCCTTAATGTGATCATGTAATTTTCTCTATTTTATGGTCTTCCTTCCCTTCTTGGGGCAGTCTGACCTATTTGACCTTGTGAGATGGCCCATGGGTCAAACTCAAAGACTGCAGTTATCATAAGGAGTCAGTCCCTGTCCCTGTCCTTTATGGGAATTCACAGCCTACTTTTGTAATCATGATGGAAGACATCTAATGTCTTAACATCCGCTTTCAGGCTTTCATGTGCACATGATTTGTGTGTGAGTGTGGAGAACCATTATCATACTATCACAAATCATACAACCACTGAGCCACAGTTCAAACGCCACACTCGAAATGAAAAAGAAGTTGTACAAACACTCCTAAAAAATCAAAAGATGGTGCTATTCAATGTTTTTTGTCCTTTTCAACATGTACATCCATAGTAATCCATGCTATTTACCAATAATCTCACAGTATCATTATATGTTCACCTATAACCAGCTGGATGAAACTGGTGTTGAGTATCAGAGCCCTTGATAAGATAAGTTCACTTTCAGGTTTGCCTTAAGACAATACTCATACGCCCATAGGCACATTGAATAAGTTATGACTGTTGTAATTATTCCCACTGTGCATACAGGCTGTGAAGTGATCCCCTCCTAGTGTGACTCAAATATAAGAGATGGGGGACAAAAATTCACAATCCTTATTCTGTGCATAAATGCATTCTTAAATTCAGCTGTCGCTAAAATGAGGGTAAAGCAGTCTGAACAAGTCTTTCTAGTACAAATTTCTATTCAATTCTTCCACTGCAGCACAGCAGGAAAACGCTGTCTCTGGGGAAACACAAAGGGAATTTCTTATTAAAAAACCTGTACTGCTGGAAGATACCCACTTGACTTAAAGACTGCTGAAGTCTCATATTAGCTTCAGCTCATGTTTGAAATGCATTTTGACACAGTGTTGCACTAGTAAGGAATTACTTCACGGCCACTATGGAGAGAAAGACAAATTAAAACAACCGATAACACTTTTAAAGTACATATAGGCATGCAAGCATTGTTTTAAGGCAGATTTAAAATGCACAACTATCCTATTACTGCTTTTGTGGAAGGATATTTCTTACCAGAGATAAACATGCATATTAAACATGAACTGGAAATCATTTTGGGTGTTTGTGACTAAGCGCATATCGTAAACAACCAATTTAAAATGTTTGACTCACTCCTGCACACCATCCTTAGTTTTGAAAACACTGCCCGATGAATCATGACTCCCCTGTTGACTTTCACACACAACTTCAGCCTTGTAAGCTCTAATGTTCAGAAAAACAAACTTGAGATCATGTTGAACTATTTCTGTTTGTAGTTTAAACCCAGAACAGTATAACTACATCTGTACATTTGAAGCTTGCTAAAAAAAAAACAACTTATTATCCACAGTTCTGATCAACCACCAGTAGAAAACAGACAGGAAACAGAGCTGTTGATTAGGTTGTCATCTGATGATACATGGTATGATATTCTTTTGCAGACCATTTTACATCAAAAAGGTCCTATTCCTTTATAGATTTTTTTTAAAAAAGGTGGTCCAGTTTTATGTTGCTGAGTCCAGCTCTGCTTGTTGCATTTTCAATTTTAAACTTGAAGGATAAATGGCAAAAAGAAACATGGAAAAAACATTCATCATTTAAACTCCACGCCAGCGAGCTGTCTGACTGAAACCCATTTTTGACACAAACACAAAACAGTGAGATTAGTTGAACTTGTTTTAAGGTAACAAAACAACACTTTGTCTCTGCATCATAGAAATGACTCAAACACTGAGATGCGACCGCTCTTGGATGCTGTGTGTTGAAGCCACATTTGTGTGTGTGATTCTCAGAAACAACTGCTGGATTACAATCATGAAATAAAAATATCAGTTAAGCATGTGCTGCTGGGTATGAGGCAGGGATAACTAAAGTTTGCAAGGGTGTAAACAACTGAACAAAAATCAATAAAAACTGGATTTTTGAAACAAAACTTAAAAAAAAATAAAATTAATTAAATAGAATATGGCCACTAAAGTGAATTTTACAGTGAACTACATTAATCCATCTCTGCAAAAATGTAACAAATAAATCCTTACAAATTCTTAAATCCAATGTATGTTCCTCTATCCAGTCATCCAGCCCAAAGATGTGCTCTGTAATTCGAGAAAACTCGGTATTTAAAGTTATAATTAAGTTCTCCACATTATAAGAACTGTGTTTTGTACGATCCCAGCAGAGAAAAGGGTCCTTCTTAGAAAAAGTCTGAGGCTTTCCGTCTCTTGGGAAGCTGCAGCAGATTGTCTGTGAGTGAAGTGAGGTCCTGAGTGCCTGGCGTTTTGGCTTTGTTTGGTGTTGGTGTTCCTGAGGGAGTGGACGGGCCACCGAAGGGAGACTTGTAGCCAGGGACTCTGTGCGAGGGTGATGGGGTGTAACTTGCCCTTAAGGCTTTGTCCGTGTATTTGCTGGATGTCCGATTTACAAGCCTCTGCAGGGCGGGGGTGAGGGCTGGGCTCAGACCTTTAGGCGTAAGACTGCAACACAAAGGTTGATGTAATCAGTTAATGATAGCGGCAAGTAATTCACTAAAAAAAAACACTGTGGTAACTAGTGAAACTCTCTGTTTTATGGAGAGGAGGTGACAAATGTAGTGATCTTTTTACTTGCAGAAATACTCTAAAGAGTGCAGACGGTCTAATGTCTTTACCTTGCAAGGTTCTCTGTGACCTTTCGCAATGCCTCCTGCTTCTTTGCGCGGTTTTTAGCAGCAGCTTCGTTGGCCATCTTTATACCCAATCTCTCTCGTCTTCCTGGCTCTGGGATCTTTCAAAAACAGCGTATTTTAAGTCTCAACATTTTACAACTTAACAAATAACTCAAACTTAATGATTTACAAATCATTACAGCCACTGAAACTTTATTACCTTAAACGATGGGCCGTGGTTCCTCTCGACATATGGAGTTTCTGATCCATCCAGACGAAACGGGGTGCTCTCGATCTCACCCCACGTCATGAGAGGTGACTCAGCGACACCTGAGAGGACAAAACGAAGCATTCAAAACTCTACTAAGTAGGTTGCATCATTAACCAATGTAGTTTGATCTGTCTCAGGATTGTTACAATGTTCAAGAGGATTTTTAGACTTGCTTACCAGGTGCAGGGGAAGGCGTTCTTTCAAAGCCATATCCGTTGACTGTTGGAGATTCATGTGGGATGAGCTCTTTCCCATCTGGGCCAACTTTACCCTGTTTGAACTGGCCAGAGAACATGATAGATGAGCTACATAATTCAGGGATTAAAGTATATTAACAATGAAGCTTTCCCTAATGCGGCATCATGCATTTTGTGATTTCATAATATATCATAATCCTATATTTTACCTGTGCATTTAGGGCTGCAGCCTGTTGAATCTGGCTTTTGTTGAGAGCTTTGCTGAATGGGTCTCCAACGAAGCGTGTGTTCTTGTGAACTACTTCCCTTGGCTTCTTAAAGATAGCATCGTCGTCTTTAACACCTGATTTGAAGAAGAGAAAAACGCATGAAATTCACTTCCCCCCCCTTTCACTTAACTTTATTTAACTACAAGATGTGTTTTCATAGCTGCCTTTACTCAATCCAAGTTTGATCCTCTTACCTTCTGGATAATACATCAAGGCATTCTTCGCTTTGTACTCCCATGTTTCCAGTCCAGCTTTGACACATTCAAGAGCTGCCTTCTCCACTGATGGTAAGGCAAGTTGCTCTTCATGGCGCTGGAAAATATTATTGAGTGTTTATAAATGTTATCAAAATAGACTAAGGGTGTGTCATAAGTTAAATAATCATCTGGATGACAGTAATCAAATGCTGCTACAAATAAATTTAAGCAACCTTTCTTTTCATAGCTACCTTACAAGCCTACTGGTGGCAAGTGTTTGAAACTCAACGGACTGATGCTTTTAATTTTAAGTCCCCCTCAACTCAAAAATGGATTTTGGTTACAGTTTTTTACTTTGATGTTTGAGCTTCAGAGTGCCTACCTGTTTGAATTCAGCCTCAGCTTCATATAACCAGGCGTGCTTGAGCTTCTCCTTATCTTTTGCTAGATCCATTATCTGCTCAAATGATGCATTATCCTCGCTGGTATTTTTAGCGAGGAAGCGATCCAGACAAGGCAGCTCTTTCTCTTCCTTTTCATCATACTTGTTCTCTATAAAACACAACATCAATAGAAATCGGGTTAAATTTTAAGTATTTGAAACTCCATTTGTTAGTGTATTACTGCCAAACATGTCCATTCATAAGACCGAGGAGAGGAAGAGGAGAAAAATATACAGAACGGAAACAATTTAGGTCAATTTAAAAGTTGGAAACAGGTCTGTGGGTTCATATGAACACACAGATAAACATTTGAACATTATATCACCAACGTCTTGAGAGTTTCGGCTCTTCATCTTAAAAAAAAAAAAGAAGAGATACTTACCACCATCTATACCCTTAGCACCATGAGTGGAGGAGGGAGATCCTGAACGACCCACTGGTGTCTCAAAACTAGCTGGTGTCACATCTTACACACAAAGAGGACGGAGAAAAAACAAACAGATGTAAAACATGTTTATGGGAACCAGAAGAGATATCTAACAGATACAATTTGTATCTTTTGTGATATCACTAACTAATATAATCAATTTTTACATGGTATAACATGAAAATACAACTTTAAATGTATTACTCACAAGGTGCAGTTGATCGTGGGGTAGATTTTGTCAGAGATGATCCATATCGGATGGATATCTCTCTCATTCTCTCAAGATCTCCATTTTCCTCTGCATCAAGATAGTCCTTCTGCGCCTGCAATTTTGTCACATCTGGGAAGAAGTCCCTCTGGATGATCTTCTCTAAACTCTGTTAGAAGTTGACAGGTAGGAACATTCAGCTTTGTTTAAGGGCAAATAATGACATGTTCAGTTACATAAGGGACCTGTATTTCTCAAGCAAGTCTCACTTTCACTCTCAATGTAGTATGTTTTCTAGCTTGCTAGTGTCCAAAACAAAACAAGGTAGGTCAGCAACTAACTATTATTTTGACTCTTGATCTCAATCTGTAGATTATTCTCTTAGCTCTTCAATCCTTTCGTCTATGAAAATGAAACACCAGGAAATAGTGAAAAATGATCACAATTTCCCAGAGCCCAAGAGAGGACGTCTACAAATTGTTTGTTTTGTCTGACCAACAGTTCAAAACCGTAATATATCCGAGTTACAATTATATAAAAACAGAGAAAAGCTGCAAATCCTCACAGTTGAGAAGCTGTGGGGCTTATAGAGAAATGTGAGGCTTTATTGCTTGAACATTTATATAATCCAATAATCTCTTATCAAGCTTGTTGATTTTTATTTTTCTGTTGATTGACTAATTGTGTAATCAAATTACTATTTCAGTTTTACAAGATTGTATCTTGTGACCAGGATAGTTTTAGTGAGTGAGCAGAATATTTCTGGACTCAACAATTTGATATAATTAATATGACAAGTCCCAACACATCTCAAATCCTAAAACATGTCTATTTAGTCTTATATCATGATATGACTCCAACATTTATATACTGTACATAATGTTACCACCTTAATTTGTTTCTGAAAACAGCAGGTGGGGTATCTCTGATTTGTCACATTTCTCACAAGGCACTAAAGAGTTCCTTAGTTACTTATTCCCTCCTTAAAAACACACAGAGCTCAACACCAAAAGTAATACTTGTTTCACTGAATAATTAACCTGTTCAATTGTTTTTTTAACCTAGTAATATGAAATACAACACGTCTGTTATGATGTCTGATAACTAGCTAACGTTACTGATAGCCCGTCCCCGCAGGTCTCCCTATCATAGACCATCATTTAGCTACCTCAATGTACTCCTCTTCATCGAGGACCTTTCTCGTCAGCTTCTCCTTGTCCGTCTCAGGCTGCTGTCGGAGAGCCACAGTTGTGACCGCTGAAGGGACGAGAGTACCGGACAGCGATTTCCTCACGCTAGCGCTGCCCTCCATTGTGGACAAAGTTAGCCTCCTAGGCTAACGGCTAACGGCGAACCTTCTACGACAAAACACCCACTGAATGGAAACAGAAGGTGGCCTTTGTATTTAACAGGTACCGCTTCAATAGTTTAGTCTTATTGTAGAAAATTACACCTTTAAAGTAGCGTATATGTCACCAACTGTAACCCGTAAGCTAACTTTTAGCCACCTCAGGGCAGCAGCATACAAACAACGTAGTGATTACGTACAGTCTGACTAGTTACGTCACCGGAAGTTTACTTCAGCTCAAGAAATTTCCACTACAAAAGAAAAAATGCCTACTTTTTCTGTTATTCTTTATTTTTTAAGTTATTTTTCCATCTATTTATTATTATTATTACTTTGATCCTTTGTCCTGTTACCATGTTGATTGTATCAACAAACTGAAAGTGAAGTCATGTCCTTTAGGTTATCTTTATTTCATTATGATGCCCAATTGTTTTATTATTGTAACACATGTTGTAAGTGATGCTTTCTATAAATAAGGTGATGGGGAAAAGAAAGAAAGAAATTTCTAGTATACAGGCAAGAAAAGGAAATGTATTTCCAGTAAACAATATCTCATTATTTCTAATATAAATTTTATTATAA
Organism: Thunnus albacares; assembly: GCF_914725855.1. Classification (NCBI taxonomy): domain Eukaryota; kingdom Metazoa; phylum Chordata; class Actinopteri; order Scombriformes; family Scombridae; genus Thunnus; species Thunnus albacares. The sequence goes on along the minus strand of NC_058123.1, from coordinate 16,097,801 downwards.
CTTTAAAGTTAAAACGTTGTGATATATGATCAGTTTATCAGTATATTTTTGTGGAATGTGTTTCAGTGCTTCATTAGTCTGATCGACTCATATGACTAAACTAACACAGTACTACTCCATATAAAACATCTCTGATTATGTTTTTGAGCCTCCAAGGGTTATTGACCCCCACACTGACAACTATTGGTCTAAATTAACTACGTTATATGAAGATCTTTGATATAAAAGTTGAAAGTTGCTGAAAACCTTGGAAAATTTTCACTATTTTTTTCATCCACAAAAACCTGCATGAAGGTGTTTTGTAAGCTGAAAAGAGGAGATGTATGATGTGTATATTAATATTCTAATTCTAAGCCAGCTTTTGAATTGGTATGACACTTCAACTTGTGCAGCTTGTGTTATAGCTTGCGTAAAAAATGAAGTTCCTCCATCTCTCTGAAAAGAACTTTATTTGTCCTCAAGGACACTTTTTTCACAACCAGTGCAAATTAAATCCATTCACAGACTCATGATTTAAACCATCATAATTAACATCATAATATACAGTCAGTCTTCTATCATTCACTCAACAATCAAATAGGCTACAAAATCGTCTACAGTCACGCAGTTTGACTGACAAAAGTCCCATGTTTGTTTATTTTCTAAAACAAAAAAGTCTGGCTACAATATTTGATAATAATAGCAAGAAAATTTCCTTGTATTTATGTAACTCTCTCTCTCTCTCTCTCTCTCTCTCTCTCTCTCACACACACACACACACACACACAAACACACACACACACACACACACACACACACACACACACATTGCTGGACACAAAGCTGTGGTCCAAATATACATTACAGTACACAGTCCATATATACAGTACAAAATCTAGTTTTCTGTGTTTCCCACAGTAAATGTAAGTCTTTTCTGGCGCCTCCACTTCGCTCTTCGGTTTTTAAACCAAACCTATAAACAGAAAAAATATAATGTTATTTTTTATTGTTTCAGTGACATACTGTACTTATATTGTTTGGCCCTTACAAATTCACATTTACATAAACAAGTGGAACAGCAATGGCCATCATTATTAAACATTATCAACAAAAGTATATAATATAATATATATAATATAATTAAAACATGACAAATTGAACAGAGCTCAGGTGTGATCATATCCAAGCTCAGCTGAAGTATTTAAACTATGGTCTAGTGGTCTTGAGATTCTCCTCATTCACACACATATAGATGACAAGCTGCAACACAACATCCAGTTGGATCATTTTGAAAGTTATTTAATCCTCTGTGTGGCTCGGCAGTCTTACCTCTACTCTTTCTTCTCTTAAGTGTGTGCGCTCTGCTAGTTTTTCCCTCGTGTTCACATCTGGATACTGGTTCTGCAGGAACAGCTCTTCCAGTGCGTCCAGCTGTTCCTCGGTGAAAATAGTGCGGTGACGTCTGGTCCGCCTCTGCACCTGACCGGGCGACTGCTCTTCTCTGTGAGCCTCTGCCAGCCTGCACGGGTCCGAGAGCATCGCTGTGGCCCATCCATACTGACAGGCAGCAGGCAGGAGATCTGATTTGAAGTTAAAGTGTTATTAATCTCAAAATCAGTTTTAAAACAAGTACCAACAGAGCTGATTCTTCTCATAAAGAGAAAAGGTTTTTATCTTACCTTCATGCATGAAATCAGTCTGGAATATGTCCCCACAGTGGGAGCAGTAGCAGCAGTACAGGCAGGCGTGATGAACAGTCTCTGTCTGGCCTCCAGCAGGACTCATTGCCTTTTCTTTTAGTCCAGCACCACTTGTTCCACATGACTGTATGTCCCCATTACTGTTGGGGTATTTTCTCAGAATGTTTTCAATAGTGAAAGGAAACTTTTGTTTCTCCACCCTGATCAGTCCATCCATCTCCAAAGTATCTCCAGTATAACAACGTCTGGGATATCGACACACGGGTCTTTTTGATAGTTCAGCCTCTGCTTCTCTTCTCCGTCTCTTCTCTCTACAACAGTGTGTCAGACCCTTATAGTGAAATTGGGAGGCAAAAAAAAAAAAAAAAATAGTAAAACTATAATCCCTCTATGGACCAGACACATAAAACGGTTGAAACTTAATTCCAAGCTAATCTGGGCAGTTTTGTGAAGAGGTTAGGGAGGACGGCAGATTCAGTTAATCTTACCTCATTCCTTTCTCCAAAAGAAATCAGATTTCACTGCATAAAATGAGAAGTGGAGAGCTCCTAAGATCCTTATTGTTGAGGTTTTAGAGAAAAGGGGATTGCTTGGTATTAGAAACCTGGATTTAAAGATGAACGTTTCTTTTTTTTTTTTGGTGTGGCCAGAGACTTGTGTATGCTGAACTTGAGGATTGACTCTTGAATTTCATAATGTCACTTTCCCTGTTTAGCTTTATTAACAAATGATCATGTGCAAATTAGTGGATACGTTCAGTAAATGGCACAAGCTGAGGCAGCACTGATGACAACAATGCATGCAAACGACACACACGCTTATTAGCCAGTTGCAGATGAATGAATGAGGCAGTTATCTTGCTGGTGATGTGTGTGGTGACACTAATAGATTTGTATGTGTTACTCAATACAGATAAGTAATTCAGAGAGGGGGCCCTTCTATGTGGTTTATATTCACAATCATGCATCATGTGTCTTATCTGTGTGGTGCAGTCTTTTCAGTTTGACTTCTCTGACAATGTGTACCGCTGAGGTAAAGCTATTACAGGTTAAATTCATCCCCCCTCAACAAATCCTGTGATTTCATACAAGGCAATACACCTTCTTTTTTTTTTTGCCCAGAGAATTAATGGATTTCCACAATCTGTCTTAAGCTCCTCTTCTAAGGGCTTTTGAAAACAGATAACAATAAACACCATCCCATCCTTTTCACTTGGGTTTAATAGCGCCCAGATTGTTGATGTATAGTTTGCGGAGCATGTGAGATCGCTTATCTGCAGTTATTGTAGTTCTCAATAGAGGGAATTGTACCACATCCGCATTGGTTCAAACAGTTCAAAATTCATTACTGGGGATTAGAATGATAAAGGTTCATTTTGTTGTTGTAAGAGCAATATTTGGTGCAAGAAGGAAAGTAAAGAAAGCCACCGCCGCCTCATGGCTGATACAGTTTTTCTGGATTTTAAAGAAACAGCTTGGAATGCTGTCGTCAATGTAAAGTGATTTTTGCCCCAAAAATGTTGGTAAACATGATTTGTGATGCATCAGAAATTATTCCATTTCACAAGGCCTTCAAACAAACAACATGAAGTGACATATAAAGGGGAAATTGACAATAGTGAGATCTGCAGAAGTGTTTTGATTTCTTTTATCCTCTTTAGACTCAAAGTTAACCCAACACTGGTCCAGATATGGTGACAAAAAAAAGGATATCCACGCCAGGCTGAGGCTGAGAAAGAAATTGTAATTGCTTCTCTGCTTTATTGGGATGTGATGTTGCAGCTCAAGACAGTAATTTCTGCAAAAAATTACATGGCTAACATGCAGAATTGTAATTGTTCTGCTGTTGCTGATGTGTGAGATTCTATTCAATGTGATCATCACTGACTAATGTGCTCTTTAAGTGAGGTGTTGGGATCCAACGTATCAAATAGCAGGTCAGGAGGAAAATATTTAAAACATGAATAATAAAGGACACATGAGTACAATTCAGACAGTAGACATAAACACTCCTACACTGGCTGTTGATGAATGAGCAGAGAAAACCCACATAGCATCAGAATATTCACATGTGAAAAAGCTCAGTGTCTCTGCTTACTGCTGGACTGAGGCCCTAACCCTCCTGGGGAATCGGAGATCGCAGCTGTGTGACCAGGAAATGCAGAGGATCAGCCTCCCCTCTCTGTGTTTACTCCAGTCTTGCTTTTGAGCTTTTCGCAGGGAAACACATTAACTGCTAAAAGCTCAGAAAAAAAAACTTTTCAGATACTGATACCCTGGAGACTTGAGAGGAATCAAGAAAACCACCCTGTTGCAAAACTCCGTATCGAATAGCTGTGTAAAAACAGATGTTATGGGGTTTTTTTCCCTTCTCTCCCCTGAGATCTGAAAATGAACTCTAGGATCTGGTGCCTTTTTTGTTTGGCTCCATAATGTTTTGATATTTATATATATTTATGTTGCTGCAATTGACACATAGAAAGTAGAATAATATCCTACATATATATTCTAAGTTGTGTTACATTTTGTTTACCGCTTTTGTTACATGTACATCTGTCATCCTTTGAACTTTTTTTTAGTTTGTTTAAATCTTCTTTTAATGCTTTCAAACCTAAGTGAGACTACCAAATTCCACCAAAGAGTGTTTTTTGTGTTTCATGTAAAGGATTTATAAAGGCCTGAAAAGCTTGTGTAGTGGGCTATTTTACAAGAAAAACTCAAATTCACAAAAGGTCAGAATAAAATAAACAGAATTGATGATCTTCTGTCTTTCTCATCCCTTTAATCACCTGACAACTCCTCAGGTTTATGTTGAGACCCCTCCTCTCCAGGTTGAGTACCATTAAAAACCCTCTATCAGTGTGATTTGCTGCCTCTAAAAGCTGAAGTGAGACCTGTAAACCCTGAAATGTAATAACAGATTATGGGAGCTTATTTTCTTTATTATCCTCACAATGGAGCAGAGTATTAATAAGGGCCAACGCAGAGTCGTTCGTGCGCCCCCGTGCGACAAAAAGACTACAATGCCCGCCCACCGTTGAACGGCAGAGCGACAACAGCGCGGCAGACAGCTCGCCACTCGCGATAACTCGCAGCAGCTGGGCGGAAAAGGCGGGAGAAGACTGCCGCTTCCGCGTCAGCGCAGCACAGATACAACACTAGGGCAAAATGGACGATAAGTTAATATTGACTGTATTTAATCACCCAGAGCTGTACAATGTCACTTTGCCGAATTACCGCTGCACAGAAAGTCGGGCAAATGCTTGGAGAAACATCAGCATGGTACTGGGTCTCCCGTGTGAGTATTTTTGATTGTTTTTTGTTTATCACAACTTTACTGCCAGTTATTATTTGCTCAGCCGTTGTTGGAAAGGGCGACTAAACAGCCATAAATGACTAAACGCTAGTTGTATCTAGGATAATGGAGGTATTTCGCATGTCTATGGCTGCCAGTTTGTACCTTTTTTTCATCTTTTTATCCGCGCATGTACAGCCCGGTGGTGTGGATGCAGCGGCGCGCACCGTGCTAGCGGTAGCAGCCGCGGCCCGCACGCCGTAGCTAGGCCGCGCTGCACCGACACGGCACGGTCCGGCTCCGCCACTGCGCCGCCAGCAGCCGCGTCTCCAGCAACGGCACGGGGCGGAGGAAAGGCAACATGCTCAGCGTCGTAGCGGACTCGCGGCTTCATCGACCGAGCCGCATGTCTGTCGTCTCGCTCGTTAACACACCGCGAGGTCCGTGAAAGTGAAAGCGAAGTCTCGTGGCAGCGAGCGCGGTGGCGGCAGCAGCAGTATGTCGGATAAAGTCATACATACATGGTGGAAATAAGTCAGAGTCAGAGGGATGGAGGCCCCCTGTCTGAAATATAACCTGAACTAGCCATGAACTCCAGATGGGATCCATGACGAGACAAACCAATATAAAGAAAAGGTCACACTTAGCACCAGAAATAAATTATTTTTAGGCCTCGTTCTTGTGTTACTTTATAACTTGCATCGGTCATTTGGACTTCATTTTACTTGGATAAAGTTTTGCTCCATTTTCATCCACTTTCATGACACACATAAAAACACCATAATGCTGAGAAAATTAGTCAACTTTTTGATTGACTTGAGAGTCATCATTTAAGTCGTTTATCAAGAAAAAAAAGGGAAAAATTATAAACTTCTCATATGTGAGAATTCAGTGTCTTTTGGATTTATTGCTGCTTGCCAGAGAAAACAAGCAATTTGCGCAGCTTGGGCTTTGTGAGCTCTTGACAAGAATTGTTCACACTTTTCTGATATTTTATAAATGAGGAATTGAAAAATAATAATAAGTAATGAAAATTAGTGATGCAACAACTGATTTTTTTTTTATCCTTAGGCTTTCAGGAAATAGTGGAAAATCCCAAATTTCAAGATCACATGGTGATGCCTTGAAATGATTAATGGGTTCCCACAGGTCCTTGAATTCCTCGAAAGTTTGTGAATTTTAGAAAAAAATCGAAGGCCTTGATAGTTTTTGAAAGTAGATGTCAATAGCTCAATAGGTCATTGAAAGTGCTTGAATTTATGTATTTTGTACCAGAGTAGAATATTATTTAGCTGTTAGAAGAAGACCAAAGACCACATAGTCTGAGATTCTGCTAGTTCTCATTATAAAAATTCTGTGTTGTAACAGTCTCAAACTATGCTGTGTTGTGTCCTTGAATTTAAGGGAATTGGGTCTGGAAAGTCTTTGAAAGTCCTTTAATTTAGTGATTAAGAAGGTGTGGGAACCAAATTTACAAATAATATAAAACAAAGCAGCACATTTGAAAGAGTGGAACAAGCTCGTTTTTGCTCTTCATGTTTGATATATTTTTCTGTTGATCGATTAATCAACTAACTGTTTAACCTCTGATTAAAAAATAATTAATTGCCTCTGTCTGCAAAATGACCACACAAGACAATCAACGTCACATAATGTTTGTTCAGGAACTCCAACAAAATTGTAGTTGTTAGAATAACTTTTCTCATGTGCAGCTGTTATGAATGTCCAGGTTGCAGACTGTTTCACTGTTGCTGTCACTATTATTTACTCATCAAAACAGTCATTTTCATTGTTATTAAATGGCAGAATTTTGATTTCTTGCTTCTTACACTATTTTTCTTTTCCAGCCGAGGAGTGCAAAAGAAAATGGAAGAACATGAGAGACAGGTATTTGAAAGAAGTCCGGATGGAGATCAAAAGTAAGAAGCAAGGAGAGGTGATGCAAAGCAGATGGAAATACAGACAACTTATGAACTTCATTGCACCCTTCACCGGATCCAGAAGCGGAGTGGCAGACATCTGCGGCAACAACGACGATGACCACGACAATCCAGACAACGAATCTGGCTGCCCGGAGGGAGAAACCACATCGTCTGAGACGGTCAAGACACCGCAGTCCACAATGAAGGTCCCAGCGAGCCCAGCTGACCTCAAACCCCAGGTAGCGTTCGTGTCGCAGCTTCCTTCAGTGTCTCAGGACTCACAGATGGCCCAGCTGGCTGTTCTGGCTAACATGCCGTCAGGCTCACAAATCACCCCCATCAACAAAACTGGACGGAAACGGCGCCTGATGCAAGAGTCGCTTTCACTGTCTTCGTCCCAAACTACACCGTCCCCGACAAAATGGCTGGTCAAAGACAATGGCTCCTCATTTCCCAACAGGCCACGGGACGAGGACGAACTTTTTCTGCTGAGCTTCGTCCCCGCTCTGAAGCGACTCGCTCCACAGAAAAGATGCGAGACAAAAATAAAAATCCAGCAGATTATGTACGAAGCAGAGTTCAACATTGCACAGCCAGAATCTCATGAGAAACAGCCGGATTCAGAAACGCGGGACTAGGCCAAACTGACTGTTTGTTTTTTTTTTGTTGTTTTTTTTTAAAATACTTAATTGTATTTTCTGAAAAGCTCGTCCACAAAATGAACAAAATATCCTTTTTTTTAACAGCGCAAAGTGGTTGAGTTTGAGGTACATCCTTTTTTCATGTGAAATAATTAACAATGAATAATAATAAAACTTTACTTTTGAACAGATCTCAGTACGGAACGATTTGATGATTTTTTTCCACAAGTTTTGGTGTCTTGATTTGCATATTAATGTGCAGACTTATGTCAGAATGAAGCCCCAATAAGAAAAACAGACAGACTATGATTAACTTCTTTATTTACATAACTTTACTGTCAATAGTGAATTCACATTTAGAAAAGTGGTTTTATGTTCGACCAACCAATCTTCATTGTAATTCTGTAACATTCTACAGTATTTTACAATTAATTACAGTAATATACAGCAAACTGAGCAAAATAAAACCATCTGGAGAAGAACACTGTTTCATAAATTAATCTTTCAGCTGCTTGCATGCATCAATATATTCTTTTTAATCTCATCTATAAAAAAAAAAATAGAGACAATATCTGACATTGTTTTGATTCCATGTGTGTAATCTTGAGTACATTTTTCCAATGAGATGCATCATTGTAAGATCAGGTAGAGCGAGATTAAAAACAAAATAACATTCGTAGTAGTATTAGTGAACAGAGAGAGAATACCGGGAAAATATATGATTGTATTAGGATTCTGTTCATTTTTACATGTCAAAGTAGAAAAAGCGCAGGTGTAAAAGATAAAATTAATGATGTCTGAATTCCATTTAGCTGCTTCAGTTTCAGGGTTCAGGGACAGTTAAATACAACAGAGACATCGTTAATCTGATTAGTAACACCTGTGCTTTTTCCTACTATGACAAGTTAAATTATCCGCTGTGAAAAAGGCTCCATTTTTTCCAATCCTGAGCTGTCAAGTTGAGCGAACGCTGTCCAGAATACACATTTTCAGCACAACATAAAAGTAAGGCTGAGATGTTTATGGGCAAAGTATCATAACTGTTGGGCCAATGTCAGTATAACAGTATAATCTTACATACACAGTCATATAAAAGTAGGGCCAACTGACTCAAATCCTTTTTTTAATAAAAGCTACCCCAAGAGGGATCAGGTTAACTTGCCACATATAAGCCGAAAAGTGGAAATGTGCATGAAAGTCCAAGTAAACGAGCGCTGATTTGTCTTTGGATACAGCAACAAAACTACACTCAAAAGAAACTTAATTAAACGTTTTAATTAACGTGATTAAAAATGCAACATAAAATGAAAGAGCACCAAGAATCACCTCTTCCACTCTCTCTCATCTGAACAAACTTCTGTATGTGTCTGATAAAAAAGAAAAAAAACACAACAGAAAGACAGACTCATGCATAGGGCTGGGCGATATGACCAAAATCTCATATCCCCTTATGGGTCATTTCATATCCTGGTAACAATACCTATCCCGATATAGCACGTTTAATTCAATGAATAAAGAGTTTCTGGTCTGTGCCCCCCCCCCCCAACCCCTTGCAAGTGCAGCAGAATAGAGACAGATGGTGGTGGAGTGTTGGAGAGTTACGTTACTGTGAGTGCAATAAAAGCTTCACCAGTAAAAAGCTGACAAGAGTAATTTATCAATGTAATCCGCGCATAAGATGGAGAGACTCCAAATGACGCAAAATATTGCTGTAAAGAGTGTTATTTGCATCACAACGAAATAAACGATAGAACATAATATGAAATAATTGACTTTTTCTATCGTCACACAATATATATTGATATATCGTCATATCGCACAGCCCTACTCATGCATGTAGATATTTGAGGGGAAAGCTTGTATCAGGTTTGAAGCTGTTACTTGATGATGTTTGGATGAAAGAAATATAAGGAAGAATTTTGGTGTGGTGCTTTGTAAGCACATTACATAACCATGTTAATCAGTTCAAGTATAAGACGACCAAAGTTGGTTCACCTTGAAAGTTGTTATCGTTAGATTAGCATTGACGCCTTTATTTTTTAGAAAAAACAACTCGTTCAAATGTCATGTAGCTCATAAAGGACTGTAAAATGTATGGAGGCAGAATTATCGAGGAGGAAAACTGTGACGATGTGCAGTAATGTCTCTGTCAAATCTTTTGGGTTAACTTGAGATGTTGTCTTTTCATGCATCTACGCAATCAGGAGCCAGAACATAATCACCAGAGCGACAAATAGGAAGAGTCGAGACAGGAACTGTTCATCCATGTGCTGCGGTGTCCCAGGGGCTGCTGTTTGGGGAAATTGACAGAGGTTATTTAATATGTTGCTGATAAAAGGCGCAGTGGTCATGATGAAGTATGTAAAGCACTAATACCTGGAGGAGGTCTTCCATCATTGATGTTAAAGGCTGTAGCAAAAATACCGAATGGAAAAGCACCGATTCCGAATGACATCTGAAAACCTCCATCTCCAAAGCCAAATCCTTGAAAGCCCTGTAAAACATATATTTAATCAAAAAACATGAAAATGTGTTGATTCTCTTAATGTTTTCACAATACCTGAGGTGCAGTTTAACAATACAGCAAGCATGATGTGACGCAACACTGTGTGTGATTTGTGGTCATTCTCAAGAGAGGCTCCTGCACCTCGGCGCATCTAATAGATCCCAGAGGGAAATGTCCTTTTGTCAATGAATTAAGTGCCGGTTTGCACAGCAGCGCCTACATCATCAGATGTAATGGTTTCATCATGAATGCATAATGTTACTCAACAGCTGACATAGCATTGAGAAACTTCATACAGCTGCCTGTCACGTTTGGAATCAAGAAAACTTAAAAGGTATTGATTGATGCGGCAAAAGATAATGAAATCATGTGCTTTGTTGTTGCCGTGTGAGTATATTTGTGCATACAATAGTACTTACACCACGGTTTTCTGGCTCTGGCCTTTGTCCTTGTGGTCGAGGGGGTGTTCTTTCTCTAAAAGAGACAAAACCACATCTTGTAGAACTAGTTTGCACGATTTGTATATTCAGAACATTTTATAACTGCTAATTTTAAGTAATTACTTGACCAGTGGTGTTAAATGTTGCATCACAAAATGTGAATGGAACATATTCACCACTGGATTATCATGGGGAGGATTGTGATTACGAAACACAAGAAATAACAGGAAATTTAGAGTCAGCCTGACACGTTATACTAAACAAAGGTTCCCACCTGGGGTCCTGTTGACCTGTGCTTCCCCGGCCATATAAGGGGATAACTTTGTCTCTGCTGATGCCAGCTTTACACACCGGACACACTTGTCTGTTAGGTCTGGTCTCCAACCACTGCATAAACACAAAGAGGTATTAAGGATCTGACTTCAGTTACAAACCATCATTAACAATGCATGATGTCACTGGTATTTAAAAATAGTGAAAAGGGAGAAAACATTGAAAGGGTCAGCTTACCTGATGCAAGCAAGGCCAGCTGATCGTGGAGGGAGGAGAGATAAGAGGTAGTGTGTTGGACAGGAAAGAGGTTTGATTAGCAACACATTACACGCATACAAGGTCAATCTGGCTGTGCAACAAATACACAAATATTTAAAGAAAAACAGATTGAAAATGCATCCATGTGACGGGACTCACTGGAAAATGAGTAATACCACCACTGAAATGAGACCAGATGCTACACACCTGACCTGTCCTGAATGGATAGAGGTTGAGATATTTGTTTGTGGACGTGGAAGATGATTACATCAAAACATGTTGACTTACATATACTGTTTTGTACTATAACGTAACTATAGCATGGTATTAACAGACTATACTTTTTCACTATTAGACCAACTTTTCTAAATTTTAAATCAGCAAAATGAATTCATCTCCAAATTCAAGTATTATCATATAAAGCTGGAAAAAAATAACAAATTCATATTAATAACTAGTAATAACAAACATTGTTTTCATTGTGGAGACATGCTTGTATGTATCACGTGTGGAAATACATGAAATAAACAAAACCTTTCGACTCATGTGATACAAAAAATCTTTTACACCATTACTGTAATGAGTTATAATCACAACTGGCCAGATATTAGTACAGGTGATGATGGTTGTTGTTAGTTTTCAAAAGTGCTATGGACCAGTAGGATGTATGCCAACAGACTGGTGTTCCCCCAATTCATCCCAAGATAGATCTGAAGATCTCTCAGCTTCTTACGGATGATGATGATGGTTTGTAACTGTGTGCTTGAGTGACAGACAGCAGCTCTTACCAGAAGAGGTGTCCACACAGGCTGATCACTGCATCCTTAGCTGTGTCCAGACATATGTTACACTCGAAAGTGCTGTCCTGGCTGCCGCTGTCGGCCGCAGTCGAGCTGCTGGCTCCGGGACTTGTGTTTTCAGTGGCCGCAGTAGAGCCAGAGGCTGGAGGAGGGGCAGCGGTGGCCATTAAAAAACAGATCCACTCAAAAAACAAAAAACAAACTAATAAAAAAAAAAAAACAAGTTCCAGGTGGCGAAATCAAATCAAATCCATCTAGAAAAGGTGTCGTTACGGCGTTGCTAACGTTAGCAACGGAAGAAGACTGAGCAAAAACGTTTATTGTCTTACGGATAAAACAGAATACAAAGCAACAAACAGAAAAGCGTTAAACTATCGTTCAGGGTGTAAATGTTATTCCAACCGAAAAGCCTAAGATGTGTTGAGAAGTTGTGGGAATATCTTTACAGCTGGTTGCATCACACATCGGCTGCAGTGCTAACCGGAAGTATATCCTGAGGGGAAGGCAGGGGGCGTGGCTACCCGTATGCGTGGATTTGTGTTGCCCTCAGTTCAACCTATCAGGTAACAACAACAAGAAGCTCTACCAGTCAGGCATCTTTACCTTTTCAGATGTTTATACCTGCATTAATGGACTCTTTTTGGCTTCTTGGGGGGCAGCGTCTTATAAACCTTATAAAAACGATTTGATGAACGTGTTTGGAAACATTTGCTACAGACGCTAACTTCCTTTTTAGTGTTTAGTAAATCCAACACTTCACTTTCTCTCTTCTTTCTTCTTCTTTTTTCTTTAAATGTTATAAGACGGGTTCACAATTTTTCATGTCTGTCTTAAGACAGTCAGGTGCCCTTTGAAATAGTTTTTCTTGCCATAATCATTCCTCCTGTTCATACTGACCATTGGAATATCCCTTCATAATGCACTTACCGTGTAAGTGATGGGGGGCAAAAAACAAGCCTCCTTTCATGCAAAAATGTATTTAAAAGTTTATCTGAAGCTAATATAAAGTATGAATAGGAGGAATGATTATGGCAAGAAAAAACTATTTCAAAGTTCATTTGGTCAGCTGACTGTTGACAGACTTGAAAAATTGTGAAGGTATCCTTTAAATCCTCCACCATGTTCACTAGCAATTCATTAAGTAGCCTGTCACCATTTGGTGCTTGGCAGGTAGTATATACTTGGTTTTTCAAAGTTTTTTTGTCAAAAACAACTAAACAGCTGTGGCTGGAGACGGGGTTGATGAGAGCTGTGAACCGGGCGGCGGCAAAACCAAAACAATGACCTGAAAGACACTAAAATGGTCCGTAGAGCTGAGGGATATTATATGGTCGGATGATAATTCTCTGTGGGTTCATCACTACAGGCAACTTTCTCCACCTTACATGTAGTCATTTCTTCCATGGTAAATATAGAAATATTGACAAGTGCAGCTCTAATTTTTTATTAACTTAATTGAGCACAAAAAACACAAATACAATGATTGACAGTACTGCTTACTAGTAGGGCTACAATAATATACAGAACTTTTCAGTAATTACAACAATGTAATTACTTTTTACATTTAGTTTATTTTCCATTAAAAATTCTAAATATGAGAACAAGATTGAGAACAAAGATATTTTTCAAGAACATTAGCGGGCACATGGTTTTCAAAGCAGCATAAATCTTTGACCTGCAAGAATGAAACCTGACCAACATTGCCCAAATGACCAAATGTTGTCATTGTGAGGTTTTATCATAATGTTAAATAAATCATCAATACATACAATATACATCCTTACCAATATTTCATCCAATCAATTTTGTCCTGACATATGATTTTGTAAAAATCAGTCAGATCTATAATCATTTTTGTGCATTGTAAGGCTTCTTGTCATTGATAACAAAGGTTTCAACTTTAATCAGGCAATTTCCATCGATTTTGACCGTGAGTGATTGAGACCACCTGTGCGAAAATCCTCTGCCATTGCCTCCTCTATCCTTGATGTCAAAGACCGCCTTAAGGTTTGCTTAAAGTCATGACCAACAAACACATATAGAACTGGGGATATGAAACTGTTTGCAGCAGCCAGAGTTGCCCCCACTTTTAGCCCAGTGTTAATTACTTCCACGCTGAGGTTCCTCAAATCTAACTCGTAAAGAACAAAGATATGGTAAGGGACCCAGCAGAAGACAAACGACACGATGAGCGCTGCCATGATTTTGTAAGGCTTTGTTGACCTGATGGTCAAACTTCTCAGCTTCACACCAAGCACCAAGCAGCAGAACATCATCACGAGGACAGGAATCAGGAAGCCGCAGATGAATCGAATCAGTGCCACTGCCTTGTGTTTGGGGTGGTCCACGTAGTCTGTGTAGCACTGAGTGACGGAGCCGTGGACTTTGGTTTGTCTGAAGATCAGTGAGGGCAATGTCAGGAGTGCAGAAAGAACCCACATGAGGATAACGATGCCGAAAGCTTTCCGCACTGACCGATGGTTATGCGACCACACGGGAAATGAAACCATTACACATCGGTCAGTACAGATAAGAACCAACAAAAACACACTGCTGTACATATTGAGAAACAGGGCGGAGGATGTTAGCTTGCAAAACAACAGTCCGAAAGGCCAATCTGAGGTAATCATGTAGTATGTCTCCAGGGGCAGAAAGGCACAGAATAAAAAGTCTGAAATGGCCAGACTGATGTACCAGGTGTTGATGACCGTTCTTTTCATTTTCCATCCACAGATCCAGATCACCAATGAATTTCCTATAAGGCCAATAACAGATATGATGATATTGACTGTCACCAGGGCATGAGTCCAAGAAGACTGAGAACTGTCAAAATGCAGTCCAGCTGTGGTGAAGTTTTTTTCAGTTTCATTGTCAGGAGTGTAGTCCTCATATTCAATATAATCCACATTCATGTTGGTTACTTTTCCTGAAATATGAGGCACAATTTATTTCTTAATAAACATATAAAATCATAGATGAGATAGACAGATAGATGTGTTTATATCATATAAAACAAATTTACTTAAGTACTCACCTTATGTCTTAGCTTGTTAGGCAGGAGTCAATATAAAGTGCCTTCTCACTGAGTTCCTTGCGACTGAATGCGACTTCTCACTTCTCTTTCCTGGGCAGTGTCTCTGACGACAGTGATGAAATTCATCTGAAGTGATTTGTCATGGAGAAAATTATGCGTCTACATTCTGTGTGCGTCTATATTCTCTGTGAGAAAGGTTTTTGGCAGTTTAAAAGGGCTGACTTGGTCACAGAAGTTAAAATAACAGACAAAATAATATATTGAATATGCTTTTATATGGCTAGTCTCATTCAGTAGTTTATTTCAGACTACAGGTCTGTAGTAAAAATGATCAAATATTGAACCTCAAAAACAATCATCATACACTCCATCTTAAGAACACAGAACATCAACAAATTAGAGCCCGACCGATATGTTGGTCAGCCGATATTATTGGACCGAGCCCAAAAGGCAGAAGACTACTGTAAAACAATAGTCCTCACCTAAGGGCAAGGACCCTGTTGTTTTTCGTGTGTTTGTTTGTTTGTTTGTTTGTTTGTTTCTTTCTTTCTTTCTTTCTTTCTTTCTTTTTTATTACGGGACATCACACCTAAATTCGATCCCCTAAACATGCTCAAAAACTCACCAAATTTGGTACGCACATCAGGTCTGGTGAAAAATTTGATAAAATGTAAGAATGAACCCCTAAAGTGCCAAAATGTGCTCTCTAGCGCCACCTATCTAACTAAAATGGCCGCCACGGCCCGTAGGAATGTCGTAGAGAGATCAAACCAAAACTCAATTATTCGTCTCATCAAGACCTACAAATCATACACTGACACCCCCGACCTAAATCTGACAGGAAGTCTGCAATTAGCCTTTCAAAATAAGCTAATACTAATAAAAAATACTTTGCCCCAATTTTGGCTCCCGAACAAACACTATCTCCTCTGAGGGTGTTAATGGTATCGGCTTCAAACTTAAATAGGTGACTTATGACACTATGCTGAAAAAAGTTGTTAAAAACTTTGTAATAACTTGAACGGTTTGGATTTTATAAGCCCTGAAAGTTGCAGTGCCACATCACTCTTACAATGTAAAACAATGGAGAGGCAATCTATGGGCATGAACTTTGTGTCAAACAGAGGCTTCTGACATCTAAACTATAAGTCTGACCACTTTCAAACCTGTATCAATGGATTCACAACAAAATTTCCTACTAAAAATATGATTTTTAATGTAAGATTTGGCCAAAGTCATGGGATTTATGAGGAAATTTCACAAAAAGCGTACTTGTAGTGACTTGATTTCGACAAAAAAAAAAAAAAAAACCTAAGCCACAGTGAGGGGCTGTTACAGAGATATGTAATTGACGCGTCGTCATGCGGGAGCTCCATGTAGTAAATCAAACATCTGTGGACTTGTGCTTAAGATGTATTTATTTACCATCGTGTACCAATAAAGCATTTGCTATACACACTTGAACTATCGTTGTGATGTCCTTGTTGTTCATAGTCAGGTTATTGCATAGCCACACTGCTAGGTTAATGTTAGCATGCGTAGCACGTTACACCCAGTAACTAGGCCTTGCATGCAACTAACCTCTTCCTAACCTGGCACCTTGATCCTACATCAATTGGTCTTGAACAGAGAACCACACAGTTAAGAGGTTTAAAACCTAGTTTTGCAAACTTTGGTTCAGGCAGCACATGTGGTTTAAGACACCACATGGTCTGGCCTTTTGTCTCGGTATTTCCCTTTGTCAACCACATTGTCGGCATGCCATGTGCTCAGTCACCAGGTGACTGCAGCCATCTTGCCATTGTCTTCCCCACACACACATACACACTCACACATGTATATAGGTACACTTAGTTAGATTAGTATTGTGTGTTTTGCTCTTTTACCTGTTTGTTAAATAAATGCTTTTGTATATACCTGTTGTCTGTTTTAATGTTGCACAAGAATGAGTTTTGCCAACCTCTGCTCTGCAAAGAACTCCAAAATCCTTCAACCTTAGCTAGCTATTGATATGGTAATTTTGTTTATAGTTATTAAGTTAATTGTTAATCAAAGTTCCAAATTGATAGATTAGTACACTTAGAGACTGAATTGGCTATCTTTTTCCCTGACTCCAGGGAGGTGCCCTGTTATTATTAATTATATTATTAATTTTTATTGATTTTAATAATTAACGATTATCTTTGATAATCGTTAATTATTGCTGATAGCCAAACTTGTAGCCACGGCCCAACAACAGATATGTCTCACCCTGCAGAAAATTCTCATCCTGTCAATCAAACTTTCAAAAATAAAAGCACACCATACTTGTAAGAAATATCCCTCATATTTAAAAAAAATGATCTGATCCTGACGGGCCAGAGTGCGAGGTCCCGATCAACACTGCTTGCAGCTTTAATTTTTAAATTTATAATTATTAAATTATAGTGAATTATACTGTTTCAGTGCACTGATATCATTTTAACTATCATGCCTCCATTACATATCTTTATCACAAGTGTTTGATAACCATATTTGAGAGATCATTGCATATTCTGTATATATAAGATTATCAGCCAGTATATCGATATAGGAATTTTTTCACTCCCTAATATCGGTATCGGCATCAGCCCCAAAAATCCAGAATCGGTTGGGCCCACATGTCTTAGAAATGTAGCATACAACTTTTGGTAGATTTGTGATTGTCTCAATTATGCTCCTATCTGTAAAAAAAGGCCATAACTGCTTGAGGTGGTGACAATTGAAACTGTGAAAAGCTCTGTACCCATAAGTGTTAAGGCCTGTTAGTATCTTTTTTCTGAGTAGCGGTATGGCATGTTCACAGTTAGATTTCATCACCATCCTATAGCAAGCTATGAAACAGCTGTGGTGTTTGTAGATTATTAAGGCTTTCAGTCATCCAGGTAAAGGAATATGTGAAGGTACTTACATTTTTTTGTGTACATGGTGAACGGTGAAACATCTTCAAGGTCAAGATGCATTGACCATTGTTCAAGAGCATTATTCAGGAGCCCCAATGCAGAATTCCTACTTTTACCTGCTTAGGTGACATATTACATACCTACCCACACAGTCTGATTCTGTTCATTTATCAAGCAAATGTACATTTAAATTCAAATTCCCACTGACAATGTTATTCTAAGTAAGCATTTCTAAGTTCCCTAAAAATCATATGATACAGTTACGTGAGTTGTGGCTATTGCTGAGTCAATTATTTTCACTTAATGAATCATCACGAGATAACTAACCAAAAAATCTGTTTGATTCAAGTAAATACTGTATTTCCATAAAAGCATTCATCTTTTAAATCTTTCCATATCCCCATATACTTATTGTTTTGTATGACTTATTAGGAATGCTGGAAGAAGTATTCATATTCTTTTCTTAGGTAGAGCAGGTAGGTTACAATAGCTTAACATTTAATTGGATTTAATGAATTGGAAGTTACATTGAATTCTTTCCAAGAAACTTTCCAGGGAATTATTAGGAAGTTACAGACCTGTAAAATGATTTTTTTTTTTTTTACCAAATATTACATGTAAACATACAGTACTGTGTGATCAGATTTTAAAATATAATGCATTGCTAGAGATTAAACAACCCAAAAGTACATTCAGTTGTTAGAATTATCTCCATTTCAACTCACTACAACATTAAAAAGATGCTTAATCAATAACATCAATAACAATTCATATATCACTTTAAAATTGACCATTCTGAATATGTACTTATACTTTTGATACTTAAAACAATGAAGTATGTAATGCTTCTGTACATAAGTGTAATTTTGAATGAATGACCATTCATTCAGGTGTTTTCTAATCATATCAGAAAAGAGAAGGCAGATATCACATTTGGAGAATAAATAGCAAACTGAACTACTGCGATGCGTTCTTCACAGGGATCCCTGGCAGGAGCATCCAGAATCTCCAGCATATTCAGAACAGGATCCTGATGAGAGTGCAAAAGCATAAACAGATAATTCTGTTTTCATTGCATTAGCTGCCTGTCTCCCTCAAGATTAAATACAAAGTCCTGCTATTCACATATAAATCCATCAATGGACATGTGCCTCCCTACCTACAGGAACTGGTCACACCACAAACCTCCAACCGCACCCTCAGATCTGCCAGCAGCTTGCTCCTCCGGGCCTTCAGTACTAAGATCTGCATCATGAGGGTCCAGCCGTCTGCTCTACTGCACCACACTTGCGGAGCAGCCTTCCTAACCACCTGAGGGCAGCACAGACCCTAGTCTCTTTTAAAAAAGGCCTAAAATCCTTTCTATTCAGGAAGGCTTTTTCATCTTAACTCTTATTATTATTAGTTTCTTTAGGCTATGCTGTGTGTTCTATGTTATTAATACTGTAGCACTGCGAGTTTTACTACGAATGAAAAGTTAAATGTGTTATTATCATGTATTATTATTAAATATAAAAGTGTTCCTTGTGCCAAATTGTCCCAGATTATGTGCCTTTCCTGATATGGGACAGTTAACGCTGAAACCTGGGACACTCACTGGGAGGCTGGAAAGCCTTTGCTGAAAGGTTGGTTTGATTATTGTTGCTGTTACAAATAGTATAGTGTTGTATTATACTATGTATTATTAAGTATGAATATTAGTAATAACATAATTTGCAATCTGACTAAAAAAAACTAAAAGTCAAGCATTACAAGACTAAGACCCCTGAATAACTATGATATTACACATTTATTGTGCTTAAATGCATATGTCACTAGTTTAAAAATGTATTTGGCTGTCACACATTAGTAAAACCGTGTTGTCCTACATTTCAAACCAAATTTTTAAACTGGGACACTGAAAAATGGATTGAAATTAAACAGACAACAACTATGAAACCTGTTTCACCATATTGTAACTATATTTTGATGCTTGAATATATCATAAACACAATCTGATACAACTGGCAACATTGCATCATTTTTAGACAGATTTATATCCTTAATCTAAATCACTGAGAATTAACTTTTTAAAAATAATATAAAAATAATATTAGTATTGGTGTTATATATCTATGGTAACAATGTCCCATATTTTAGTAAAAAGAGTAAAAACTACAATATTTGCTTCTGAAATTTAAGTATAATGTAGCATAAAATGGAAAAACTCAAGTAAACTACAAGTAGCCACTTAGTTTATAACGTTGTTTATTATTAGGAATAATAACTGTTTATCTGTTTACCACAGATTATATTGCCTACTATATTATGGAAGGATGTTTACCCTCCTCTGGTTAAATAATCTTGTGCGCATGCGCAGACGTAATTAGATTATAACCCCGCCCTCTAGCGGTGACGTCAGACCCGGTCTACTGCTCAGAAGCTGCTCTTCTCTTTCAAACTGCGTCATTCCTACACTGTATCTCAACATGGCGGGTACAGTGGCAAAGAAGTGTTTCAGTCCTCTTGCTTTCCTCACCAGGAGGCTTTCTGCTCCGGAGTTCATCACCCAGTGCTGCTACCACAAGAAGGTAAAACATCCAAGTCTGTTTATTAATTATTATTAACTCACTAAAGGTGATTTAACGGCTCCAGCGTGCTAGATGCTATTTGTCTAATGTTTACAAATGTTATCATTTAGCTTTGAGTAGCTGCAGTTTAATCTCAGAGCATCATAAGTAGGAAACAGTGGTGACATGGCTCAGGTAAGTGAGGTTAAACCATAGGAAGTTAGCTTGGCTTTATGAATGGTTGGGTGAACACATCAGTCTGCTTTCATGTGGGTTACATATCACAGACATAGTGGGCAGTGACAGCAACATAAATAATCAGTTATGAAATCCCAGCACATTAGCTAGTTAACATTAATTGTTTAAAGACCAGAATAACATCACTAATCTGCCCCCCAGATGGCCACTGAGACAGCTTTAATACTTGAATTACATCCGATTAATAAGCTTTAAAGGTTGTGAAGAGGCATGGTGTGCTAGAAATCTGTAAATTCTTATTGATAATGCACAATATTTCAATTATCTGACACTAAAGCCAGTTTGTGTCAGATAATTTAGATGTTTAGATGGAGTTTCATTGTGTGATGTGACAGTCTGATGCAACAGGGTTGTGACCCCCAGAAACAACAATGCTTCAAGTTGCTTTATCAATGTTAACAGGTGATTTGTGTCCCTGGGTGTTTCTATGACTTCAAACTGATGAATATACATTTTTATTGAAAGACTTTTGGCTGTAAAGTCTTGTAACATGTGGTTATTATTGGTGAGCCTGGCTTTAGAGTTGACATCTCATTTGGCAAAAAACGGTTAAATATATCTGCTATCATTTGATGTACAACCAAAAAAAAAGCTTTAAGATCATAGAAATATCTTAAATATTCTATTAAATACCATAAAACTGGTTAAATAGCTGACCGATCATAAATATGTTGTTACACAATTTTGAGAAAAACAAAAAACACAGAAATACTGTTATTTATTATTAGTCACATGTCATTTTGTTTAATGAATATAGTCCTTGTTAGGACATTGTCTTGATACAAGCTCAGCTATGTTCATGTTGTTTCTAGTCAGAATGACTCAGCAGAAACTAGGGGGAGATGGCAGGATGCAGCAGCGGCTAACGTCGACAATGAAATCCAGTCCTAATCTGTTTATTTCAATGTCCCTTATGTAATGGTGAAAACTTGCCGTTGTATAACAGTGATATGCAAGATGTCTAGACGTTATTTTTCTCATGGTAGAAGAATATAAAAAGCATCCCAGGTTTCTACTGTCATCTGGTTTCCTCACATTTATTTCCGTATTATGGAATATCCTCAACAATGCATTTTTTTCCTAACACAATGGCTCCCTTCTCTATTGTCTGAAGGTGGTGGATCATTATGAGAACCCAAGAAATGTGGGCACACTGGACAAAAGCTCCAAGAACGTTGGGACCGGCTTGGTCGGTGCTCCAGCCTGTGGAGATGTGATGAAACTTCAGGTATGTTTGTCACACATGGATTAATTACAGCCTTTTATATACACACAAGAGCCATTAGTCCTGAATTATAATAACAAATCTTAAGAGTCCTCAGAAGCACCACATATCACTGATACATAACTCTCTTGTTTTACCAACTAGATGGCGCTAAGTAGTTGATGATTTAGTTTAGCATTGCTATTGAGCATTTCCTGTTTTGTTTTTTTTAAGCATGCAGTTAACTTAAACAGTAAAAAGAGTAGTTATTTAAATCTACTGGATGAAAATGAAATGGTCACTTGTAGTTGTTAAGAATACAAACATTATCATTAACTTGTAAAGTGATGTAAGACTTCTTTTCTCCTCTGGCACTTGTGTAAAACTCTAAAATCTTTGAAAAAACCTCCAACAGATTGAGGTGGATGACGAGGGGAAAATTGTGGATGCCAGGTTCAAAACCTTTGGATGCGGCTCTGCCATCGCCTCCAGCTCTCTGGCCACCGAGTGGGTGAAGGGCAAATCTGTGAGTGAACACATTAAATTCTTTTTTTTAATCTTTGCCTCTTGGAGTGTGTTATTTAATGCTTTTCATATTTATTCTCCTCTGCTCGTGTCTTATCATTGTCTGGAAGGGATTTTGTGGTTAGTTGAGCTATGTGCTTTTTCCTTGCAGGTGGATGAAGCTCTGATGATAAAGAACACTGACATTGCTAAAGAGCTCAGTCTTCCACCGGTTAAGCTTCACTGCTCCAGTAAGTTTATTCAGTTATATATATATATATATATATTTTTTTTTTCCTGTCTTTTCCAAATTACTCCACACATGTATGTGTATTTAACCTCTACTTGTTTCTCTTCAGTGCTTGCAGAGGATGCTATCAAGGCTGCCCTGGCTGACTATCGCGGCAAGCAACAGGATGACCAGCAGGAGGCAGTCAGGGCCGTGAATTAAACAGAGCGCACACACTCTGTGCTGGACGCCTCTGTTTGCTTCCTACTTTAAAGAAGAGAAGTAGCAGTGGTCCAATATCACTCCCTAACTTTCCTGCCGTGTTGATGTGGAACACCTAATATGTTGATGACACCATCGTCAACCCTCTGCAGTAATGTTACACCAGGCTTCTGTGTTAGTCAGTGGTCTTCTACCCTCTATACTGTATCTTTAGCCTGTCACGTAAACGCACAATGTAAGCACTTAAGTATCGTGTCTGCACCCAAAGCACTGACCTTTTGATATGTGAAGAAGTAAAAGTGGCTTGAAACAATGAAGGGGTCCACTGGTTTTGAGTGTAATTTATAATATTTTAGAAATGCTTCCTTGAAAGTCTGCAATAAAACTATCCTGAATCACATTTGTTTCAAGTGCAAATTTATTACTTTGAACAGCCAGAATAAACACTAGACATTTTGACCTGGAACAGCACAGGTGAGACTAGTTTAGTTAACGATGGCTCATTTCCATTATGTGTCCAAGTCAGCCATGTCAGTGAACTAGATGCATGATATGATTTTGGAGCTGCCTCACTTGATGTTGATGAAATGCATTTAAATATTTGTTTGTTATAAATGCTATTAATTACTCCTGTTTAAATGTCAAAATCTCTATAAATGTGGAGGTCTGCTGATAAATTGTATGAATTTTACTGTGCTGAATGTAAACCAAAACTTATCTTAGGCAGTAATTTTATACAATCCTACTCATGAACCTTCAAATACTGGTTTGTAAAACTTAGTTAATGTTAAGTGTTTTGCATGGAAGTACAAAGTATTTGGGACCACACCACACGATGTTTACAGAGTTAACTTCTCTGCAAGAATGTTTAGGGAATTAGACAAACATATGCAGTAAGCAACATTTCAGATACTCAAAAATCACCTAATAAAAAAAACAGATGTTATTCCATTAGGCATGTTTATGAAATGGCATAATGATATATCCAGTCAAAGCAAAGCAACAGATTGCTGCATGTATCGTCCCTGCGCTGAATGAAAAATGCGTGATATTAACTGATATGGCAACTTTTTTGCTTTTTTCTCTGTAAATCTGTAGAAATCTTTGAGACGGTTTAGAGGACAAACTGCTGCTTGTGGCTTCAAAGCTTTAGAAAATATAGTCAGCTTCTAGTGTTCAGAATAGTTAGAAGGCAGTTTTCTCTCCGGCGATCAGCTGGAGTGTTGCAGAGTCATTGTGAATATGCAGAGAGGGGGGCCGGGGACTCCTGCCAGTTAAAGGCTCCTCTGGATCGTCTTCATCTGGATGAGGCTGCTCTGGAGAATTCAGCTCAGGGCTGCCTGCTGCTGCAGCTGCTTCACTGTCAGAAAGCTGATGAGACAGCTCCTTTTCCTCAGGGAGACTTGGTAGCTCCTTGTCTAGGATGCTAACATCTGGTTTAGAGCTGCCCGCAGGACTGTGGTCTGCTACTTTCTGACTGGGGTCACTTCCCTCTGCAGCATCGACAGATTTATTTGGCGTGCGAAGGCTCTTGGCAGCCTTCATGATGTCTGCCTGGAGCTGTTTGTGAGAGTCTACTGGTTCACTTTCCTGTTTAGGAGCGGCCTTTTCTGGCACTTCAATAAAGGGTTTAGCACCTCCGGTTTTGTCTCTGTCGTCCACATACATTTTCGAGGGGAAGGAGGAAGGGTAGTAGGCATTGACTTTCCGCCTGCGGCTCATCACAATTGCACAACAGATGATAAGGAAGACAACAAGGATTAAAGTGCCAGCAACAAGGATGAGGAGCATGTTCTCCTCTAAAAAGCTCACAACCTGACTGAGAAAGTCAGCATCCACATGCGTGGGGCCGATAGGTGTGGTTTGGTAATCAGTCGAAAGGTCGCTGGTAGGCAGAGAGGAAGTGAAGTGGTTGAGCTCTTCCTCATCTGTACTTCCCTCCAGTGAATTTAAAAAAGGTATAGGTGTGGCCAAAGTGCTGCTGATGCAGAACACCGCAGACAGACCAATCACACGAAGGGCCATTGGGAGCTTCATTTCCCCTGAGAATCTGCAAATGACAGTAGAAGTCAGTAATGGAAGTGTCCCCAGTTTGTTATCGCCATTTCAACATGAGTCACAGAGCTAAGCATCTGATATTCTGAAAAAGGAACAGTGACCTTTGAAACCCCAAGATGGTCGTTTCACAATACTTACTGCTGTGCTGAAGATTTTTCCAGATTTCTCAAAGACTTTTCTGTCCATTTTAATGAAAAAATATTGTGTCGACTGTACAATAAAAAAAGATTTTAACCCATTTCTCAAGTTGTGCCACAGTCTCTTAAAAGTGTGCCCAAATGTTTGACTGGTACTGTATGTCAGTGCTCAATTTGTGCAATATGGAACAAAATAAAAAGGTTTTATTACCATTGTCTATATTCATGTTACATTAAAATGTGCATTTTTTTTCTTGTAAATGAACAAGGAGATATGTCATTTCTGGCTACATGGATGGGCAATATAGTCACAACTTGGGATACAGGTTAAAGATCTTTTCTATTGTGCAGCAGAGAAACATTTTTTTCATCCACATGGACAGAAGATTCTTTGAGGGTTCTGGAAATACAAAACCACAGAATGTAATAATAAGATAATACATGAGAGGCTCAAACTTGGCCTTGGCCAATTTTGTTGAAAGGCAAGAATCCATTTGGTGAAAACATCCATGTAAAATACATTAAACCTCCAACAATCTATACTGTTTCTCAGTGGAGGAAAGTAACTAAAATGTAAAAGTACATTTACTTACATTTACTGAAGTACTGTACTTAAGTACAATTTTGAGGTACTTGTACTTTACTTGTATTTCCATTTTATGCTACTTTATACCACTCCACTGCATTTCAGAGGGGAATGTTGTACTTTCTACTCTACTACATTTATTTGACAACTTTAGTTACTTTTCAGATGAAGATTTGACACAATTGATAATATAACAAGCTTTTAAAATACAACACATTGTTAAAGATGAAACCAGTGGTTTCCAACCTTTTTGGCTTTTGACGTCTTACAAAAAGCAGCGTGTAGTCGGGGTCACATTTCAGATGTCTGTGAGTTGTTAACAGCAAATAATGATTTTTCCCTCTAAACTTCTCACATGGCTTCAATTCAATAAGAGAAAAGAGAAAAACTCCTAAAACTGAAAACAGATTCGTGTATCAGAACTTTGTTTTTTCTTCTTTCCTCTCACAATAATCATCATAATAGATTTATCTGGTGACCCTTTGGAGGGGCCCGACCCCTAGGTTGGGAACCACAGGACTAAACTAGCTAACTGTATATAAAGTAGTTCAAACTAGCTCCACCTCCAACAGCTACAACAGTAAAATACTGCTAACACACTGATGTTTCAGTATTAATCATATAATGATGTGATATGTAATGATATATCAGTCAGAGGGACCAAACCTCTACTTTAACTGCAATAGTTTATCTACATTTTGTTGCTAATACTTAGGTACTTTTACTTGTAATGGAGTATTTTCACATTGCTGTATTGGTACTTTTACTTAAGTAAAGGATCTGAATATTTTTTCCACCACTGCTGTTTCTGTGTAACATGCAAGAGGCATATGTTACACATATTGAATGCATATCATAACAATATGAGGGTGGCATAAATCCATGATATAAATTCCCTGGACTGTAACAAAACAATAATTTTATCAGTTGTTAATCTTAATAAATTCTGCAGAAAGTTATTGGCTTCAATCCAGCTCAACCTGAACTTTTCACTCACATTTAGACTGAACTGGACTGGTGGATCATTTACAACTTAGAATTACTTTGTGGGGAAATGGACTCCTCATTCATCCAGACTGCTCCAGTCTCTCAACCAGTCAAGTTGAGGACTGCTGAGGTTAATCTTATTGCACTTAAGTTATTGTGTGTGTATTATATTTTTGGAGGGTTTTGTGCGGCTGGTATACAAAAGAAAACATTGTGTCAGACTGAGGTCTGACTGGCACCCAGACAAAAATTATACCAAACCGCTACAAAATTAGTCTACTGAATGTGCATGTTGTACAGTAGAAGAAACCTAATAAAACCCAAACCTTCTGCATAGCTAGATGCCACAAGGGGTAAGTGGGATTTTTTTTTTCTCACAATAGATGATCTAACCCTTTAAACACTGCTTATATTTTATTTTAGTTCTGCATTTAAATCACAATAAGCTCACTGCTCAGTCTGTTTATCAACTGACTGCAGCTCACACACACTTTTATCCTTATTCAGCTCCATCTGTGTGCAAGCTGGGCCACATGAAACTCTGCTCTCATCTGGAGAAGGGGGTTGGAAGTTTTTTTTTCAGAATTAATCACCCACTCGCTCCAGACCAAATAGTCGCGGCCACACATGCCAGTGCAATCAGACGCATGAACACATAAGGCAGTCAGATGCACACTCACGCATACACATGGAATGAATCTTCACTACGCAGATTAAAAAGAAATGTTGGAAAACAAAATGAAAATAGAACTGTGACCTAGATTCACTCAGTTAGTCAACTTAAATGTCTTAAAGTCACACAAAATATTGTCCCTACTAACTTTAATTAGCCATTTTTTAAATTCCTGAGATTTGATGCTGCTCTGAAGGCATCATGATGCTTCCACAGCCCTGATGCTGCTTGAGTGTGAAACATTCATATTGAGGAAAAAAAACAACCCAATAAACTATATGAAATATCGAAACATTTTACTCACCATTCACTGTAGCAGAGTTGTCTGTGTTGGAACTGCCTCTGATGGAAGATGAATGACACCAGCTTATAAAAGTGAACTGAGACAGAGAGGCAGAGAGAGAGGGAGCACAGTGGAGACCGGCGAGTGCTCCGTGAACCACGCCACTTCTACAGTTTCAAATTTCAGGCTTGAGGTTTGTCTGGATACTGCGAAAAGATGTCGTTAACCATGAAGACAAATCCCTCCTTCCTCCCTCTTCCATCTCCACTTTTCTCTCCTCCCCCTCGACTTTTTCCCTGAGAGTGTCTGAGCTCTCCGGCCTCCACACAGATTGTTCTTGTTAGGTAGGAGTTTATAATGTGCTGTGGGGGCAGGGACCTCTCCTCCACGCTCCTGTGTGGTGAATGTGCGAAGCCAAGACACAACACTCAGGATGACAGAATATTTAAGAGACAAAGAGATGTAGACGGACAAGAATTTACTTTAAAGACCATTTCTGTATCTTTATGTTCTTGTCTCAAATATTCTGCAGAAGGAGCCTCTTTGATTGACAGCCTGGACCTCCCTGTTACCTCCCAGACGTCTGACACTCATGACTTTCTGCAGGCCTGCTGGGGTAAAAAGAGTCAGTTTGTAAGAGTGACCAGCAAATGCAGGAAAAGGTTAATGTTTCCTGTGTGGACAAAACACCCTTAACAGCCAGGAGAAATGGGTGGGGGGTGTGGAGAGGGGGAGCACACGCGGAAGGCTGTTAGAAACAATGCGGTGTTATTTTCTCCAGAGGCGAGGCAATTAAACTCACACGGTGTGTGTGACCAGTTTAGGGAGTGAGTGTGACTGCGTATGTGTGTGAATGCAATTTTTGGCAAGTCCGCTGTGTTTGTGATCAGTCAAGACAAGTCTAACTTTATATGGTCATCGAGAGCATGAGATGAAGTCCTGCATCCTCCAGGTTTACATTTGTCTCAGCTCTGTTGAGAGTCACAGCTGGCTGTTTTAAATGCTAGCTGAACATGAAAAAAAAGAAGAAGAAGAAGGGAAAACAAAAAAAACAAGGCTGCATGGCCCTAATAAGCATTCAGGGCTCTGTTTTCTTTTCGCAGGAAGGGAAGTGAATATGAAATCCAGTCCAGGCTAGAAGAAAAGCCTTTTTATAAAGTCTTTCATAAATAAGGGAACTGACTGAGTCTACAGAGCTCTCTGTTTTATTGTGACTATGTACAATATAGAGACACATAAGGACATATAACAAAAAAATCCACTTTTAACATAGAAGAAATAGTTATAATTGTACTAGTTGCCTGATTTTCACTGCAGCTTCTTATCTTTAATCATTTTCAGTATAAGGTTTATCTGATTTCCTCAGAACAATGATCCATCTTACTTTACAGGTCTGTCATATTTTTTTCAACCACCTCTTGAAACTTTTCTGAGAAGAACTTTGTAGTTTGGTACACATTTTACAGAAAAACAAAGTTCAGGGGATTTCCAGAGGAAGTTCCTTAAAAAAAAAAACCAAAACAAAACCAAAAAAAACGCTCAATTTAAACCCAAAGAAAAAGAGATTAATGGAAACTGTACTCTTCATATATGTTGAATTCCTCACTTTCTTGTAGACAAATTGCACATTTTTGTATGTTTAGCTGACCTTGTGCACACTGCTTAGCATTTAATTGGATTTAATTAGTCACTGTCTGTATTTTGCCTATAATAGTTCTTTTTAGGAACCTTCCTAGATAATTCAAAGGAAGCGATTAAGACTTAACCTGTAAAATAAAGTGTTACCAAAACTTTAAATAAGTTTAAGATAAATAAGCACAGTACAGCAACTGCATCTGTACACAAACAGAGTGACATAAAGGTAACTATCAATTCAAACAGTGCGTTCATACAATGGCGGCTCACAGCTACCAGAACAGCTCTCATAAACTGAACAGTGTCAGTGAAGAACAGTAATCCCTTGACAAAACAAGCCTTCCTGTCTCCCGTTGCTAAGTGAAATACCATCAGGGCTCAGCTAAGGATATTTAAAAAAAAAAAAAAAAATCTTTGATCACTCTCCTCCTCCTCATCCTGACTGAAAGTCTCCAGTGGATGGCAAGTGTAAAAATATGCAAAAAGTCTTGACTCTTGCCAAAAATGCACATTTGATAAGCTGACGTCACTAAATGCTCGCATGGTTAATAGTACGTGAAAATGAAACAGCAACTGTTGTATTTGTGTGGTTTCTAGGCTTCTTCCTCTACACGAATAGGACGTGCAGCGAAACCAAACCACCAACATCAAAAGGGAAACATGAGTTGATTCAAACAGAGACTGTTTTCACATCACTGACATTGACAGACCAGTCAAATCTGAGGCCTGATCAACACATGTATGCACAATAATAATAATAATAATGATAATAAGTCCATCTAAGTAAAACGGTCATGTTCTGGAAGGAAGCTGCTGAGAGTGAGGTTATCGCTTATATCCTCATCGCTGTCTCCGCAGTGGGGGATCACCAGGACTCCGTTACTGACTGGGTTGCGTTGCCTTGAGTAGTTGTAAGTCCTGTCAGGCAGCAGAGACGAGATGCATATCATCTCAGTCTCGCGCTGAGGTTTCTTGACCTTGTACTTCCTTGCTGAGAGCTTGGCGCAGAGTGCAATGGTAGTGACCATGAAGATGGTGGCCAACCCAGCCAGAGAGGCGATGGCGATGAGGCAGTGCTTCACCACGCCATGGATGGAGCAGGGTTTGACCTCAGTGACCGGTGGACTCTTTGACACTTCTCGAGGAGCTGTTGTATTTGCCGGAGTTGATTTGTTTGTTGGAATCGGCAACCTTTTCGGAACTCGAGGGATCAAGATTCCCGCAACACTGGTGGAGACAGCGGTGGTGGAGTTGGCAGAACCTGTTGAGACTGAGGGAGACTCAGTGGTAGAGTTCGGCATTGCTGTGTCAGGAAACTGTGATGTGGAGATCAGGCTTCTTGTGGCAGAAACAGGCTGAGATGTAGAGGAGAGCTCAATGTTGACAGTGGATGTCTCACTTCTTTTGACAGGAGGAGAAGTGCTGTCGGGGACAAACACATGGGACGCCTCAGAGGTTATGTTTGTTGATATTGTGGTTGGAGTAAAAGCTGAGGGACTGCTGAGGTTCTGGTTAGCCTGAGTAGAATTATCAGAAGAAGTGGTGGAAAACACAGCTGCTGTTACTGAAGATGTTTCAGAAACTGTTGCAGGAGCCGTTGCAGGAGCCGTTGGAGGAGCTGTTGGAGGAGCTGTTGGAGGAGCTGTTGAAGAAGCTGTCATGTCAGTAGAAGTGGTTGTTGACTTCTGCCCCTCTGTAGGTTTAGCTGTTTCTGACATAATCGTATTGTGGAAAGGCTGTACTTCACTTGTAGCAGTGGTCACAGCTGGAGCATCTGTGGAGCCATGAAGCAATTTTGGACCTGAGCTGCTTGTAGTTGCAACCAAACCAGCCGTTGAGGTGTCAATTTTGCTGCTGACGACTGCCTCATCAGTTTCCACTGTGGCTGACAAAGTGAACTCTGCTGCTGCAGCAACACTAACTTCTGCAGGACTGTGAGTTGGATCCCAGGTCGCGGGCTGCGTCTCTGTTTCATTGTGAAGTACATGTGAAGAGGTCAGCTGCTTGGTTGTCTGTTGGTTGTTGGGTTCAGCAGTTGTGATAGAAGCACTCCTGGACTCCATAGAGAACAAAACAGATATTCCCCATAGCAGCGCCAGATACATCTTCATGCTGAGGACTATCATTGTTGAATAAAAGATCTGAAATGACAGAAAAGATTCAAATTTACTGGTTCAAATGCCAGAATTTAAGGAGACATTTAAATAGTTGTAGATGTATAAAAAGACACACACGGCTAACAAATCTGTGTCATGTGGTTTCTAGTGACATCTTATGATGAAACAGTCATGCGTCTTACACCACACCCTTTGCAACATGTTCATGAGAACTAAAAGTACTCTGTTACTGAGTAAATATGAAAGTTTCGTAAAACCAGTCAACACGAGGTAGAATCCACACAAAATGTGTTCTTCTATCTAAGAAAAGTTAAAAACTGTAGTAAATGAATCAAAATCAGATATTCTGTAACTTGAAGTTAACTGAAGTTAAGACTACAACTGTGACTTAAGGCAGGAATCAAAGAATGTAGATAAATCAATTTCCTTTGGTAAAAATGATCATAGTAGAGCATAACATTTTTACAAAGCACTTTTTAAAAAAGTTAACTTCATCCAAAACCATTACAATTTAAAACAGTAGGTTCCAAATGCAGAAACACTCAACCAGAACAATAAATTTTAAAAGTGGCCTCTGCTCTTACCGTGCTGCTGGAGAAGCAGGGAGATGGATGTGAGGATAGAAACTGATCAAAGTAGATTTCAACTCATTTCAGTCTCTCGGGAGATCATCCTGTGAGTACTGACACGTTGACTGTGGCACTGCTTGACAGAAGAAACAGGAAATGTCACAGTCTTTTTTTTTTTTTTTAAACCAGCACTATGAACCATTTTGAGATAAGTGTGATACAGTCGCTTCCAAACCCACAGCTGTGGTTTGCATCAACAAGGAAGTCAAATTCATGCGCAGCTTCCCTCTAATTGCTACCATGGTTATGATTTAGATTCAAGCATTTTAACATTTTTTACAAGTGTCTTACCTTGCTGGTGGAAGCTCAGGTGATATGAACGTGTTTGCTGGTTCTAATAACTAACTTATATAACGTATCAGGAAGTACTCAGTTCTGTAAAACTGTTCAGATGTTTCTTGCATGTCAGTGATGTCTGATCACGCTTCGGTTCTACAAGATTCAAAGCTGCTGTATATGTCATGTGGGGGAAAGAGGAGTGACTCAGGAGCTCCAAGGCACTGACAGCAGACCACAGTGACAGAAGATCAGCTATGTGACAGAAAACAGTACAACAGTCAAAACACAAAGCTTTTGCATTTATACCCTGAGAGGAAATAGACATGTTCTCCTAGTGTGGAAATCATAACTGTCACTTCCTGTGTTGGTGAGTCATACTGCAGTATGGTTATAAAAAAAACTGTTTAAAAAAGGTGAGACACCATCTATTTGTTGTCAGTCTGAACGTTGCCATGATGACAGAAACACGTAGTACAGAATTGGCCCAGACTGAGTCTAAAAACAATGAAAAATGTATATACTTCTTGTCAATAATTTTTACAAAACCTGCTGTAAAAATGACTTTGGCACAAGTATATATACAGTTTATTACTCTATTCCATCTATATTTACTGCTTTAAGTTTTAATCTGATGATGCAATGACTTTTAATTAAAGTATTTCTTGTATATGTGATGGAGACTTGTAAGAATAAAATGTATATTACATACACAGGGCCATAGCTACTATTGAGGTCACAGACGTCATGTCGTCTGTTATTTTTCTGCAAATTTGAGGATGAGGAGTGCAGTTTTATCATTTAAAATGATACATGGTACGGTGTTACAAGGTGACACAGAATAAAACGGGGCCTCGTATACACAAGACTGAGAAGAACCTTAATGAAAAACTGTTGGATATCAGGGAAGCGTCCACCAATAAAGAGTCACAATTTCTCCACCTGCATGTAACATGCAAAGTGTTGAATAAAGGAATTCTGGGAAATGTAGTCATTTGTATGTATGTCAATAACATAAGTGTTAAAAAAGTGCGTATGCATTACGTAAAATAAATATCAGCCAAAATCTCATAAAAAACTGAAGTAGACCTCACACTAAAACAAAATATTTATTTACCACAACAGAAGAGCCGAGATCATCGGATCAGCATTTAAATGACCACAAGTACACTCAGTTTCCTCAATGTGAATGTGTATGTTGTCTTCGTCTTCTGGGCTTTTTTTGTTTTTGCTTTTTTCACTATGTTCTATAAAATGTTTTCATGGACTAAGCAATTAATTGAGAAAATAGTTGATAGATTTATCAATAATAAAACTTATGGTATTATACTTTGTATTATACACATTGATGATATATTTTGTGTTTAAAATATTAACCTGCAATGCAACTTATTAATTACAGTCGTCAAGTAAGTGTAGTTGAGTAAAAAGTACAGTTTTTACCTCTGAAATGTAGTGGATTGGAAGAATAAAATATAATGGAAGTAAAATGGAAGTTCCCAAGTGAAGTACCTCAAAGTTGTGCAGAAGTAAGCGTACTTCATCGAATCTTTCTTGGCACCTCATGCTAACTGATGACAGTTCAGATATACAGTACTTCTCCAGCAGAGATGTTTTTAAAAGGGCCTGAAAAGTTCAACTTTGTTTTTCTTCACCGTGTTACTCACTAAGATTTCAAATCCATATCTGATGTTACTAGTGAACCTGAGTAAATATAACACTCCCACTGACACAATGAACACCACACTTGACTCAGAGGTTGACAGAAGTCAAAAAAAGACAAAGCACGGGAGGAAAAATAGAGGTTTTCGTGTGTAAAATCTTTATTATGTGCACAGAACTGTTTTTCAGGGGTTCAGTGAAACACAAGCTGGGTGAGTGGTCCCTTCCCAACACCAAATATGCACCGGAGAGGGTAGTTTTGACCCTAAACAGTGACAAGAGGCACCACTACATTTGCACAACATTTACACCAGAGATGCAACCCCACCCCCCTCCCCTCCCCATAAAACTCAATGTTTAATTTCAAGCCCAGAAGAACAGGAATAAAACATTTTAGAAGGAATTCTTCCACATTCATAAATTTGATGGTTATCAATGAGCAAACTGGTGGGAGGAGAAAACGAGTTCAACAGCTATTGTTTAAAAAAATCCTGCTCGACTAAGTTATTCTACCGGGTTGTGACTGGAATGTACAACAGGAGAGAAAATAAATGTAAAAGCAGTGCATAAAAACCGCACACGACTCATATTTGGCAACACAAAAAAGAAAAAAAATGGAAATACTGATGCTACATACAGTTTTTGAGTAGTAAGTACAAACTTCACATGAGAATGTTTTTACCACAATTTGAAACAAACAAACAAAAAAAAAAGTTAAGACTTTTCCTTCAACAAAAATGTCTTTTCTTCAAACGGGTACATGAGCTGCAAGAGTTTTTCCTTTTCTCTGCGTGTGTGTTTGTGTGTGTGTGTGTGTGTGTGTGTCGGGGCAAAGTGTGAAACAGGAGGCTTGATGAGGAAAAATAAAAGTTCATCTTGGAATGTAAGCTTGATATCATCGCGTGGGGGGATGACGCCAAGCTGAATGAAGCCGAATCTTCAGAATTTGGCCGTGGCTGACCCCGTCTGTTCGACTCTCTCCAAAACAAATGAACGGTCCTGGGAAGGGGCCGCGTCTTACATGGCAACCTTGGCAACCTGCTCTTCCAGTCTGGCGATTCGACGGTCTTGAAGGATGACACGGTCCCTGAGTGACTTGAACTCTCGGAGTACCTCTTCCAGTTTGTCTTCCATTTTCTGCTCAGAAAGTGAGGAGGAAGTTAGCTCGACATGGTTCTTTTTACATTTCATATGATTCTTAAAAGACCTCTTTTAAGAGGTCTTACAGAAGATTTTACAAGTTATTTGTCTCATATGTCAAAAATAAATCTGTTGTTATTCCTGGCAAAATGAATAGAGATGTTACAGCAGTTAACATTTTTTTCCTGGCTTTACCAAAAACAGACTGAATTGTGACCCAAATACCAAAATATGTGCTGATTCATAACTTTTCAAAGTTGTTCCAACCATAATAATTACTGCGAATCGGGAAAGTCCAAATGTCAGCACAAAACATGTGCAAGTCTGAAAAGTGTGAATTATTACAATGCAGAGAGAACAGAAATGTTAATCTATCCTACTTTATATGAAGAGTCTAGTTATGGTGGGGAGTAAAAAGAATCATCTGTAAACAAAAATAAAAGGTAAATATGTCCCAACACTCACTACTGAGGGCTGTGGAGATGCTTGCTTCTGGACAGTTGGCATTTTCTCTGCTTTTGTGGCTGGCTTGGTCTCCAGAACGTTTGTTTTGACCACTTTCAGATCCCGGTTCTTCGTGGAGACGTAGCCATCTTTGAGCGAGATCAGGATGGGGCCTCCGTTCTTCCCGGCGAACCACTCCTCTGCCTCCAGGGTGGGATCGGGGCCGGCAGTGTCTGGATACAGGTCGTCCTGGAACAGGTCAGACTGGGGAGGTGGAGAGGACGCAGGAAATGTCATGAAGGTCTTTATAGCAGCAATTCAACACCAGTGTAGTTATTATTAGATATCAAACACAGACTTACCTTACGTGGGACTGTCATGATGATTGGTTCACATTTTCTCTCATGTAATTTGTAAAACCTATAGAGAGGATTCATGGGATATTAATTTCATCATCATCATACAAAGCATTTCAGTTTTAAAACATATAAAAACAGCTGCTCAGACATAACAGTTCTATTAATTTAACCTTTATTTTTATCCGAAAGTCCATTGCTTAAATGTACACATTAGTAGCGTTTGTTATTTAGTTATTTTTTAAGTAATCAGAGTATTTTTCAGAGTAATTCAGTAATATATTTGCTCCAGAATCCACAGGAGCACATACTACATGAACAAAGGTAAAAAATAAAACATGATGTCTGCCATACCTTGCGATTTCACATTTGTTGACATCCAGCCCCCTCTTGGGCATGTATCCCATGCCCCTCTGAGGCTCCTTGGTGGAAAAGGTGTTGAGGTAGTGAACATACGGCGCCTCGTCGGTGATCTCAAAGTACCGAATGCTGCTGTCACCCTGAGGACACAAGGTCACAGCTTAAAGTGAGGCTGTGAATCTATATGCGTATGGCTACAAAAACAGGAATTTCTTTATTATAAGCCTTGCTCACCTTTCCACACAGGTAGACTATATTGGTGTCAGGGTCATAAAAGGGCAGCAGGACTCCATTACTGGAGTCCATCTCTTGGACACATATTGGCTCATCCATGTTTTCCTGGTGAGAGAAAATTCAGCATTTGAAGTGATTTTAAACTTTGCAAGAATCTTAAGTTGTATAATTTACTGGCTGTGATTTAAGTCCAGTAATTGCTGACTGTCTGTATTAGTTGCTCCTGGCAAACAAACAGGAGCAAATCGCATTCAGCACACATATAACAATGACTCCTCACAGGTTTCATGTTGCTCTTTGTGTTCAACGCCACCTACTGGAGCTGAGTTGTTGCACACTCAAGTGGCACAGAGAAAAAAGCACAACTGCATGTTTTCCACACAGGAAGAACTGGTGAAGATTATATTTTGACTTACATCACAGGCAGGAAAATGTACAAAACAAGGTTCTATAAAAGTTCAAAATTACTATAATGTGTGTGTGTGTGTGTGAGATGTATCAGTGTTACAGATCAAATGATATTCACTACAGTGACATACAGTTTTCCACAGGGCTAGCTGGCGCTCGCTCATGCGGCTGAATCCAGTGGTGAAAATGTTTCCGTCTGCTAAAAAGATCGCTCTCATTGGCCGAGCTCCCTCGTGGGCTTTGTCCTTCTCCTAAAAGCAGAAACATACTTGTGAAATTGGGCAGCAGTGTTTGCAGGCTCTGTGGGTGATTCGGGGAAAGATTACTCCACATGTCAAGCGTCCTAGCCCCAAAGCCCCTCGACGTTTTAACTTACCGCCACAATCTTCTTTTTACGGGGGTCGATGACGCGAACCTTCTTGTCCTTGCAGGCAGTGCAGAGTAGGCTGCCATTGCGGCTCCAGCTGATACTAAAGATAACATCGGGGTGCATGTCCTCCAGGTTGATCATGGCCTCTCCCGTGCCCACATTCCAGATGATGATCTGGTTGTCACACCCTAAAATGGACACACACACACACACACACACAACACAGGCTGAGTACACCCACCTCCATGTCCAAGTTTATTTTAAGCACTTTACATCACACAAAGCAACACAACAGAAGGCAAACTGTGAGATAATTGGTCAGATTTGGAGCTCAGCTGTGCACAGTGGACAAATGGCAGACCAATTACCTAAACAGACGTCATTATTATACTTTGAGGGCATGAGGGTGTACCAGAGGCTCGAAAAGTTACCTGCACTGAGGAGAACGTTGCGAGCGGTGGGATGCCAAGACACGATGCCGACCCTCTTAGAGTGGCCCTCTAACACCACCACTGGCTCTGAGAGGGGATTCTCCAGCCCATTCTCAGGGATCTGCCAAACCTGAGTCAGAGAAAAAGAAAAGTTACATAAGAAACACAGAGAATTACAGTACTAATACTAAAGAGTAGATGACAGAAATACAGCAGATTAAAGCTGAGTGTTCCTGCAGATGATATTCATAATCCATCTGACAAACAAAGGAAAACAGCTCTGGCAAAAATCAAAAAATAGACCCATATCTGCACTTACTAAAAGATGCTGGACAGGATACTTGCTCAAAAACATTACAGATTACTGCCTCAATAAGTGGTGAATATATATTAAATTCAACAGACATGTAACTTGTGCTTTGAAAAGGTACCAGAATATAATCTATCATGTTCACGATTCAAGACTATTTGCCATTTGCTCAGGTACAAGTATACAAGGGCATTGGAATTCTTATGTGTATTTCTCAGTCAAATAATAAGAAATACAATAAAAATATGCACAAAATAACGAATAAAAAAGATACACACCATTAACAGATAATAAATGAATGTGTGTTTGTTTTACATCTTACTGTTATTTGGTCCATTCCCATATTCATTCACCCTCACCTTTCAAATTTGTCAACAATTTTGTTTCAAGTAAATAAATTCTTCAGATTCTTTTGGATCATGCAACAAAAAATAAAAATGTCACAATAATATTTGTGATATTGAGTTATTCATACTTACAAAAACAGTTTTTGTTGTTTGTATTGTTATAACAAATACAGTTATTGTTCAAAATAGTTTGAAAACGCTACAGTAAAAATAACCAAACCTAAAAAATTGTATTTATTCATTACAGCACATCATGTCCAAGACGTCAGATCAAGAGATGTCGGGTTGTAGTGTAATTGATTAAATAAGTACTTAATAAACAAGGAAAAACTCATGTGATCCTTTAGAGATTAAGCGCGTCCTTACCATGACTGTGCAGTCCTCTGAGCCGCTGGCGATGACAAGGTCATTGTGAGGACACCAGTCGATGTCCAGCACTGGGCCCGTGTGACCGCATACTGTAGGGTAGACCTTGTCTATACGGCCGGTCTATGAGACAGAAGACAACTTTGTTACAAAGGGGCGGAAGAGTGCGAGCTGAAGCAGAGCAATAAAGTTAAGTTAGGTGATATCTGCTGGAGAGATATGAAAATGACTGACGGACGGAGCTCATTTAACTATCCTGTGTTCTATCAAAGTTTGTATATTTAGTCCTTTGTGTGACTACAAGACTATTCTTCACTCTTCTATTACCATCGTCATCAAACATTAAACACCTGACTTCATGCTACATTTAATTATTTAGTTGCTTTACTGGCTAAAATGAAGTCAAACATTGTGAAATCAGCAAAAAGAGATCTTTACATGCAAACACTGAACTAGCAGCTTCTCTTGAGGCAGAACATTATACAGTGAGTGAATATAAATTTAATTAACCCAGTGCCCTAAAATAATAGCACAGCACCCATCCCCTCCGTGAGTATCATGTTCAATGAGGCATACATCAGAAGCCTTTACTATCAGGCAGATTGAAACATTGATTATCTCTGGTTTTTACTATAGATGAGAGCCTCAGGGACGAACAGTAGGACAGGGTCACAGCAGCAGAGCGCTGAAGGTCTGGTGACTAAGAACAAACCTATACTGTAGAATTGAAGTGCTATAAGCTCTGAATGCTATTATATGATGATACAGCCTTGCTCCTCTGGGTATGCTTTACACACTCTCTCACACTTTGTGTAGAACATTTCTGACTTTGACGTTTGGATCAAAAACTTGCCACCAGAATTATAAACATGGCTGGACGATAAGGACAAAATCAAATATCACGATATTTTTGACCCAGTACCTTGATATCAATATTGCAACAATATTGTAGGGATGACTATTGGTGCTTTCACAAAATATTTACACAATGATATTTTTCATAATCATCAGTAATAGAACAGCTATGCAGCCTTTAAAACCAGCAGAAAACAACACTTGCCATATCACGATATTACGATATCCAAAATATATCGTGATACTAACAAAATCTAGTCTCATATCACAATATCGATATAATATCGACAGATTGCCCAGCCTTAATTATAAAGATGCCATAATCACACAAAAATTGCAAACTTAGTGGCTGTAATGACAATGTGTTCAATGGGAAGGACTTGTGAGCATTAGCATCATCAGACGGGTCAAGAGGGCAACTGTCAGTGTTCCTATTGAAAGTGTAACGGTTGATGGTTGTATGTAGAGGTGCAACTTTACCATTTTCCAGCCGAGGACCAAACTGAGTAGATCAACCCATGCTTGAGTACTAATGTGAGTATTGTCTCAACTTCATGCAGCTGATTCATCATGCAAATACATCAATGTTTATTCAAATGCTAAGTGGCAATAACATTTGATCTTTAATAACCCCTTCCTCTAGAAATACTAGGTTGTCTGATACTTAATGCAAACATAGATGTCACAGCTCTTCTGAAATGGGCCTTCAAAAGATCTTTTTCATCTCTTGACTGAAACAAGGAGGAGGTGATGGAGGAGCGCTCACCTTTTGTAGAGGAAGGACAAGAAAGGCTCCGCCCCCGCTGGCCTCGATGATGATGGCAACAAACTTGGGATTGACGGCACAGAAGGAGCTGTCCCATGTGACCCTGGAGACACGGATGTCATCGTAGCACTGGTCGTTCCTCAGGGCCTGACCGAAGACGTGACGGAACTTGCTCTGTCGCACAACTCGCCGCAACATATCTGCAGAGAGAAATAAGACACGGTGAGTCAGAGCTCATGAGTGTTTTAGCGTTTATGCCCACAAGTGTCCTAATTTCAGAAATGTGGAACTGTGCATGCTGAGGAAACCTTGGGGTAAATTTGGTTTACTGCCAACTTGGTCTGTCTGATCTGAGATTATGTTTATTAACTGTGACTGAGTTTGTTCCTGAGCATGCAAAGGAAATAAAGCAGCTCCACCTACTGGCAAACATCTGAGGTAAACTGTACAAGTGACAGATTTTCCTCCAGCTGTGTTTACTTCCTTATATCTGAGAAAATCTTCCAGGCTGTTGTAACGCCAAGTTCTGTCAGATATCAAAATCATTTTACATTTTAACCTAACATATAACAAGAAAAATGGGTCATTAACTAGCAGGGAAAGTACGATGAATGAGAATCAGTCAGGTTGGACATCTTATTACATCATCCAAAAGGAAAGATACAAATATTGCAAACCATATGAGTAACATTGTGGGAGTAGTTGGAAAAATAGAAGTTTCCAACAATATGTAATAAACATACTCAGAGGGTGTTTAGTGAATTTCCCTTCCCTATATGAACGTATGATTTAAGTCAAGAAATCAATATTGTGACACAATTTTAATGCCTCCTCCCTGAACAAGCTCTGTAGATTCTCCATTTTGTTTATATATGTTAAGGTATAGGTATAAAGGTGTATTTGAACTAGGGCTGCAACTAATCTTTATTTTCATTATCGATTAATCTGTCGATTATCTTCTCAATTAACTGATTAGTTGTTTTGTCTAAAAGATGTCAGAAAAAGGTGAAAATGTTTATCACTGTTTCCCAAAGCGCAACCTCAAATGTCTTATTTTGTCCCGACCGACATTCAACAACCAAAAGATATTCAGTTTACTATCATAAACTGTAAGACTAAACAAACCAGAAAATATTCACTTTTAATACCAATACCAGAAAAGTTTAGTATGTTTTCTAAAAAAAAAAAAAAAAAAAAAAAGTTACTCAAAATGATTTATCGTTTAGTTAATTAGTTGGCGATTCATTTTCTGTCGATCGAGTAATGTGAACAGCCTGATTAGGCGACAGAGGCAGTTCACTCTTTTTTGGGTTCATATTGTAGATATTTCTTAATTCCATCTAACAACTCTTTTTTTTCTCAACTCAGTAGCGCTGTGGCTCATTAGACTTTCAACTAAGAACTTTTTCAACTAATTAAAATGTAGGCCAGAAGAAATATGCTTCACCATTTCAAGTGAATTCATTTAGAAGCAGACAGTATACTGTTAATTTCACTACATCCATTTTTTTAAGTGTATGGGTGTCATTTATACTGGAGAGCACTCCCAATTTACTGCAACTGGATGTTTTAGTGGTCATTAATATATTATTTTAGGGTTTACTGATATGGATACAGTAAAAATGAAGCATTTATTGATCATATCGTGTCTCAGTACACCCTTAAACATGTTCCCCTCTTCCTTCTTTTAACTCTCATATCTGTTTCCAGTTTCAAGGGAAGTCATTCATCAAGTGTAGACACAGACTCTACTGTTGGCATCCTGACAGATTTGGAGATGGATAGATCTGATCTGCAGCCAAAATATGAGGACCAAACACAGTGGAATTTCTCCAGAACGTTGATTTATCTCATCGTTGTCTGTTGTAATTCTGAAAACTCAAGTCTTAAGATTCCTGAGGCAGGTTTTTCATCATTTAAGTGAAAACGCTTTGCAGTGTAATTATCTGGAAAATACAGTGTCTCAGGGTGGTAATTAAGCTGCCAGTCTGAAGCAACATGCTGAGCCGTTTCTTCAGGCTGCAGGATTTTTCTCCAGTGATCCACAGATCCGTCATCACACCAGACCACCTGCTCCTTCACATTCAGTCACAGATTTTGAAAATGTGTCACTGCCTCTTGGATCAAATAAATAAACTTGGAATTTCTCTAAAATCCGATCAT
Organism: Thunnus albacares; assembly: GCF_914725855.1. Classification (NCBI taxonomy): domain Eukaryota; kingdom Metazoa; phylum Chordata; class Actinopteri; order Scombriformes; family Scombridae; genus Thunnus; species Thunnus albacares. The sequence continues at coordinate 16,055,474 of NC_058123.1, read as the reverse complement.
CTTCATGCATATTCCTCAGCAACACTGGAACATATTTTACATAGTTTTGGAAAGGATTCAATGAACTATACTTGCATCTGTAACATCAGATTTAATTTTGACTTGTCAATCTGTATTTGAATGTCAGGTTTGGTTTTTATGTAAGTGCATAGTTTTCAATATTTATGAATGATGTACTATATAAATATTCAGCAAAATACACGCCAATTAGACACCCACACAGGTGTTTTTTTTTAGTTATTTGGCCTGATCAGACCACCTCAGGCCTGTGTGGGTGTACAGACTGTGACTGACTGACATGTGTCTCGCTCTCTTGTTAGTTCTGTTGCACCCGTTATAGCAGGACAACTTTTTATTTACTTTGTTATGACTACTTTTTGTACATCTTTATAATTATTACAGAAGTTGGGTTCATATTGGGTGCCCAACTTCAATCTGAGCAGGAGATCTTATCAGCCAGACAAAGTGAGAACACCTGTGGGGGTATGTAAGGGTTTTAAATTGAAGAAAGAAAAAAAAAGTGGACAAAAATGAGTATTTAGTAAACTTTAGAGAGTTTTCATGCCAAATCATGACACAACAAACCAGATGTAAACAGTGCATATAGTTCAATGTAGATACATGTTTATTTTTTTAAAATTTTAGTTCATTTTACAGGTGATTCTAGTTTAGTTTTGGGTTTTGTGTCTTTAAACTTTTTATTCCTATTTTTTTTTAAAACTTTAGTTTAGTTTATGTCAGTATACTTGGTTAACTGAACAAGTCTTTCTTAAAATGTGGAAACAAATGAGCTTTTCCTTTAAGAAAGGAGTGCTGCTAGTGCTACCACACACATACAGGCTCACAACTTATAGCAATACTACTTAGATTGCAGAGAGTGATTTGTCCTCTTATCACAACAGCACATATACACAGCAGCATACAAGTACATGTAGACATAAAGGCCATTTTCCTCTTCATCTATAACCATAATTTCATCTGAGACTGAGATATGAGAAAAACTGGTCAGTTTCCAAGTGGATTGCTGCACATGTCCGTTTTTATGAATCAAATACTCACCCTACATATGCTTTGATTCATATCACAATATCCCACAGAGCCGTAAACACTGATCACGCTGCTGCAGGGCAGCATAATGCCTGGCCAGCACAGGACTACAGTTTACAGCCGACCAGAACAGCATGTTCCCTCAGCCAATATTAGTGCTTCATTCAAGAGCAGCAGCCCTCACTCTAAATATGCATCTGACAAGAGGAGCTGCTTCATCCCCTGTAGGCTTTAGCTGATGCCATTCATTATAACATGCTTCTCTCTGCCTTTAAACCAGATCACTATTAAAACAGCAGCACATATATGAGCATCATGATGCTGGCTTAGCTACTAGCAGCTAGCTGCATTCAGTGCTAGGCCTTGTTACAGCCATTGAGTATGTGTATACAATCAATAGTTACAGCAGACCAATGCTAAGACATTAGTGTAAGCTGAAAGTGAATCTGATGGGCTTCTTTGATATAAAACTGCTGCCTGCAGGAGTCTGGCCTCACTGACTGTCTGGACAATACATGGGTGTGCACAACACCACCACAGATGCAATCACTATCACTTTATTTCAGCCTCAGCTTATCATAATACCGGTATTTAAATTGTTTTTGAATAAGACTCATGATACCCATTTTGTCTTATTCAAAAGGAGGTGGAAACAGCTGCACTGTGCTAACAATGGTTAGCTGATGTTACCACACATCTCGGCGTGTCCCCTCCTCCCCTCTCGAAACAAGCAGCTGCAAACTAATGAGAGCAAAATAATGAGACTGGGCTGTCATTTATAAAACTATCTCGCCACTAATTTCATAACAGAGTGTGGGAAAGCTTTAAAGATAACTTTGCTAACAGAAACAAGGGGGGGTGGATCGAGTGTGCAGATTTGTATTTTGGTGAGTACGCCCCAGATGTGACCATCACTTGAAAACGCCACAAAGCCTGGCGGGGGAGGGGGGAAATGGTTATTGTAATGTTTAGGGTTCGTAAAAATGAGATATGATAATTAAATGAGATATAACGTTGGAGATGATGGTGGCGATAATCGTAGCCAGTGTTCCGCCGCACTGCCCGGAGGATGGTCCCCGTCTTCAGCAGCGTCTGACACGGACACAGCGAGCGAGGAGGAGGCGGCTACCCGTGGGGGCTGTTTTTAAACATTTTTCTGTAAAATACCACACAAGTAGCCATAGGTTGCATGTGTTATATCCACACATAGCTGCCCACTTAGAGTAAAATGTGTTATTTTTCTATGAACTAGCCTGCCGGTGTGTTTCCTCAGGATAGCGAGCTAGCTTAGCTGCTAACCTGCTAGCTGCGGTGGACCGCTGCCAGCTGACGCAAGTGCAGATATTTCCACCCAAGGTTTTTTAGGCTGCTCCCATTCTCAAACCCATCCAGCGAGCTTAAAAGGATGCTGCACAGCCCCGACCGACCACATGCAAAATGCACAATGCAAAGAGACTTTTCAGGCTTTCTTACCTCCTAAATCTATGCAAGATTTTCGTAAGCACGGGGGGGGCAATCAATCACAACACATGAATGTGGTAGTTTAGGCGCGCCCTTATCCTGCAGGACGTTGCTCTAGTATCCCTTGTCTCCACACACACACATACACACAAAAAAAGCTCAGCCGCTGTGCTGTTCCCCCTCCTGGCTGCAAATGTGTGGCCCGGAGGCAGCGTTTTAGATGTAGTAGTATTTCAGGATGCCAGCTGACAAATAGAGCATCTCTTGTCCGCTCCTCACCTGCGGAAGACTAGCAATCGCCTATTCTCATCGTTATTAAATTCAATAGGGTACGCTGACGACCGGCTACGGCACATGCGCAAACGAAAAGTCAGATTTCATTACCCAAGGCTGTGAATGGGGATGGGGGGGCTGCTGGACAACTGGGGGGGGGGGGGGGTTCTTGCTGTGTATCCTCATGTGTTTTGAAATAAAGTCCAGACAATTTAGCTTGTGCATTTTGCTGTGCGCATTCATAGCCTACAACATTTTGTTTTTTTTAAAATCAGGGTCCCTCCCTTCCCCCCTCTGTCCCATCCCACCCCATCCTATCCTGTCTTGTCTTGACACAATAAAGAAACCTCCCAGACTGTGATACAGCCACACATCACAAGCTGTTAACCCTCTGTTTGCCTTTAATTAATAAATAATTATGTTGTCTCAAAACACATTTGCACTCCTCGGGGACTCGCATGTAAAGGTTATTCTGCAGTCTGACTCAGTGTGAATTGATGCCTAATGAGTTTGCATACCAACAGATTTATCTCCATGACAACTGAGAGGAAGCGTGATACAGCTGAAAGATCCGGAAAAAACCTAGTGAGTGGACTTTGAGTTGGGATTGTTTTGTCAAACTATAATGTGAGACTCCAAGTTTCTGGTTCTTTTTAAAGACATCTATTCTTTGTCATATTTTGTGAGTTACTGAGTGATAATTGCATAATCTTTTAATCTAATCTAATCTAATCTAATCTAATCTAATCTAAATCTAACAGAACACTTTCCTTAGATGCATAAGTATGATTATCTAGTTTAAATCCAGATCAGTGAATGGGAGATGAGAAGAAAGTAAGAGGATTAATTTGTTAATTTATTATTTCTTTACCTGCCTATAAGGACAACCGGTTTGGAGTCTATCCCAGAATGAATCTGCAGAAGGCGGGGAAACACCTTGGACCCTTCCCAAGAATGCTACAGGGCTTACTAAGGTAGACAAACATATTAATACTCACATTTACACCTCGGAGTAATTTGGAGCCTCCAGTTCACCCTGAGCTACATGTGTTTGGACTGTGGGTTAACACACCCTGAGGAGAACATCTGAACTGCACACAGACCAGGGCCGAGATTAAAACCCAGCAGGGTCCTTGGTTAGAGGATTAACTAGTTGAAACGATAGGGAGATGAAACTTTCCTTTTTTTTGTCTTTAACAATCATAAAGTTAAATGCTTCTAAATCACAGTTCAGCCATGTGAAAGGTTGTTCTGTTTTATATTGAATTATCCTTCCAACCAGACAGGAAGAAACAAGACTCTTGATAGAAGTACACTTAAAAGTGTAGATGTTGTATATTACGTAACTCGACTTGGATCCTGTTGGTATGTTACTGTTAGAGCTGTTGACTTTTTCTATTGAGCATGAACACATCGGTTGCTTTCAATAAAGTACAACTTTTAACAAAAATACCTGCAAAAACAGAACTAGCTACCAATAATAACAATACTAATGTTATTGCCAGAAGGATATCTTTAAATCAGCAAAAATATTATTTTGCATTAATAATAATTTGAATTTTTTTGCTTCTTGGGAACAACAATGACCTGTGACCATGATTTGTGACATCACAACTAGTTTGGAGCCAATCGTGGTCCAGTATGCAACTTACACAAATATGATGTGGAAATTTGAAACCTCCAGTGCACATATAGTGAAGAACAGTGAAGTTAAATGTTTTGAAAATTAATATTATTTCCATATTCATAGATTTTGGATTTTTCAAAAAAGGGATAAGGAGTAGATTTTGATGTTTAGAGTTTGTCAGATTAGTTTTGTAATGGGTTTTATACGCGATTGAAAAAATTGTTTAAATCTAGTAAAGTTAAAACATGAACATTATTAAATTTAAAATGAAGAGTTTCTCACATGGCAGTGTATGGTATGCAGCTTGGAAAGTACCCTCGAATCCTAAATTAACACATGTACTTATTCATGAATGAATGCTTTGACAAACTGTTGGATGATAAAAAAAAAGACAGAACTGATGTGTTCAAGCATCTATAAGCCAAACAACATACCTTTCTTTGGAGATGGCTGAGCTTCTTGTGGTCTCTCTTTGGATTTCTTTGGGACATCAAAGGTGTTCTTCATCTGGGATACTTTCACACTTGGGCTCTGCTCTGCCACCCGAACCTGAGCTTTGGGCCCTTCAGGTTTTACCCGGCCCTGATGTCTCTGCATTTGGTTTGTTTCCTTGATGATTTCAGCTACAGGCCTGAAGGAACTGATCTCACTGTCATCTACTCCATGTCTATTACTCCTATGGTCAGTTACTGCTTTATGGTTACCATAGTTGCCATGGTCTTCATTGCAGACCTGTGATCTGACTTTTAGGAGCTCAGGGTTGATTTCTCTTTTCCCTGAAGAATCAGGTTTTGGTCTTTGCATTTCATTGTCTGGTTTTACCTCGGATGTGTGAAGTGTCTCTGTGGACGAAAAAGAATTTGGGGGCTTTTTCGCAACAGGTGGAGGTGAGTTTTTAAACCTAGATCGTCTCTCCAGGAATGTTCTTCTCTGCAACATGTCCAGGTTTGTTGGCTCTTCATCTGGAGATAGTTTTGCCATACGTACACAATAGTCAAAGTCGACCATATCTCCATAGTGATCGTCCATGTGTCTGAGTGACAGGTGTTCCCAAGGGCCAAGGTCAACTGACAGTCGACGTATGTTGGGTGGAACGGTGTAAGTGCCCCTTTCGTCCCACAGCAAGCACATGTCCTGATTAGGTCGAGCGTTGTATGGAAGGTCTTTGTTAAAATGAAAAGTGTGTCTCCTCTTGACCTTCTCCTCAGAACGCAGATGATCTTTGCCTCTTCTTTGCACATCAGTAGACATTAATTGCCTAGTTTTGAGCTTTATGAATGGGTTTTTAGGTTTTTTGGCGACAGGTGGAGGTGGACCTTTGACTTTAGGTTTTTCTTTTGGAATAGATTCCGCTGCAGGAACACATGAGGCGGGCGTAGCCTCTGGCACCATCTCTGAATTGACTGTACTTGTACTGGGTTGCGTTGCTACTGATGTGTCTCTTTTAGGTAACACATGAGTTAGAGGTGGAGGTGTGATGACAGCCGAGAAGCAAACCAGCTCACTCTCCCTCTTTAAGCTTGCGACTTGCAACTGTCCACCACAGACGTCATTTTCTGGCAGAGGAATCAAATCGCATTGTTCCAATGTAAATGAGGGCTTGTCTTGCAGTTGTGGTACTTCAGAGCTAGGCGTCTTAGCATTCGAAGGGTGAGAGTCGGCTGCTCGATCGAGCGCTTGGCCACCCTCTTTCATGGTACCTGAACTAAGAGTACCTGCTTTAGCCCTCTTAGAGACAGCACTAGCAAAACTTCTCTGATGGGACTGATCCACTCCTTCTTGGGTATTTTGTACAAGAAACCCTGAATTAGGGTTTCTCATATCTTGATTTTTAGATTCTACTTTTTGCAAGCATGGTTCCCAATTTGACTCCATCTCTCTCTCCTCACCCAGCTCCTGTGGTTTAATCATCTGGACTGCTTCATCAAGCATGTTCTCTGAATCATCACCACCCTTTCTCATTCTTTTCACCACACTGCTGTTGTTCTGTGTTGACCGATGAGAAACTTGCCCCTTGCTGTGGTCATTCATGTTTCGCTCCCTGTCCACTTTTCCTCTACCAGTTGTCTCAGCGTGAGCAGCTTCAACATGACTGGCTCCTTTTAGCCGACACCTGCTGCCTGTCACTTCAGGCAAATGTTGACCCTTTTCCCTTTCAAAACTAGCTCTGGATGAACTCCCAGCATGTGCTTCCACAGCGTCAGTCGTAACAAAATGAGTATCCGGTTTTCTTCTGCTTTTCTTCTCATAACCCTTTTCTTGAAGGGTGTTCCTGGAGGGTTGTGGAAGGTTATCATCACTGTAGGTAGCAGAAGTGTCTTCCTCAACTCTCCTTTTAATAGATGATTGAGGATTCTCTGTTTTTATTCTGTTGCCAAAAGTGATCGAATTTTCCCCATCAGATGACATCCAAGTCTCATCCTTCTCAAGCACCACAAAGTCTTCCTCGTTAGAGGCTGTTAGACTTCTGAAATGAGTGTCAGGACCTGACCAGTTACGGCCAGTTTCAGATTTCTTTCCATTTCCTTGCTCCTCCATAGCTGTAGTCCTTGTATAGGCCACAGCCTTTTTCTCAGAACCTGAGGTTTGTCTGAACTCCTTTGGGCTCAGGATAGTTTTTGACTCTGTAGTTCGAGTGGCACTCTGGCTCTCCCTGTCTCCACCCACCCACTCTCCCCTGGTGTTCAAAGGGTGCTCTTGCTGACCTAGAGGCCTGATTGGCTGCCCAGTTTGGGGGTCTGTGCGTGCAGAAGTGACTGTGTGCTCCCCTGTGTGCCCTGTGGCCAGGCGGGAAGAGACACCGATCCCGCTAATCCCACAAATACTCTGCGTATTCACAAAACTGCCACTGTCCTGATCTCTGTTCTCATCTTGTCCGGCAATCTCTGACTGTTGTGTCTCTCCGGTTTGCTCGGACCAATCTGAATTATCCAGTGACTCTTCATCCTTCTCCGACAGCTTCTCCAGCTTCTGGCCCATGGTCGCTGTTCTGTCTTACCATTAGGGAAAGATAAAGACAAATGTCAAGACACAGCAGCGGATTTATAAGCAGGTCACAATGGCGTAATGAGATGCCTTGCCTCTGCATCCCAGTGATATGAAATCATACAACAGGCATTGCTGTCTATCTTTAACCATCCTGGACCTTCTATCTCTATTTTTGTATATTCCTCTATATCGCTCACACTTGCCCTCCCTTGGCCTCCTTTGGCTTCTCTATCTATCTCTCCCTATTCTGTTGGGAAGGAATGCTGTGGTGGCTATAATTAAAGTTGGTCTGACTGCTGCCAGTGAGTCAGGAGGCCAAAAAGGAAACGAGACAAGTGAGATAAGAGGTCAGCCGCCAGGCGCCAAGGTCAAATAAAACGGTCAGAGAAAATGTGATCTGTCAAATGCTGCTAAATTCACAAACACTAATTCATATAAAATCATTTTGATTCTCTCTGGAACAACATTAATAAGTCTTGAATTACACCAAAGCCTTGTTTTTGAATGATTTGCAAGTTTAGTAGCTCATTCTGTAAACATGTCTCTTCAGAGCCAGCACAGTGTGAGACATCATGCACTGTCAATTACTGGTTTGGAGACAAGGCATGTTTGTCCCATGTGTGTGTTTCCCTTCAAACTATCTGAATGTTTATGATTGTTTTGGTTACGGGGTCTACAGAAAGGTCACCTGGAATACGTGATTCAAGTCACAAGTTCCTTGACTTCCGAACTGAATTGTTTGTCTGGGGCTTGATGAGAGCAGAGTTTAACCACAGACATGATGGATGGTGGATGAGAGATTATGCCAGAGGGGAAAAAGCTCAACAGGCATTAAAGCGGCATGTGGAATCTGAGTATTTTTAGGTTACAAACAAACAAGTAAATGTGTAGTATTGTGGTATTGTTACATCAGGTGGGTTTTGCAGGCCTTAGTTAAAATGTATCTAGACGAATCAGATGAAATTTTGAGCTGCCATGAAAACATTTTCCCTCGTAAATGTTCTTTGATTTCGTTGGCTGAAAAGTGAGTGAGGAAAGAGAGGTGCCTGAACCTCTTCACCCTGCATCTACAATCATGCGCTCTGCTGCTTAAGCTATTTCAAGCCTGAGAGGCGTTGAGTGACACTTCACTTCCTTCAAGCCTATTTAACCAACGCGCCTGTCCACGGCACGTAAATTAAACTATTCCCCTCGAAGCTCGGCTCCTGTTTGTCTGTAAATTATCTTGTTCTCTACATCATACATTCACATGACTAGAATTTGCAGAAAAGTTGGTTCAGAGCTGATTTTATTTTTGATGTGTTGGAAGTCCTTTTGCTGAATTTTGAGTCTTTCACACTTTACCTGGTTCCTGGCTGACATTGTTGAAATACAGCTCTGGTTTTCTGGTATGACATGACTCACAACAATCCAACAACTTGACAGATGTATGCGCTTGCAGCTTTAGTGTATCTGAAGTGTTATTTTGGGACGTATGTGTTATAATGGCAGCTGTGGGAGGCATCTGTGACATTGGCTTGTGAAACCCCGTCTCTCATTCCCTCTATCTATCTCTATCTCTCTTTCCATTCCCAATTCTTATGTCTCTCATGCGTCCAACAGTAAGCACACAGATTATAAGAGACTTGTGACTTAGAGTACACCAGCTATTAGCCCAGTCTTAGGATAGGGCTTGTTTTTCCCAATAAAATAACCTGCTAGCCCTTTAGAGCATGAACTGTATGACATGTAGTGTAGCTCAAATGCAAATAGTCTGTACAACAGAATGATGTTCAGATGCATAATCTAGTTAGTAAAATTTTCATAGCATTCTGTAAGGCAGGACTTAGGGTCATAAAATAGATAAATGTGCTGTTGCTTTAAGGTGGCAAGGTGGATTAATGCAATATACCAGCTCATAATTAACAATTTCTGTGACTTGAATAATAATAAATAAATAATAATGCATCATTATTAACCACAGGTGTGTACAGTATGACCATATACATTACAGACATGGCACTTTTTGACACCGTAAATGGAGATTGTTCCTTTATTAAAGCAGAAAATCTTAACTTTTGCTTGAACTTTATTATTTAAGTTCTCCTTCTGGCCTGCTGTTACAGTACTGTGGGATTCAATAGTGGCTATTCTTATAGATACTTCCCTTTTAAAGAACTTAACTGTCTGCAGTTTGGGAAGTTATCTAATAAAAAGTACAGTTACAATGACAAAAAGACATTTAGGAGGCTGCAGGGCACGAGATTAGAGTAAGTAGGTACTTACTGAGGTTGGTGTTTCAAACTGATGCTCTGCCTTCCCTCCGTCCTGTACGCCTTTGGTCCTTCTGGGAGATCTTCTCCTTCAGCTGTCACCTGCCCCGTGATGTCAGAATGACTTCATTTGACTAACTCAATAAGAGAGCTCTCAGCCCTGTCCATTTAACTAAAAGAGCATGTCAAAACCAGAGGCGCACAGAGGCGTTTAATCAACGATTTAAATTGCAGTTCTGACTTCTCTCATATTTTTCTATCTTATAGTGATATTACGTAACTTACAGGAAAAAATAATATATTCTCCGTGTTATGAATGAAAAGTTGAATTTATAAGGAATAAAGTGCACGCTTTCATACCACTTACTATCCAAAGAAGCAATATTTCATTTGGTAATGCAAATGTCTTCTCTCTAGTACTGAAATAGTAAAAAAAAATCCTGTTAATTTTTGGGGGGGTAAAATTTTAAGATAAATACAAAGTTATTTCTTTAGTTTGAAGATTCTACAGAACAAGATTGTTCTACATGCACAACAATCAACAGAACTGGATAAACAGATTATGCAGAGGAAATGGTTTATTTCCATGATAAACATTACATCATTTTAACAAAATGTAAAAAAAGTGCATCACACATGAACATTGGCAATGTACAGTACACAAAAGTTAACAAAAAACAATTAACGTAACAAAATCTTACTCCCAGGTAGGTTTTTCATGTTCTACATTTTCCACTCATTCAGTCCAAACAAGCTCACATGCTTTTGGGGCAGACTTGTGCTCTATAAATACACTCTATAAATGCCTGGATCCCCTTTTAACTTACAATATGTCTTAATGTCCTTCCTCACAAAGTCCTCAACATCTGGCTCTTAAGTAGGATTGTCAGTGTGACGCCTGCTGCCTGGGAATAATGCGATAAAAAAATTAATCATTGCCATTTTTAATAGAGCCTGAAGATGTTTGCCTAAATTAGAGATGGCCCAAAGTCATTTTTTGCAGTGGTACAAACACGAGAACTTAATTATGAGTACTTCTCAATACACAGTAGCATTATCCGTGCTTTTCTTAATATCGACCACATCTGCAAGCTAATGTACTCAATAGCAAATTGTAGAGAAAAATATATACAGACTGGTAAATTTCAAAAACTTAAATCAATCCTATCTAATGTTTTAATGTCAATGATAGTTCTCATTCCAGCAAGTAAGGTTCTTCAGCCAGCTATTGAACCAATACAGTGTACCACAAGTTTCAACAATATCAAACAAATACGATATTAATATAGGCTATTAATAAATGGAAGTCCATCAGTTATGTGTGTGTTGGGAGGGAGGAGGAGGCTGCTGTGAATGAGCTTATGTGTGTTTGCATACATTATATTATGTGCCAAGTTATACATTGCCAGGAGCATGGTTATTATTGGGAGTGAGGGTAATTAATGTACAAAAAAGCCAGACCATCAACACACACACAAAAACTTTGCAAAGCCGTGATGCTTTATGATAGAGCTAAGGCCAAGGTTAAGGCACTTAAATACAAAAACAAACCCAAAACATGAAGCAAACATAGTGCTGTGGTCTGGGAACACAAGGATTTAGTGCGTATAACCTCACACGAATGTTAAGCACCCTGATCAGGCCCACCTGTCGAGAGCGTTAACACACTGAGAACAACTGGCTTAAATTAGAATCAGATTCATGATATATTAAAAGAATAGTTCGACACTTTGTGAAGCACGCTTATTCACTCTCGTGCTGAGAGATGACACCAATATTATGTCTGTATGGTAAATATGAAGGTACAGCTAGTGGCGGTTAGCTCATCTTAGAATAAAGATTGGAAAAAGGGTGAAACAGCTAATTTGGCTCAATCCAAAGGTATAAAAAATCCATCTAATAGCACTAATGCTAACACTTAGAAGTGTAAAAAGCGCCTGGTTGAGATATAATGTGCTGATTAGTGAGGTTTACAGGTGCTTGTTGGTGGATTTTGTTACCTTCTGACAGAGCCAGGATAGCTGTTTCCTTTTGTTTCCAGTCTTTATGCTAAGCTAAGCTAATTGGCTCCAGGATGTAGCCTCATACTGAACGGACAGACACTCTCAGATCTTCTTATCTAACTCTCTGCAACAGAGTGAATAAGCTCATTTCACAAACGTTTGAACTATTCCTTTAATCTGTTTTTCACAGCCTTTGGCAACCTTTCCACTTTGTAACATTTCTTAATTATTATAGTTGCAATATTTAACAACAAACTTATGGCAATTGCAGCTTTTTTCAGTTTCAAACGGGCGTCTCACCAGTTGCTGTCAACAACTTTGCTGAATGTTAAGTTACATCATGCTTACATGGCCACGTGAGGGAAAGAACAGGTTAAAGGCAAAACCAAATTATTTAAATCTAACTAGTGGAGCAAGCCTGCAGCTCCCTGAGATCCAGTCAAGGGAGGAGAGGGAACAGAGGATGCACTGTTGTTTGTCTACTGATCTAATTAAAGAAAAAAACAAAATATATAAAAAATATACAATTACCTCATGGTTTGAGATGCTTAAATAATTTGCATTCATTCCTTGCACAGTTCTTCTGAAGCACTCAGCTCTTTAAACACAGTAATAACACTTGTATGTGCTGTTCTTGCATACAAACAGGCATCACTCAGTACCTTTCTAGCACACCCAGCGTGCCAAAAACGGGAAGAACACAACATTGACCAAACAGAAAAACTTGCCTGTGGCACAGCAACTTTGGATTGGTGGCACTATTTTTTTTTTTACAAAACTGTTTAAAAAACATGCCTGAAGCTGTCTGAACATGTACAAAATAATTCCAAATAATAATAAAGAAAATAACTTGAAGAAACAGATTGTAGTGGTAGAATAGTTGAGATGTTAAAACCTGTGAGTGCTGGCTCGGCTTTGCAGTTTTCTGATTTTGTTATGTATTTAAAATAAAGGAAATCTAGTGTAGTAAACTGTGATTTGAGCTTTTTTTTTTCTAAATTCACACAATAAATTTAAGTATTTCAGTTGTCAAATAAACTATACTCACAGCTTTACACTGCAAACAAATAATTAAACCTCTTTTGAAGCAGATTTAAGATTTTTAATTCTTAATGTATCTTTTTCTCCTTTCAGTTCACTTCAATTTTAAAGAAATGTAGCTATAGATCTGAAATATGTCTGTGCACTGTGTGAAAGGATGCTAGAATTGTGCTCAAGTGCTAAATCTATACATCATTAGTGTGCCTTTGCAAATGTTTTGTAGGTGTAGAGAAAGGTAGTCTTAGGTTTTTTCAACATGTAACCTTAAAAGGTAGCCAGAGAAGTTACCCAGATGTAGATTGGGTAAGAAAGTGATAAAAAAAGAATATATCAAAGAAAACGTCTTTGCCATCTTAAATCATGAAAGTGATGAACTGGACCTAGTGTCATGATATGGCTTTGGTTACGTCAGAAATTATCTGACCATTAGTGGAAAATAGTGACATTTATGCTTATGAATGTTTCTTGATTTCTTAATTTCATATGTCTTACAATAAATGAAAAGTACTTCTTCAGTATTCTTCTGTCATTCTTTTGGGGATAAGAGAAAGGGTTGGGTTGAATTACGCCATAAATACCGCCAAAAGTTTTTCCATTGCTCAAGAACTCTGAAAATTAGAGATGACTTCAATGTTTTCTGTCTAAGCGCATTTAAGATATGTTTTGTAATACTGCAAAGTCATGCGTGAGCTAAAATGAGCACTTTAAGGACATGATTACATTAACTTTAATGGAAAAGATCAGGTTGAACCAGCCGCTGAGCAGAGACAACAGAACAGTCTTTGACCAAAACAGTCCCGAGATGCTTGTGGTCCGAGGTACGACGCTTTACAAAGAGGCATAAGAAGGCTCACATTTGCTCACATCCTTTTTTAAAAAAAAAAAAGAAAAAAAAAAAGTTATGCTTTCACATGAAATGCCCTCTCGTGATGCAAAAAGCAGCTGCGGCAGGGAACATGTAAGTGAAGGTAAGTGAGGATTCAGTTGTCAGTGGTAACATGAAGATATAGTGAATAAACTCCAACAGGCTCAACTGCAGACATTCATTGAGCTCCTTCATGGATACTGTTGATGAGTTGGATTGAGAAACATACAGTACACTGACAGAAGCGTTTTCGGGTATTTTTCTTTTCATCAACATCAAAGTGCTAGCTAGAGTTCTCTCAGGAGTCAGAAAGGAATTACCAAGTTGGCAGATGTTCACAACAACCAGATCTTACAAACCACCACTGTCCTGTTTTGGAAATAAGCCAAACCTGCCAGTTGAGGGTAAAATAGCAGCTTAACGCTCATTTCTACTGGGCTGTGTGGAGGTCTGATGATCCTGCATGTGTTGTGGGGCAGGCGGGCTCAAAGAGACCAGTTCAGGGACAAGTGGAGGACACCGGAAAGTCTTCAGTCCTTACCTTGCCAGAAGCATTCAAGCCTGTAGCGTATGGTGAAAACAACCAGCCTCATCTGGATTTTAATGCCAGCAGACAATAACAGAACACTGTAAATGCAGAGAGGGCTGCTGCAGCTTGTGACAGTGGCGCTATGAGGCCAGGACATGACAGTACAGGTCTGAGGAGAGCTTTTTGTTTCTGGTACAACACCACAGTGCCAGTCATCTAAAGGCCCACAGCCATCATAGTGGTTTAGGTAGTCCATCCTCCATCTCATCCATGCTTAGGCCGCTCTCTTAAGGCCCCACTGGGAGCTGGCCCTCCATGGCTAAGCTTGGCAGCTTCTCGAGCTGCTCTGCCCTCTGTCGCATCAGTTCCAGACCGAACTCTATCCCCAGTCCTGGCATTTGCAGCTGGGCTAGGCCCTGCTCCTCAAGCTCCACTGCACCACCACCCTCCCTTGACGTCTCTTCTTCCACCTCATCCGCCTGCGGTTCGTCCATGTCCTCTGTCTCAACTGAGTTGCGGTCATTAGGGGTTTCCTCGCAGCTCATGGGCGAGACCTGTTTCTGGTGATTGGCTAGTGGGACATCTGGGGTGCAGGTGGCACAGCGGTAGAGATGACTACTAGGCTGGACCAAGTTAGGCGGGACAACTGCGGGCGCTGGCAGAGACTGTAGAATTGGGGTGGAAGTAAAAATGGTCCCCGGCGGATCTATGCATATGGAGGGGACAGTGCAGTGACGGGAGGGGTTAAGGCGGTGGGAACGGCCTCCTGCTGGACGGTCACAGCGCCGCCCTTGTGGTAGACGCAGGCAGTCTTTACAGGATTGATAGGAGGGCTTCACTTTTAAAGGGTTTCCTGTGCTAGCACTGTCCTAAACGGAGGAAAAACAGGACAGAATGCAGTATTAGGTCAGTGGCAAGCAGAATATTTAAAATGTTAAGCTGATAATATTACAAATAATTCTTGTGCAAAAGTAGCTTTAAAGTGTGTAGTTTAACACAAAACATGACTTAACCACATGTAGAGAACTATATTTTTTCAACTCACGTCAAAGGCCGCAGGGCAGCTGCGCTTGGCAGCTAGGCGGTTGCTGTTGTTTGTGTTGAGATTGGCTAAGCCTAACCGGCTTTCTTCCCTCCTCTCAGCCTCCTCCCCTGCCTTCCTCCCCTCTGAATTTCCGGGTGATTGAGCCAAGGCTGCCATCTCAGCCTCCTCTTTCTTGGCCTCTTCCTCGTCCTCTTCCTCCAAAGTGCTGAACTCGAGCCTTAGTCTCATGTCCTCCAGGGGGTCAAGGCGCCCGCACGTCTGAGCAGCCGTGCCCTCGCCAGGCAAGGCTAAGTGGGCCATGGGGAAGCCCTCGTCCTCCAATAGGGCGTCTCTCTCCACGTCTTCGATCTCAATGAAAACTCTTTCCATACCCAGCAGAGGCGGCCCCCGCACTGGGGTGGAGGGCTCACTGTCTAGTGCAGAGTCCGACAAACGTCTGAAGTAGTAATTGTAGTTAAGAGAGTCAAGAGGTTCCATCTCTAGACCCATACCCCTGCAGGGAGACGCCCCGCAGCCTCCCCAGGCTTCCTCCTCTCTGAGCACTGGTGTCCCCTCCCCACCTGCACAGTGGCCGGAGGCTTGCAAATCATCCGACCCCTCCTCATCGGTTTCAGGCCTCCATAGCTTGTTGTGGCGTTGTTTACTGTGAAGCCAAAGTATACTGTTGTTTACATGTGGAGAAAATGACTGACAAGCTTTAAAAAGCATCAGTATAATGTTTTACTGCATGTAAGTAATGGCTACTAGCTTTTAGGCAGCTTTTTATAATCAAGTAACAGCCCTAAAGATGTAAAAAGCTCATTGCTGCATTTAAATTAAAAAAAAAAAAAAACACCCAGGTAACTGCAAGCTGCTGAGCGCAGTGAAAACTTGAGTGAAACTGTAAACTTGCTTACCTGGCATCCAAGATTCCCTCGTATTCTGCCAGCTGTTTCATGAAACCAGCGTTCGGCTGAGCTATACTTCGTTTCTGCTTGACAAAGTTGTACGCTTTCTCCAGAGACCAGCCATACTCCTTCATTGCATAGGCAATAACTGTAGAGGCAGACCGGCTCACACCCATCTTACAGTGCACCAGGCACTTGGAACTGTTCTTCCTATTGGACAGAAAAGAAAAAAAAAATATATATATATCTATATACATATATTCTATTTGATAGATAATTTTGATGGTAGTTAGTACAGTGTGCAGAAGCATGTAGTAACAGTAAGATATTTTGTTAAATTCAAGAAATACAAAGATGTGTTTATTTGTGTATGTGCTGATTTTCATCTGTGAGCACACCACATTTAACATGCCTTAACCTTAACCTTTTTATTTTTATAAATCTTTTTTTTTTTTTTTTACTTCAGCTTAACATGCTTAGACAGTTGCATAGCAACCAGGGTGATTGCACCATTTTGGTTTTTCCACTCTCTCAGCTCACAACTGTGTCTTTGGGCAGAAGAGAAATATGTGCTGTGTGATCACGGCCTTGTACTTGGGGGGCAAGCTTGATGGAAGCCACTCAAATTGTGATGACTTGAAAAATTCCCCCTATTAATACCAAAGTGCTGTGGAAGCACAGTTCTGTTGACTGTTGTTTCTGATCAAACACTTCTTGGATAATAGTCTGTCAGTTTAAAATGTACATACTGTACAGTTATTTCTCCCTCACAGCCCCCCCACTTACTCTCCAATGCACTTTAAGAACACATTATTATTGTTATGTGTGGGGTCTCACTTTGCTTTGACAATAAAGTTGTAGGTGTCGTTCCAGTGGGCCAGCAGGTCGGTAGCATCCTCATCGTACACACGGACGTTGTGATAAGAGAACATCCCCGGGAAGAAGTTGTCAATCTCTCTGGTGACATTCAGAATATAACCCACTCTGCAAAAACAGAACAAAACAAAACAAACAATAATACATTAGCTTTTTTGGCTTACAAGTTTAACTGTTACTCATTAAATGTGTAGAAGTGTATTTGTTTGGAGAATCAGACTATAGACACTGCTGCACTCATTAAATTACTGACTGAAAGCCATAGAGAGGCTAGCCTGTCTTTTGAACAGGATAACTTGATATAGTTTTATGACTTGCCTGTCAAAAGCTAAGATTTAAGATTGGAATATTGCTTTATTGAATGTATTGAGTGCTGTCAATACAGTGTGCAGCTCCATTTCTGTTTCCTAACTAGATAAAACAACCACAGCACTGTGCCAAGGCAATATTGACATGTGAACCAACACTTTCTGCAAATAGTATTTGGCTCATACTGGCGCTGTAACATTGCATATCTCACTTTTAAAATCATACATGCAGTGCATTTTGCTTGCTCTTTGAACTAAGAGCTGTATGTCAAGACTTCAGCATGGATTCATTTTTCATGTGGATTTTGAAGATCAGAAAGACACAGTTCTACTACAGTTTTCAAAATGCTGTTTTTAATGCACAATTTTGTATTATGAAGGAAACTAATTGTGTAGAAAACTCAGTTAGGAAAGTTCAACAGATTTAAGTTGTGTTTTATCTTGTAGTAACAGACTTAATCAAATGAGAGCTGAAACAGATCAATGCATCAAGCAGTAAATCATTTATTGAAATACAACTAGAGTTGATCTAACATGAACATAAATATACCTTATTTACAGAGAATAGTACATTTCATATAGAAATAGACACATGCATAATTGATGTACTCCAATATAAGAATAATACACTTAGGATTAAATCAGGGAAAACATGTTATGTTAGTGTTAAGCTATCAGCTCACCCGCAGTCTCGTAGTTCTTCCAGGTTGGAAGCGTTCCACTCGGAGCCCTACAGACGCAAAAAGACAAACTTTATCACAATAATTGCTTTTACTATAAGGTTAAAGACTAAACTCTCAGTGATGTAAATATAAACCACTGAGTGACACTATTTAGGTATTAGCATGGAGGAAAAGTGGAGAAAACATTTTAAAAGTGATATAAGAACACATCAAAGTAGCATAAAGTAATAAGAGGCACAAAGAAATTGTTCTCACCAGGTACACATGCTCAAAGATAGGTGTAGCCTTGTCCATCTGACCCAGAATCAGAAGCATCTCATTATCTATAAACTCCTTGTACTCTGTGAGGTTACAGCTCATATGCTGCTCCAGCTCGTTACGGATCTGAGGACGAGGATAAAAGATGAAACAATTTACTTCCCACAACACTGGATCTTTACTGAAGAACAAAACTTTCCTCCTTAGTCCTACTTACTGAAAAACATTTCACAGCCCACAGTGTCTTTCCCACAATTATGCATCAAATAATACTTTTGTTTGAATTTTTGTCTTCATGTTTTAAATTGTATCTATGCAAAATACAAAGGTGACTCTGAATTATTTCTCTGGAATACTTGTGTGCTAAACTCAAAAGACATAAAACAAAGACATTTACATAATACGTTTTTCCAAAATGCATAAAAATTAGGTCTGTCATGCAGGAAGAAAGATATCAAGCAAAATGGGATTACAGGACTCTAATTGTACAATTAATGACTGTAAAATCATATTTTCATGTTTTTAAATGTATTCTTTTCTAAAATCTTCAAGTACAGTATTATGGAGAGATCTAGATCAATTGGTGAGTTGCTAATTTGGGACACATACCTCCTTTGAGGTGATGTTCTCCAGGTCTTGAAATGTCATGATGGTGCGTAGTTTGGCTTTAATGAGACACTCTGTTCTCTCTCGTTCTGTTGGCCTGCACAGAAGGAGTCAAAACATCATTTCTGCCGCCTGAATGAAAATTAGCATAACAGTGTGACTCTGCTCATGTTTCTACAGCTGAAAACAAAAGACAGTAACAAAGGGACAACAGAGTCAAAAACACTAACATCTATTCTTAGGTCACACCAGGTATATTAGCAACTCAGCAGCAGTTGGTCTGTTTGGCCAGGTGAAACTGTGAAAACTATTTGGGGATAGTTATGTCAGGTGTGTGTATTGTAAACGCTTGATTTTCCTACATTTTCTCTTAACTAAAACTGTTGTTACAAGAAGCAGCCTGTAAGGTCTCACCGGTCCACAAACATTGTGGGAGAATCGGGCCGGGTGGTCTCCAGGTCTGTCATAGTGTTCCACTCATTGATGCAGCTTTGCTCCGAGTTGATGCAGCTCTCATAGAAGGCCATCCACGTAAGAGCGATGCCCCCTGGAAAGTAGTTGAACCGGCGCGACGCCTCGCATGCCTTGTGGAGGACCTGCAAGGCAGACCTGCAGGACACAGAGAAAAGGCTTGACAATCAAAAGTCACTATGGATGTATTATGATAGAAACAGAGCAAATAAGGAATCTCAGGAAAAAAACAAGGCAGATTTATTTTGTTGGTAATGCTGATAACTGACCAGCAGGTGGCAGTGTATGGTAACAGTGGCTCTAATAGACATAGTGGAAAATGAATATCCAGTGTTTGATAGTTGTTATTTCTATCAAATAGTTTTTAATTTGTTAGATGAGTGAGACTGAACACTGCTAAATTTAAGGAATCGGTCAGTTTAAGAGTAACAATACTTTTCTCCTTACTCTCACTGACAAGCTGAAAGTAAGGGATAAATGGCATCCACACAAATTCAGAGAAACCTCAACAAACAAACAAATTTACAAGTTGTAATTTACATATTCACGAAGTCACAAATTTCAGCGACAAGAAAATCAGATTAATGTCCAACCCTTTTATTTACATATGCCAACAGGGATGACAGAAACAGTAGTTCCAAACAATACTATAACATCTCATTGTGCTCTATGTGTATATGGATTTATGTGGATATGGTTAGAATGAAAAATAAACAAATTGTAGGCATTTTCTAGATATGTTTGTTAAAGAAAATTGTTTATGTTACAGTAGGCTAACATGTAAAAAGCCACAATGTTGGACAAAAGTGTCAGCTATTTCTCACCGTTAGAGAATCTTCCAAGAGATGTAAAAATGGGTTGATTTCACTATTATATAATGCCTTTTGATTTACTGTATATTCCAATTTGCCCTGGCAGCAAACTGAGTAAGACATTAAAAAAATCTGACAACTCAAATGAACTTGAACAACATACCTCTAAGGTCGTACACATGCTCTAAAAACTGACTGTTTTGATCTACCTGGTGTAAGTGTCTAAGATAACTCATCCAACGTAGAACACTGTCCTTATACGAGTACACACACACCATAAACAAACAAAAGTAATCCCAGGTAAACATCAACAAATCACTCACCACATGGCCTGCACAGAAACAGGCTTGAAGACATGTGACCGCCCTGCTGTGTTCACACTGAAGCCTCTGGTGATGGGGAGGAGGAGGAGGAGGAGGAGAAGAGGGAAGATTAGTTTGGGTGGACATGAAGTGAGACCGGGGGATGTAAACACAGACTGGACTGGGGCTCGTTCGTGGGACTATTCAGGACGCCGATCTGTGGAACATTCCTCTAGCTTACAGAGACAATGTTAACAGGTCAGCAAGAACTGTTCTCACACATAAAATGCATGTAATACACTCCTCTGCCACAGGGAGTCAGTAAAAACAAAAGCTAGAGAACAACCAAAAAACAACATGTCTGACATGTACAAGGATGCAGCTGGAGAGCCAGGGTTGAAAATCTGAAACTATTAAGTCACAATCAAGGTGGAGTGTGTTTCATATACGGCCAACTAAATCTTATTGCCTTCAAGGACAAACTGTGACTTACCCATCTCCATCTAAATGTATGTTGGTATCACTCCACAGTGGTAGCACCATCCCAATAGAGCAATTTTTACTGAGGGTCAGAAAGATTGAAGAATAACATTTTAAACAAATCTAATAATCAGATTCAAATGTGCTAAATGGAAGGCGGCAGAGAGATTAATTACCTGTCCTTGTCTGTAAAGTCCATTCCCAGGACGATATTTTCCTCTGTGTCCTGGTGGCCGTTGGTGTAGATAACAACCATGTAGCGCACCCGCTCCGACCATCCGCTCTCTAAACGTACAGCCTGTGGAACACAAGCAGTGTTACGTTTACTTCACTTCACCCAGAAATTGTGACAACACTCAGAGCTTACTCCTGCTATCTGAGATCAAACAGACTGATCTGCAATAAAATACTTTTTCCCTAATATCAATAAAAGAATCAACACTTGTGGTATCAAATAATGAAAATAAATGTTAGTTATACTGACCAGCTTAATGCGATCTTCAGACCGGAGGACCTTGAACATGACCTGCAGGTGTTGAGGTAAGTCACCTGAAAGTGAAACAGGCAGGAAACTGAATGAGTTTACTACAAGTCAACAAGAAGTGTAACCATGTTCGGTTCTGTTTTTCTGACATAGACTCATTACAACCACCTTGAGGTCATCATCACAGTCTGAACATCCTTATTGGACATTGAACATTTTGTTTAGTTAACAAAAATCCTGACACAAAATGACCTAAGCATTGCAGTCTTTACCAAATTGCCTCTACAGTAGCAAGCTGAATACCATCACTAAGATAAGACCTAACAATTTAGACAAAAACAAATGCACATTTTAATCACTAACAGGTTTTTCTATGGAGACAGTATCGGCCACAAACTCTAGCATTCAACTTCTTCTAGTGTACATTCATTGTTGGTTTTCTTTTCCAGTGGGAGGAAAAATGTTCACAGATGTATCTCGATGAAGTCGAATCTAAATCCTGCAACCTGCCAGCTGTGCTAAACTACAGTGAGACAGAATATTCGTCACAGCCTCAAAGGTAAAGCAGCTGCATTAAGCAAGCTGAAGATATTCAGATAATACTGATTAAAGACAACTGGTTAAATCTTTCTTTTTTTACTTGAACTTTTATTGTTTTTTCCAACAAATGGAAAAAAGCATACTTTGCTTACATACCAACACAGATACCTGTGCAAACTGAAAGAAAAATAAGAGACAATAAAGGAGTAAAATTTAAAATAACAGAGTAAAAATAAATGAATGTTTAATATGTAACTATCCCACATTAACTTTTTATATCTTGGTCATCTTTAAGTGTATCTTTTAACCTGATGAAGGATTTTAGTCATCAGAAGTCTGGATCTTAAGTTGTCAGAGAAACAAGCTGAGCAAACTCTTATCAGACCCCTAGTGGAAGAAATTACATATTGTGCGTGTAAATAAAAATAAATAAAAAAACAGAGGGGTTATATATAGCTTAGTGAGATGAGCAGGCTGCTGGCAATATGGCAATTCTGGCAAATGCCAGATAGGCCAGTCCACCTATTGGGCTGCAAGGCCACCAGCAGTGTGGGGAAAAAAATATCAACCTGCCAACCGCAGCCCACTTGGTGTTGGAACAGCCCACCTGATTGGGGGTTACATGGTCCCAATTGTCAATATGCTACCATTGACTGTATATAAATAGTCAATGTAGGCTACCTATACTGTATGTAGGGCTGCTCGATTATGGCAAAAATCATAATCATGATTATTTTGGTCAATATTGAGATCACGATTATTTAACACGATTACTTTTTGACTCTGATTTTTGCCAATCGCCAATGCCGATATACGCACATATTTTTTTCGCACCTTGCTGAGGAGACTATTACACATGCAATCATAGATTGTGCTAATGATCAAGAAAGACAATATATGAGGGAAGAATTTAGGAAGACTGGAGTTCAGGAACTCAGCATTAAAACTTTAATGAACCTGCCAAGTGGGTGCAGCAGTAGTTTTCTTTGAGTTTATTAGACAGACAGGATCAATGTGTAGGATTTAATCTTTGGTCCACAGTCCGAAGTAGAGGGTGGCGGTAATGCACCTAATACACTGGTCGCCAATGCTGTTATAAACCAAAAAGAAGAAGAAAAAGTTTTTTCAAACAGAGTGGTACATCCTGTTAGCCAAAGTGTTTCCTATCTGTGCAGCCGAACACTGCAGCACCTCCACGGACTATTACATCCGGATGGTCCCAGTCTTTCACAGGTGAAGCACCGGTTATCCCCGGTTTTACTACAGGCTGATTCACTCGCTACAGTGGATGAGGAAATAAAACCAATGAATCAATAAGTACAAACACTGGTGATTTCTGGTAAATTTCAGATGTCGGTTAGCTTGGTTAGCAAGGTGTGATGCGTGCCAGTCCGAGGCCATCACCCAGTTGGTGTGCAGAACGATTGCGACCATTATGCTGCCAATCAGTGTGGTAGAGGGGGAGGGATCCTTTCTTTTATTTCTTCATCTCTTCTCTAAACCTTCAACAAATACAATTCGTGTAAATCATTTTCTTGAGAAGGGATGAATTTTCCAGTAAACACACAGGTAGACTCATATTCAGACTTGAAAGGCATTTGGTTTCCTTATGTTGCTGTTTTCATGAGTTCCATGGATACTATGCAGTTGGCTGTTGAGGATATTTCACTTCACTATGGTAGTGACAGTATTTAGGTGAAATATTTCATGAAAATGTTTTGTTTGAATATTTTTTTTAAATATTTTAATAATTATAAAGTGTGTTTATGAAAAACTACCCTTATTCAGCCACAGTGCTCTTTAACAACGCATTTTATGGCTCATTCAACTGTGAATAAGTATAAAGATGAAAGACTTTTTGTGTGTATCCAAAGGTGGGCAGGACAGTATTTTTACCCAAAACACTGCATGTATATTTGTGTCTTTCAGTCTTGTGGACAAGTGTAGCCTGAAGATGTTGCTTGCAAACGTCGTCCAAGACAGGACAGCCTTGCTGAAGGAGTGCAGGAACACCAGCGTACTCCCAGCAGAGTCCAGCACACCCTGAGACAAGCCCTTCTGGACTGCAAGGCTGAAAATAATCAGCTTGTTTCAGAAAACACTGCTCTGGGACAGATGATAGCCAACATGGAGCTCAGATGGATACAGGAAAAGAAGAAGCTACTGGACGAAACAGACTCTTTTTCTCTACTTTGTTCATGGCATGCGCCTTCAGGAGATGGAGACTAAGAAGGTCACAAAATACTGGAAGGCAGAGTGCCAACAGGTCAGTGAGATGGAGGAAGCAGCTGCAGAGCTGAAGACTCTGCAGGATGAGATGGAGAAGAGGGTGACCCAGATCTCCCTTGAAAAAGGACAATCTGGTCCTCACCTCAGTGATCGACAAAGAGAAGGCTCTTGCTGAGACCATGGTTAAGATCAACCAGCGAGAGACCGAAATCCACCAGAAAGAGAGAGCATGGCGTGAAAAATACCACACTCTGGAAGGTCATCTCACACTGGAACAGGCCAGAAATAGTCATGAGAGGATGCAGGAGCTTCAGGCTGAAACAAAAAAATTGGAGGGGCGGTGGCGCCACGAGGAAAGCGTAATGGAGCAGGAGATGAAGCTCCGGATTCTGAAAAATGTTGAACTTCAGGTACGCCACATCAGCTGATCATTTTGATTTGAATTATAAATCGTTGGATTGTAACAAACTGTTACAATCCAAACTGTAACAAACTGTTACAATCCAACAAAGAGAAGGAGAAGAAGGAAAAGGAGATGACGGGGAAAGCCAAGAGAGAGAAGAAAGAGAAGAAAAGAAGAGAGAGGAGTAACATCTTTCTCCCTTCAACCCCTACACCCTTACCTTCTACCCCCTAAAACCTACAAACATCACTTTATCCCTATCTATCTGTGTCTGTTTCTGTAAACTATCATAACATAAATAAACCTGTCACCATGACAACTTGAGAGCAAAGCTTCCAGATATTTACCTTGTTTAACTTTCTGTAAGCTGAAGATGACCCTTCACTTTCACCTTAACACAATATAACGTGATCATGGAGCCTGGAGGCTTTACTGCAGCTTTACTAACTGTAACAGAGAAATACTGCCCTCTACTGATAGAGGTTTAGTACTGCATCAAAGAAGATGCAAATTTCATTGAAGAAACATGTACGAGAGTCTGATATTGAATGAAGATTGGAGATTTTATTCATTTTCAAGATTAATTGCAATTAACTGTTGTGATATATGAACGTGAATGATGAAAACTGTTTCACTGATCAAAACTCCAACACTAGAAAACACTCAGATGTAATTCTGACCAGGAAGAAGATTTTGAATGTCACGTTTTGAAGATCCAACATATAAAACTACATTTGTCATTGATAGACTTGAATGTCCATATGGGCGATTTTATGTGGGATGCACAAAAAGGAGATTTAAAGAGGACGGTTGTAAGGACACAAATAGGCCATCTGCTCAGTTATCTTATGGTCCTACATTATGTGAGTTCTCATAATTCTTTTGAAATTCACTTGGTTAAATCTGTTGGACTCAAGTCTGCATGACAGTAAATGACAACATTGTCACTGACCGAGGGCTGGATAACGACGTCAGCAATTTTACAGGTTGGAGGTTCAAAGAATATAGTAAAAATATACAAAATAAATGCACATTTTAATCACCAACAGGTTTTTCTATGGAGACAGTGTCAGCCACAGACTCTAGTATTCAACTTCTTCAAGTGTACAATCACTGTTGGTTTTCTTTTCCAGTGGGAGGAAAAATGTTCACAGATGTATCTCAATGAAGCCAAATCTAAATCCTGCAACCTGCCAGCTGTGCTAAACTACAGTGAGGCAGAATATTTGTCACAGACTCACATGTTGTGGCAGAAAGGTAAAGCAGCTGCATTAGGCAAGCTAAAGATATTCAGATAATACTGATTAAAGACAACTGGTTAAATCTTTTTTCTTTTTTTACTTTTCATTGGTTTTTTGAGCTCTGGACTAAACCCTCTCTGTTATGCGAGTGGCATGTGGGCGCAGGTTTTCAACTTTAAAATTCACCAAGAATAGATTACAGAGCACTATATCTTGATGCGTTCATGATTGTGGCTACAGAAAAACACATTTGTTTGGTTTTGGACATTGTTGGAATAACGTAATTGACAGGATGGCAGAGAAGAGTGCACTATATGAGTAGGGCTGGGTACTGAACTTCAAAACTTTTATGGCACTGAACTGAACTGCTTCGATACTATCAACTATCAAATAAATTCTTGTCATTTTTTATTTATTTATTTATTTTTTTTTTAACCAAATTTCGATACGTAGCAGGAGTGGAGCTGTTTGGAACATCCAGCTGTAGCTTCTCAACATAAACAGCAATGGCGGAGGCAGCAAAAGCATCTACAGCAGCTAGATCAGTAACAGGAAGTTTGACCAAAACATGTAACCTGCAGATAAGACAAGACGAAGCTGTATTAAAATATTGAAGATGATGATACTGCCCATTCTTGACATCAACACAGCGGTGGTTTAGTGGCTGGCGGACGGCTAACAACAGCATCTTGTGAGGCTCGGCTAATATTAGCTAATGTTAGCTAACGTCAGCTGTGGACTCTTGTGTTGTCACGTTCAGTGTTATGGTCACTTAAAAACTGCTTGTTCGAGGCCAGCAGCCGAACCACCGCTGTTTTGATGTCAAACGATAGGCAGTATCATTATCTGCGATATTTTAATACAGCTTCGGTTTGTCTTACCTGCAAGTTACATGTTTTGGTCCAACCTCCTATAACTGATGAAGCCTCTGTTGAGGCTGCTGCTGCCTCCACTTGCTACATTTTGAGCCATTAACTCAGCTACCAACAGGCAATATACTATGCAAAACAACAGTCAAAAAGCAAAGTGATAAAACCATTTATGCTAAAGTTAACTAGCTGTATACAGACACTCAACACACTTTCTCTTTAAAACTAATCAACGTTAAAACTAGTGAGTTTTGCTGGTTAGTTTGAATGTCATTACCGTCACAGCACTGGGTGCCACATCCACACTTCATTAGCTGACATTGTGGGTTGAATTGTTTATTGTGCTTAGATTAATTTGATGGCGTCAACAGTATGAAAGTGATTGTAGTTAATAGGTTTATATTTTTTATGTTATGAAACTGCTTTGAGTGTGTAAAAATGCTAAGGACCTGAAAAATAAAACTAAAGATTTGTACTGTAATGTAATTTTCTTTTTGTTAAAATGAATTTCATAAAGTTAGTATCAAAAAAAGTATTGTTCAGGAACCAGTACCAAAGTCAAGGTATCGGTACTGGTATTGTAAATTTTTGAACGATACCCAGCCCTACTGATGAGACGTCTTCTACCACCTAATGTAAGACATGCTATTCTATCACTGCTTAAGGAGCAACTTGCAGGTTGAATATTTTACTGGATTTACAGTTTATGTATCATTAAAATTATCCTGTGAAATGTTAATGTTTGATTTTATTAGTTTAACGAAACATAAAGGCAGAAATTAACCACTCATCACATTACCTCGCATAAAGGATTTGCTCTACCAATCCCCGTACACTGTGCGTTACTAGGTATCAATGAGTCTGAGCAGTCGTCAATTAGTGAGTTTGAATTTTTTCACTAGTTATGTTTTGCATCTTATCATTTTTCATCATCATAAATAATGGTGTTTGTGCAGACCGCACAAATTCCAGCCTGTTAGGACCAAAGTCCACTTTCCTAGCAGGACAAAAAGCAGCTAGTTTTCGTGCAGGTGAAGAGACAGACTTCACTGCTGCCTCTGTGATGGAGGAACGGGGTTGTGTGTGGGCTCACTTTAGACAGGAGGGTAATGTTATTTGTAATATGATGAAGTTCAGGATGGGATGTCGAAGCCAGGACTGTGTGAGGCTTGTAGCTTATGTGGTTCCTTTGGTACACACAGCTGCCTCATCAGCTCCGCTTTCAGCAGCAGCGCCACACTGACTGCAGATCATCACAGATACAGCTAATCAAAGACATGAACTTTTTTCTAACTGTTTAATCTTTAACTTCCAAATCAGACAGCATTATGGCTTGAATTGAGAAGTAACATCTAATGTGTGTTTATTGTTGTTAGGCAGCATAACTAACTTGTAAAACCACCAGTGTATGAGGTATAATGCTAACGTTAGTTAGCTAACATTGTTAGCATCCTACTTTGTTAATGCGGTTACTGTTTGACACAGCATGACGTTAGTTATTGATTTATCAAACACAGGATCCTGGTGTACAGTTACATAGCTTGGTGATATTCTGTTTGCTCAGCTAAAACATTTGTAATTTTCATCCTCATTTGGTGTTATGTAGCTTTAACATAAGGTTTTGGGAGATGCTGCAGTAATGAGAGCATTTGTTCTATATCACACAATTAATAATGACTGACCTTCACCATATTCTCCAGCATAATAGTGTACATATGACATTGCACAGTTATGTAAAATAAGAGTTACTCTCAAAAAGGAGAGACACATATTTGCAGCTTTCTCTGTTACTTTGAAACCATCTTCAGAAGCAGGTAGAGGTATCAAGAAATAACGAATAAATACAAAGTGTGCCAGCTGATTGTTCAGAGACATCTGATGATGTCTCAACATCATGTAAACATCTTCAGTTCCTTTGATATCCGACATCTTTTTAAAATATTGTATCCAGAAGGAAAAACACATTTCTTTTATGCCTGGCATGTTGGTAAAAACTGTATCCTGATGTTTGTAGTTTAGTTTAAACATTTCTTTTATGCCTGGCATGTTGTTAAAAACTGTATCCTGATGTTTGTAGTTTAGTTTAAATTGACTTTTTTTAATGTTTTCTTTTCAACATATTGTTCATGTTCTGAAACCAGTCCAGGGAGGCTTTAGATGCAGGCATGAAGGAGAGGGAGTGGAGGACCTGAAGCTGTGGAGGCCAGCCATCATCCACCAGTTAGCAATTTCAGTCAGTCATTTAATCTAAATTATTATTTGGGTCAGTGAATGTATTAAATATTATATCACTGAATGTGATCTAAATATTTTTATCTCCCACAGCACATCAGCCCTGATGGAGTCTCTGAGGAAGGACTACTCCACCTCACCAAAGACTCTATGTGGCAGTAGTGCTGCCCTCTCCTCCACTGCACCGGAGTCGCTTACCAGGTCCTGCCAGCAGAACACAAAACATGAGGCAGTTGGCCTGTAACTTGCACAGCCTTGATGGTTTAACACAGGACGTTAGTGTGAAACTCAGTTTTTTCATTTGACCATATGTTTGAGATACATCCAGATGCATAATTTAAAAACTTCAGTATGTTTATATCTATGTCTTACCTGATTCTTGTCAAAAATAGATATTATAATAGATAGTATATTTCATACCAGTGTACACGTGTATATTTGTATCTACACTATTACATTATTTTATGAAACCCTGTAAGTACATCTGTTGTTAGAGTGTCAGCTTGATATCTATTGCTTAGCCTATATGTTATAAATAGCCTAATATTGTTTTAAAATGGGGCTGGTCCAGACTAAAATATCAAGGGCCAGATTTTTCTTCCTAGTCTGTCCCTGGAGATGAGGGTCTAGAAGCTAAACTAAACAAAATAAAGTATAGTAGCCATCTATCCAAAAGAGTAATAAACAAACATGGACAATTTATGTCTCTTCAGGAGTATGTCTGAAAATTCTGGGGAAAGAAGTTATTTTACAAACAACATCCATTATGACTTTCCACACTTACTGTTACTCATCATAAACATCAAACACAAATTTCAATGCAATTTTGTCCTTCTGTCTGACAATTAATTCTAATTTAAGCTCAGTTTCTGTCAACCTGGGTATGATTACATCTTCTCCTAAATATCTGGTCAATTGTGATTTTACTTGTATAAACAACTGATTAAATCTATGATAAACAACAAAAAGGAAAAGCGCTTTTTGGATCTCAGAAGCAAAAAAAGGGAATGAATTCCCAAAGAAATTAAGGTACACTCCCTCATTGACCTACATCTGTACTCAATCAGTACACACTTTGTCACAGGTAATAAAGAAAGCAGATGGCCTGTTAGTGTTGTTAAAACCTATCTTTAATATTATTAAGACATATAAAATTGCTCACATGGACACTGAAGTATTTTTACTGTAGTCACTTTTAGGTTTTTAAAATACTTTACGTGACTATATAATATGTTGTTGTTATGAGTGTCAACCTGCAGTTGTGATTTTTGCACTTTTATTTGTCAAGTAGAAAGCATTAAGTCTATAAAGTGAAAAGGTTTAAATCAAAACATGTCATTTGATAAGTGAGACAAGTGAAGGTTTGTCACATGACATGATGCTTATGACATCATTAAGTTCCGGGCCCTCTGTGACACTACAAACACAGAACACAGAATGTTCTACTGAAATAAACCCTCCTGTTAAACTCCAGTCACTTACAACGTGAAATCGGACATAGACGCATCTCTCAGAGAGAACAGAGCGCCAACTATCGAAAGTAACTACAATTTACTACAACCGAAACTTTAACTCCAGCCGAAATGGATAAAAGTAACAACTCAAGACAAAAGGTCAGATTTCTTTAGCAGGAGACACTTTTGTGCAAACTTTTTTGGTGGTACACTTTTTTGTATGTTTTCTTTTATTCATTCATCTCTTGACTAAAGCTTCAACAAATACAATTAGTGTAAATAATTTTCTGGAGAGGGGATGAATTTCTAACAAACACACTACACTGGTAGACTCATATTAAGACTTAAATGGCATTTGGTTTCCTTATGTTGCTGTAGTATCCATGAGTTCTAAGGATATTATGTTGTTGGCTGTTGAGGATATTTCACTTCACTATTGGGTGACAATATTTAGGTGAAATATACAAACACCGTTGACATATTGAAACAGTTCCTCAGAATGTGACTGCTTTGGCTAAAATAATGACACAGGGAATTTTGACACATGTATACATTAACTGTTTTGAGTGAGATTTGGCTTTTACAGGCTGTACAGCATAATTTCATATGATGATTACACTCAGTGTTTTGAAAATTTAACAGATAGATAATGGCCTAAATGAGTGAATGAATTGATGGATGTAAATTCATATTTAATGAAAATATTTTATTTGTCTTAATGTTTGTTTTTTAACAATTTAATAATTATGTTTATGAAAAAGTACCCTTATTCAGCCACAGTGCTCTTTTACCACACATTTTTTGGTTCATTCGATTGTGAATAAGTATAAAGATGAAAGACTGGATTGAGATCCAATCACTCAGACCACATTCAGAGGTGGTCTGGGCCGCATGTAACTACATTCTTTTAGTGAGATCTGATCACAAGTGGTCACTCAGGACGCATGTGGAGACGCATATTGATACCGGGTGTAAACAGGGCCTTTGTGTGTGTAACTAAAGGTGGACAGGACAGTATTTTACCTAAAACACTGCATATATATTTGTGTCTTTCAGTCTTATAGAACAGCCCAGCCTCAAAATCCTGCATCCAGCAGAGTCCAGCACGACCTGCGACAGGCCCTTCTGGGCTCCAAGGCTGAAAATGAGCAGCTGGTTTCTGAAAACACTGCTCTGAGAAACCAGATTGCCACCATGGAGCTCATTTGGAAGCATGAAAAGAAAAGTCTGAAGGACGAAATAGACTCTTTGGTCTCCACGTTGTTCATGGCAAGAAATGACATGGACAACCTGGTGAAGATGGTTGAGTCCACCAGAGCCAGTCTAACAAAATCTGAGACTGAGTGCAGGCAGATGGCCAGGAGGGTGACCCAGATCTCCCTCGAAAGAGATGATCTGGTCAGAGCAGTGATGGACAAGGAGAAGGCTCTTGCTGAGAGCATTGTCAACCAGCAAGAGACCGAAATCCAACAGAGAGCATGGTGTGAAAAATACCATGCTCTGCAGAATCATCTCGCACTGGAGCAGGAAGAAAAGAAGGCAAGCTGTGAGAGGATGCAGGAGCTGATGGCTGAAAGAAAGAAAACGGAAGAGCAGTGGCACCGCAAAGAAAGAATTATGGAGCAGGAGATGAGGCTCCTGATTCTAAAAAATATTGAGCTTCAGGTACGCCACATCAGCTGATCATTTTGATTTGAATAATAAGAATAATAAGAATTGGATCGTAACAGTTTGTTTGTCTCTTTTCAGGAGCTCGCCTTGAAGACAGACAGAGAGAAGGTGCAGATGAAAAAGCAAGAGGAGAAAGCCAAGAGGGAAACAGAAAAGAGGCTGAAGAAGGAGAGAAAAGAGAATGAGAAGAGAGAGAAGGAAGAGAAAAAGGAAAATGACAGGAAGGAAAAGGAGAACCTGAAAAGACAAAAGAAAGAAAAGGAGAGGGAAGAGAAGGAGAGGAAGGAGAATGAAAAAAGAGAGAAGGAAGAGAAAGAGGAAAATGACAGGAAGGAGAAGGAGAACCTGAAAAGACAAAAGAAAGAAAAGGTGAAAGAAGAGAAGGAGAGGAAGGAGAATGAAAAAAGAGAGAAGAAAGAGAAAGAGGAAAATGACAGGAAGGAGAAGGAGAACCTGAAAAGACAAAAGAAAGAAAAGGAGAAGGAAGAGAAGGAGAAAGCTAAGAGGGAGAAGAAAGAGAAGAAGAGAGAGGACTAACATCCTTTCTCCCTTCAGCCCTCACCCCCACCTTCTACCCTCTTCCCCCCTTCCTCTCTGTCTCCTACCCTCTTACTCTCTACCTCCTACCCTCTTCCTCTCTGTCTCCTACCCTCTTACTCTCTACCTCCTACCCTCTTACCCCCTTCCTCTCTACCTCCTACCCTCTTACTCTCTACCTCCTACCCTCTTACCCCCTTCCTCTCTGTCTCCTACCTTCTTACCCTCTTACTCTCTACCCCCTACCCTCTTACCCCCTTCCTCTCTGTCTCCTACCTTCTTACCCCCTTCCTCTCTATCTCCTACCCTCTTACTCTCTACCCCCTACCCTCTTACCCCCTTCCTCTCTGTCTCCTACCTTCTTACCCTCTTACTCTCTACCTCCTACCCTCTTACCCCCTTCCTCTCTGTCTCCTACCTTCTTACCCCCTTCCTCTCTATCTCCTACCCTCTTACTCTCTACCCCCTACTCTCTTACCCCCTTCCTCTCTGTCTCCTACCCTCTTACTCTCTATCTCCTACCCTCTTACTCTCTATCCCCTACTCTCTTATCACTTTACCCCATTCTTTCTTACCCCCTTCCTCTCTATCTCCTACCCTCTTACTCTCTACCCCCTACCCTCTTACCCCCTTCCTCTCTATCTCCTACCCTCTTACTCTCTATCCCCTACTCTCTTATCACTTTATCCCATTCTTTCTTACCCCCTTACTCTCTACCCTCTACAATCTTACCCATTTACCCCCTTCCTTTTTACTCCCTATCCTCTTACCCCTTTACCCCCTACCCTCTTACCCCCTACAATCTTACCCATTTACCCCTTCCTTTTTACTCCCTATCCTCTTAACCCTTTACCCCCTTCCCGCTTACCCCCTTGTCCTCTACCCCCCCTAACCCAACTGGTCTGTGTCTTCTGTGTTTGTGAAAACTGTCATAAAATAAATAAACCTGTCACCATGACAACTTGACAGCAGAGTTTCCAGATATTTACCTTGTTTAACTTTCTGTAAGCTGAAGATGACCCTTCACTTTCACCTTAACACAATATAACGTGATCATGGAGCCTGGAGGCTTTACTGCAGCTTTACTGAATGTAGCAGAGAAACACTGCCCTCTACTGATACAGGTTTAGTGCTGCATCCAAGAAGATCCATGTTACATTGAAGAAATATATACTTGAGTCTGATAATGCATGATCGGATATTTCATTTATTTTTAAAATTAATTGCAATTAACTGTTGAGATACATGAACATGAATGATGAAATCTATTTCACTGATCAAGACTCCAACACTAGAAAACACTCAAGCATATTTGTGACTAGGAAGACGATTTTGAACACCACGCTTTGAAGATGCAATACATAATTATACATTTGTTATTCATAGACTTGAATGTCCATGTGGGCAATTGTATGTAGGATGCACAAAAAGGAGATTTAAAAATTAAGGTTGTAAGAACACAAACATGCCATCTGCTAGGTTATCTTATGGCCCTACATTATGTGAGTTCTCATAATTCTTTGGGAATTCACTTGGTTAAATATGTTGGACTCAAGTCTGCCTGACGGTAAATGACAACATTGTCACTGACCGAGGGCTGGATAACGACGTCAGCAATTTTACAGGTTGGAGGTTCAAAGAATATAGTAAAAATATACAAAATAAATGCACATTTTAATCACCAACAGGTTTTTCTATGGAGACAGTGTCAGCCACAGACTCTAGTATTCAACTTCTTCAAGTGTACAATCACTGTTGGTTTTCTTTTCCAGTGGGAGGAAAAATGTTCACAGATGTATCTCAATGAAGCCAAATCTAAATCCTGCAACCTGCCAGCTGTGCTAAACTACAGTGAGGCAGAATATTTGTCACAGACTCACATGTTGTGGCAGAAAGGTAAAGCAGCTGCATTAGGCAAGCTAAAGATATTCAGATAATATTGATTAAAGACAACTGGTTAAATCTTTTTTCTTTTTTTACTTTTCATTGGTTTTTTGAGCTCTGGACTAAACCCTCTCTGTTATGCGAGTGGCATGTGGGCGCAGGTTTTCAACTTTAAAATTCACCAATAGATTACAGAGCACTATATCTTGATGCGTTCATGATTGTGGCTACAGAAAAACATTTTTGTTTGGTTTTGGACATTGTTGGAATAACGTAATTGACAGAGATAGCAGAGAAGAGTGCACTATATGAGTAGGGCTGGGTACTGAACTTCAAAACTTTTATGACACTGAACTGAACTGCTTCGATACTATCAAGTATCAAATACATTTTTGTCATTTGTTACCAAATTTCGATATGTAGCAGGAGTGGAGCTGTCTGGAACATCCAGCTGTAGCTTCTCAACATAAACAGCAATGGCGGAGGCAGCAAAAGCATCTACAGCAGCTAGATCAGTAACAGGAAGTTTGACCAAAACATGTAACCTGCAGATAAGACAAGACGAAGCTGTATTAAAATATTGAAGATGATGATACTGCCCATTGTTGACATCAAAACAGCGGTGGTTTGGTGGCTGGCGAACGGCTAACAACAGCATCTTGTGAGGCTCGGCTAATATTAGCTAATGTTAGCTAGCGTCAGCTGTGGACTCTTGTGTTGTCACGTTCAGCGTTATGGTCACATAAAAACTGCTTGTTCGAGGCCAGCAGCCGAACCACCGCTGTTTTAATGTCAAACGATAGGCAGTATCATTATCTGCGATATTTCAATACAGCTTCGGTTTGTCTTACCTGCAAGTTACATGTTTTGGTCCAACCTCCTATAACTAAGCCTCTGTAGAGGCTGCTGCTGCCTCCACTTGCTACATTTTGAGCCATTAACTCAGCTACCAACAGACAATATACTATGCAAAACAACAGTCAAAAAGCAAAGTGATAAAACCATTTATGCTAAAGTTAACTAGCTGTATACAGACACTCAACACACTTTCTCTTTAAAACTAATCAACGTTAAAACTAGTGAGTTTTGCTGGTTAGTTTGAATGTCATTACCGTCACAGCACTGGGTGCCACATCCACACTTCATTAGCTGACATTATGGGTTGAATTGTTTATTGTGCTAAGATTAATTTGATGGCGTCAACAGTATGAAAGTGATTGTAGTTAATAGGTTTATATTTTTTATGTTATGAAACTGCTTTGAGTGTGTAAAAATGCTAAGGACCTGAAAAATAAAACTAAAGATTTGTACTGTAATGTAATTTTCTTTTTGTTAAAATGAATTTCATAAAGTCAGTATCAAAAAAAAGTATTGTTCAGGAACCAGTACCAAAGTCAAGGTATCGGTACTGGTATTGTAAATTTTTGAACGATACCCAGCCCTACTGATGAGACGTCTTCTACCACCTAATGTAAGACATGCTATTCTATTACTGCTTAAGGAGCAACTTGCAGGTTGAATATTTTACTGGATTTACAGTTTATGTATCATTAAAATTATCCTGTGAAATGTTAATGTTTGATTTTATTACTTTAACGAAACATAAAGGCAGAAATTAACCACTCATCACATTACCTCGCATAAAGGATTTGCTCTACCCATCCCCGTACACTGTGCGTTACTAGGTATCAATGAGTCTGGGCAGTCGTCAATTAGTGAGTTTGGATTTTTTCACTCGTTATGTTTTGCATCTTATCATTTTTCATCATCATAAATAATGGTGTTTGTGCAGACTGCACAAATTCCAGCCTGTCAGGACCAAAGTCCACTTTCCTAGCAGGACAAAAAGCAGCTAGTTTTCGTGCAGGTGAAGAGACAGACTTCACCGCTGCCTCTGTGATGGAGGAACGGGGTTGTGTGTGGGCTCACTTTAGACAGGAGGGTAATGTTATTTGTAATATGATGAAGTTCAGGATGGGATGTCGAAGCCAGGACTGTGTGAGGCTTGTAGCTTATGTGGTTCCTTTGGTACACACAGCTGCTTCATCAGCTCCGCTTTCAGCAGCAGCGCCACACTGACTGCAGATCATCACAGATACAGCTCCACAAAGACATGAACTTTTTTCTAACTGTTTAATCTTTAACTTCCAAATCAGACAGCATTATGGCTTGAATTGAGAAGTAACATCTAATGTGTGTTTATTGTTGTTAGGCAGCATAACTAACCTGTAAAACCGCCAGTTTATGAGGTATAATGCTAACGTTAGTTAGCTAACATTGTTAGCATCCTACTTTGTTAATGCGGTTACTGTTTGACACAGCATGACGTTAGTTATTGACTTATCAAACACAGGATCCTGGTGTACAGTTACATAGCTTGGTGATATTCTGTTTGCTCAGCTAAAACATTTGTAATTTTCATCCTCATTTGGTGTTATGTAGCTTTAACATAAGGTTTTGGGAGATGCTGCAGTAATGAGAGGTGGTGTCTCTGAGGTCCTCTCATATCTAAGTTATCTGCATTTGTTCTATATCATACAATTAATAATGACTGACCTTCACCATATTCTCCAGCATATTAGTGTACATATGACATTGCACAGTTATGTAAAATAAGAGTTACTCTCAAAAAGGAGAGACACATATTTGCAGCTTTCTCTGTTACTTTGAAACCATCTTCAGAAGCAGGTAGAGGTATCAAGAAATAGCGAATAAATACGAAGTGTGCCAGCTGATTGTTCAGAGACATCTGATGATGTCTCAACATCATGTAAACATCTTCAGTTCCTTTGATATCCGACATCTTTTTTAAATATTGTATCCAGAAGGAAAAACACATTTCTTTTATGCCTGGCATGTTGTTAAAAACTGTATCCTGATGTTTGTAGTTTAGTTTAAATTGACTGTTTTTTTTTTATGTTTTCTTTTCAACATATTGTTCATGTTCTGAAACCAGTCCAGGGAGGCTTTAGATGCAGGCATGAAGGAGAGGGAGTGGAGGACCTGAAGCTGTGGTGGCCAGCCATCATCCACCAGTTAGCAATTTCAGTCAGTCATTTAATCTAAATTATTATTTGGGTCAGTGAATGTATTAAATATTATATCACTGAATGTGATCTAAATATTTTTTATCTCCCACAGCTCATCAGCCCTGATGGAGTCTCTGAAGGACTACTCCACCTCACCAAAGACTCTATGTGACAGTAGCGCTGCCCTCTCCTCCACTGCACCAGAGTTGCTTACCAGGTCCTGCCAGCAGATCACAAAACATGAGGCAGTTGGCCTGTAACTTGCACAGCCTTGACGGTTTAACACACAACTTTAGTGTGAAACCCAGTTTTTTGTTTGAGATACATCCAGATGCATAGTTTAAAAACTTCAGTATGTTTATATCTATGTCTTACCTGATTCTTGTCAAAAATAGATATTATAATAGATAGTATATTTCATACCAGTGTACACATGTATATTTGTATCTACACTATTACATTATTTTATGAAACCCTGTGAGTACACCTGTTGTTAGAGTGTCAACTTGATATCTATTGCTTAGCCTATATGT
The DNA here is from genome assembly GCF_914725855.1 of Thunnus albacares. Lineage (NCBI taxonomy): Eukaryota > Metazoa > Chordata > Actinopteri > Scombriformes > Scombridae > Thunnus > Thunnus albacares. Next base: position 16,017,554 of record NC_058123.1, on the reverse strand, counting down.
TATAAATAGCCTAATATTGTTTTAAAATGGGGCTGGTCCAGACTAAAATATCAAGATCCAGATTTTTCTTCCTAGTCTGTCCCTGGAGATGAGGGTCTAGAAGCTAAACTAAACAAAATAAAGTATAGTAGCCATCTATCCAAAAGAGTAATAAACAAACATGGACAATTTATGTCTCTTCAGGAGTATGTCTGAAAATTCTGGGGAAAGAAGTTATTTTACAAACAACATCCATTATGACTTTCCACACTTACTGTTACTCATCATAAACATCAAACACAAATTTCAATGCAATTTTGTCCTTCTGTCTGACAATTAATTCTAATTTAAGCTCAGTTTCTGTCAACCTGGGTATGATTACATCTTCTCCTAAATATCTGGTCAATTGTGATTTTACTTGTATAAACAACTGATTAAATCTATGATAAACAACTAAGAGGAAAAGCGCTTTTTGGATCTCAGAAGCAAAAAAAGGGAATGAATTCCCAAAGAAATTAAGGTACACTCCCTCATTGACCTACATCCGTACTCAATCAGTACACACTTTGTCACAGGTAATAAAGAAAGCAGATGGCCTGTTAGTGTTGTTAAAACCTATCTTTAATATTATTAAGACATATAAAATTGCCCACATGGACATTGAAGTATTTTTACTGTAGTCACTTTTAGGTTTTTAAAATACTTTAAGTGACTATATAATATGTTGTTGTTATGAGTGTCAACCTGCAGTTGTGATTTTTGCACTTTTATTTGTCAAGTAGAAAGCATTAATTAAGTCTATAAAGTGAAAAGGTTTAAATCAAAACATGTCATTTGACAAGTGAGACAAGTGAAGGTTTGTCACATGACATGATGCTTATGACATCATTAAGTTCCGGGCCCTCTGTGACACTACAAACACAGAATACAGAATGTTCTGAAATAAACCCTCCTGTTAAACTCCAGTCACTTACAACGTGAAATCGGACATAGACGCATCTCTCAGAGAGAACAGAGCGCCAACTATCGAAAGTAACTACAATTTACTACAACCGAAACTTTAACTCCAGCCGAAATGGATAAAAGTAACAACTCAAGACAAAAGGTCAGATTTCCTAAGCAGGAGACACTTTTGTGCAAACTTTTTTGGTGGTACACTTTTTTGTATGTTTTCTTTTATTTATTCATCTCTTGACTAAAGCTTCAACAAATACAATTAGTGTAAATAATTTTCTGGAGAGGGGATGAATTTCTAACAAACACACCACACTGGTAGACTCATATTAAGACTTAAATGGCATTTGGTTTCCTTATGTTGCTGTAGTATCCATGAGTTCTATGGATATTATGTTGTTGGCTGTTGAGGATATTTCATTTCACTGTAGGGTGACAATATTTAGGTGAAATATACAAACACTGTTGACATATTGAAACAGTTCCTCAGAATGTGACTGCTTTGGCTAAAATAATGACACAGGGAATTTTGACACATGTATACATTAACTGTTTTGAGTGAGATTTGGCTTTTACAGGCTGTACAGCATAATTTCATATGATGATTACACTCAGTGTTTTGAGAATTTAACAGATAGATAATGGCCTAAATGAGTGAATGAATTGATGGATGTAAATTCATATTTAATGAAAATATTTTATTTGTCTTAATGTTTGTTTTTTAACAATTTAATAATTATGTTTATGAAAAAGTACCCTTATGGGTGTGCTCTTTTACCACACATTTTATGGTTCATTCGATTGTGAATAAGTATAAAGATGAAAGACTGGATTGAGATCCAATCACTCAGACCACATTCAGAGGTGGTCTGGGCCGCATGTAACTACATTCTTTTAGTGAGATCTGATCACAAGTGGTCACTCAGGACGCATGTAGAGACGCATATTGATACCGGGTATAAACAGGGCCTTTGTGTGTGTAACTAAAGGTGGACAGGACAGTATTTTACCTAAAACACTGCATATATATTTGTGTCTTTCAGTCTTATAGAACAGCCCAGCCTCAAAATCCTGCATCCAGCAGAGTCCAGCACGACCTGCGACAGGCCCTTCTGGGCTCCAAGGCTGAAAATGAGCAGCTGGTTTCCGAAAACACTGCTCTGAGAAACCAGATTGCCACCATGGAGCTCATTTGGAAGCATGAAAAGAAAAGTCTGAAGGACGAAATAGACTCTTTGGTCTCCACGTTGTTCATGGCAAGAAATGACATGGACAACCTGGTGAAGATGGTTGAGTCCACCAGAGCCAGTCTAACAAAATCTGAGACTGAGTGCAGGCAGATGGCCAGGAGGGTGACCCAGATCTCCCTCGAAAGAGATGATCTGGTCAGAGCAGTGATGGACAAGGAGAAGGCTCTTGCTGAGAGCATTGTCAACCAGCAAGAGACCGAAATCCAACAGAGAGCATGGTGTGAAAAATACCATGCTCTGCAGAATCATCTCGCACTGGAGCAGGAAGAAAAGAAGGCAAGCTGTGAGAGGATGCAGGAGCTGATGGCTGAAAGAAAGAAAACGGAAGAGCAGTGGCACCGCAAAGAAAGAATTATGGAGCAGGAGATGAGGCTCCTGATTCTAAAAAATATTGAGCTTCAGGTACGCCACATCAGCTGATCATTTTGATTTGAATAATAAGAATAATAAGAATTGGATTGTAACAGTTTGTTTGTCTCTTTTCAGGAGCTCGCCTTGAAGACAGACAGAGAGAAGGTGCAGATGAAAAAGCAAGAGGAGAAAGCCAAGAGGGAAACAGAAAAGAGGCTGAAGAAGGAGAGAAAAGAGAATGAGAAGAGAGAGAAGGAAGAGAAAAAGGAAAATGACAGGAAGGAAAAGGAGAACCTGAAAAGACAAAAGAAAGAAAAGGAGAGGGAAGAGAAGGAGAGGAAGGAGAATGAAAAAAGAGAGAAGGAAGAGAAAGAGGAAAATGACAGGAAGGAGAAGGAGAACCTGAAAAGACAAAAGAAAGAAAAGGTGAAAGAAGAGAAGGAGAGGAAGGAGAATGAAAAAAGAGAGAAGAAAGAGAAAGAGGAAAATGACAGGAAGGAGAAGGAGAACCTGAAAAGACAAAAGAAAGAAAAGGAGAAGGAAGAGAAGGAGAAAGCTAAGAGGGAGAAGAAAGAGAAGAAGAGAGAGGACTAACATCCTTTCTCCCTTCAGCCCTCACCCCCACCTTCTACCCTCTTACCCTCTTCCTCTCTGTCTCCTACCCTCTTACTCTCTACCTCCTACCCTCTTATCCCCTTCCTCTCTATCTCCTACCCTCTTACTCTCTACCTCCTACCCTCTTATCCCCTTCCTCTCTATCTCCTACCCTCTTACTCTCTACCTCCTACCCTCTTACCCCCTTCCTCTCTGTCTCCTACCCTCTTACTCTCTACCTCCTACCCTCTTACCCCCTTCCTCTCTGTCTCCTACCCTCTTACTCTCTACCTCCTACCCTCTTACCCCCTTCCTCTCTGTCTCCTACCTTCTTACCCTCTTACTCTCTACCCCCTACCCTCTTACCCCCTTCCTCTCTGTCTCCTACCTTCTTACCCCCTTCCTCTCTATCTCCTACCCTCTTACTCTCTACCCCCTACCCTCTTACCCCCTTCCTCTCTGTCTCCTACCCTCTTACTCTCTACCCCCTACCCTCTTACCCCCTTCCTCTCTGTCTCCTACCTTCTTACCCCCTTCCTCTCTATCTCCTACCCTCTTACTCTCTACCCCCTACCCTCTTACCCCCTTCCTCTCTGTCTCCTACCCTCTTACTCTCTACCCCCTACCCTCTTACCCCCTTCCTCTCTATCTCCTACCCTCTTACTCTCTATCCCCTACTCTCTTATCACTTTACCCCATTCTTTCTTACCCCCTTCCTCTCTATCTCCTACCCTCTTACTCTCTACCCCCTACCCTCTTACCCCCTTCCTCTCCATCTCCTACCCTCTTACTCTCTATCCCCTACTCTCTTATCACTTTACCCCATTCTTTCTTACCCCCTTACTCTCTACCCTCTACAATCTTACCCATTTACCCCTTCCTTTTTACTCCCTATCCTCTTACCCCTTTACCCCCTACCCTCTTACCCCCTACAATCTTACCCATTTACCCCTTCCTTTTTACTCCCTATCCTCTTAACCCTTTACCCCCTTCCCGCTTACCCCCTTGTCCTCTACCCCCCCTAACCCAACTGGTCTGTGTCTTCTGTGTTTGTGAAAACTGTCATAAAATAAATAAACCTGTCACCATGACAACTTGACAGCAGAGTTTCCAGATATTTACCTTGTTTAACTTTCTGTAAGCTGAAGATGACCCTTCACTTTCACCTTAACACAATATAACGTGATCATGGAGCCTGGAGGCTTTACTGCAGCTTTTCTGAATGTAGCAGAGAAACACTGCCCTCTACTGATACAGGTTTAGTGCTGCATCCAAGAAGATCCATGTTACATTGAAGAAATATATACTTGAGTCTGATATTGCATGATCGGATATTTCATTCATTTTTAAAATTAATTGCAATTAACTGCTGAGATACATGAACATGAATGATGAAATCTATTTCACTGATCAAAACTCCAACACTAGAAAACACTCAAGCATATTTGTGACTAGGAAGACGATTTTGAACACCACGCTTTGAAGATGCAATATGTAATTATACATTTGTTATTCATAGACTTGAATGTCCATGTGGGCAATTGTATGTAGGATGCACAAGAAGGAGATTTAAAAATTAAGGTTGTAAGAACACAAACATGCCATCTGCTAGGTTATCTTATGGCCCTACATTATGTGAGTTCTCATAATTCTTTGGGAATTCACTTGGTTAAATATGTTGGACTCAAGTCTGCCTGACGGTAAATGACAACATTGTCACTGACCGAGGGCTGGATAACGACGTCAGCAATTTTACAGGTTGGAGGTTCAAAGAATATAGTAAAAATATACAAAATAAATGCACATTTTAATCACCAACAGGTTTTTCTATGGAGACAGTGTCAGCCACAGACTCTAGTATTCAACTTCTTCAAGTGTACAATCACTGTTGGTTTTCTTTTCCAGTGGGAGGAAAAATGTTCACAGATGTATCTCAATGAAGCCAAATCTAAATCCTGCAACCTGCCAGCTGTGCTAAACTACAGTGAGGCAGAATATTTGTCACAGACTCACATGTTGTGGCAGAAAGGTAAAGCAGCTGCATTAGGCAAGCTAAAGATATTCAGATAATACTGATTAAAGACAACTGGTTAAATCTTTTTTCTTTTTTTACTTTTCATTGGTTTTTTGAGCTCTGGACTAAACCCTCTCTGTTATGCGAGCGGCATGTGGGCGCAGGTTTTCAACTTTAAAATTCACCAATAGATTACAGAGCACTATATCTTGATGCGTTCATGATTGTGGCTACAGAAAAACATTTTTGTTTGGTTTTGGACATTGTTGGAATAACGTAATTGACAGAGATAGCAGAGAAGAGTGCACTATATGAGTAGGGCTGGGTACTGAACTTCAAAACTTTTATGACACTGAACTGAACTGCTTCGATACTATCAAGTATCAAATAAATTTTTGTCATTTGTTACCAAATTTCGATATGTAGCAGGAGTGGAGCTGTCTGGAACATCCAGCTGTAGCTTCTCAACATAAACAGCAATGGCGGAGGCAGCAAAAGCATCTACAGCAGCTAGATCAGTAACAGGAAGTTTGACCAAAACATGTAACCTGCAGATAAGACAAGACGAAGCTGTATTAAAATATTGAAGATGATGATACTGCCCATTGTTGACATCAAAACAGCGGTGGTTTGGTGGCTGGCGAACGGCTAACAACAGCATCTTGTGAGGCTCGGCTAATATTAGCTAATGTTAGCTAACGTCAGCTGTGGACTCTTGTGTTGTCACGTTCAGCGTTATGGTCACATAAAAACTGCTTGTTCGAGGCCAGCAGCCGAACCACCGCTGTTTTGATGTCAAACGATAGGCAGTATCATTATCTGCGATATTTCAATACAGCTTCGGTTTGTCTTACCTGCAAGTTACATGTTTTGGTCCAACCTCCTATAACTGATGAAGCCTCTGTTGAGGCTGCTGCTGCTTCCACTTGCTACATTTTGAGCCATTAACTCAGCTACCAACAGGCAATATACTATGCAAAACAACAGTCAAAAAGCAAAGTGATAAAACCATTTATGCTAAAGTTAACTAGCTGTATACAGACACTCAACACACTTTCTCTTTAAAACTAATCAACGTTAAAACTAGTGAGTTTTGCTGGTTAGTTTGAATGTCATTACAGTCACAGCACTGGGTGCCACATCCACACTTCATTAGCTGACATTATGGGTTGAATTGTTTATTGTGCTAAGATCAATTTGATGGCGTCAACAGTATGAAAGTGATTGTAGTTAATAGGTTTATATTTTTTATGTTATGAAACTGGTTTGAGTGTGTAAAAATGCTAAGGACTTGAAAAATAAAACTAAAGATTTGTACTGTAATGTAATTTTCTTTTTGTTAAAATGAATTTCATAAAGTTAGTATCAAAAAAAAGTATTGTTCAAGAACCAGTACCAAAGTCAAGGTATCACTACTGGTATTGTAAATTTTTGAACGATACCCAGCCCTACTGATGAGACGTCTTCTACCACCTAATGTAAGACATGCTATTCTATTCACTGCTTAGGGGGGAACTTGCAGGTTGAATATTTTACTGGATTTACAGTTTATGTATCATTAAAATTATCCTGTGAAATGTTAATGTTTGATTTTATTAGTTTAACGAAACATAAAGGCATAAATTAACCACTCATCATATTACCTCGCATAAAGGATTTGCTCTACCAATCCCCGCGGTAGTACACTGTGCGTTACTAGGTACCAATGAGTCTGAGCAGTCGTCAATTAGTGAGTTTGAATTTTTTCACTACTTATGTTTTGCATCTTATCATTTTTCATCATCATAAATAATGGTGTTTGTGCAGACCGCACAAATTCCAGCCTGTCAGGACCAAAGTCCACTTTCCTAGCAGGACAAAAAGCAGCTAGTTTTCATGCAGGTGAAGAGACAGACTTCACCGCTGCCTCTGTGATGGAGGAACGGGGTTGTGTGTGGGCTCACTTTAGACAGGAGGGTAATGTTATTTGTAATATGATGAAGTTCAGGATGGGATGTCGAAGCCAGGACTGTGTGAGGCTTGTAGCTTATGTGGTTCCTTTGGTACACACAGCTGCTTCATCAGCTCCGCTTTCAGCAGCAGCGCCACACCGACTGCAGATCATCACAGATACAGCTCCACAAAGACATGAACTTTTTTCTAACTGTTTAATCTTTAACTTCCAAATCAGACAGCATTATGGCTTGAACTGAGAAGTAACATCTAATGTGTGTTTATTGTTGTTAGGCAGCATAACTAACTTGTAAAACCACCAGTGTATGAGGTATAATGCTAACGTTAGTTAGCTAACATTGTTAGCATCCTACTTTGTTAATGCGGTTACTGTTTGACACAGCATGACGTTAGTTATTGACTTATCTAGCACAGGATCCTGGTGTACAGTTACATAGCTTGGTGATATTCTGTTTGCTCAGCTAAAACATTTGTAATTTTTATCCTCATTTGGTGTTATGTAGCTTTAACATAAGGTTTTGGGAGATGCTGCAGTAATAAGAGGTGGTGTCTCTGAGGTCCTCTCATATCTAAGTTATCTGCATTTGTTCTATATCACACAATTAATAATGACTGACCTTCACCATATTCTCCAGCATAATAGTGTACATATGACATTGCACAGTTATGTAAAATAAGAGTTACTCTCAAAAAGGAGAGACACATATTTGCAGCTTTCTCTGTTACTTTGAAACCATCTTCAGAAGCAGGTAGAGGTATCAAGAAATAGCGAATAAATACGAAGTGTGCCAGCTGATTGTTCAGAGACATCTGATGATGTCTCAACATCATGTAAACATCTTCAGTTCCTTTGATATCCGACATCTTTTTAAAATATTGTATCCAGAAGGAAAAACACATTTCTTTTATGCCTGGCATGTTGTTAAAAACTGTATCCTGATGTTTGTAGTTTAGTTTAAATTGACTGTTTTTTTATGTTTTCTTTTCAACATATTGTTCATGTTCTGAAACCAGTCCAGGGAGGCTTTCGATTTGAAGGAGAGGGAGTGGAGGACCTGAAGCTGTGGAGGCCAGCCATCATCCACCAGTTAGCAATTTCAGTCAGTCATTTAATCTAAATTATTATTTGGGTCAGTGAATGTATTAAATATTATATCACTGAATGTGATCTAAATATTTTTATCTCCCACAGCACATCAGCCCTGATGGAGTCTCTGAAGGACTACTCCACCTCACCAAAGACTCTATGTGGCAGTAGTGCTGCCCTCTCCTCCACTGCACTGGAGTCGCTTACCAGGTCCTGCCAGCAGAACACAAAACATGAGGCAGTTGGCCTGTAACTTGCACAGCCTTGACGGTTTAACACAGGACTTTAGTGTGAAACCCAGTTTTTTGTTTGAGATACATCCAGATGCATAGTTTAAAAACTTCAGTATGTTTATATCCATGTCTTACCTGATTCTTGTCAAAAATAGATATTATAATAGATAGTATATTTCATACCAGTGTACACGTGTATATTTGTGATATTTTCTACACTATTACATTATTTTATGAAACCCTGTAAGTACATCTGTTGTTAGAGTGTCAACTTGATATCTATTGCTTAGCCTATATATTATAAATAGCCTAATATTGTTTTAAAATGGGGCTGGTCCAGACTAAAATATCAAGGGCCAGATTTTTCTTCCTAGTCTGTCCCTGGAGATGAGGGTCTAGAAGGTAAACTAAACAAAAATAAAGTATAGTAGCCATCTATCCAAAAGAGTAATAAACAAACATGGACAATTTATGTCTCTTCAGGAGTATGTCTGAAAATTCTGGGGAAAGAAGTTATTTTACAAACAACATCCATTATGACTTTCCACAGTTACTGTTACTCATCATAAACATCAAACACAAATTTCAATGCAATTTTGTCCTTCTGTCTGACAATTAATTCTAATTTAAGCTCAGTTTCTGTCAACCTGGGTATGATTACATCTTCTCCTAAATATCTGGTCAATTGTGATTTTATTTGTATAGACAACTGATTAAATCTATGATAAACAACTAAAAGGAAAAGTGCTTTTTGGATCTCAGAAGCAAAAAAGAGGGAATGAATTCCCAAAGAAATTAAGGTACACTGTTTCATCAAACCTCAAACAATCATTGAGAAATTCGAGAAATTAAGTGCAAGCTTCAATCACACACATGAAAATTTTCACTGTTGTGATTTTTGCACTTTTATTTGTCAAGTAGAAAACATTAATTAAGTCTATAAAGTGAAAAGGTTTAAATCAAAACATGTCATGTGACAAGTGAAACAAGTGAAGGTTTGTCACATGACATGATGCTTATGACATCATTAAGTTCCGGGCCCTCTGTGACATTACAAATACAGAATACAGAATGTTCTACTGAAATAAACCCTCCTGTTAAACTCCAGTCACTTACAACGTGAAATCGGACATAGACGCATCTCTCAGAGAGAACAGAGCGCCAACTATCGAAAGTAACTACAATTTACTACAACCGAAACTTTAACTCCAGCCGAAATGGATAAAAGTAACAACTCAAGACAAAAGGTCAGATTTCCTAAGCAGGAGACACTTTTGTGCAAACTTTTTTGGTGGTACACTTTTTTGTATGTTTTCTTTTATTTATTCATCTCTTGACTAAAGCTTCAACAAATACAATTAGTGTAAATAATTTTCTGGAGAGGGGATGAATTTCTAACAAACACACTACACTGGTAGACTCATATTAAGACTTAAATGGCATTTGGTTTCCTTATGTTGCTGTAGTATCCATGAGTTCCATGGATATTATGTTGTTGGCTGTTGAGGATATTTCACTTCACTGTAGGGTGACAATATTTAGGTGAAATATACAAACACTGTTGACATATTGAAACAGTTCCTCAGAATGTGACTGCTTTGGCTAAAATAATGACACAGGGAATTTTGACACATGTATACATTAACTGTTTTGAGTGAGATTTGGCTTTTACAGGCTGTACAGCATAATTTCATATGATGATTACACTCAGTGTTTTGAGAATTTAACAGATAGATAATGGCCTAAATGTCTTAATGTTTGTTTTTTAACAATTTAATAATTATGTTTATGAAAAAGTACCCTTATTCAGCCACAGTGCTCTTTTACCACACATTTTATGGTTCATTCGATTGTGAATAAGTATAAAGATGAAAGACTGGATTGAGATCCAATCACTCAGACCACATTCAGAGGTGGTCTGGGCCGCATGTAACTACATTCTTTTAGTAATGTAAATGCAATGCGAAGTGAGATCTGATCACAAGTGGTCACTCAGGACGCATGTGGAGACGCATATTGATACCGGGTGTAAACAGGGCCTTTGTGTGTGTAACTAAAGGTGGACAGGACAGTATTTTACCTAAAACACTGCATATATATTTGTGTCTTTCAGTCTTATAGAACAGCCCAGCCTCAAAATCCTGCATCCAGCAGAGTCCAGCACGACCTGCGACAGGCCCTTCTGGGCTCCAAGGCTGAAAATGAGCAGCTGGTTTCCGAAAACACTGCTCTGAGAAACCAGATTGCCACCATGGAGCTCATTTGGAAGCATGAAAAGAAAAGTCTGAAGGACGAAATAGACTCTTTGGTCTCCACGTTGTTCATGGCAAGAAATGACATGGACAACCTGGTGCAGATGGTTGAGTCCACCAGAGCCAGTCTAACAAAATCTGAGACTGAGTGCAGGCAGATGGCCAGGAGGGTGACCCAGATCTCCCTCGAAAGAGATGATCTGGTCAGAGCAGTGATGGACAAGGAGAAGGCTCTTGCTGAGAGCATTGTCAACCAGCAAGAGACCGAAATCCAACAGAGAGCATGGTGTGAAAAATACCATGCTCTGCAGAATCATCTCGCACTGGAGCAGGAAGAAAAGAAGGCAAGCCGTGAGAGGATGCAGGAGCTAATGGCTGAAAGAAAGAAAACGGAAGAGCAGTGGCACCGCAAAGAAAGAATTATGGAGCAGGAGATGAGGCTCCTGATTCTAAAAAATATTGAGCTTCAGGTACACCACATCAGCTGATCATTTTGATTTGAATAATAAGAATAATAAGAATTGGATTGTAACAGTTTGTTTGTCTCTTTTCAGGAGCTCGCCTTGAAGACAGACAGAGAGAAGGTGCAGATGAAAAAGCAAGAGGAGAAAGCCAAGAGGGAAACAGAAAAGAGGCTGAAGAAGGAGAGAAAAGAGAATGAGAAGAGAGAGAAGGAAGAGAAAAAGGAAAATGACAGGAAGGAAAAGGAGAACCTGAAAAGACAAAAGAAAGAAAAGGAGAGGGAAGAGAAGGAGAGGAAGGAGAATGAAAAAAGAGAGAAGGAAGAGAAAAGGGAAAATGACAGGAAGGAGAAGGAGAACCTGAAAAGACAAAAGAAAGAAAAGGTGAAAGAAGAGAAGGAGAGGAAGGAGAATGAAAAAAGAGAGAAGAAAGAGAAAAAGGAAAATGACAGGAAGGAGAAGGAGAACCTGAAAAGACAAAAGAAAGAAAAGGAGAAGGAAGAGAGGGAGAAAGCTAAGAGGGAGAAGAAAGAGAAGAAGAGAGAGGACTAACATCCTTTCTCCCTTCAGCCCTCACCCCCACCTTCTACCCTCTTCCCCCCTTCCTCTCTGTCTCCTACCCTCTTACTCTCTACCTCCTACCCTCTTACCCTCTTCCTCTCTGTCTCCTACCCTCTTACTCTCTACCTCCTACCCTCTTACCCCCTTCCTCTCTATCTCCTACCCTCTTACTCTCTACCTCCTACCCTCTTACCCCCTTCCTCTCTATCTCCTACCCTCTTACTCTCTACCTCCTACCCTCTTACCCCCTTCCTCTCTGTCTCCTACCCTCTTACTCTCTACCTCCTACCCTCTTACCCCCTTCCTCTCTATCTCCTACCCTCTTACTCTCTACCTCCTACCCTCTTACCCCCTTCCTCTCTGTCTCCTACCTTCTTACCCTCTTACTCTCTACCCCCTACCCTCTTACCCCCTTCCTCTCTGTCTCCTACCTTCTTAACCCCTTCCTCTCTATCTCCTACCCTCTTACTCTCTACCCCCTACCCTCTTACCCCCTTCCTCTCTATCTCCTACCCTCTTACTCTCTATCCCCTACTCTCTTATCACTTTACCCCATTCTTTCTTACCCCCTTCCTCTCTATCTCCTACCCTCTTACTCTCTACCCCCTACCCTCTTACCCCCTTCCTCTCTATCTCCTACCCTCTTACTCTCTACCCCCTACCCTCTTACCCCCTTCCTCTCTGTCTCCTACCCTCTTACTCTCTATCCCCTACTCTCTTATCACTTTACCCCATTCTTTCTTACCCCCTTACTCTCTACCCTCTACAATCTTACCCATTTACCCCTTCCTTTTTACTCCCTATCCTCTTACCCCTTTACCCCCTACCCTCTTACCCCCTAAAATCTTACCCATTTACCCCCTTCCTTTTTACTCCCTATCCTCTTACCCCTTTACCCCCTTCCCTCTTACCCCCTTGTCCTCTACCCCCCCTAACCCAACCGGTCTGTGTCTTCTGTGTTTGTGAAAACTGTCATAAAATAAATAAACCTGTCACCATGACAACTTGACAGCAGAGTTTCCAGATATTTACCTTGTTTAACTTTCTGTAAGCTGAAGATGACCCTTCACTTTCACCTTAACACAATATAACGTGATCATGGAGCCTGGAGGCTTTACTGCAGCTTTACTGAATGTAGCAGAGAAACACTGCCCTCTACTGATACAGGTTTAGTGCTGCATCCAAGAAGATCCATGTTACATTGAAGAAATATATACTTGAGTCTGATATTGCATGATCGGATATTTCATTTATTTTTAAAATTAATTGCAATTAACTGTTGAGATACATGAACATGAATGATGAAATCTATTTCACTGATCAAGACTCCAACACTAGAAAACACTCAAGCATATTTGTGACTAGGAAGACGATTTTGAACACCACGCTTTGAAGATGCAATACATAATTATACATTTGTTATTCATAGACTTGAATGTCCATGTGGGCAATTTTATGTAGGATGCACAAGAAGGAGATTTAAAGATTAAGGTTGTAAGAACACAAACATGCCATCTGCTAGGTTATCTTATGGCCCTACATTATGTGAGTTCTCATAATTCTTTGGGAATTCACTTGGTTAAATATGTTGGACTCAAGTCTGCCTGACGGTAAATGACAACATTGTCACTGACCGAGGGCTGGATAACGACGTCAGCAATTTTACAAGTCGGAGGTTGAAAGAAAAGAGTGATGAATAAGTCCACCATCCAAATCTGCAGGTTCTTCTGTCTCTCTCATCATCTTAAATATTCATTATGTTCATGTTTCAAGATCAATAGTAGTTTTTTGAGAAATTTCCAGAGCTTTCATTGCACTGTAAACTTAATTTTTCTATAGGGTAAATATATTTGTGATTGTGATGTGTTTTCTACTTAAATTATCATCTCATTTCACATATGCTAAGTGTTCCAATATCTAAATAACAGATACTGTTTGTATATTTCTTTGAAATCGCTTTAAGCAAACTGCCTGAGACTCAATCTTGTTTGAAATTATTTGTGAGCATCCCTGATGTGTTCAACTGCGGGTCACTTCAGGTCAGACCCAGCTGGGTAAACTTTCCTGACTCAGTTTAGAAAACACACAGACAAACCCACAGAGAGAAAAAGCCTCCTCAGCCAACACAATTTTCCTTTTGTCTAGAGCTCATTTATGCAGAGGAGATGGGCAAAAGAACAAGAAACAAAGCTTCTTTTGTGTGTGTTTGTCCCTACCTGCGTGTTTGTGGTGGGTCGGGGTCTTTGGTCCCTCGGCATTGCCGCCCTGCTGGAGGAAGAGGGCGGCTCCTTTGACCATGAAGAAGCTCTCACTGAGGCTGAGATGCAGAAATGGAAAATAAATTTTGTGTTATTGAAGTCTTGAAGAATACATTTTGGGAAACAATTTTCATCGAAGAACTGTCTTAATTTTTACTATGTAGGCTGCTCTAACTGCCCTCTATTACAAGTCAGGTGAGACTCTTTAAGTGTACTTGACATCTGCTACCGGCACAATTGGCTTTCACAGGTACAGATGCAGTTTGACAAATCATGTTCAGATTTCCTTCAATAACCAGCTGAAAACACATGATCATGTTTAGACTCCATTATTCCAAAGTAAAACTACACAAATTCCCTCCTTTTCCTCCTCAGTTTATTTTGTTGTCGTCACAGTTCCTGTAATTTTCACTTACTGACTGAATGTCAAGTGGATACTTGTATAATGCATCATTTGGCTTCATCAAAGGGGACGTATTATGCACATTTCTACGTCTATATGTATATTCTGGGGCTCTGGAATATCTTTGCATGATTTACAGTTTAAAAAATCTCATTATTTATCTTATACCGGCCCTTTATGCAGCCCCTCAGTTCAGCCTCTGTTTGAAACAGGTCGTTTTAGCTCCTGTCTCTTTAAGGCCCCCCTCCCAATGAGCCCACTCTGTTCTCACTGGTTAGCTCCTGGAAACTGCCCCTCAACAGACTTACAGCTACGCAAACAAACAGTAGTAGTAGGATTTCACTTATTGTTCTAGTTCTTTACTCTAAATGGAAACTTCTCATATACATCTGTACGTGTTTGAGCCTGAATCAGATCTGAAATATGCAAGTGGACAATGTGAACAACATGTAGAGCAACCTTAACAACAACAGCTATGGAACGGACGGCCATTGTGGGCATGCAGGAACAACCTGATGTCATCACGAGGAGGAAGTAGAGGTAACATTGCAAACCAAGCATTCAGAGGAAGTTGAAGCCCTGGCTTTTGACTTACATACGTTCACCTCATGTTTTGGCACTTTGACCATGTTTAACATAGACATCTGACATCGTAACAGTATAAAAATACAGAAAATCCCAAAAAGCATATGTCCCCTTTAAACTGAGCAACAACTAAATCATTATTAAAATAACTGACTATCCACAATAACCTACCAAACTGTAGTTGGAATCACACTTAAAATATTGTAGTGTGTTCAAGAATTGCGATTAACAAAGTTGAAACAGAGGCACATGAAATGGCTGCAGTCAGGATACTGTACGTACAGTGAGCAGCCAGGTGTAGGCTGCATACTTATTTCAGTCTTCACTGGTTCAGCGAGCAGGACAGGAGGCTCGGCAGTGATTGAAAGTCAGTAGAGTCCTGATCCAGCAGGTTTTACAGCCCTGTGTTTTTATAGCATGATGAACAGACTCCATTTTATTGGGTTTGATGACCTTCGGCTGATCATACGTTACACCCTGACTATCCATATGTGTCCTGGCTTTTAATCTCATAACTGCTTCCTCTCCTGTCCAACCTGCGCTTGATGTTACACTCCTGGGTCACGACTTGGTTATTATGAAGGCTGCAGTGAGCAGGAGGAGAGCTTTAGTGTCTTTTCTTACACAGAACAGAGAGCAGCTTTGTTTAACCACAGTCTCATTCCCTTCTCAACCAACACACCACAAAGCCTGGCATGACTGAGTGGGACCATAACAAGGCCTTTTGTTTCAGCTGCCTCGCTACGTGGTATCATTGTTTCTTTTAAAATTTTGTAAGAGATGAGTGATTTTGTGACGAGGGTAAATTAACCACAAGGCTTAATGAAACTGGAATGAATAACTTTCCTGACACAAGTTTAGGCGACACTGGTGGCGCAGAAATGTTCAAAGTAAGAACTACAAAGTCTTGACAAAGCTCAATCAGGCTTTTCTCTTATAGTAAATACAATTATGATGAAAATAAAAAAAATGAATCTTAAAGTATGACAGATGAAGCTCAAACATTATTTTTTCATAGGAAAATAATTACTTTAAGCTTTAAAACCTTAAAATATACCTGACTGCATTTTTGTTCTACACAATCACCTTCTGTCCTAAAAAATTAAAGTCCCCCTCCACTCAAAATTGTGTTTTGCTCATTGTTACTTCACTGTGATGTTTGACACTAGAAGCCTTTTTCATATTAATCTTTTGAAGGGGGAAAGTTTCTCTGCACTCATCTTAAATCTGATTTTAATATGTGTACCTATGAACATAGTTGGTGACATCACAACAGAAGCCAATCATGGTCCTGTATGCAACTTACACAAGTGTGATGTGGAAACTTGAAACCTTCAGTGCGCATATACTGAGACTTTACAATGAAGTAGGAAACATCCTGTATCCAGCAGGAAAATATTTTCATATTTATATATATTCTGGATTTCTCAACAAAAGGAGAAGGTGTAGATGTAATTTGAAGAATTTCTAACTCGGTAATTTAACTTTTTTTGTGAGAAAAACATATCAAACACAAATAATTATTTAAAGCACAGTTTTTTTTTATGACTTAAATCATTTGGATGGGATCTTTAAGCTTTAACTTACTCACACTGCAACATTATCACTATTCATTTAAGTTTAACCACTGATTCCAGACATCACAACCTGCCACAAAGTGTTAAGTTACACTAATAACGTAATAGGTCTAAATGTTAATGCTGCTGTGAACTTACATGCGACAGATCTCCCTCTGAGTCAGAGCAGCCTCCTCCACAAAGTGAGGCAGCACGGTGAACATGGATTTATGTGACGTTTTCACCACCAGATGCATCCTCCTGGTTGTTAGTGGACTATCTACAGTTTAGTCTCCTCTTAAAACATCCTTCCATCCATCGTCTACACCTGCATATTCCTGTCCGTGGTCACAGAGGACTGCAACCTCCCCTTGTAGCATATTTCGTTTTAACTTCTGTCTTCCTGGTCTTGGTCCGATATGTCCTTCCTCTCTTCCTCCCACAGCTTTCTCTCCATCTTGCTCCCAAAATCTCCTCGTCTGTGCCGCTCTGCCTGTCTCGGATTCTGCTCTCTATCTCCTCCTCGCAGAGCCTGCTTCACCAATCAGCTCTCCCTATGTGACACCCGGCCACAATAACATCATTCATGCGAGTGTTGGGAGGCTTGGCGTCAATCTCAAAGTTTGACATGCGGAATCCTAAATTAAGACTCTACACTGATGAATCACTGAGCTTCAGAGAAACATGTCAGTCATTGAGTAACTCCAGACAAAGCATGACATGACTGTTTCAACTGTGAATGACCCACACACACACACACGCACACACACACGCACACAAAGCACAAAGACAGAGACTGTGCCAAAGTTTTGCTGACATAAATCATGACTTTTCTGATGTCGAGTTGATTAAAGGAATGCTTTGTAACCGAGCAGGAACAACAATTTTTGTACTCTGTTATGTAACTGAGAAAAGGAGGTATTTTTAAACCTGTCAGGTTAAATCAACTTTAATTTCAGCAGATTTTTCTTCTTGACAACAGTGAGAAACTAAGGACCAATATAGAAATAGATCATTTGGCCTCGTATGGCTCAGAGAGCCAGATTTGCTGACATCACTGAATCTTCACGACTGAGGACAAGACAAGCAGCTCATCAGTTGCCAAAGTAGTTTTTAACAATCCAGGGAGTGTGGTTCTTTGACAGTCTAATTTATTCTATACAAGTCTGAGACACTGTAAATAAAGCAAATGTGCGGACGGAGTGACAATGTTGAAATAATCCTCTGTTTCTCTACATCGCTATAAACCATTATAGAATCAATTGGGCAGCGAGCATTTGGCAACAACACAACCAAATAAGAAGTATCAACAGCAGCACATGAGATGGAAATCTAATCAAGAACTAAATTAACTTAAAAAATAATTTTCCATATGTACGCTTCTTTCGTGCAATGGAATTTATCATTATTTTGTGTGACACCTCCCAGAATATGATAAGAAAATGTTTAACGAAATAATTAAAAGCCAGTATGATGTGTAAAAAAGAGAGACATTGTTGTCTTGCTGGTATTTCCCCTCGTTGCTACCACTGAGTAGGATCATCCTCTGATTGACGTCAATAGTAGCTACTGTAAGGTCACAGAGGTCAGAGGTCCCACTGACCAAGACAGTGGGAGTGAGAAATACAGTACGTCTGTATTTCTTTGTAAATGTGTTTCAACTCTCTGTATCTAGAGAACTTCAAATACATGACTTCTAAAAACAGAAAGATCTTACCTCTGATTAATTTTTCGGTCATCGTCACTTCCGAAATCCTGAAAGACAAAACAAAACAAGGCAGATGCTATAAAGAAAGGATACGAAG
Organism: Thunnus albacares; assembly: GCF_914725855.1. Lineage (NCBI taxonomy): Eukaryota > Metazoa > Chordata > Actinopteri > Scombriformes > Scombridae > Thunnus > Thunnus albacares. The sequence continues at coordinate 15,999,258 of NC_058123.1, read as the reverse complement.
TAATGTATAACTGCAGTTTAAAATGGGGAAAAACTGAGAGAAGAGTCAGAGAGGTTTTGACATTCACCTCGTGTACTTAAAGCAGCCATCTCTACTGGATTACTGAACAGAGACTACTTCACTGTGCACAATGAAGCGTTGTTTGAATCATCTAGCGGCTAGCATTCATCATGAACATGATACATTATCGCTGTGTAATAGGATTTCTGAATGGACCTTGATTTATGTTTTGTTTAATCTGTAAGACATGAGGTAGTACAGTAGTGCAAATGGATGTTGAGCATCATGCGTGAGGATTATTAAAGTGTTCCAGCACCATCTGCTGGTACTTCCTAGTCAGTGTCGTGATCTCATCTGCTATGAATGTCCCATGGAACTGACACTTGAATAATTACCACCACCTTCAAACAACACAAAGTTCTGCAAAAGCACATCCAAACATCACAAACATCTACTTTTCCTTCATGCCGGCTGCAGAAAGTGAAGGAAAAACATCACTGCTTATTTTTGTGCCTCGGTTCAGTCAGCCTACTTAAAAGGCGCATAATCCACCTTCCTAAATCTAGAAACTGGAGCACTAACCCTGATGTTATAATTTCACTGGGATGTAAAATGTGGCACTGCTCCATATGTGAATGCTGACTTTGTTTTCTGCTGGTTGGGATTTAAATTCTGCTTCTCAAGCCTTAAACTCCTCTAAGTCAGTGTTACTTCTCATTGTTTCTGGAGCTAAACCTGACTGCAGTAACCTGACCGCAGTTTCCTAAAGATTTTTTTCACTAAGATGTAAAATATTGGACTAGTCTACAGACAATGAATACTGACTTGGTAGATTTTTCTATGGATGTGTTGCATACAAATGGCATTTCTCACAATCTATGACAACTCAGCATCTCACTTCACTTGCATCCCACATGTTTTCTCTGAAGATTTTTTCCCTCTTAGACTTCATCAACACTTGACTGAACCGTCCTGGGCCACAGACTGAACGCAATTCAAAGAATAATTGTTGGCATTCCCCTTTAAAAGACTCCTCCCCAGCATTGAGGCTGCATTACTGCAAATAACAGCCCAATAACAAGGAGGGAGAGCAACCTGAGTGCAACGCAGCAAATGTTTGTGCAGCAGGAAAATGAGCACTTTGTTCTGACAGCTAAACCCCAGCAGGCCCCCCCCCCCACCCACCCCACCACCACTACCCCCCACCTCCCCCCCTTCTCCCCTCCCGCTCTTGCAGGATTTTGTTTACAAATCCGCTGCCACAGTAGCCACAAACAAGACTCTGCTGGTAACAATGCAACAATATATCAAGTTTATGATACACACACAGCAATGACGGTTAACCCTTCCTGCAGGATATTTAACACCATCCGGACTGTACTGATACGGGCTCCTGCAGGCGCATTCTCGGCGTTTCCTCACACCGTTTGCACAAAGACCGAGCCCCGACTTTTCTGCTTACCTCCCCCGCACTGCTGTTGGTCGTGCTGGCCGAGGATGCTGCACTGGGGGTGGGAGAGCGCTGCAGAGTCACCAGGGCCATGGTCGGTGGGCTGCAGCCGTGGAGGGCAGTAGAGGAAAGGAGAAGGAAGGGGAGTAGAGGAGAGGGGGGGGGGAGAGAGAGAGAGACGGAGAGAAAGAGAGAGAGAGAGAGAGAGAGAGAGAGAGAGGAGGAAGAGCGCCTGTGTGGGAAGATGCGCCGCTGAGATTGTCTCTGTCACCGGGGAGAATATGCCTAGTCAGACTCTCATCCAACAGCACCTGACTCCTGAGTCCAGGCGCTGCTCCCTTTCGGTCCTGCTCCGTGCGTCCTCTGCGGTTACGGGAGTCCTCATGAGCGGGAAGTCAGGAGAGATTCCCTCCGTTTGTACCGAGTCAGTAGACCCCGCGATTTCATTGCTGGTGCGCAGACAGACAAACAAAACACGGTGCGGGCTGCAAGCGGGGCAGAAATGACATGCAGCTTTGCCGGATGCCTGTGATTGGCTGGCCTAGTTTGCGTGTGCGCTGTCATTGGGCCAATGTTGTCAAGGTGACTGGCCAGACTAGGTACTCCCAAATACAAATGTTGATGAAATGATATTCTGCTCATGTTATGAAACGCAGCGAGGTTGTCATAATGTAGCACCATAATAATAGAACCACAATGCGTCTCTTATTGTGCACATTCAACAAAATAAATAGAACCTAAAGCGGACTGAATGACTTTAATTGGCAAAAGGCACGTGGCTTCACATATAAATATATACAAGAGGTCATTTTTATCCAAAATGTAAAAAATAAAATGTTCAAGTCTTTTAAATACAAGTCTTAAACTGTATGCACAGTTTATCATAATTTTTCAAAATGTCCCCCTGCCGCTTACCATGGCCTAAATGGAAGAGAGGGGTAAACAAACCAAAACAGAGGGACACCAGTCCAGGCACAAGTGTGCTTCCGTTCTCATTAGACATGGGCAGTAGGCACTTAATTATCACCCGCCTGTAATGAGATCGTCCCCTGCTGTTCTTCACCCATCATCGCTCAGATCATTCAGTCCATCATTTAACAGACAACTGTGGCGTCTGCAGCAGCCTGGGAGGTGTCTTTTACATGTTTTCCATCCTTCTTGGTCGCTGGTCTACAGCTGGTGTAAGGAGTCTGTTGTACCATTTAACTGGTTGGTTGTGTTGGTGGTCCGGCCTCATGGTCAAGATTGGACTCCTGCAGACTCCTGCCTGACGTCTCAATAGGCAGGATCAAGGATGCAATGCCAGCCAGCAGACTGCAGCCACAGTACACTGACAGGGTCAAATACACTGATGTCCTGAGCATCACCTAGAACCAAAACACAAGAACTGAGGAGCCAGACGGAGCCAACATACACACATATTGTACGACAAACAGAAGATGTTTTATATCAGACAGGTGCTGGAAATCTAAACCTGCAGTACAGCATTTATCACAGCTAATATCAGTAATTTGTCTTTACCACTAATTTCAAGAATATAGGATGAATCATAATGTTGATTCCTTTATCTTATGTTTCAGTCATTGCTAACAACTTACAATAAATTTGGTTGCATGCAGGGTGTCACAGTGCACTCTAATATCTAGTAAAGTGAGACTGTAAGGCTGCAGAGAGTCTAGCTACATTTCAAACCGAAGTTGCATTTATAAGCAGCCAGAATTTCATGTATGACTTAAATATTTCACACAAAAATGTTCATTCACACCTACGGGCAACTTAGAGTCACCAATTAACCTAAAATGCATGTTTTTGTCTGTGGGAGGAAGCACCCGGGGAGAACATGCAAACTCCACACAGAAGGGCCCCAGCCGGCCAGGGTTGAACTCAGAATATTCTTGTTGTGAGAAGACAGTGCTAACCACTGCACCACTGTGCCGCCTTGGTGAAGAACTAAATGAAGAATATTGGCTGCACTGGACAAAACATTGCATTGTTCTCAGATTTAAACTCTTCATGTTTTTTAAAACCTGTTTTTTTTCAGATTTGCACAAAATCTGCAATGAATATTTAATGGTCTCCTGAGCACAAATCCTTATGTTTCTGTTGATCCTCTGACCTTTCATATTGTGGAGTTTAGCAAACATCGCAGCATGTGGTGGGATTTGAGAGAATTTGAAGAACTGTTTCAATACATGCCATAGCTAAACCTGCCTTAAACAGAAATATTAAACTTGGAGATACAAAATGACAGCATTTTTATATTTAGCAGTTATTTTTGCACAGTACCAACAGAGGTGGTCACTGCATACCTGTGCCACAAAGGGAGTTATCAGGGAACCCAACCTTGCCATCGCACTAGACGTCCCCATTCCTAAGGCTCTGGTTTCTGTGGGGTACACCTAATGAAAAAGCAGAGAGAGCATTTTTGACCGAATCAAGTTGTCCAACAAATTCATTTAATGGACAAGTGGTCAAATTTGTAGACCTACCTCTGGTGTGTAAACAAAAGCAACTTGAAATCCTCCAGAGATGAAGGCTCTAGCAATAAAGATTAAGATTGCAAGAGCGATCCTATGAACACAGAGAGACACAGAGAGTTAGAGATCAGCCTTAATGTTTTAATGTATTACTGTTGGTCCACAATGACAAAGTAACACACACAAACTTACCTCCCAGTACAAGCATATAAGGGCAGAATGAACAAAGAAAACATAAAGAAACACAGTGCCATGCTTTTCTTCCTGCCAATACGGTCAACTGCCAGGATAATTAAAAGACCTGAAACAAAGACAAACAGTAAACATACCATTTCATAGCTGCGGTTAAGAGTTGTAAAACAAGAATGAATTACAAAGGAGCAGCCTAAACCACTGTAGGAGTACTGTAGGACTGGTGGTGTCATAAGTGAGCTTATATCAACAAGGCTAAAAGATTTTTTCAAGAAAGTCAAAATTATAATTATGTAAAGGTGAATCTAATGGCTAAAGATAGCTATATATTTTTACCAAATGTGATGTTATTTAGATGAAATGCTTGTTTGACCTGAACTTATATACTGTATATGTGAGAGAAAGAGAGAGAGAGAGAGAGAGAGAGAGAGAGAGCATCTATTCTTGAATTTTGGCAGAAATCATATCCGTGTTGTCTCAAAGTTTTGTTGTGATGGATGAATGATGAGTAAATACAGAAGCACCTCATGTGCATAGGCTTACACAATTCTTGGCAACAGCATCACATTTTTTTTAAACCTTACAGTTTCAATTACACACAACAGCTCTGAGAAAATGCTAATAGGGATCATTTCACCTGGGAATTCAGCCAAGGTCGTCCATAGAAGGTCTTTGTAGTCAGCTGATGTCAAATATTTGCATTCCAGACTACAGTTCGGTTCAAGCTTGGCCCCTTGGGTCGCTATAAGGAAAGAGAGAGGACAGTTTTATTTTGTTTTTGCTTGCATTTAAGAGGTATTATGATAAAAGCTGATGTGCATGGAGCCACATGTTACTTACTCCCACATGAATCTCCACTTTGGAACAGCTCAGTTGTCAACAGGACTATTCCGTAATAGGAGAAGGCATTTGCAAACCTTTAGAGAAAATAACAACACAGTGTTCTGGAAAATAAGATTTCTAATAATAGTTGAAAAAGCATTTAATACATGGCCGGATTAACCAAGTATGGGGATGGGGCAAAAAACAGCTGTGGGTCCCCACCGACGCCATGTTGCTCACAGCAGACTACACATGGCACTCTCAGTATTATTTCTCCTGATGCCCCAGATAAGAGTCTTCACAGGTCCAAAATGTTATATCCAATCTGAACTGGGCCTTCTATGATAATTTATCTCCTTGTTCATTTCATGTAACACCTATATGAGCCAGGACTCAACAAAACTGTACCTCTACACCCATTCTTTGTAGTCTTAAGAACATGTATATTTCTACCATGACATTCTCTAACAGTTTGCATTGATGACAAACCTCTGAGGGCTGCTGCTGAATGTGAGCATATGACAGGTTTTTACAGATTACTGTCCTTTTGCATAATCTTTAAACCTGCAGTGCCAAACTTTTACATGTAAATGAATGTCAGTTACATTCAAGCCCTTGCCAAATGAGTTCACACAATGCTGATTAAGCCTAACACTCCCAGATAAATCTCTCTGTATTTCACAGTATACAGAGTTTTTAAATCTCCTGTTGGGTGGGGGACAATCTCGCACTGGCTGTGTGGATGCACACCCAGAGACTTCCGCTGGCTGAGGCGGCTAACTTATGGTTAGCCCTCTGCTAACTTGAATGGGGATAAAATAATTGAGTTGTGCGGCTCTTCTAGATTCTTCAAATGTTATCGGACTGAATGGATCAAATTCTGATAGTGAAGTGAGTCATTTCACATGGGTTGTGTGACGCTCACAGCAATTTATCCACCGTTTTACTGCCACAACAGTAGCGAGGGACTAGGCTATGGTATAGCCTATGACTTAAGCACATGTTGACAGTGTTTTTGTAATTACTCTCACTGCCAGAAGGGGGAGACAAAAGTCCTGCACTCCAGCTTTAAGTGTATTTAACAATATATCTGTTTCTGATTTAGTTCTTCTTTTCCTCAAGTAGCTGTAAATTGTAACATGTAAGATTGAATTAATAGAATAGAAATGTAAGATCAAGAGGTTCTCTGTTTTCTCTTAGTTCTTCAGAACTGAGTGTATCTTTTATACAGTTTAAAGTTACAGTTTACAGTGCACATTAATAGACACTTCTGTAAATGTGCCAGTTTACCCATCTTAGCTAATTAAAAATTAAATTTCAACTGCAGTCCCTGGGCAGGTGTAATGACAGGCTACAAAAGACTCAAACAATACATTAAAACAGGGAACAGCAATACTGTACATATAGCAGAGCACACTTCATAAAAACACACAAAATACTTTAAAACAAGGACAATAATACATAAAACAAAGCACACTGGTTATTTGAATAAATTACAGAGTATGGTCACACACTTGATTGTCTCTTAACCATGATTTTAAATTAATTTTAAATGAACGATGTGTGTGAACAAGTGGTGCATACTCTCAAACATAATCCAGCCTTGATTAAATACTAACCTGGTCTTTTTTTAAATTTTTTTTTACCAAAGATAAAATTTAAAACGCTAAAGTAGAAAAATATGTTAATCAAGCTAACCATATAAACCACAGGAGAAGAGTAGTACTCCGATACTGAGGTGTGAAGAGGTCTTTGATCCGTCCACGGTAACCCTGTGAAGTGAAAATGACAAAAATACTTATTTGTTACTTGGGCATGCACAGTTCCTTTTTCTGAACAAACACAAGGACCCACATATCTTCCACCTCACCTGTTTATAGACGGTCACCTTCCCTGGAGGCAGGGCCTTGCCGTTCTCTTTGGCGATGCGTGTTAAAGTTGCCATGGCATTTTCTTTTTTTCCCGCCAGCACGTCAAAACGAGGACTTTCAGGCAGCCACTGTGCAAGACAGAATCATCAGATGAAAGTTTGACTCTGGCTGGTTTGAGTTTAGGGATCTGATTTCACCACCGACATACTTACAAAGCAGAAGCAAACAAAGATTGCCATTGGTATCGTGGACAGGCCGAGCAGCCACCGCCAGCCGAGAGTGGGCATTACCAACAGGGCCAGGAGGACCTCAAACACAGCACCAATGGCCCAGAATGCCTGATGTACACAAACACATCAATCAGGTGGGAAATAATGAGCGTTATACTTACTAGATCAAGGTTTCAACTCTTAAATACGGTGAAAGTCATACTTTAATAACAAAATTGCCACAGTACCGCAATCAGCATGATGCAGGTGCCTCTCGCCTTCACTGGAAGGAATTCTGAGTACAGTGTTACCCTAAAAAGATACCAAATATTTGTTGCAAATAATGTCTTGGCTCTTAAATTGTCTGGTTCATGGTGCAGGATCAGTTCCGTCAATTTTGAATATCTGTTTACTATATGTGAAAAAAGTTCTATAGAGCCTTTCGTGGTTGCAGATAGATTTGCGCAAAGTCTGATAAACTCACGACTGAGGAGCTCCTCCGATGCCGAAGCCTACGAGGCCCCGCAGGACCAAGAGCCAACCGTACACTGGAGCAAAGGCACTCAGCAGGCCGTAGTACAGAGTCCAGCACATACAAAATGTCAGCCCCTGTTTACCACAGAGACAGAAGACACACAAGTTAAAAATGAGATAATGTACAAAAATCATCCAGTCATGTACTGTATAAAAAACTCAGATGTGAGACTCACTACTTTTCTGCCGTACTTGTCGGACACATTCCCCCATACAGGTGAACTAATCCCTGTCCCGACAAACACCACCTGAAGTAAAAAAAAACAACAACGTTTGCACAAATCACAAAATCAACAAGGTGTAGAACAGCACATTACTGAGAAGACCTAAAGGACCATTACCGATGTTATCAGAGCCACCTTATAGCTGGGCAGTCTCCACTCGCAGTGCAGCTGGGGGCCCAAGATGCTGAGAATCATCATCTCCATGGCGTCTCCTATCTGCACTCAGAAGCAAAGCGCCACATGATAGACATTCAGTGTCTGGAAATCAAAGCGAGGAATTTTGCGCATGTTGTAAGCTTTCTTACCCATGACAGTCCAGTGAGGAGAGAGATTTTCCACTGGAACTTTCCAAAGCCAACGGCCTCCAGTGCTTCATCTAGAGTAAAGGTTTCTGTAAAGGGACGAGTCAGTCACTGCAATTTCACTCTCGCTTCTGAAGAAATTCATGCAGAATCGTTCAAGAATCAAGCATAACTTGGTGGCGTTACTATTTAAACACATCTAAAAAAGATAGTCACATCACATAAAAAAAATGCAAAATAATGATGTTCAGATAATACTTTAGCTAGGAGCTGATTAGAGTTAATCAGGTGAAGGTGTTGCCAACAGGCTCCAGACCAGAACAGAAACTGAGGAGAGTTGTTGACTCAACTGCGGTCCATTATTATTAATAGTATCAGCTGATCTACATTTAGTACAGTGTTAATCTCTTCCTCTTGTTTTATGCAAATTGTCCCCTGTCTTTTCCTCACAAATCGATGCCCGGCCAGGACATCATCGAATTTTCAGGTTGCAAAAATTAGATACGTACTGTATATTTTTTTTATTTAAGGTCACCTTGATGATGTGTGTGTTTTTTTTCCACAAACATAGAAGACCACATAAAGAAAGATCAAAATCTGGATAAACTATAACTAATAGTGTTACACAAACCTTCAGTTTTATTAGATCCAGATGTGGATGCAGACTCTTTGCCTCGTGAGTCGACTCTTGCTGTGGCTATAGTGCAGATCTCAGCGTCTGTCCCCTGGTCCTCATCACTGTTACCAACAAAATTCACCTCACCCCTAAATGTCAGCACACCGAAAGTAGAAATTCAGGCATTATTAGGCATTACAGGTTGGATTTCATGTTTTTTTTTTTTAAAAAAAGGACATTTTCCTACGTGTGGATACACCTAGCCCCATGGCAACAGTCTGGTGTGTAAACACAACAGGATAGATTTATCTCAGGGTATAATTTCTTTTAGCATCACAAATGTCTACATGGGGAAAACACAAAAATGTTGTTTTACCTCAGTTCAGCATTTCTCCAACGCTTGTAATTGATCCTGGATGGTCTGCTCCAGTTGTCCATTTCAGTATCTTTGGGAGCTGTTACTTACAGTGGACAAACACACCGGTGTCGCTGTCAAACCTGCTAGTCAAGTCACTTCAGGTTTCAGTGAGACACCCAATCAGAGGACAATACCTTGATGGAAGAAAGGGGAGGAGTTGCAACAGGAAACAAAGGTGCTATTTCAGGGCTGAATGGCTGAGGCTTTATGGGTTAGCCCTTGACTATAGCAAAACAGGTCATACAGGTCATATTTATTTCAACATTCCCTCTATATGACCAGACTCATTAGATAATAAGTAGGAATAATAAGATTAAAAACAGTGAAACAACACTTACATATTTCAGCCTTAAAACTTTGTCTTCCTTAATTTTCTTAGGAGTATAAAGTAAAAATAAACTGTTCTTAAGATGAAGTCAATAGGGTGATTAAAACACAACAAACACTAAGCCAGTTTTTTTTAAAAATATATTCTTTTTAATATTGTCAATAATTAAATTACAAACTAAAATATAAGCAGCCGAGTTAAAGCTGACAGTAATAATCCCACTTCATCCCCTTAATCGAGTCTTTTAGCTTATGTTCTTATCCACTGAGACTGAAAATACATGCAACAGTAGAATTAGTTTAATTAATTAATCATCAAAATGTAAAGCAAACAGAAAGAGGGTGTGTACAGTATGTCAGTGTGCTTACACCCTTCCTGTGACCACGGAAAGATCCTATATGAGTGTACAAAGTGTTTAAAATGTTGTTAGAAGAAAAAAGGGATGTGAGAAAAGGTTTAAGGTTTCAGCAAGAAGAAGGTGTAGCCTACAGTTACAGGCACATTTTATATCAGCGCTGTTGTTCAGTAGCTGTGTGACTGATGGTCCTGCAGCAGGTGTGACGTCCTTTAGTTCATCAATGTCCAAAAACATGAAATCAAACAAACATTACCTTATACTAGGTTAATGTGAGCTAATGGAGTAATTGTTATAGCCTGTGGCTAACAGCAGGTTGTGCTCTCATGCTGCTGGTGTTGTTGGTGACAGTTGGTCAAAAAGCCAGAGGGCTCAGGATGTAAAAACTGCCATTGTCAGAGGTAGACCTTCTCGAGTTCATAGTTCTGTATTTTTAGGTCATATTCACACACCCAAAAGTGTTAATTTCACTGTCTAAAGCCTATTTTACGTTTCCTCAGAGGCCACATGACAGGAAGGAATTCAGTTAGGACCTGGTAGTCTCTCTAAAAATAAATAAATAAATAAATAAATATATATATATATATATATATATATATATATATATATATATATATATATATATATATATATATATATATATATATAATAACAACATCTTCTTTCTGTGTTAACTCACTAGACTCAGACTTTATGAGGGTTAGTTTGACTTCAGTATGTGGTTCAGGCCTGCTGCTCCTCTGACACTGGGCTCTGGATTACCTACAGTACCACAGACAAGTTTCAGTTCTCTGTAAAGTGATTTTCACACAGTAAATTGAAATGAACTAAAACTGCAACAATTAGTTGAATAATTAATCTAACTATCCAACTATCTTGATAATCGACTAATGAATTTGAGTATATTTTTTTATGAAAAAATGCCCAAATTCTCTTGAACCAATTTCTTAAATGTTCTCTCTATGACAGTAAACTGAATATCTTTGGGTTGTGGACTTTTCGTTGGTACAACACAAGATGTTTTAAGTTGCATCTTGGGTTTAGGGGAATAGTGATCAGCATTTTCTGACATTTTATTGACCAAAATGACTAAGGGATTAATTGAGAAAACAACTGACAGATTAGGCAAAAATAATCATTAGTTGCAGCCCTTAAAATGAACTGAAACCGGTCAGTGCCTAAAAAGTAAAAAAACACATTAAAATACCTGACAAAGGCATACTTTAGAAAATGGAATAAGGAGTACAGCAGTGAATGCGTTCATAAATTTCAGAAGCACTGGTACAACGCCCAAGGTCACATGTTGCATGACCTTTTCAAAACTCATTATCAGCAGTGTAATGTCCTGATAGCCCAGCTATCAACTGATATATCACGTAAAATACCACAAAATTACATCTAAAAAAACTCACTTAAATTGTAGAGTTGGAACTGAGTATTTACTGCTACACTAAGAATATCTTCTCATATGAGGGAACTGTATGTGACTATTGCGTCTCTCTGCCCCCCTGCAGTGAATAAGGCCAACCTGAAAATAAAACCTGTAGAAAAGTAGGACACTGTTAGGGACATGCTGAGGCTGCTGCATTATGGGACGGTCATAAATACAGGTAGAATATATAGCACATCCCTCCGTCCCCGCATCCTCTGGTCACATCAGCTGCTTAGCCAGACTCACACTGAATCTCACCAGAGCTTTTCTGATTTTACACAAAGAACTACAACATGGACTCAAAGGTAAGCGCTGCAATCTACATGATTAAAATCTAAATGCCAAAATATTGTAGTCCTATGAATTGAATTGCTTGTTGAAATCACAATTATTGTGCGATTTCTTCACTAAATGCACCACTTCTGAAACTAATAGTCTCACAGTTCGTTTTGGCCTCCAGAGCTTTGTCCCGGCGACAGCAATCTGTTTGCTCAAATGAATCAGTTGAAAGTTTAGTTTTTTGGAACTAATTTAGCTTGTGAATATTTATTTGGACATGTAGTTGATCACAGTAGTGGATCCAATGTGCCCTTCACCTTGTTAGTAACAAGATTGCAATAGACCATATTATTTACCTCTTATCAGTGGTTGACATTTGGGGATGTGTGTGTTCCTGTGTGTGTGTGTGTGTGTGTGTGTGTGTGTGTGTACGTGCCATACCATACTGTCTCTGGTTTGATGAATAAAATATTAAGCATTTTTAATTACTCAGGTATATTATCACTGTAAACCCTCAGTGCAGAGAGGTGAGGCCATGCATGAAATTAATACAAAGGTGAACCATTATTTTTGTGTTATCATTAGGACTCAGTATCTGACCACAATAGTTATCAAGGATTGACTAAATTGTGTCCATTGTGGTGAAAATACTGAAAACTGACAGTTAACGCTCAAATTCTGAATCATCTTGACTTTCTATACATTTTCCAAATTTTATGTGATTTACAATATTGTTTCATCATACTTATATCACACCTTTATTATATTATACTGCATTTAATTTAGGAACCGTTATTTTATGGACTATTGTGTTAATACAACATTCAACTTTGACGCATTTGAAGAAAAAGTTGGGGTTTTTTTGTTTGTTTTTTTTGCATAAAGTGCGTTTATGCTCACAATAGGACCATAACTCAGAAATCAATGGCATGTACAATAAAATAAGAATTGGGAACAAAATAGCATGTGTGCAGGTGGTTCTTTTGACTGGATTGGCCATGGACCAGTCCTATAACCGCGGTTGTCCCCGAGTGAGTGAGTGACTGAGTGAGTGATAAGGTTTCACCATTGGTCGGCCGGCCGTACAGGCGTTTCCTCATTGGCTGTTGTTCTTTCGAAATGAATCAGCGCGAGATGACAGAAGCGGAGGACAGCAGCAGTTTCCTTCTCTTTGACGCTCTCAGCTCCGATGTTAAATGCAGCAAAGTCGGTTAAACTCCTGTTTAGACAGACACGTACCAGCGCCTCCTCCTTTACCGTCCAGGGTGATTCACTCTCCGGCTGCTGACAGCGCTGCCAGCCGGAGAGACGCTCCGCGGTGCGTAAATACCAGGACACAAGCTTCTTATTTCTCTGACGTTTTCACATCACAAACAATAAACAACAGCATTAAAACACGAGTCTTGCAGGTAAAACGTGCGACTCATGTAGGCTGTTATGTCAGTTTACTGTGGGGCAGCTGCTGCTTTGCAGGTGCGCTTGATTTGACTAACTGGGCGGAGATAAGCCTCCTGAATTTGCATCCAAAATGCTGTTTAAGCTTTCTTTTACAATTTCCACAGCACCCTCCATGTTCATCAACCAGGAAAGAGGCAGGAAAAAAAGGCGTATCCACAAGTAAAGCACCCCAAATATCCCCATCACTATGACAAAACACTCAATACAGAGTGAAAAACGAGAGACATCTGCAGTGAAACATATGAAAGAGCAGGGGGAGTTAACATATAATTAGAATAGTTAGAATTAAAATAAGTTCTCCTTCAATTCAAACATCCCAAGATATGAGTGGAAAGTATTGTTCTTACAACTGCATTCATAATCCTTTTTTGTTGACTCAAACGTTGCTTAACCATGTCATGTGATATACTACTTCAATACACATCAGGCCACTACAGAAAATAGCAGATGAACATTTAATATCCAGGTATTAACATAATAGACACTATCACTGACTATCCCTGTGACAAATTGGCCACAGTTTCACGCATTGACCATACACGGTCCAGCCATATACTAGGTTTTGACCTATAGTCTTGTTTATTTCTTAGTGCAGATTTTTGTTACCCAACACCTGCAAAGAATGTATAGATGTAAATGTGCCTTGTGGTGAATGACAAACACTTGTAAATATTATTCTGATATGTTGTGTTTTCATGAGAGCTTAAATGATATTCAGCATGAACAGTAATCAGTAATAAAGGAACTTTGTTTTCAATGGATGCGCTGTAAATTAGTAAGTGTCACTGTGTGTGTGTCTGTGTGAGTGTTTGGGCTCTTATTCTAAAAGCAGTGGTCTTTTTTAAAGATTGAGTGGATCCTAGAAATTAATCAGTATTTGCATAATGGGTTACATTACATTAATGACGATTTTTCCAATGTGCTTCTCTCACCTTGTGTTTTGGCCTCTTCAGGCAGTAATGTAAGATGCCTTTGTTGATGCTTACAGGAAGCACAATGTTAAATTTTAAACAGAGGGCAACATTACGCCACCCGCAGACATGTCACAGTTGACCCACAAGAAGAAGCTGAGATAAAAGATGTAATTTTTATAAAATAGCAAAATGTATTTTAAATATTTTCGGCAATTTGGTTATGTTCCTAACAGCTGATAGAAAATATACTAGTCTATAATCAATCAGTATATGTTATAGTATATTCAAATCAATTTTCATTAAAATTTTTATTCAAGTTTTATTTTAAAGCTACTCTATGTTGCTGATATTAATTATAGGAGTATATTTGGTTTGAATTTGTAATTTTTGACCACAATTTTTAGATGCGAAGAATCTTCAGTATTTTAATCCCAAACAGGTCGGATCATTCTGGCTCTGATGAGCAGTTAGTAATTAGTTTGAAATGCATCTGCCTAATCAAAGATCAGTAATTGAATACCTGTGCTGTAATTTTGTGGCGAGGAGGGTGAGGATGGGTCTCTGGGAGGATAGAGTTTCTACATCCTTGTATTACATACCTGCACACACACATACACACACACACACACACACACACACACACACACACACGCACACACACTCGCTTCCTTAAACACATAGTGTAGCTGTTCAACACTCAGGTGAAGCGCTGAATGAACATTTGCTGCCTGGGCTCCATGAATGTTTAACAACCCTGGTGCCTCCAGAGCCACATAACTCATTACTGCCTCACTACCTACAATGCAGGGACACCAGTCCAACAGGAAGCAGCAGTGCCACCCTCCTCCTCCCCCTCTTCAGCCTCTCTGTCCCAGGCCGTGGTACCGGGCCTGCTCCGAACCAGTATATGAGAAGCCGATGCAAACCTGAGCAGCAGAGGAGAAAGTGGCAAGAGTAGTTTATTGGTGAAATATCTTTGCTGACCTACAGAGGCTCCACTATGGGAGAACTTCTCAACAACTAAAACTCAGACTATATCTGTCTGAGTTGTAAACCTGAGGACTGTAGTTCAAAATAATTTGGATTTATCAGGTTCATCACACAAGACTGATCCAACCATGACGCACATGGCTCTGGAAGTAAAGGAGGTAATTATTGGCTGTAGTTTCATTGTGTGTCATTGTATGTAAAGCCATTTTTTGTAGATTTTCCTGTGATTTTAACATCTTTCAAATAATTCTGATGACATCATTTTATTTGTTTGTAAAAAAGAAATGTTTATATGGGTGAAAATTTGATTTGCTTTTAGCCCATTAATCCATCAGGTCAGATCACACTGAGTGACTACCACTGAGGGGTGCCAAAGTCAGAAACGTCAATATGTACAGTAGCAGCTTTAAAGCTGCACTTATCAATATTTTTATATTAACAATTAATTGAATGACAATGTGCAATGTGAAAGGTGTGGCTCATACTGATCATCTGACTTCAGTAACTGTCAGCTCATTGTTTTGTTTTTACGGCCGGTAACTTTACTGTTTTGGTTCACTCTGACTGTTCTCATCAGTGTTGTTTCCAGCAGCAGCGGGCAGCTGTTTCCAGAGAAAAGGCTCTGATGAACCCTTTATGTTCTACTCACCCAGCACAAAACAGCAGGCAAACAAAGTTAGCAACTAGCTTGAGAACATTGTGGAGCATTAAGCAGCTTAAGATCCAGATATTTCCCTCAAAAGTTGGTGGAGTCCACAAAAGAGCTATAAGGAGTTATATTCAAGACTACCCATTGCCAAACCACAGTCCAGATTTTTTTTTTTAATTCTTACATATGAGGTGGCAGCTCAAAGAAGTTTACACCCATGTAGGGCTTATATTTGCCAGGCGGCCAGAAACACAACTCCAAATAAATGTTAATGTTGCTCCATGTCTGCTGAATGTGGAAATAAACAATTGTTTGCTAACTTTATTATCTAAAAGATGATAATTTTGTGTTTTTGCCCTATTTCCACAGCCCCCAATTGGCCAAAAAATCAGTCAATGCTGCTTTAAACTTGCATTAACCGATTTCATGGCCACTTGGGGGAAACAAGAAGTGAACACAACACCAACATATAACCTTTTAGACAACCAGCAATTACAGAGCAACATTATCATTAATTTGGAGTTGAGTTTCAGTCCACCTAATGTAAGTCCAATATTCACTTTTCTTTAGCTCTGTTTTTTGGTCTCAATCAACTCCTGAGGGGAATATTTGGCTCTTTAGCTGCTAAATGCTCCACTATGTTCACCAGCTAGGTGCTAAATGTGTCTGTTTGCCAATTGGTACTGAGCAGGTAATGTACAGTAGAGCTTTTCCTCTTGAAACAGCTGCCTGCTGTGGCTGAAAACGACACTAGTGAGCAGTGAGAGTGAACCAAAACAGTAGTTGCAGCCGGACAGCTAAACAATGAGCTGAAACTCGGTATAATCTCTGTAAAGCCGAGAGCAGCTGCAGAGTCGGGTGATAATTTTCTGTAGGTTAATCACTATGGGCGGTGCCTTTGACATTACACACTGTCATTTGATACATTTTTATCACAAAAAATATTGATTATAGCCACAACTTAAGGCTAACTTATTTTTACTGTTCACATGGATGCAACACATTTTGTGTCTATTAGCCAATCAGGATAACCAGCTTGCATCATGGTATGACTGTGTGAAACTGTAGCAACAGAGGAGGTACTCTACTCTACTGGTGCGATGGAGGTCTGTGATGGTCAGGTTTCTCTAGACACCTGGAGCCCCCTAAATGTGTGTTGCCCTGGGTGATGTATGGTGTCAGTCAATGGCCCACGAGGAGTGCTATCTCTTTCAGGAGCCTAACTGCCACTTTGTGGCTACGTAACAGGATCCTGCACCATACTGGATAGACAGGGACAATGGAGCGCCCTCTCGGGTGATGGTCTCCGGCTCAGATAGACTTTCCTCTTCCACTGTAGCCTGACATCAAAATTTGATGTTTGCTGTGGTTGTGCATTTTGGACTTTTGTGTATTACCTTGTACACGTGACTGTGTTTTATTTATGGGGTTAACTCTATGTTTATGTTGTTGCCATAAAGTCTTCAAGGCACTCTGCACTGTCAAGTTTACATGAGATGAAAATGCTGTCAAGAAGAGTCACCTCTTATCTTGTGGCTCTTTGCTTTAGCATAATTGTCCATCCTCTTACAGCATAGTGTTGTTTTACCATCTGCCAGGTGTTCAGTAGGGGTCACGTTTCCTTTGAATGGCAGAAAATCTCTGCCCAGCGCTCAGTGCCCAGCCAGCAGCCTGCTCACAAAGACGTCCGCAGTGTGCCAACAACAGAAAGGACTAGCTGCTTGCTGCTTTTTAGGAAATGTCTGATTTTGCTGCAATACATGTTGGGCGTTGACAACAAAACTCAGGTCAGAAGGTGTTTTTCAGAATTGGAGTTACTTACTGACAATGACAATGTAAGCCAGAGACTTTCTCTGCTTCTAGTTTTATTACTCTTGTAATGTTTTTTGGGGGGGAGGGAATGTAGATATTAAGTATGTTTAGAAAGGCTCTCAATTTCTCAGATTATACTATCACTACTGGTTGTTGGTGTTCTCTCCTTTTTTGTTTAACATTTGATGAATTTGCCTCTCAGGTAAATCTGTATTGTGTTTGGGCCACTAAGTGTAAAACTGACTGTGTCATTTGATTTGTACATATTGTATATACAGTAAAATCAAATTTTCTGTCATTTTAAATGACATTCTTTGTCTTTTCAATATGTGAAACATTTTAAAACACTATAAGAAAAATGCTTTAAGTGGGCACAATAAAGCTCAAATTAATATTTATGAAATTACAGTGTGAGTTACAACATGCAGTGAATGTTTAAGTATTCACACATAGTTTTCACATAAAATAATCATGTGGAATAAAAAGAGTCTTTTTTCTGGCATGGCCTCCAGTCATGAAGCCAAATAGTAATATTCTGTTAAAGTGGTTGTGATCATGGGTGTTTAGTTGAGTTTTGTCTTCAGCATCATTTGATCAGTAAGTTCTTGTTTTTCTCCCTTGATTCATTTTTCTTTTTTCAAATGTATCAGTCGTGCAAACTAATATTTAGAGGTTTGCTGTAAATAATTAAAAATGTGTGTGTGTGAAAAAAACAGACTATTCTAGTTCTCTTTTTTAAAATGAATAAGGAGGAGGACAACTGAAATTAATTACTAAAATATTCCTTCCTGTGATTTAGATTTGAAATTAAAGTTTGAAATAATGACTCTGACAAAGTACAAACATTTCATACAGAAAATTGTGAGAAGTATTGACACAATAATGCAAGGATATTGTACGTATGTGCTCAGGCAACACATCTAACATATCTCTACAAACACAAAAAACAACACACACACACACACACTCACAAATACATTTTTAGAATGAGATTTGCTTCCTTCGTGGTACATTCACTACATTATTAATGGTTTCCTATTGAAGGAAGTAGAGACTGTAATCTATCAGTGTTTCCTGTCATTCCGCTGTCCTTTCCCCTCAATAAAACCAGATGTTTAGTTGTGAAAAAGGTACTGAGGCACACACATCAGGGACCTTCAGGGTAGGTAACTTTTTTGCACTTTTTCCTGGAAAAACTTTGTTGAACATTTTAATGATCATATGCGGGTTTCAGGATGTGATTTATTGTGACATTTTGCAGTAAATTTCTGCTGGTTCAGTAGAACAACAGCTTGTTTTACTGGAGAAGGATCTGTGAGTGTCAGTTACTCCAACTTGGGGACCGCTCAATTTGGCAGTGATGAGAGCCAAACTACTGAAGCATAATACTGGGTGGCTCTTTCATAGCATCGTAATTAAAGTGCATTGAGTTTTCCGATTATTTTACCTGGCACATCTTCAGTTGTGCTTTTAAGTAGCAGAACATCTTCTGTGTTTATGCATAATGAACATAATTACTTCTGCATTATTTACTTCAGTTAAGTTTATATTTGTGTCACTGACTGTTGAAGCCTGTAGTGAATTGTCATTTAAAAAAGTGTAGGTGGAGTATTTGGTGTTTTCTCTGTCCTTGCCACATACGTGACTGATGGCTCTTTAGGGAACACAGAAACAGATTAGATAGTGCCGGCTGAATTTATATTTATCATGAGCATAAAGGATGTAGCCAAGGCCACCAACTGTTCTGACTACAAGTCACAGATAGAGAAAAACAGGCAGGAAATGAGTTCCCCTTTTGGGAAATATATATATTCTAGGTTGTCCATATTGGGGCCATATGTGTGTATGTGTTCATGGGTGGTGACAACCTCAACAAAAACAGATAACCTTTGAGGAAAACAGGACACGAAGGACCGGACATATAGGCCCGGTCTTAACAGAGGGGAGAACTGGGCCAAAAATAAGAAAAATGTCATAGAGAGCGATTAATTGTATCATCAAAGTCTCATGAAATGCATAAAACAGTTTTTTCATGTTACATACTTCTGTTTTGATGCCTTGTCACTTGTTTACTTGCCATGTCACTTATGTGTTCCTGCTCGGGCGCAGAGCCTGGATGAGCGGTGTAACCGGATCCTGAGGAACATGGAGGCCTCCCTGACAGCCCGGGATCGCGTGGGCATCCAGGATTTTGTTCTCCTGGACGCCTACACAAGTGAAAGTGCCTTCCTGGACAACCTGAGGAAACGCTTCCATGAGAATCTCATTTACGTGAGTCCTTCCTGTGTGCGGTGTCATTCTGGATAACCAACTGCGCTTTTTCTCTTACTCTAATTAAACCTCGACCTTCAACCCAACAAGGTTCCTAATGCTGTGTTCCCTTCTGCTGAATCTGGCACCTTGTGTTGCTGAAACAGCAGCTCCTGTTCTTTTCGTTTGCAGAGTGAGCACTCTAAAGGTCACCGCTGTCTGTGAGGTCATGACAAGTGATTAACCAAACTTATTGCTTTTGAGAAGGACAAAATTACTTATCAGTGGAGTGATACATAGATACCACACTGCAGGAAGCGTTATTTTAATGCCATATAATGTTGAAGAAAAAACATGATTTATGAAATAACAGGCCAGAAAGCTCATGTGAAAGAGGTGATGACCATGACTTGCTTTTCTTGTCTTTCTCTGCAGACCTACATAGGGACGCTCCTGGTGTCAGTCAACCCGTATAAAGAGATAGACATCTACAGCAAGAAGCAAATGGATACCTACATGGGTGTAAACTTCTTTGAGCTGCCACCTCATATGTAAGAATTAAAAAAAAAATCTGGACTGTGGTTTGGCAATGGGTAGTCTTGAAAAATGTTGCTTATGCAGGAGTGTTGAATGCTACATTGTGTTCAGGACAAACATGTAGACGTTGCGAGATGCCAAAAGTCAAAGTCTGAATTTTAAAAGCAGACTGAATTTGACCCATCACTGTCCTTTCAGTTATGCGCTGGCGGACAATGTCTTCCGCACCATGCTGTCTGAGTTCAACAACCATTTCATCCTGATCTCGGGGGAGAGTGGGGCCGGCAAGACTGAGGCCTCCAAGAAAATCCTGCAATTCTATGCTGTCAGCTGTCCAAGTACCAAACTCCTGAACAACGTCCGAGACAGACTGCTTCTCTCCAATCCAGTGCTTGAGGTCAGTGTCATAAAAAGTGGATCTGTGTATTGTGTTAGCCCATTGTTAAATTTAATTTATTTTATACCTTCCAGGCTTTCGGAAATGCCAAAACCCTGAAGAATGACAACTCAAGCCGCTTTGGGAAATACATGGACATCCAGTTCGACCACCAGGTGGGCTGAAATAACCTCATTATTACTAGTGTGTATTACAATGTCAATATGAAGTTGGGTTATGGATTACCTTTCTCCCTCAGGGTGGTGCAGTTGGTGGTCACATTCTCAGTTACTTGCTGGAGAAGTCACGCGTGGTCCACCAGAACCACGGAGAGAGAAACTTCCACATCTTTTACCAGCTGGTGGAGGGCGGAGAGGAAGATCTGCTACGCTGGCTTGGCCTGGAGAGGAACTGCCAACACTACAGTTACCTGGTGCAGGTCAGTGAAAAAGCACTTTTTTTTTTACAAAATCTGGTGTAACAAAAACCTTCAAAAATGTTCTTTGTTCTTTGTCTCCTCCAGGGTGATTGTGCCAAAGTGAGCTCTATCAATGATAAAAGTGATTGGAGGACAGTGCAGAAAGCCCTCTCTGTCATAGAGTTCAGTGAGACTGATATTGAGGTGAGGTTATACTGTACACATTAAAACCTTTATATAAAAACATACATGACACATTTTACTGGTGATTCATCAACTATTTCTCCCCGGGTGTAATGCAGCACCTGTTTGGAATTATTGCTAGCGTGCTCCACTTGGGAAACATCAAGTTTGAAGCAGATACTCGAGGATACGCCACTCTTAACGGCAACCAGGAGATGCACTGGGTGTCAAAGGTGAGAACCAAACAAATTCTTTTGTCTATCTTCATGTTATTTCCTGATGGAGATCGGGGAGAGAGAGTTGCTGTTGCATAACCAGTTTTGCTTTGCCTTGCTTTGCAGTTGCTGGGGATTCCTATTCAGGTGCTACAACAGGGCTTAACCCACAGGAAGATTGAAGCCAAAACCGAGGAGGTGACTTGATTGCTTTCGCTTAATTCATATAATAAAATATGTTATTTGTTATGCTGATTTTTTAAAATGATCTATCTTTTTCTGACATTAAAGGTGTTAAGTCCCTTCTCTGTGGATCACGCTGTATACGCCAGGGATGCCCTTGCCAAAGCCATCTATGGCCGCACTTTCAACTGGCTGGTCAACAAGATCAATGAATCATTAGCTAACCAGGTGAGCAAACAATATAGATGTACCTAAAAAAAGCAATTTGCTCTCTTTTTAATCTTGACCAGCCAGACCTGTCTCATCAATCTCATAGAAAAGTGGGATAACAAGAGTTTAGTAAACCTTTAAGAAGTCATATGAGTGATTGTGGGTTTGAAAACATCCAAATCTGGAAACAGCACATCTGGCTAATATTTTCTTTGGGCTACCTTTCTCTATGTAATGTAATTTCATTGTTTTGAAGTAACACTATGAGCTTGAATTTCGCAGGAGAGGCCTGGCTACACAAGATTGCTCCATATCTAGTCTATAGCACATAATCCATGTACAGTTAAAAACCAGAATGCATGATGTCTGGGTAAATTTTATTTAGGATTCCTCCAGGAAGACAGTAATTGGTCTACTGGACATCTATGGGTTCGAGGTTTTCAATGTGAACAGGTGAGAACACATACAGATGAATTGGTTCTTCAACGGTGAAATGAAGTGTGAAATGAAGAATCCGGAGCTGACGGCACCTGTGGTTTATTTTAGCTTTGAGCAGTTTTGCATCAACTACTGCAATGAGAAGCTGCAGCAGCTTTTCATCCAGCTGACCCTGAAGTCAGAGCAAGAGGAGTACGAGATGGAAGGGATTGAAGTAATAAACACTTTTATTACCAACTACATTTATGTCTCACAGCGCTATAAACAACACCAACATTATAATTCACTTTTGTCTTTCTCATTTTTTAATACACAGTGGGAACCAGTGCCATTTTTCAACAACAAGATAATCTGTGACCTTGTGGAGGAGAAACACAGAGGAATCATCTCATTATTGGTTAAGACATGATTGAGTTATGATTCTGCAAAAAGACAAACAATACTAAAACTGTTGAATTACTGATGCTTGTCCTCTCCTACAGGACGAGGAATGTTTACGTCCCGGAGAGGCCACAGATCTCACCTTCCTGGAAAAGATGGAGGAAAAGATAAGTGGTCACCCTCATTTTGTCACGTGAGTTCTACGCTTCTGCTTTACAGTAAATGCACATTACATGCACATGGCGAAGGAATATGACCCAGCAGCCAGACCTGCTAGAAACACTCATATAATAGACACTAATCTTTACAAACTTTTCCCCTCCTGCAGACATAAACTTGCAGATCAGAAAACAAGGAAAACACTGGGCAGAGGAGACTTCCGCCTCTTACACTATGCTGGCGAGGTTACATACTGTGTAATTGGTGAGATATAGCTTCAACACTGAAATATTGTCTCTTGTATATTCATTAACACACACTTGAACCTGAAATACCGCCATATTTTTTGTGCAAGCTAAATAATATGTGGCTGTCTCTAATTAAATTAGAGTTTTTCTTCTAAACTTTCAGGATTCTTGGACAAAAACAATGATCTCCTGTATCGAAATGGAAAAGAGGTAATTTTGTTTCATTTTGATTGGATGATGATTCCTAGAAAATTAAAAAATTTATAATTTGATTGATTGTTTTATACATTGCCTGTCACAGACATAGATGCAACATCTCCTACATATCTATAGTCATGTATCTATTTTTTTATCCTTGAAGAAAGTAAATAGTAATGAGAATTAAGTTGTATAACTGCTAATTACTATTTCACATTAAATTATTATTTACGGGATATATTACTATAATGACGGGTGGTCAACAGTTTTCCTGTTCTTTTTAAGGTCATGCGACAGTCCAAAAATGCTATTATCAAACATTGTTTTCCTTCAACTGAACCAGACAGCAAGAGGAGACCAGAAACTGTAAGAAATTATTCAAATGATGATGCTCAATGACTCATTGATTTTATTATTTACATAACTACTATACACAAACTGTCAATACTCAAATCCCAGCCATTTTCCTGTGTCTCCTCAGGTGGTGACTCAGTTTAAGAGCAGTCTGGTGGGTTTGACCGAGATCTTAATGTCCAAAGAGCCTTGGTACGTCCGCTGCATTAAACCCAATGAAGCCAAACAGCCAGGTGAGGTCTTGTGTCCTAAACATCCTCCATTTCTGTAAAGATATTAGAGCTTCAGCCAAGCTTTGTAGCATAATATATAGTCTACATGTATGTTCAGCCTATACTCAGTGAGCACATGTAGAACAGAAGCACTGCTGTGTCTCCTGCAGGACGCTTTGATGACGTGTTGGTGAGACATCAGGTGAAATACCTGGGGCTGATGGAGCACCTGAGGGTCAGGCGTGCTGGGTTTGCTTACCGCCGCAAATATGAGATCTTCCTCCAGAGGTAGCTAATCAAAAATCCCAATGCACAAGAAATTACTTTTTCTTGCAGAAGACGTTTGGCACACTCTCATTTTTGCCATGGACACATTCACTGCTGGTGTTAGTCTAAACTATAAAGCTGTGTGTGAGCGTGTGGTCTTCTTCTTCTTGTGCTCAGGTACAAGCCTCTGTGTCCAGACACCTGGCCCAACTGGAAAGGTACTGCTGCAGAAGGTGTGCGGTGCCTGATCAAACACCTGGGCTACAAGTCTGATGAGTACAAGATGGGCAGGTAGGCAGATGTTAATGGACGGGTGTCATATGGGTGCTGGTTCACCTGGAATAGATTCCAGTCTCATTGTCTCATTGTTTGTCTCTTTCCCTCAAGGACAAAAATTTTCATCCGCCACCCCAGAACTCTATTTGCAACTGAGGATGCTTTTCAGGTCTGCAAACACAAGCTAGGTGAGACATGGCTCTGTCAATTCAATTGTAGTAACATAATGAAACTTCTGATGATTAACTAGTTCACTGTCATTGTTGCAGCAACAAGGATTCAGGCCAAGTACAAAGGCTACAGGGTGAAAGGAGACTTCATCAAGCAGCGAGAGGCCGGTTAGTGTTAAAATGCACACAAGTTTGTTTAAAGGCAAAAAGCTTTCTCCTGACTCCATGGCGGTATATTTAAGATATTACTTTTTATTACCTTGCATTATTTAAACAGCCACTAAGATTGAGAACTGCTGGAGAGGTCTGCTGGCTAGAAAGGAGAGAGAAAAGAGGGCATGGGCTGTCAAGGTCATCAAGAAGTAAGTTAAGAGATGAGAGGTGGCAATGAGATATGATTTTGATGGTAATGGGAACGATGGCTGTGAGAGAATGAGCTTACCTGTCTGTTGATCTGTTCTAGGTTCATTAAAGGTTTCATGACCAGAAATCAGCCAGCCTGTGTTGACAACAGTGAGTACCTGGCGTATGTAAGGCAAAACTACCTCACTCGGCTGAGGGAAAACCTTCCCAAAACAGTCCTGGAAAAGGACTCTTGGCTAACCCCTCCGCCTATAATGAAAGAGGTGTGTGACGCTTTCTTTTCTCACAAACTGCTTCCACAAGACTGCATGCTTGTTGGGCTCATGTTGGTACTTTTGGTAATACCTGCGCCCTGTAAAAGTGTAAAATCAAACAGCTCATGTAAAATCTTTTGTAGGCGTCCCAGCTTCTGAAGAAACTCTACATTCGCATCATGGTACAGAAGTATGTTCGAGGAATCACTCCACAGAGGAAAGCACAGGTACAATGCACTGTCTTTCACACACAAAGTTACAAACATTAGTGTAGGAATCACAATACATCCAATCCATTTAAATTCATTTTGGAGGTAGTTTGAGGGCAATGCTTCAGTGCCAGATACATTTCTCTCAGGAAGTTTATCTTATCTCATCTTACTCTTTGTTTTCATATTATCTCTGTTTCCAGCTTCTGTTAAAAGTACAGACCAGCTCCATGTTCAAAGGAAAAAAAGAAAACTACCCCTTCAGTGTGTGCAGACCATTCATGGACACCAGGATAGGAAAGACCCCAGGATTATTTTCTTATCATTAAGTCTTATGAGGAAAATTACATTATCATAATAATATATTGTATGTTTTTTCTATTAAGGTGTGGAAGACATAAGTATCAAAGTACTTCAGATGATTCGGCATGAGCACATCAAGGTAAACTAACATTGGACCTTGCTTAGCATCTTTGTCATCTTTTTTATCCACCCTGACCTTGTTTATTTCCCTCCCACAGTACAGCGTGCCAGTGGTGAAGTACGACAGGAATGGGTTCAGGCCTCGTCTCCGGCAGCTCATCTTCACCCAGGAAGCTGTCTACCTGGTTGAAGAGGCCAAGATCAAGCAGCGGATAGATTACACTTCTCTGAAAGGTAAGGAGTGAGATAACAAGATAGAATATCATTATCTGTAAGGAAAGCCATACACACATTTGAAACTTGCTGCTGTAGTCACATGTGATTTAAGCTTTAAAGATGACTCCTTTACAGGTGTGTCGGTCAGCAACCTGAGTGACAACTTCCTGATCCTTCATGTCATATGCGATGACATCAAGCAAAAGGTAGATGGATCAACAAACTGTTGTCTACAGCGTCAGTGTTTTGTCTTTTTTAATCTCTAAATCACCATATCTAATGTGAAGGAACTGATGGAGAGCTGGTTAACCCAAACTGAAGAAGTTTTCAGGAGACCAGGATGTCTTACGCAGGAACATTTACTTAAGGAGATCAAGGAGAACAGAGTTAACAGTACAAGTGAAATCACTGAGTAATGCCACTCAATTCTGCTGGTCTACTTCGAGACATGGAGTATTTAAAGCCTTCACCAAATTCTTACCATACTATGTGTCCAAATAAGGTTATTCTTTAGCCATCTATGCCTCTATTGGATATTGAACTATAGACACTTTACTATAGACAGTTAACTGAAGTCATGTAGACTGTGCATAGGTCACATGCAATACATTTTTAGAGGAGACCAGTCTGACTGTCTCTCAAAACACAGCATATCTCTACCAGACCTTGGTTACCATGGGAGACAGCAAGCCTTATCAGGCAGAGAGATGAACCGCTCTGAAAGAAACAGGTCATGACCTACTGCTCCTAGAATTGCAGATGATCAGAGAATGACCCGGGGAACACTGTGTCATTTTACCTTTAGGTAAAAAGGGAAATTATTCCCCCACATCTAACATTTGCAGGACTGATAACTTTTGTTCTTTCAGGGAGATCTGGTTCTGCAGTGTGACTACCTGTTTGAGGCCTTGACTAAGCTGTGTGTTATTGCCAACAAGCAGAACTACATCAAAGTGGTCCAGGGCAGGTAGAGAGTCTGGATTGTATATAGCAATATATAAAAAAATTAAATAAATATTTAAATTAGGAGTAAAACCCACATTGATCCTAATCGAGTGAAAACATGTTATTGTCATGTGCAGTGTGCGGTTTGACATCCAGCCTGGCAGAGAGGGGTTTGTTGACTTCAAGAGTGGTCAGGAGTCAATGGTCTACAGGGCAAAGAACGGCCATTTGATGGTGGTGAGTGTTGAGGGATCAGGTTAAGACAATGACGAATTGTTATTCATTTTAACAACTGACTAAGATCTTTTTTTTCTTTAGGAATCGACAAGAACAAAGTCCAGATGATGACGCCAGTGATTCGGGATGTTGCTCCTCTCTGTCTCAGAGCTGCAAAGTTTAGTAACAGCCATGCTTTCTCTGGCTGTTGCCAATAACTTGGGTTTTATGTCAGCTGATTTTTACTTTTTGCATCTTTATGATAATGTTACACAATGAAGTATATGTTATTTTCACACCATTACTGCCAATACTTTAGTTTTAGAGAGTGGACAACATGCTCAGAGCAGAGCCTCGCCAGAATATCAGTGGGTCTGCTTGCTCCTAATGTCTACAATATATATCACCCCTGTGTGTATTAAACAGTCCACCTCAGATTCATGCACATATACTGCACCAATATTAATATTAACAGAAGCACTTGTAATCATTTTTAAGTAAATGTACTGTACCTGAAATCCTGTCTGGATGTTAGCAATAAAGAAAAACATTAACGTGTGAAGCCATGAATGTAACAATGTTTATAATACCTCACCCATGTTTACCTTTACATTAAAACATGTTAAACCATGATACCACTTCTGTGAAATATCCATATCTCTTGGAAATTAGTTGAAAACACACCAACACATTTCATATGGATGCTTGACAATCACTGAAGCACTGTGATGATTCCCAAGGCAGCAGCTCCTCCCACTGGTCTACTGTTGGCCCTACAGGTCTCCATCTCAGCATCTCAGGGAATGTTTTTATCAGCACTTTCAATTAGTCATGCAGAGAATGAAATTTGCACACACCGTCATCTTTAAAGTCACATCATGATGCCAGAGGCGAAATAAGCACATGATACACAAGACTGTCATCAGTCAAAGCTGTATGTTGACAGTAGTTTACCATGTTGGCATATTAACATTAGCATATCAATATGCACAAAGTTTCACACTCATAACTCAGATTTTTATTTCATTTTATTCCTAATCCTATGAATCAATGTTTGGCACATATTGTCCTCTTCAGGACAAGATGGCATTATTATCAAATGCATCACAATTACAGATGTGCAGGTCTTCTCCCATCTCAAATGTCAACCTTTAGTTCAAGAGTTCAACATGCTCAAAGTTAGCATTTTAACATGCTAAAGTACATGCTTGCCTAGCATATTAGTTTTATATTATTGTACACTGATACAATATGTTTTATTGAGCTGTTATCTCCAAAAGTAGTGTCTTGATAAATTGGATTTGTGTCTAAATGTGATAAGTATGAGCCAGGATGAGGTTCTGATATACAATCTACACTAACAAACTCAAAGGTCAAAGGTGATCATGTGAGGGTAAATAAAAGTTTGTTACCCTAATGACGTCTGGTTGATGATTAAACAGATGCTTGTAAAAGCCTGTGATCAAAGGGCCAAGGTTTCAAAAAATGCTGAGTATATCTACTCGTGATAGTAGTAGTAGAAGCAGCTAAGCGTGTGAAACGTATACTCTGTCATGATGGAAAGATTCACAGCAGTAATATTTGTCCTGCTGGTTTCATCTATCTGCAGCACATTAGGTAAGTACCTGCACACTTCTAAATATAATCTTGAACAAAAACATTATGAAAATGAGTATAAATTTAACATGCATTGTAAACCATCTTTGACATTTTGAGAAATATCCTTGTTTTCTGCCTCTAGCTAGACGAGAGGATCAACGTAATTTCTATGTGTGTAGAGCAGAGATGCATAAAGAATGAATCCAGAAGTAAACAGTTAACTAAGGTTGCAGGAAATAGTCTTTAAATCAAAGCACTAAACAGATTGTAAATGTTAAGAGACAAGTGAATTGTGAGGCGGAACATAAAATAAAGACATAAAGACAGTAAATTGAATGACAAAAAGTAAAAAGTATATTTAAGTTTCGATTATCTTTTTATATTTTAAAGACAGAATAATGAAATGTAATAATTTGCAAATTAAATAGCTTAAAATATTTGCATTCATCATTAACTGTAACATTTTGTACATTTTTTATCTCTCAATTATTGTATATTCTATCCTTTTTTTCTAACAGGACAGACATGTGAGGGAAACTGTGGGGAAAAATTAGATTCATGTTCGTGCCACTCAACATGCACATCTCTGAAGAACTGCTGTGTCGACTATAAAGACTTCTGTGTTGCAATCTTTCCATATTCTGGGTCCATTTTTGGTGGGGCAGATTTTGTTATCCTTGATGCAAGTTTCAATAAAAGCTCCCACATTGTATGCAGGTAAGACTTGCTTTTACACCTCAGTGCTTACAGGTTCCTAAACCGGACCTGGTTATACATTTGATTGATTGATGGTGTTTAAGAGAAATACACTGGCTCATTTGTAACACTTGACAAAAAAACAAAAACCTTCATGGTCCATTTCAACTCTTCTAGCTTTTGAACTTACAGCAGCATCTTGTGGTCTTCTTTTTTTGTTAAACTACCGTTTCCAAGGTCAAGAAAGAAGTGTTAAACACTCAAGTATAACACTTGTTTCAACATTATACAGTTGAAGTACTTATCTTTTTTTTTTTTTTTTTTTTTTACAATGGCAGGTTCAACAATGATTTCAATACTATGGGGTATGTGGATGAAAACGGTCGAGGTCACTGTATCTCCCCACTACTGTATCAAACTGGATGGGTTCCTCTGCACATCTCCTCAGATAATGGCACAACTTTCAGTAGAGTTGGAGCCTGGCTATCAGGTACAATAATCCTTTATATCACTTATTCTTACAGTACGAGGGTGGTCAAAACAATTTCTTAGCTATCAATAACAATAATAATAATAATAATAACTGTATCTGTATAGCACCTTTCATACAAAAAATTGTAGCTCAAAGTTCTTTACAACAAAAGAAATTAAATGTACCAAGTGTTTCACATCAAGAAAGACATAAAGACATAAAATGAACATAAAAACATGTAAATGTACATAAGAGGGAAAATAAAACATTTTGGTAAAAGATAAAATAAAGGAATAGGAATAGTGATGAATATCCTGGTGGTCGATATAATGTAATGATAAGTACTGATAATTCTGCTTTGAGTTCCAGAGTAAGATATTCAAATGACGTAAATTCACCCAAGTCAATGTCATCACACACAAACTGTGTAGAGAAAATGGCTGCAATCCCTCCTCCTTTCCTATTTTGTCTGACTGACTGATAGAAATTATAGTTTGGAGGTTAAGCCTTTATCAGTGTTGCTACACCAGTAGTGCTGTTTGACCAGGTCTCAACTAAAAACATACAGTCCAAATTCTTTTCAATATACCATTTTCTTCAATTTGGTGGTGAAACTACATTAATATATGATTTATTTGATTCAAATGTCTTGCAATAGTACACACTGGCAAGTTCGATGCTAAGTTCAAGGCGATTCTGGACAACTCAACAAAATGGCAGTACTATGGTACACCGGGTGTTGGAGGCACTCTTGGGATGACTTGGAATACCTCTTTGGTCAAAGGGGAGAAGGTCAATATAGAGCTCTGGGGATATAGAGAGACAGGTAAGTACACCTGTACAAACACTTTTGAGATCACATGAATCTGTTAATTGGGGTAAACACTGAATTCTATAAATATTTCCTTGCAGGGGAGCCTTATTCAAACTCTTGGCAGGGCGAGTGGAAGTATCTGTACTCACTTGCAAAGGATCACCCAAACAACGGTTCCTTTAGCTTTTTACCCAAACCAGCAGAGAACGGCTTTTCAAGCTGGGAGCTTGGCGCCCTACGTGTCAGCTCCAGCGCCTACCCTGATGGCATATGGTATGTACAAATGCTTCCTGTAATATAGAGAAAGCATTTGAAAGATGATTATTCTTGCTATTCAATTATGGTTTCCCACAAATCCTCTAAAAATCAATGATAATACAAAATGATAATCTATGCCTGAACAATCTACTTCACCATGATGGAAAAACTCATGTAAAAATGTACAATTAATATGTAAAAAAAAGTTACAGCTACTACTTTTTGTCACATGTTTCATTTAGGAATGTACAAGCTGCATGGACAGAGGATCACGCTCTAGCCTGGCATCTGGAGCAGAAGTTCAGGGACAACTCAATGGTTTGGGCCCTGGACAAATGTTTAGCATGGGACCAGTTGGAAAATCAGCTGCCCAACTTCCTCAGTGAGATCATAGACTGCCCCTGCACTCTGGCTCAAGCGAGAGCAGATACAGGGAGGTTTCATGTAAGTGTGAAGAGTCACTCATTTAGATTAAGCTGCATTCACTTGAGACAGCCTTGAAGTAAATGTTTAATGACAAAGAATGACAAAGCAGAGGTGTGTCTGCATTTTTGTGTGTGGGCTGAAAGAGGCACATGGAGAGTCTCATGTGGGACCCAATCCTGTATTGAGAAGTACACACCTTGTACCTTTAGTTTACAGATTAATGACTCAGGCAAAGGCTTAAACAGAGAATGATAACTTCATTTTAAAAATAATATAAAGCTTAAATGTAATGTCTTAAATGAACAGAACAGAGATGTCATCAGAGTTTATAAAATTTATTTTATGTGCTTTCTAGATAAAAGTTTGGAATTATTTTATGTGTTTATTGAAGTTGGCAGTGGCTGTAGCGTTTTGCTAATCCTCACTGCTTATCTATTCAAAGTCAAGGAGAGGTCTCCCCTGATTACAGCATTTACACACAGTTTTTGCAAGCGGAACAAGTGTCATAATATATCTTATTGCCTCAATTCAATGGCGGGTGAGTCTCAAATACAGTGTTTGTATTGCATGTCTGCAGCTAGTGGATTAGTGTATTGTGAAGGGTTCACTGTGAAGTATTTGTAACTGTGTAACTGTGGTCAAATTGTTGACAAGCAAACTGAAAAACTGAGTGGCCATTTCCTTATCACAATTATGCCTCTGAACTGGAGTTAATACTATACATGAACAAAGAGAAGCAAATACTAGGCTGCTAAAGACGTCGTATCTCTCCCCTCAGACTGACTATGGCTGTGATATAGAGAAAGGGAGTGTGTGCACCTACCATCCTGGGAGTGTTCACTGTGTGAGGGCTATACAAGCCAGGTGAGTCCAGACAACTCTGTTAACATGCTGTAAGTGTTGTGTAACAACATTATATTCACATTTTTAAACATGCATTGACGCCATTAGCAATACATCAGCAACATATCTTCACATATTTTGTAGACTATGCCTATATAGTGCAAATTTCAGTGTCAGCAATAAATGTATGTGTAGTCATGTGTAAATAGTTGCAGCTTATAGTTAGTTTGGCTGAATCTGTGACATTGAGCAAAGAGAGGCAACCTCTAGTACCTGCTGTCAAGATTAATATGGAGTAGTATGTATACAGTACTCACTTTATATGAGCAAAACAAAAATATAAGATCTGCATTTTATGAAGCTGACTTTCCAGTGCTCTACTAATTTATCTAGCATATGTCATGAATATTTGCTCATGAAACATTTGTGTCTGACAACTTTATGAATTTAATATATATTTTGTTGACGTATCATAATGCTAAACTGACAGATAGATTAGCATTTTGCAAATTCCACCTAAGTAAAACTTATGTGTCATGCAGATTTTACGGAATATTTTAGCCAATTTTAGTCATAAAAAGGAAACTTTTGTTCTTACAGTATATTGCACTTTGTCACCTTTTGGCCACCTATCTACATCTTTATTCTTATCATAAATCCCAATTACATGCCCGCACCCTGCCCCCCCTACCTTATCCTGAAAGTAAATAGTAGGAAATTCCCTCCTCGTGCTCATTTGCATGTTAGCACATACTTTGGTTAAACTCTGTGATAGTGCTTTATATGAATGTCCTTGGATTATGGCACCTTGGATATTAGCATTATACTATGTGTACTGATTAAAGGTGCTCTCTTTTGTTGAGACAAAAACCATACTCAGTCATTACGGTACATTCATACTTAAATAACACAGTATATCAAAGTATACTGATGGAAATGTTATTGTTATCCATTGCTTGGCAATATACTAACTACTATATACTAAATACTAACTACGCTGCAATACATTAAATATAAAAAACTGATGTGTGCAACTAGTACAGCCTGCCCATGTCAGACTGCTAGACCACTAATAGTCATTAGCAACAACTTATAACCCTATTTTAAATTAATAAATATGCTTTTTTTGTGAATTTATATCATATTTTCAGCTACAACAGTGTCCACTGTTTCAACTGACAATACTTTGTAAATGTATCACCAGTCCTAAGTATGGAGCAGGGCAGCAGTGTTGCTATGACAGCACCGGTGCTCAGATCTTGACAGCAGACTCAATCGGGGGGAGCACTCCAGACCGAGCACACGACTGGGGCTCACCTCCCTACAGGAAACCCCCTCGAGTTCCTGGAGAGTCCCACTGGGTGTATGATGTCCTCAGCTTCTACTACTGCTGCCTCTGGTCTGACAACTGCCACTACTACTTCAAACATCGGCCCTCCAGTGACTGCAGGCGTTACGAGTCACCCAGCTCAGGTGGGTCAATTATTCTAAACTATGGTACAGTTTATGTGTTATATTATTGTATTATATTATATAAAATTGTTATAATTATTACGATTTTAATGTGTATCGCCAGCTGTGGTGTTTGGAGACCCACACTTCATAACATTTGATGGTGTCAGCTACTCCTTCAATGGCAAAGGGGAATACACTTTGGTACGGTCGGCAGTGAAACAGCTGATAATCCAAGGCAGAACAGAGCCTGTGAATGGTGAGCTACTGGAGGCACTGAGCTTTCTGTCTTTCACAAAAGTGATCAACAAAGTGCTACAACTAAAGAAAGATAACAGATATCCCTAGATAGTAATGCACATGCAGAAATTATTGTAATGAACTGTTACAACAATTCCTTTTCTCTGTGTCATTGATTTGATTCTTTCGCTCATAGGAACGATAAAAGCAACAAAGTTGTCGGCTGTAGCCATGAGAGAGGTGGCCTCTGATGTTGTGGAGGTGCGGCTGGTCAGCGGTCACAATGGCCTTGAAGTGCTGCAGAATCAAAAAGCTCTCTCTTTTACTGAGCAGACCTGGATGGACCTCGATGGTGAGATGCTGATTTACCTTGCAGCACATGATGAAGTCTTTGATTACTAGTTGTAATGAAATTTTGATGACAAAACCAAAGTTTTACAACATCAAAATTCTGCTTACACATGCAGTTATTCCATCAATTAATGAATGCAGTACTTTAACTTGCAATAGAGTACACATATTGTACACAATATTGTGTGTTCATGTAGGACCCCATTGCTCACAGTGAGTTCTTGTTATCATCTTGTTAAAACTACCAGAACTATAATTATTCACACCAAATCTCTCTTTTAGGTGTGTTTGTGTTTTCTCCGACTTCTACAAATGTGACTGTGATGTTCCCCTCTGGTGCCGGGGTGGAAGTGAGACTGAGAGAGGGAACCATGACAACCACTGTGCTCCTGCCAGAGGAGTTCAAAGGCTCCACTCTGGGATTGTTGGGAAAGATGGACGGTGACGCCAAAGACGACCTTGTTCTTAGCAACGGAGAACTTGTGCAGAATCAGAGCAATCCAGGAGAGCTGTTCAACTTTGGGGCAAGCTGTAAGAAATTAGAAATAAGAATCTGTGGTGTTTAAAATTGATGTGATGGCTTCTTCTGTTGTGAACCTACTTTTATATATAAATTGTCTGTTGTGTGAAAGGGTGCAGAAGCAAATTGTAAAAGTAATCTTGGTAAACATGACTTCATTTCAAGAAACCATGCTCATTTAATGAAATATCACATTTTTAAGTGCTTTTAATGGTAAGTGGTAACTGTGTGTTTCTTTCGTCTTACAGGGGCTGTATCCAACGAATCTGCCTTATTCACGTATGATTCAGAACATCTTTTGGACACATATTACTATGCTCACAGGCATGACCATAGTTTTATTCCAGTGTTTTCTGTCCCCGAGAGCCCAGAAGATCCGCTTGAAAATCAGGCGTCTGAGATATGCTCTGGAGAGGGCTCTCAGTTCTGTAGGTATGAGAAGAAACACATTACTACTTTTACTCATAATAATAATAATAATAAAATCATAATGAAGTGAATATTATCAGATACAGAGCAAACCTTTTATGACATGTTGGTTACCTCAGAATGAAGTAGGTCCATTCAATTAAAAAACTCACAATTCAGTAAATAGTTATTTCCATTTTCAGTGAAATAGTTTTGCTAACTATAACTAATTTTCTGCAAGGTATGATATCCTGGTAGGTCGTAGTCCAAGGCTGGGAAATGCTACCAGAATGTCTTACCAGAGTCACATTTCTCTTGTGGAGGATCTGAAGCCAGGTGAGTGTAGACGATAAAAAACTCTGAAAACATTTTCATTGTTTATCATGTGTAATATTTACTTGGTTTCACAGTGGTAGTTATTGTTATACTGTGCAGTGATATCCTGTGGCTGGCTTGCACCACCAAGTAACGGAAAGAAGGAGGGAACCACATATTTACTAGGAGCTACGGTGCGGCTTTCCTGTGATGATGGCTTCACTCTTGAGGGATCAGCAGAGCGCACATGCCAGGAGAATGCCCAGTGGTCTGGAGAGGACACAACCTGCGTGGCTTCCAGTATGAATAAATAATGAAACCAGTTTTGTCCGATGATTTTGAGCTTTACAAATCAACAGTGGTGTGAGTGTCTGTCTTTGAGTGTGCATGTGTGTGTCTGTGTGTGTGTCATTTGATTCATCAAATCAGCTGTGATGTGTTGAAATGCAAAAAAAAAAAAAGAAAAAAAAGAAAAGAGAAATCACTCTGATCATTTTATATAAATCTATAAGACTACTGACTCAAATTTAATGCATAGTATCAAATCAGAATTTAGCAATGCAACAACTCCATTGACCTACTCTGCAGGAGGGCTCCCTCTTTGTTAAACACAATATAGGCTCATCTTAAACCTATAATTTATAATATTATAGGTTTAATATATTTAAATCTCCTCTCTGGGTTGCCTAGAATAAGAAAACATCTAATAAATTAATGACAGGGAATACAGCAAAACAGAAACATTCCTATTACAGGCTACTTATTTTCATCAGAATTGTAATAGCAACTCTTTCAAACTCACATTTATTAGAACCGTAGTATATTACCAACAAGTTTTGCTATAGTATTGGCAATTAAACGATGATAGCATTAGCCAAAAAACTTGGCCTGAGACTACATTTAAGCTACCTGCATAGTGGTGACATATTTTAAAAAGAGGGCCCCAGGATAGTGTGGAATATTCACAGATGACAAGGATGAACTTTTTTCCTGCTCGGTTCCTCTCCACTGGAACGACTACATGCAGTCAAAGACAATACTAATCATATGTTTGAGAAAGTCCTTTAATCCCATCTTTACAGATGTTTAGTATGTTGAGTAGCATCACAAAAAATGCTTTCCATGAAAGACAGAAGTACATAAAAATACCTGAACTAAAATACAAATATGAACACCTTCATGAAATAAAAATTTGATACCTTTCTTGTAGTAAGAACAATTTTAGTATGACAATGGTGTGTGATGGAATTGAATCAAACTTTGGGGAATCCTGGCGACCTAGTGGCAAATACTCATGCCAAATAACTGCAATGTTCCCAGTATGATTCCTGTTTAGGAGCTCTGCTGCATGTCATACCTCTCTCTCTCTTCCTGTCTGCATCTATACTATCTAATCAATACTCACTGCTTTGCAAGGAACTCTGGTTTAAAAACATATTTGTCATATTTCAGATAATATCGCAGGAATTGTGGCCGGTTCAGTCATTGGAGCTGCAGCACTGATTGTAATGATAACAACAATCACACTCCACTGCAGAAAACAGAAAAGGTGCGGTACAGTATCTTCAACTGATCTGTTATTAATCTGTAAGATAATATTTCTAAAATTCATTAATCCATTTACTTGGTATGAGGTAATTTGGACAGATATGTATTGTAGTTTTCTGCTCTGGAATAAAAGTCAATTTTCTCTCCTCACTGTTTTTTTTCCCCAATTTCAGGAAAGCTGCGCAGTCAGAAGGATGCTAACCAGAATTGGAGCTTTGATGTCTAACTCTTCATATTCATATTTTCATCCACCGACAAAATGATCAGTCAGAAAAAAAGAATTATCACCTTACATGATACATCAAGGCCTAAACCATTTCATCATTTCAGTTTAACAAAGTGTGTACAAATGAAACATAGAAAAATACAAAAGAGATGTCTGATTTTGGTAAACCGGCCATGATCCAGACTAAAATATTGCATATAAGGTTGAACTTGAGCAAAAGTCCATTGCACCATTGGACCACACCCACTATCTCTGCACTCCATTCTGGGCTAAAAACTGTAGCTTTAAGTTGATTGTAAAGCAAAAATACTTTGCTGAGGTTTGTTGGTGCTATACCATCAATTCATTCAGTAACAGTTATTGATAAAACTCCTGTCAAAGGCGGAGCAGAGTGCCACCTGCTCCCACGTAAATACTCATTAATGCTAATGTCATAGAGTAAATCTCTCTGGAGAAAGTGTTTGGACTACTGAGGAAAAAGAAAATCTTTGATCAGCTCTTCAGAAAACCTGTGTATTGACAGAAAATACAGATAAAACAACTATAATATTAAATGAACTCAGTACTGTGTATGTATTGTTTGTGAGTTGTCCTCAAATGCTGCTGAATATTGTGGTTCATTTTCCAGCTTATTGGACAAACAAGCAAACTATTCTGTAGCTTCCTCTCAAGGTAAAACTCCTGTATGACTCCAACAACTATGACAATTTAAACAAATTGAGAAAAAAATGGGTGATGGGTCACCCTAACTACTATTTATCAGATGTTAAGGCTTTGGATAAGAACTAAATGTTAGGAAAATGTTATCAGGAGACAGAAGCTAACAGATACCACATTGACTGATTGCTGGTTGCATCAATTACGCTGATAAGGCTTGTCGTGTTACTGTACTTCTACTTGCTCCTGTTTTAACTGATAAAACTGAAAGCTTGAAAATGCAAATATGCCTCTGTCTTTTTTTGGAGTAACTTACTCATCATAATTACAACTATAACTACGTAATAATTGTTATTATTCTCAGAAATAACACAAATATTGTCTCTTGCCAATATTGCAGGCTATTACTATTACCTAGTATTACCTATAATTCACAGTATGTAGGTCTTTGCTTTGATAATAGTAGTAATTTTAATAAATCAGGTCATTTAAGATGGTTGTTTCTAACAATATTAGCCTATTTTCTTGGCAATGGCACCACTCAGTTATATAAGTATTATGTATTTACTTGCTCCAACCATAGTTACTTTTGAGACTATTTCTATTGCTCAGTATATCTGGCTAATACCTTTAGCTACTGCTTTGGATGAGCACAGATGGAAAGGCTACAGATATTGCCTCATTAATAAATACCATCCCTCTGTGATAGCGAATGGCGAATTGATTTATTCCTCTAAAGCCTGGTTCATTATTTGTTCAACATAACACTCATGAAGATGTAGCTGTCGTAAAATTCCCCACCACCATGCGACTGCGTCAGTCTTTCAATCCATCACTATGTCCTGGATGTAAATACTTCTTTAATGTTGTAATATATTATTTATATTCTAAAATATCTGCCCCATACTTATCACATGATGGTGTTTGTTTGGTCTTGAGTTTTTTTCTTCAAACTTGTGTTTAGGAACTGGAAGTAACCCTGTTGTTTACTCTCCCTGTGCGACTCTGAATGTACGTGCTGTTCCCTCACATAACACAAGGCTGTGATTTCTATGGACAAAGAACACCAGTATGTGACAAGACTGCAGAGGCCACTGCTCAGTAAACTATCGTCTTTCTGCTTTCAGAGTCATTCACCAACAACTTGCCATAGACATTCGAGAGATATAAATACAGATAATTTGCATTATCCTCTTCAGGTCCCAGGGCAACGGAGAGGTAACACCCCCAGCTCATGACATACCAAGTCATTCTCATCCCTTAGATCACATTAACTGCAGGACAAGTGTTAAAATGAATCAGCTGGGTATATAAAGTGTGCGAAAGAAGCATTACAGGTGCCAAAGCAGCCTTTTCCTCTGAACTCCTGCACACTTAATGGTAGCATTTGAGAAGTACTGAGTAAAAATACAGCTGCCCTTTTTGTTTAGTATCCTGGTCATCAATCTAAATTGGTTTGTTAGGGTGGAGCTTCAGGCTTTGTAGCTTCAACAGCTTCAACATCCCTTTCCTTCATTCTGAGCTTATTTCTTAGGACATGGGTGACCAAAATAAAGTATTATCCCGTCCCATTTTCCGCCGAGATGTGAGCTGGGATAATTTCCCAAACTGGACACAGCCGAGCCGCATCTTTGCGCAGGATTTTGGCCTCCCACCTTTCTTGGAGCCTAGTGATCTGGACTGGTTAGACTGGGCAAAGAGGAGGCTGGCATCTTTCTCCTGGCCAGGGTACACACAGACTCCCATTCTGCCACCACTCAGGGGTCAGCACCCTGCAGCGTTAGACCAAAGGGGTCTGAGACAACTGGCAAGCGGGGTGTCAGAGATCAGAACAGGGAACGACAGCTGGAAGATTAACTTGGACGTCAATCACTTCTCACCTGAGGAGATTACAATCACAACCAAGGAGGGTTATTTGCAAATAGCAGGTATGCTGCACGTGCTTCTGTGATTGGCCAAGCTTTAAGTGAGATTTGAGGAAAAATATGTGTCGAAACATGAGTAAAAGCATTGTAATATGTTGTAAATTCACCATTTTATGCCATGTGATTAATTTTTGTAATCATTTCTGTTCTTCATTCCAAGGAAATCATGAAGAAAGGCAGGATGAGCATGGATTGGTTTCAAGGTGCTTCACCCGGAAATACAAGTAGGTCGTCTCTGAGAATATGAGGAATTTTGACAACTGAAATCCATATATTTTCAGATGTCTGGGTGATTAACATCATTTCTATGTATGTCTATGTGTGAACTGTCCTACTATTGCTGACAAATAGTAAAACGTTGAAGACGAACATGAACACAGATGATAAGGTATCCTGAAGCAAGAATAGTTTTCATTGAAAGATAGAAAATGTTATCTGATTATTTGAGACTGTCAAAAACTATAAAAGCATCAGTGAAATTGGTCTGCTCAGTTGTATAAGATGACAGGTATTTGCTTGTGTTAGTTGTTGATACGCTTTCTCTTCATTTCTTTAAGGCTGCCAGAGGGGGTGGATTTACAGCATATCAGCTCCTCGCTGTCTGGTGATGGAGTCCTGTCTGTAGAGGCTCCCGTCCCCGGGACATCCATCAGCGACCCAGCCAATGAGATGGTCATACCTGTTCAGATGAAAGAGAAGCAGGATGGTGAAAAGTGAAACCAGAGAGCAAAACTCGAAACTACAATCAGATGTAGCCCAAGTTGTGTAGAAAACCTTTGTGGCATGGCATAAAAAGAAAAACTAGTTTAGTTTGGGATAACTGACTAAATGTGATTCACTGTAATAACAGGCTTGTTTTTCTGCTATGAGACAACATCTAATACTGTAATGTATCATCACCATGTCACAGTTACCTTAAAACTCAGTCATGAAATACAGAGCTGACTTAGTAGATAAGGAATTATTTTTGCTCGACAGCACTTGGAAAGGGTTAAACATGACCTAGAATTTCATGTAACAATTGTTTCATATTTCATGCAGTTTTAATGTCTTCATTATATAAAAAATACATGTCAGATGTTGTTATTCATATTAGGCTATTGAATATTCTAAGATGTGTCCTGAAGCTACATTTCACAGCTCCACAGTCTAGTTCTATGACTGAGTTTTTATCATTGAAAGCTACACAAGGAACATCAGCTGGACATCTAAATAGAACCTGATCAATGAACTCAGCTTCAGTTTTTCACATGGCACACCCATGTGACTTTGGAAGATGGGGCTTTGGAGATTATGTCTGACAATGGATAACATTTTTTAGTGTCCTGGATAGTTACTGACTATTTACATATAAACAGGTTATTTACTGTATGACAAATAGATACATGAAACGTATCTGGCCTCTGTATAACAGGGCAGAAAGTTAGAAAAATAATAAGTTGAGTTGAATTTTATTTTGCTTTTGAAGCAAAGACAGCACATCTGTAGTATAGATTAATTGTGTTTGTTTTTACTGAAAACTGTATATTGATGTCTTGAATAGCATGAAGTTGTTCCTGATATCATATAATTAATGTGTTAAACAGCTTCTGCCATATAAAAACATGAATATAATTTTCTTATCTTGTGTCTTTTGTTACTGACACCTTTTTGGCAGATTGTAAAATCATCTATTGCTCTATTTCTCAAAGCATGATGAAAATGTTCCACAAGAGGGCAACGAAATCCTGTTTACTGCAATATTTAGACTCTGTGTCTCATTTCCTGTTATGTCAACAGTATCATTTTTTAAAGTTTATCAACAATTTCTCTTGAAGACCTTCAAGCAAAGGAGATCTTTCTAATCAGGTGTTAGATGTTTTCAACACCAAATTAAGGTCCTAAAAGATTTGCACATATTCTCAAACAGTATATATTGCACCAAAAGTCTGTTTTAAACTCACTTTACATGTAGTAATGTTCCCAGATGTGGTTTTCCACAAGACTTGTGATGTTAAATTTAAAGCAAACACACAGCAGCAGCAGTAGCCTGAAGCTGGATGTAAAAAAGGTATTTAGAAAGTTGGAAATTACACTGATGTACAGTAACAGCTTAATCTCTGGAAATGCAATGGAGGTTGAAAGGTGCTGGAATAAAAACCAGGTGGTGAGCTGAGCTGATCAAGGCCATGTCACTTAAAGGTAAACAGTGACATCCAGTGTTTGAACTGGGTAATACATGGTAACATAACTAAGTTACTGTATCTACTGTACGTCATCACTTGGAATGAAGCAACGATGGAAATAACTGTTGAAAATACAGCAAAAATACAGATGATTTTAATAGAAATACATTCATGTTATTGGTTACCTTCTTGGCTTGATCTGTTGATTATCCAACTAAAGGTTGGCTTTAATATGCAAATACTTAAAAGCAATTTGATGAGGTAAGTAACAGCTGATTCATTAAATGTTAGTATACAGTGTAGAATGGCAAAGTAAGTGATCAATAGAAAACAGAAAAGTAGCTGCCCAGTCGCTTTTTCATAGAAGCAGAGAATCTAACCATGTAACCACTGGCCAAATATCTTCTCAAACTGACAGAAGAAAGATGTACAGATTCTTTAAGGGATGCTGCCAAATTGTCTCTTCACAGCAATCTTTTGAGGTTTATTGTATTTTTTATTATAATACACTGAATACGTCCTTTTTAGGAATTCAGGCCTTCAGTGCTGAAATGTTCCTGTTCTTGCTTTGGTTTGTCAATAAAGATTCAAGCCAGCAGGGTGGAAATGTAACACCGAAGATTTATATGGGATGAAAGTCTTTGCATGACCAAATCATTTTTTCTTTCTCCCTTCTTTCATTTCTTTTTTCCCTTTGTTCTTCCTGACCCACAGTGGGCTCTTTACCAATAATTAATTGTGAGTCAGTTTGGATAATGAAAACTTAAAAAAGCTTGAAATCACCCCAGA
The DNA here is from genome assembly GCF_914725855.1 of Thunnus albacares. NCBI lineage: Eukaryota > Metazoa > Chordata > Actinopteri > Scombriformes > Scombridae > Thunnus > Thunnus albacares. The sequence continues at coordinate 15,956,521 of NC_058123.1, read as the reverse complement.
CCTCTCAGGCCTTCAAAAAACACCTTCAGAGCATGCCTTATGAGTAAAATTCACAGTATTACAGTCCATTTTAATGAGTATACACTTGTCTATACAAGTCTTCTAGATCTATAGGCTAAATTGAGATTCATGCAAACTAGATAAAGTAAAAATGTCTGAGGAAAAATGCCTTCGGCCTGAGCAAAATTACGATTTTATTAGGGTGTTGCTATAGGTGGTTGGTAGGTGGTTGGTGGACTGTTAGGTGGTTGCTATGTGGCTCCTAGGATGTTTCAAGTATTGTTCTCAATATTTGACTAAGTTGCTATGGTGTCATTAGACTGTTGCTAGGAGGTCTCTGTAGTACTTTGAATGTACTTTCTGGCAGGGTTGTCAGGGCATTTCCAGGTGGCTACTAGGTGGTTGCTAGGGTGTTATGCAAGGTTGCCAGGGTTTTACTAAGTGGTTCTCAAGTGGTTGCTATGGTGTTCCAGGTGATTTCAAGGTGGCTGGTATGCTGGATGAAGTGGTTATCATGGTGATTTTGGGTGGTTGCTAGGGAGTACTGTATAGTTGCTAAGGCATATTTTGTGTTCACAGTAGTCATAGAAGTATTAATAGTGCTAGTGGTAGAAGCAGTAGTAGTAGTGATGACAGTGCATTAGATTTATCGATACATTCAGCACCATGGACAGAGACAGAGAGAGTGATTTTTTTTTAATGTTTCAGCACCTTGGAGAGAGACGCTGCATTTAAATGATTTTCTCTGCTGTCCTCTAGCGGTCATATAGGCCTAAACTACCGACGGTATAATGGCAGAGTTTGTCCCTAAGTCTCTTCATGTCGTCATTATCGAAAAATACAGGTGATGTTCTCAGTCCACACAGGAAAAGATTAATATGCGTATTAAGTTGATCGGTCTGGATCATTTCTCTTGAAAGAACTTTTTTTTTCTCTCTCTCAGAAACGATAACACGTAAAACTGTTCTATTTTTAAATACAATGACGTTTTAGTATTTTAAAAACGAGAATATAAACGTGCTATTATGTTTAGCAAGTAGCAGTAAGTGGTCACAGGGGATTATACAAATATTATTGAAATATTAATGAAACATACTACCTACCACTAATAATAATATTAATATATTTACAATATAACACTATATATATATATATACATATATATGATTTTTACAAACACTGATTTCCATGTATGGTATCTAGAAATATTTTAACACAAAGTAGACATCGTTCTTACCATAATAGTTCATTTCATTATCGATATTTACTATTTCTAAAAATCATGTGATAGAGTCTGATGCTTAATAACTTTAGGCTTGCTGAGATGTGCCTGTAGTATTGCGGTGTCTCTTTAAAGGAAGGGGGAGTGTAGAAGAGGGACAGAGAAAAGAGATGAATAGAAGGCACCAGAACCACCTACCATGACCAAGTGCGCTGTAAATGTAGGACAGAAATTCGAGTGGAATACAAACGGATCATCAAGCGACATATTCGAGGGAAAACCATGTTTGGATGTGCCTTATCTGATTCAAATATTTTTAAATATGGTACCACATGCGATCATGGGAACACAGGAAAAGTATTTTTCTTCCCAAACATTTCTTGCATTTTGAAACGGAAAAGAAGAGTGGCAGTAAAATATATCCCTGTGCTATCTTTCTCCGATTATCAATGGTAGGCATTGCATAATTCACCCTTATCCACCGGAGCCATTTGTTTCCTCCTCTTTGGGAAGAGGGGGACGCCAGAAAAAAAAACCCGACTACATTCAGTTGCTGCCTTCTCGGTGGTGCCTGCAATTGTTTGGCAATGCCCTTTTCTCTCTTAGGAAGGACTTGCAGACAGTAGCGGGGGAACAAGCAGAGGAAGGATGCATTTAACGCTGGATGTGTGCTGCATTCAGGGAGATTCGGCAGTAATAGCAGCTATAGCAGAAACAGCGAGTGCGGAGGGCCTGGGAAGCACCCAGCCCCACTATCTCCTCCTTTTCCTCCCCCCTGCAGGACCATGCTTGCGTGAGGGATGAGGCTGTGCACAGGGACACCAGGCCAGAGCTGCGGCCTACTTCTCACAAGAGCCGGTCTCTCGACTGCAAGATCAGTGAACACATTGCCACCATCAAATCAGCATCTTTGGTACGCAGCTCCCTCTCTCCACCATTTGCATAAAAAATACGTATGTGTACGCGCGCGCGCGTGTGTGTGTCAGCGTGTACGTGCGTGCATGTGTGTGTGTGCGTGTGTGTATGTGTGTGTGTGCGTGCTGGCGGCGGGGGGTGAGGAGGGGAGGGAAGGGGTGTCTGTGTTCTCAGCTGTACATCTGTAGTCATGGCAACCAGATCCTGTTAATGGATGTCATTTTTTCCATCCTCAGCTTCCCTCTCTGCCTCTGCTTTTATGTGTGTGTGCATTGCATTTATATGTATTCCATGTAAATCTCTGCCTGCTGTTATTTTACCAGTGAGATTTTGTGTTTGTCATAGATTGTAAGGTGTATTTCCACATGTTTTCTCAATAGTCACCATAAAATGTTATTGCACAAATTGGTCTTGAACCTAATATTGACATTATATTGATACATGCTTATTAGAGATGACACTGAGGTAACTGATTGATTAACATGTTGCTTGGCATTATAAGAAGTTACTCTAATCAAGAATATAAATGGGATTAAACAGCAGACCCTTTCTATGTTGATGAACTTCACCTCTATTGTGTGACAGTGTTGCTGAAAAGCACTGATATTGTTAGCCTTCACCCTTGTTAAGTTCTTTGGTTATAGAGGATGTGCTAGTTTTCTTTGAAAGACATTTGTTTGCCACTCTACTGTATGTGGTCTCTTTTTAACACAAGGCCATGGCCCTTGACTTTCCAGCTCTCTATTTCTTTGTGCGTGTGTGCGTCAGTCCTGGCGGTTGTTTCTTTCTGCTTGCTCTGTTTCTTTTACTTCCTTCTTCCTGTGTTCCTCTGTCTAGGTCATCAGGTAGATCCAGGAGCATGAGCAGGACTTTGAGCTGCGGGAGCAGATGTCTGGGTATAAGCGCATGCGGCGGCAGCACCAGAAGCAGCTGATCGCCCTGGAGAACAGGCTAAAGGCCGAGATGGATGAGCATAGGCTCCGGCTGCAGAAGGAATTAGAGACACAAGCGAACAACACTTACATTGAGCTGGAAAGACTGGCTAAACGCCACGTTGCTCAAACAGACAAAGAGGTAGAGCCTCAACAGCAGGTGTTATTTGTGAATGAAGTTGAAACTAAGGAGTGATGTCATTCACTTCAAGCCAAACAGTGTCCTTATAGCATTTTTGTCAGTAAATAGATCAATAAAGGGTGATCATTTTCATGTCTCCTCACAGATGAAGTCAGTTGCAGCTGAAGAGAGGAGGATCCAGCAACAGATTGTTGCCCAGCAAAAGAAAGAGCTGACTACTTTCTTAGAGAACCAGAAAAAGGAGTACAGGCTTTGCAAAGACAAGATCAAAGAAGTAAATATGAAACACAGTTAAAGCACAGTTTATTACCTCATACATTATATATGTACAGACTCTATTCACTCTGTTTGTTCTGTTATTTTTTTGTTTTTCATTTGTTGATGTGTTATAGGAGATGAATGAAGACCTGTGTACACCCAAGGAGGAGAAGCAGGAGCGTCTGTCCAGGCACAAAGAAACAATGCAGCGCTCTCAGGCTGAGGAGGAAGCTCATTTGCTGGCCCAGCAGAGGCTGGTCTACGACCGGAGCTGTAGGGCCCTCAAACACCGGAGTCTGGTCAGGAGGCATGAGTTTGAACAGGAGCAGCTGAGAGAGGTAATGTGTTTTCCTGACATTACATAACATACTGTATTGAGTAACCAAGACTGCGAAGAAATTCACAAAATCAGCAGAATTTTGGATAGTGTTTTCAGAAGATTTTTGGACAGCAGAACATTTTGGCAAATTATCATTGTCAGTGAGGATATGATGATCAAATCAAGACCTTATTTATCAAAAAACTTAGTTCCCTGATATGGATGAATCTGGTTGATTAAAATATCAGGGATAAGGCTGCAACTAACAAATATTTTTTATTATAAAACAGAAAAACAGCAAAACTTGATATTGGGAACATTGAGAACAACAAAGATTTGGGGTTTTCCCAAGCTTCTCTTCTCCAGTGGGAAAGGGTCTGAACAAGGCAGACTTCAGGACAGCCCACAATATTTTGACTAAAATAGGTCATTCCCACCCCTACGAAACATTTTCAATCTGGACCTTAAGAAATGATCATCCTCAGCTGTGTCTCATGCCACCATGGAACTGTTTAATACACAATCTCTCACTGATAAATCCCTCCTCATACATGACCACATCTTGGACAAAGAGCTTGACTTCATATGCCTAACTGAAACCTGGCATAAATCAGGAGATTACTCTCTGCTTAATTAGGCCTGTCCTCCTGGCTATAGTTACATGGAAAAAATCTGCAGCACTGGTTGTGCTGGTGGTTAAGCAATCATACACCGGGCTGAACTGAAACGGTCTCCCCTGCCAATGCCTGATCTTTCTTCTATTGGATGCCTTACTCTAAAATGTAAACCTCTGTACTCCATGATGGTGCTTCTCATCTATGGCCCCCAAACTCATCTTTCCTACCTGAGATACACGACCTCCTCACCTCACTCTGCTCCATGTCAACCAACATTGTCATTGTTGGTGATATGAATATACATGTCGACAACCTTTCCTGTCATTTGCAGTGGAGTCTGAATGAGTGTCTTGGCCTGAAGCATTATGTTGATGTCCCTACTCACACCAAGGGGCAAACACTAGACCTGGTCATCATTAACTCCACCCCCATCAGTAACCTACAGGTCTATGATATGGGTGTGTCTGACCACAAGGTGGTCTCAATGGCTTTGACATTCCTGTCACCCCCTACTAAACCTAAGCATCAAATGCTCTTTCGGGACCGGAAAAGCACGGACCCAGCCATCATGACTATGGACCTCCAGCACATCACTTGCCCAGCTTCTGCATCAGTGAATGAACTGGTGGAGCTCTAAAATACATCTCTGAGCAGTGTCTTTGATCTTCATGCCCCTGTCAATACGTGTGAGGTCAATTTTTCACGCTCCGCTCCCTGGTTCACTCATGACTTGCAGAAAATAAAAACAGCTGGACTTGTCCTGGAACGATGCTTCAGACACTCTGGGCTCGCTGTCCATAAACTGGCCTTCCGTGAACATCAAAGGGCTAACTCAAAGTCCCTTAAAGATGCTTGGTCACAGTTCTACTCCAATCTAATTAATAACAATCCTGGCAACCCTAAGCATCTTTTTTTCCACCATAAACTATCTCCTGAAGCCCCAATCATTTTCCCCAATTGAGGCTACAGAAGAGCAATGTAACAGCTTCATTGACTTTTTCGGAGCCAAGGTCAACAACGTCCACTCTCTGATGTCCAGCTCTTCCTCTCTGCCTCCTCTGGCCATCGACCCTCTGTCTGGGAGCTCGCCATCTCTACTCCATTTTACTGGTGTCAGGTAGAGCCACATTGAGGAAATCCTCAAGAAGATGAAACCCTGTACTTGTGCCCTGGATTCTATTCCCACAGCTCTGCTCATATTATACATCCCCAGTCACAGCTCCCTGATCACCCAAACTGTCAAGCTCTCCCTTCAAGCTGGTAGTGTTCTATCTGCCCTCAAGGTCGTAATCATCCGCCCCCTCCTCATGAAGCCCACCCTGGACCCAGAAGTTCTTGCCAGCTACAGACCTATCTCCAACCTCCCTCTCCTGTCCAAGGTGTTGGAGAAGGTGGTTTCTTCCGAGCTTCAGGGCCACCTTAAACACAACAACCTATTTGAAAAATTTCAGTCAGGTTTTCATTCAGCACACAGCACTGAAACAGGTCAGCTCAGGGTTGTGAACGACCTTTTTCATGGCAGCTGATGCAGGGTCCCCTTCTCTCCTGATTCTCCTTGACCTGAGTGCTGCATTTGACACTGTGGATCAAACTATCCTCTTAGAGTGCCTCCACACCAGCACTGGGCTGTCAAACTCTGCACTTAAGTGGTTTCAATATATTTCACTGGGTTGATGCAGGTCTAGATTGCTCCCTGTCATCTGTGGTGTTCCGCAAGGATCGGTTCTTGGCCCCACCTTGTTTACCCTCTACATGCTCCACCTTGGACATGTCATCATTAGATATGGGATGTTTTTTCATTGCTATGCTGATGATACCTAGCTGTACATCAAAATTGCCCCAAGCCCTTCTGCAGCCATGTCATGTCTCAGCACCTGTCTTAAGGAGATAAAGGCCTGTATGTGCACAAATTTCCTACAATTAAACAGCAAAACTGAAGCTCATTTTATTGGTACTCCACATCAGATTCAGTCATCCCCCATACCTCATCTCACCTTTGACGGCCAGGACATCCCCCTTTCCTCCTCAGTCACAAATCTGGGTGTTAGGTTTGACCCTGAGCTGATTTTTGATGACCATATAAGACATCAAGGCAAAACCTCTTTCTACCATCTCAAAAACAACTCTAAACTCTGCCCCTCTCTAACCCTGTCAGATGCCCATGCCTTTATCTCCTCAAGACTGAACTACTGCAATGCGTTCTTCACAGGGATCCCTGGCAGGAGCATCCAGAAGCTTCAGTACATTCAGAACAGTGCTGCCAGGATCCTGATGAGAGTGCAAAAGCACAAACACATAACACCAATTCTGTTTTCATTGCACTCGCTCCCTATCTCCTTTAGGATTGACTACAAAGTCCTGCTACTCACATATAAATCCATCAACAGACATGTGCCTCCCTACCTACAGGAACTGATCATACCACAAACCTCCATGCGCACCCTCAGATCTGCCAGCAGCTTGCTCCTCCGGGCCCACAGTACTAAGCTCCGCACCACAGGGGGTCGAGCCTTCTGCTCTGCTGCACCACACTTATGGAACAGCCTTCCTAACCATCTGAGGGCAGCACAGACCCTAGTCTCTTTTAAAAAAAGCCCTAAAAACCTTTCATGCAGGAAGGCTTTTTCATCTTAACTCTTATTACTATTTTTTTTATGTTGTGTGTTCTATGTTATTAAACTGGGGCACTTTGAGTTGAATGAAAAGTGGGGTGCAAATTAAATGTATTATTAGTACTAAGATACATAGCTCTGGTCATTCATGTTAATCTAAACAGATGCTGGTACTATTTTAGTCTCCACAAAGGAAATTAGCCAGCCTTGCAAAATGGTATAAATCAGATTGTGATTTCTTTGTCCTTAAAAAATGACATTACATCAAACTTTTTGTCCCAGGAGTTGAACAAGAAGAGGACCCAGAAAGAGATGGAACATGCCCTGATGATCCGGCAGGACGAGTCCACCCAGGACCTGGAGCGGAGGCAGCTGCAGATGCTGCAGAAGCTACGTATTGAACTCATGCGGCTACAGCATCAGACGGAGCTCGAAAACCAGGAGGAGTACAATGGCCGGCGGCAGAGAGAACTACACAGGAAACACACTCTGGAGCAGCGGCAGCAGCCCAGAAACCTCAAGGTGCCTGGAAATTTTCACTTTGGCTTGTCATTCGTCTGCTGAATGTTATTTAGTGAGTTGATATCCAGTAAACCTCATTTTAAGAAGTTTTAAAAGTTTGTTTATAAAAACAATGTGACATGTTTTAGAGGATTACATAATATAGATGAAAGACTGAAATGTACCTTGTAGTCTTATTCTAAATTGCCTAGTAGAGAACTGTAGAAAAAACACTAATCATGAGAACTGCTTCTTCCAAAATATTACTGTGATATCCGTTCTTTCACAAATTTAAATATTCTCTCCTCCTTTTATCTATTAATTGACAGTATTTTTCAGTTTGAGCTACAGTGGAAAGAAGTGAAAGCTCAATTATGCAAACTTAACAGTTTAAGGCTTAATGAGCAAATTATTTATACCTCTACATCCACTTTAAAATGATTTTCTCTACACTGAGAGGGTAGGTTGAGAGCAAGGTGAACATGTATACAGGTTTGTGTCTCATGTACTGTGTGCACAAGCGAAATTAATCAGTCGGATTAAGAGAGATGTTGAAAGAGTCATATAAATAACTTTTTATTACTGTTTAATTGCTTTACTATTTATGAGAATCATTTTTCATCCATGTTTAAGTCAAATGAACCAGCACCAAATCTGGTTAATGCAATATTTGGCTGACTTTTGATTTGTGACATGGAAGAACAGGAAACTAGCAGCAATGATTTGTCTTTTAACAGACGCTGGAGATGCAGATCAAGAAACAATTCCAGGATACCTGTAAGGTGCAGAACAAGCAGTACAAAGCTCTTAGGAACCATCAGCTGGAGGTCTCTCCCAAAGGTGACCATAAGACCATCTTGAAGGGCCTGAAAGAGGAGCAGACACGCAAGTTGGCCATACTGGCCGAGCAGTATGAGCAGAGCATCAACGAGATGATGGCATCACAAGCGGTATGAGGATGCTGAAGCATCTTGTCTTGAATAGCAAAAGTGGGCCCTGTTTATCATTTGTATGTTGTGTATTTACTTGTGCAACACATTTGCTCTTCACATCAGCCGGCAGCAGAGACAATATGTGGATCTGTTCTTGTCTCCACTCAAATCTGTGTTTTACTTATTTTAACTTCACTTGGATGTTTGAGCTTCACTGTTCAGAATGATGTACCGTATGTACAGTTTGACATTAGAAGGCTGTTTTCACATTCATCTGCTGAAGGGGGAAAGTTTCTCACCTAAAATCAATCAAGTTTCAAATGTGTATGTATGAGCTTGATTTTGTGACAATCACAACTAGTATGGAAGCCAACCATGGGCCAGTATGCAATTTACTCAAGTGTGATGTGGAAAAGAAGACTTTTTGCACATTCATACATTTTGGATTTTTCAATAAGGGAGGAGTAGATGTAAGAATTTTTAACTAGTTAATTAAACTTCCTTGTGGAAAAACCATATCAAATACAAATTATTATTCCAAGCACTTTCACTCTGCTGAATAATGATGGCGATCCGTTTTTTCTGTTTACACAACACTTTGATCCAGAGCAAAACATCTAAACTTGTGGCATGGTTGTCATGAATTAAGCTGTGGATATTTATGGTCCACAGTGGCTGATTCCTAAATGACACTGAACATCCACTTGTGCACAAGAAATATTAAAATCCAATATTTATTAGGGGTCCAATTAGGAGTTCAACCATGTTGGTGCTTGTATGCCTAATTAGCAAAGTGGAAATTTACTGAGTACATGTATGCTCCTCTGAGGATGAAGCCTTTTTTATTTTGACACTCTATGAAGTTTTCTCCAGCCCCACCCTCAGGCCAAAATGTGAACTTCACACACAATATATCTCGTAATTAAAGGGTAAAAATTATTTTTGCTCACCTTTCTCACTTACAAAACCAAGAGTTTAGAGTCTATCAAGACACTATTAAGTCTATCAAGATCAAGTCACCACATCAGGTTTGTCCCGATCTGCTTCTCAGTACACTTCCCTTTATAGCTGCAACTAATCTGTATTCCCAGTTATTATTTAATTACTGATTGTTGCATGAGTATAATGGTAGGTATATTATATTATTAATCTATAGAAGTCTTATTTGCAAGTTCCAAAAAATTAAAGATTGAAAGATTCATATATTCAAACGTCTTTAATGCTGTTTAATGCTACAGTGGTTTTTGTAAATCATTTTCCTAAAATTGTTGGTGTGTTGTTTGATAAATTATGCCCAACCTTGGGTTGTTGTTAATGTGTTTGTAACTGCCTCTGTCTTGCCTGGTCTCTAGATGCGATTAGATGCAGAGCAGGAAACAGAGTGCCAAGCTCTGAAGCAGCAGCTGAAGCAAGAGATGGAGCTACTGGACGCCTACCAGAGAAAAACCAAGTCACAGATGGAGACCCAACATGAGCGAGAGCAGCAGAAACTTGAGCAGAAGGTCTCCATACGCAGAGCCCACCTTGAACAGAAGGTAGGTTTAAGATCGAAGCCGAGCTTAATTTTTTTAAATTAATGCACCATAATACCATACTGTATAAAAATGACCTGAAGACCTTAGGATAGGAGGGCAGATAGATAAGTGTCCAGAAAGAGACTTTATAAGTTTGCAACACTATTACAGTAACAATTTTGTTGGGAGATTTGTCAATTTAGTGCCATGTTAGTGACCCCTAGAGGCTGTACTTTTCATTACAACCACAAAAGTGTTGCAAAGAACAACAAACTCAAAATTTTGACCTTACCAGTAGTATGGCTGAAAATGTACATTTTACCACAAAGACCTCAGGCCCGTGACTTCCTGGTCATGTTTTCCAATGAATTGCAGAGTTTGCAGTTAGGAAGGCAACTCTTACTGGTTGACTGGGATATCTACAGTGTGTAGGGAATACAGCATTTTGAAATTGGAAGGAAACATAGACAAAAATGCAAAAAATAAATACATGAAAAAAGGAAGTTTGTTCTTTGGGGTGTGATAGAGGAAGAGTAATGGGGTCATTTAAAAGGTTAATTCAAAAGTCTTTATTAAGCCTTGTGTTTTGTTGGCATTGTCTTTACTTCCTTATTGTTTGGGGTTCCACTTAGACCCTAATGCTGTATGTGCATGAAAAGTATTTTGTAGTATATTATATTATTTTATAACCTTTATTTAATCAGGAAGCCTCATAGAGATCAAGATTTAACAAGAGAGGCCTGAGAGCAGCAGAGGAAATAAAACTGAGATAAGACACCTGACAAAAACAGCGACAGTCACACACAAGTATGTACAGACAGCATCAGAAACAATTACAGACACTTCTGTAATTGTTCCAAATTAAAAGTCAAAATTCATCCAATGTGATGAGACTTTCTGACTTTCAAGTTTTAATGTTCTTTGCAGTACTGGAAGGCAGTACTCTCAAGTTCAGTGTTAACTCATGAAGTGGTAACCCCTCCCTTTCCACAAACTGAGCTTGAACATTTGAGGAAGGCGACAAATACAGAAATGACCATGAAACATTGTTATTACACCAAAGAAATATTTCACTCATATGTCATATGAGATATGCATGAATAAATATATATTCCTTTTGTTTGACAAAAAGTCTTTCACAGACAAAAAAAAAGCATTTTGGTGATGGTAAAGTAAAGCTGCTACAATGTTCACAATGGAAAGGGTGTCATCTACGAGGGAGCATGGGAAAGCATACTGTATTTATTTTTATTTTTGGGGCAATTTATGGTCTATTAGTGAGTCAACAGTTGAGACAGGAAGTGAGGAGAGAGAGATTAGGAACGACATGCAACAAAGGGCCCCAGCTCAACTCGAACCAGGGATATTTCATTGTGGTCTGTGTCTTTACCCACTGAGCTCCACTGATACTTTCAAATCCAGGCTGAAAACACATCTTTTTTCGGTTTACTATGACCTTTCCTAATTTCACCGCCTGGGAACCCAAATCACGAGCTGTTCCTCCTTGACATGTAGCTTACCCCAACCCTATTAGGGTTATATGATCTCTGTTTTAAAATTACTAACCTCAACCTTGTTGTAATATTAACATTACTACCTGTGTATCGGTGTGTGAATGTGTGTGTATGTGTGTGTACGTTTACATGGAATATTATGTGCTCCTTTTTCCTGTTGTTGTTGTTATTGACTTGTAAAGTGTACAGAGACTCTCTGGGACTTTAAATAAACTGAAGTTGAAGTTGAAGTTGAACCCCTACTATAAGTCACAGGGGTGCCTCAGCATACTGTATTATAAATACTCAGTACATGTGGTAATCTACTTCTTGGATTATTTAAGTTTTCTTTTGGAGAAAAACGTCTATGGAGCCACTATAGCGGTCAGATGCATCCTTTGGGAAGCTTGAATACTAAATGCATGAATGCTACATTTTAATGGAATCTGGAGAGTAGCTTTTGTGACGTCTGTGAACCAAAGTGTTGGAGTTAATGACCAATAATGCTCCGTTGCTGGCAGGGCAAAACATAATCTAAAATTTCACGACCATATGAAGAAATATCATGTTTTTCCATCGCAGATTGAAGAGGAACTGGCCGCACTTCAGAAGGAACGTACTGAAAGGGTCAAGCACTTGTTGGAACGTCAGGACAGAGAAATGAATGCTTTTGACACAGAAAGTAGAAGCCTCGGCTTTGGAAGCCTGGGATCTCTGGACTTCCCCAAAGAAGACAACAGATGAAAGTGGATTTATCTTTAGAGGACAACATATCCGTGCCCTTTTCATGTCCACTTGGCCGTTTGTCACATCCACGGTGACGAAGCTGGATAACTTTCTCTATTGCTTTCTTCTCTCTTAGATATTGCATCTTTGAATCGAGGTGTTACGTGCAATGAGAACTTCTTTTGTGAAACTTGAAGGGTTGGGGGTGGGGGGAAGTAAAACAAAAGAATCTACAACAACATGTCAGTAAAAATCAAAGCTAGTCAGTGTAACTCAAAACTTATGTGTTTAAAAATAACAGACTCTTTCCTCCATGCCATTTTCTCCTTTTGGTATGAATTGAATAAATCAGGAAATTTTAGTAAAATGGGCACTTTGATATGTTTAAGTAGAAACCCATCATGTTCATACGATGCTTAATGTGTGTGTTACATGGAGGGACATTGTGGAATGTGAGCTGCGGACTCCCCCGTGGTGTTAAGCTGCTTTGTCTTTTTTTTTTGTTTTTTAAAAATCTCATTTTATTTTTGTTTTATTTATTTTTACTTACTCAGAATGTGAATATTACTGTATGGGGTCACTGGATAAAGTCAGAGTTTATTCATTTTTTAAAATTTTTTGGTCATACTTCCATATTGTGCTTATGCATACAGTATACTGTGGTCCCTCACTTTTCTAGGCAACAGTTCTCAACTTTTCTTTACTTGATATGTAGGATCAATTGGCATTAGCTTGATCAACCCGTTTATCACAACTCAAGATCCCACTTGGTAAAACTGCTTATTATTGCATGCACTTTAAGGACAAATTCAGGTTGTGAAGTGAAGCATGAATCTGTCAGAGATTTTAGCTGTTTGTAAATAAAAGTGGTCATAGCATTTTTGTTTTAAGCCTATGGATACTGGACATAAGCGCCATATTTGATATGATAATTTCACAAATGCCTTTATTTAAGTTGTGCCTGAAGCAGATTTTAGTTATGTGTTTGTTATATCTATATTTTATTTACTGAGGCCGGCACCATTTTTTTTCCTTTGGTTTCATCTAAACTTGTCAATCATTTAATGTTCACTTATCAAAGTTCTTGTAAAGGAAAATGGTGAGAATTGTGCTGTATAACTTTTGATATGAATATTTGTACTTGAGAATATAGCTAGAACATACAGAGACACTGGTCTATTACTGATAACAGAGCTTAACGATAAAGATTTTGCTTCACTTTTGTTTTATATTATATAGAGATATGGTCATACAATAGCTCAATATATTGCTAAGTGAAATCACTAGACTCTCAGATTGTATAAATGCTGGCAAATGGAACCATAGACTTCCTGCAGTATCAGTATGATGATCTTTTCTGGATCAGCGGTTCTACTAAAAGCAAACACAACAACATGTGGGTCCAGATTGCATTTGAGTAATTAGTGTCTAATGATCAGATTTACACATTTTTTGCCATGTTCATAATGGTCATTGAACAGGTTGCACAATGTTTCCATTTATATTGAATGGAAAGAGAATTGTTTGGTGCTTAATTTCTAATACCACCTTTAGCCTTGTAGTTTTTTGTCTTGGAGAGACGATTGATTTTTACAAAATGTAACCGTGAAGCATTTTGAAACCCCTCTGAGTCAAAACACTACTAAGTTTTTCAAACACTCATGACATATTTAGAGTACCCCATGCAGTGAAAACCCTCTCCAATGAAGTATATGTATGAAAAAATAAATACTATTTTATCACGGGTCAGTTTTTTGAAACATTGTTTAATGTGGTGGTCTTGAATGCAACCCTGTTATGTTTGACAGGTTTTTCCTTTTTTCTTTTCAGAGCCACAACTTGTATTAATGGTCGGTCATATTCCTCACAGGGCTGAAAGGAGGAAGATGTCCCCTGAATTAACAAAGTATTCTAAATGGAGGAATATAATGACATTCAAATATAATTTCTGATGGCAATAGAACTCAAATGCTCTTGTTTTACATGTTAAAGAAAAAAAATCTAAATTATGAGTGTGAAGTTGAATGGCTCCACTAGATTTTTCAGCCTTTTACATTTTCACAAACTTTCTGAAATTTGATGAAAACGTTTCTCATATGCAGTAAGGCCTTTTGTCTGGTCACATATTACTCAAGCCTTGTGGACAAATGGCTCCATAAAAAAAAAAGTGCTATTGGGGTGCTTCGGTGTCTTGAATAAGGTTTGCGTGAGAGCTTCAGAACAGCAACAAACCTCACGATTTATGTGAAGTTTACGTTACTAGAAAGATGTATTTAGTTAGAATAAAGGGGGACTTTCCTTAACAACCTTATTCACCATTTCCTGTGCAGTTCAAAAACAAAATAAAAGAGATTCTGTTGAAAAATAAGGAGTCTCAATCAACATCCTGCATCTTTTGAAAGTGCATTTCATATTGTTTGTGGTTGTATTTCCTTGCAATGCTCTCTCATGTGGTCTGGGGCCTCTCACTTTTCTTTTTTCTGACCCAATTTGACCTCTGTGACCCAGATTGTTTCAAATGCTTTTCATTATAATTTACTGTAAGCTACAAGCCATCATCCATGCAGGTCAAAGAATTCTGTAACTTGTGAAAACCAAAACCTTGAAATGGTAACAAGAGGTGAGAGGGAAGTTGAACTGCAAAGCGTCCACTGTTTTCTAAGCTTCCTTACATTTCACGGTAAACTGATTGAGGCGTTGATCGGGGTTTTTTTTAGGCATCTGTACTGTATATGCTGGCGGGAATCCCAATGTAGTTTCCTTCAACTGTCAACGTCTGCGGCACTGTCTGCAGCACCACTTGCAGCAGTTGTTTTTCTCACCGCAACCCCTCTACTCTCCCCTGGGACGTGGAAACCCCCGAGGATGGCAAAAGAGTGGTTAGACTTTACCTGAAGAAGTGCTGACATGGTTGTGGTGCGTTGAGTTCCCCCGTCTTTTCTCAAGTAGTCAGTGGTTTGTCGGCAATACAGCATCTAGTGTGGATGCTTGAAAACCAAAACATGATTGCCATCAAAAAACGTGGACGCCATGTCAGCTTTTAATGAGCTGTTTCAGTTTCACACTGAAAAAGATAACCTGTATTCTCCACCTTTTAGCAAAGCTTATCTGTCCCACAGTCTGACCTGTCATTAACCCCATGATACAGACTGCTTGCTAAACACATCATAGGATGTCTCCAAGCAGAAGTTGCCGTCATTCTTAGATGTAAGTCCTGATGACGATGATGAGATTAGACAACACATAAAAAACCCAGTTTGTGTTATTTTCATATTGTTACATATCCTGGGCCGCTTCCTCCTCACATCGCACCAAAACAATTGACAGGAGGATGCAAAAGTATTACATGTCATGATGAAACATCCTTGGATAACACCGCAGCCTGCCAGAGGCTTCATCTTGTGGTGTGATGACACTGACATATCGCCGACTTTGGTTAAGAGGGCCCACCCCTTTACGCACTTGTAAAAGTCACTGATTGAGAAATGCATTGCTGTGACCTTGCCAGCTTCCTCTGCAAAGGCCCGCACGAAAATATTGCAAAATTCATCATGAATGCAGTCAAAAAGTCAATACACTACTAATACTGCAAATACAAACAACAAGAATATTAATTGCATTTTCTCAAGAGTCGGCTTTGTATTAATTTATTAATCTGTATTAATTTGAACTTTGCAAGTTGACTGCAGGAGTTTGGTGAATTATCCAAGTCATGTTTAAGCCAGTAAAGCCATGTGAAGAATCACTCAAGTTCCTTAATTGATGTTGAATTAAAATGAGATTGTTACAGCATTTTATTCTCAAAGAACATATGAATGCCTTCAGTTGAATTCAAGTAACTTAGTAGAAATTGACAAAGAAACACCATATCTGTGCAGCTTTGTGCACTGTGGTGAGCTCACTATTAGTGATTTGGCACTCACCCAGGTTCACACGTTCTCACCAACACTCTAGGGGGCAGTAAAAAAGCATCTGAGAGAACTATATCAGAGGGAAAAGGAGACTAATTAGACAATGTCCATACATGCCTGCTGATGCATGGCAGGCATGTAAGGACATTGTCCACTCTTGTTTAATAAAAAACAAGAGACCAAAAAAAAAAATGCACATCTGTAAAAAAAGGAGGAAATTCTGGGAAATTTGGTTGCCTCACAAGTGCACGTCATTTCCTCCTATGACAAATGTGTGGTTTCTGTCTTTAAAAAAAAAAAAGTTTTTAAAGGAGTGTGATTATGACAAGTCTGCGCAATGTGCCTGTGATACTGAGAGGAGAATGAATGGTCATGTAAAGAGCATGCATTTTCAACAGTTTATGGAACCAGCAACAAGTAAGTTTGATTCCATTTACACTTATTGTAAAATGTGAAACAGCTTTAGAACACTTGCATCCTTTTTTTGCCATTATGCATGCTTTTGTGGCTATTTTTACACATAGCTGTTGTGAAATTCATTGAAGTTTCAGATTCAATTTCAGTGCTTCACAGTTTTTTGAACACAATATAGTTTTGTCTTAAACTGTTTGTAGAATCTGGCCAATATTTAAAAAGACTGAAAATGTTTAATGGTATTTATACATACAAACTATAACTGTATAAAATACCTGCACTGATAATATCATAGACTTCTAGGCTGACGCTGACTGTTTGCCACATGAACAATCTATTTTTACATCTACACTTGTGGCTTTGTAATGAAGTTCCCCTCACCAATGTGATGTAGGATAACCTAAACTTACCAGTTCCTTTCTTCTCAGCATTACTCTCTCTCCTGCTGCTTATGGCTGTTTATTCAACAAGAACTGTGGCAGCAAGCAGAAACCAGCAGTGTTGGAATTCTCTGCAACAGACTTTGAAGCAGACCAGACTCATACACAAGGAATCTGTTGACCTAATCAAAACATATGTGAGTACAGACATGAATCTGCAGTATCTTGTTTTTGTGCTGTGTGAAATTCTCATCTGCTTATTCAGTATTTTACCTTTTTATAACAAATGCTGACTACTTACATGCCTGATTCCTTCTTTGCAGAAAGACTCTCAAGGAGACATGTCAGAATTCTTCTGCAAGGTGTCAATGAACGACGTCCCCGATTCCAACATCTCTGGTATGGAGCCCTCAGAGAGGATAATGAGCATCTACACACACCTCCAAGTCTTCTTCCCACATTTAAAACGTGTGTACGAACAGCAGACAGACTTACAGTCATCTACGAGCCCACTGCTGGCCGAGCTCACCAGGGTTAGCAGTCGGAGCAGGTATTTGGCTGCTCTCCTAAACAGCTTTTATCAGAGCCTCTTCCCAAACCTGCCTCTACCGGAGCCTGCAGGGTGGCCGACGTCACTACCTCCACCTCAGAACATCTTCCAGCAGAAGGTCTACGGCTGCGTGGTCCTGAAGACCTACAAGAATTTCCTGTCAAATGTTTCAAAGGAATTGAGATCTCTAAAAAGCAAAGTGTGCAGGATATAATTAAACACATTCTTTTTCTAAGGATGACCTAAGGCTGGCCTTAGACAGTACATTTCCAACAACACTTGTACTCACTGGGTTGATAAAGACTTAAAAAGAAATGTGAGGATGAAGGTGGCTGGCACATCAGTTAATGGAGCCTATTTATGGTATTTATGGTATTTATTTTCTTGCATGTTTCTGATGAGAGGAATGAGAATGAGAAAAGAGTGTAAAGGTCTCTCTATCCAAGTTTTGGTAGTGGTCTATTTAATATGTTTGTATATTATGTAAGTTATGTATGTTAATGCAACCATTACATCATTAAAACATATTTTTCTGATGCATTTCTTTGTGATCTTCCATTTCTTTGTGTTGCATGTACACTTTCAAAAGCATGGCAGTGGGGAAAACACAATATTTCAAAAGAGTAAACTAATTTTGACAGATTTTCATGCATTAGATGTGTTTTTTGTTGGTCTGAATTTAAATAAAAATATATCTCTACACTGTTTTTCGTGTCTGAAAAGTATTAAAAAAAATGCAAAAATTAGATTTTAGAGCAGCGTAATTTGTGCTTGATGTATCATGTGCTGTCTTCTGTGCAGAATCAGTCCATGAAGACAAGTTAAAAGAAAATCAGGAAGCTGCTGAGACGCTGACTGTGTGATATCAGCTCAGAATGACGCATGTGTTCAACACAAGGCTGCATCAGATAGGAAAGATTTCATGAAACTGGCGGGCTGTCTGGCCGGTCACAAGGTGTGGGTGTGTGTGGGTCAGATAACTGTATGTGTTAATAGTGTTGCATCCTCATATAGATGGAGAATCAAATGTGTTAAGGGTGGAGCGAGGAGAAGAGAGGAGAAGTTGAAATTCTGCAGAAAAACCCATTTAAAAAAAGACATGAGACACTGACTGCCAACGTGTCCTATATATACATATAGAATAACAGATACCAGAAGTTTTTTTTTGTTGAAATGAAGTAATGCTTAACTAAACCTTCCTTAGATCACAAGCTTTCGGGAAACTGGAAGTAGATAGGGATTCACTCTGGGTCATAAATCAAGTTCCCTCTAATAACCACGCTTTATTTAAAGCACCAACGCAAAGGGTACCTCAGGGCAACAGTCGACATTATTCACTCATTTTCACTACCCACTTTGTGCTTTTCAGGACCTCAGATACGGGTGAAGTCCATCTTAGTAAGTTCTACTGAAAATGCCTCACTGTGACACACTCTCTACTCTGACTTACATGGAAAACCAGATGACCTGCACAATTTCAATGAAAACCCCAACAGAACTGGATGGGGCTGACGGTTAAACCGAGAATCTAATGTAGCTACAATGATCCACCTGCCATCATCTACAGTGCAAGAATATGATGATTTGTCTACTTTTGCTCAACTGCAACTTTTTTTTGGCACACCCACCACTGTGTCTTAGGTCAAGAAATGAATTTCACTTTAAACTGCAGTGTCACTTTCTGCAGGGCGTTGGCTCTGTGAAAGACAAATGACTCAACAAATTATGAGATAAAAAATACAGCTTGCTATTCAGCAAGAGTTTAAATCAATTTAAATATCCATAGCAACAATATCAGAGTGACCTAAAGCTACATTTGAACTAAAATTTTGGAGAAAAAAAATCTTAAAGCTGACCATATAATATACATCCAAATACATGAAGGGCTTTTTAGATATGGAAAAAATGTTAACCATCTGTCATATAATGGATCTTGAAGCACATTTGCAAAAGTGTTTCTCTACAGAACCACAAAAAATCAATGTACAATGTGATAAACACTCCAGCACAGGTACTGACAATAACAAATCTGAACCACAATTATATATTTCATATTTTATTGCAAAACATGCACAGCTTTACAAAGTAAACGCCTAAATGATACAATGTCACAGACTGTAAGGATATTGTGACAAATCCAATCCTTCAAAAAGCGCTGCATCATACATGTTTTACTATCTGGAGTACTATAAAAAATAACATATCATTAATAAATCAGGTGCAAGTCCATTATTTCACATGCCTTACATATTTTGACATGTAGAGGGCAGTATACACCAACAACTGAGGATGAAGTCCAGCATTCTAGACAGTCTACCAGCAGTATAACACCAAAAGCTGACGACATATAGTCATTGAGTCGTTGCATGCCAGTATAGATAATATGACAACAACAATCTGTAAAACAATGAAAAACAATTGTAAGACTCCTCTTCCTCTCAAAAAAAACCCCAAACAGTTTCTGTTTTTGACTTGCCTTCAATACACTTGTGTTAGTATTTCTTATATTCTTATATTGCTTTATGTTTTTCACTGTGCTGTTAAGGATTTTGAGCCTTTTCAAAAAAGGGCTGAAATTACTGTTCTTCATGTTGTTGCGAAAATATGTATTTACAAAAAGAGGTCACACCCAAAGATTGGAGTAATAGGACTGGTAATAGCTCTTCAGATGAGCATTTAGAACTTAAATTTAGCTTGAAAACGTATATGATAAAACTTTAAAATCTTTTTTGTTCACAATTGTATTTTATGTCAGAATAAAGAGGATTTGTGGTTTTAAACACAAGATCTTATGACACACTGAAGGCTGATAAATAGTAATTGTACTTCTCATGGGAAACAAAATGAACTACTTACAAATTAGTTAACAGACATGTCATGATGTCCTTACATTGTTAAAGAGCAGTTCCCAAATATTGGAACAAGATTACCACAGACAAAGCAGTTAATAAAGGTTTTTCCATGATTTGATTGAGTCATTTACTCTCTGTGAATACTTAAACTGTTTTCATACTGTCTCTATGACTAATTCATGTGTGTGTGTGTTCTAAAAGGTCATAATCTTTGTAAGGTGAAACATAATTATTCATTACAGTAAACTGACCCTTTTTCTCAAACCAGAACCAATATGATACTGCCTTCAAGCATTTAATCTTGCATGACAGCACTCCCATTTCCTTTTTACTAGAAGTACACATCATGTACTATTGCTTTGATTGTGCAAATGCAGTGTGCAGAGCATGCACCGCCTTAACTGTGACAACGTGTCACAGTTGTATTTATTATGCAATTACAAACCTCGATTATTAGACACATCTAGACATATTTAAAACATTTATATCCCTGATTATTGAGAATTATTGATTTATGGCGTTAACAGTTTTAAAGGTTCTTCAAGCATCCATATTTGCATGCATAGAGTCATTTAATTATTGCTTTGTCAAACTACTCAGAGGCTGATTGTTATTTAACTGATCATGTTATTGCTTACAATCAGATAAACTACGACTAACACATCCACAAAATATATATTTTCTTTGAATTTGCATAGTTATTCAAACATGAGCGAGGCATATATCTAATGTAAGCGACAAACGATAGTGTGGGAAACTATAGATAGTTACTGTTGCTGTGAAATAATTACTACAGTATGTGTCCTCAGAGTTTTCCCAAAGTCATGGCATCGTTTAGTGTACCAACCTCACTTGCACAGGGTTGTCGTGTCCATATTCGAAAAGCGAATGTTCATTCTTGATTCAATTTCGAAGCCATTCAGTAACTGCAAAAGAGAGTTTTATATCATTTATTTTGCACAATGTACTTTCAAAATATGGTAATTAACTAAGAAAGTAGTTTTAGTGAACATATGGAGTATACTATGGTGTTTAGTCTGTTGACCAACCTTCAGGAAATGCTCAAATGTGATTCCTTCATAGAATTCATCAGGTTCCTGTGTGTAAAACAAAGTGACATCAGTGATGCTGTCCAAACAAACAATGAATTAAACTTAATATTATCTTGAGATACTACAGCTTACGTACCATGTGGCCCACTGAAATACTGGCCACCTCCAACATGGCTGCATCAGCAATGCTTTTGGCCGTATCCTTCCCCAGCGCCCCGCTGCGAGACAACAACTCCTCCACCACCTAGGCAGACATGATCAACGGTTAAAATAAAATATTAATATGATGACTACGACAATCAAATCCCTAACCACGAAAAGGCTTGAGGAAATGACTCCTTCCTTCCCTCATTGGCCACCAATTAAATATGTTGCAGGAAGGCAGCTGACTCTCAAGTGCTGGAGATGTCCCAAAAAACAAAACACAGAGATAACTTCCTCTGTTTCTGTGAAATCAACTTCTAAATGCTGCTGAGAATTATCAAATGATGCTGATAAACACACACTGATAAAAATAAAACCACCAACTTGAGAATCTTATGATGTGTGCAAGACTCAATAATGATTTCCCCATATTGTAAGTAAAGGTTATTGCAATCTTCATGCAGCTTACATGTCTGTATTCTTCGAGGGTTATTGTTCCATCGTTGTTCGTGTCATGCATGTTGAACAAAACTGGAGACAAAAATAACCATCAGTTTAACAGCAGTGTGTCAGCCATAGATAATGTCAAGTACGTGATCATGTGATTTGTTGCGAGACACACATCTCAGTTTCTCCCTCCTGACGCTCTCACGCTGCTCCTCTGTCATGTGCAGTGAAGGGGGCCTGAAATGAGACATGACCACCAGAAACTCCTCGAAGCTGATCTCCTCGACTGTCCCCTCCTCATTCAGTCGAAAGTTTCTGAACAAATACACAAAAAGTAAACATAAATAAAAGTCTTAGATTTGATCCCACACAGTATTAAACTGAGAAAGTTGTTTGTGATACAGCTACAAATATAGAGTGAAAAAAGTTAAGTTCATTTAACTTTCAGACATACAGGTATCATGACTCTACCTTCTGTCAAAGAAGGCCCCTATAATCTGGGAACGGATGGGATTGCACGCCAGATCTGGAATTTCATTGAAGTGATCCCTCCTGGAGGAACAAAAAGGATTTTCAGGAGTGGCACATGGTGTCGTGTAATACTTTACTACTCTCACAGGTTGCAAAGCTGCATGTGCTTACATGAATCCTGTTAGGCAAGTTTGCATTTCCTAAGAAAGTTGGTGAAATGCCAGGCCAATTTGTTAAGAACTGTTAGTTTATGAAAACAGAAACCTTATAGTGACACTGAAAAGTTCACATCACTCAGCACTTAAAAATCATAAAAACCAACTTACCGCAGTGTTTCTTCATTGTGGCTCAACTGCTTGAATCTTTTATGGAGGACTCCGATCTGTTCACATGAAACTGGAAACAGAAAAGAGGCAACCTTAAGACAAGTTCAGCAGCATAAGATCTCAGTAAATTCTACTGAGCCATGTACAGACAAAGATTAACTTGTACATTAATAGCCTAAATTTATCCAAATACCAGGAGACACAAGGTAAACTTAAGTTAACTCTAAAAACCAAATAGGAATTAATAATTTTGACCATTCATATAAAGAAATCGTTGAATCTGATAACAATTTATGTTTCCTGGTAGCTTTCAAGGCAGCAGATTTGGATATTCATATTTCATGTAAAACACTTCGGTTTATTATGACGCTCACCTCTTTCGTAAGAGGCTACAGGTGACATTAAAGCATATTTTGACATGTCAAATCAATGATCATGGAGGTACAATATACAACTGTTGGATTAATCTCTTAAATTGTTTTGTCAAAGCTTTCACCTATTGGCCAGCTGTGTCTAATCTATTATTTACTGCACCTCAGTTAAGTTACACTTCCATTAACTTGCAGTTTAAATTATTTATTGCTACTGCACCAAACAGACTGGTTTTCCTTTCACTCAGAGATGTTGGACATATGTCATGATTATTATAGGCAAAGAACTATCATCTCTTTGTTTAACACATATTAGACATTATTGAAAAGGTCGAATTTCCCCTTTAAGAGAGATAAAAGTAAACTGAACTACACCATATTTCCGGTGTAGTGAGCTAATGTTTACACACATCCTGTATGTCTGACTGATGTCATATCAACAGAAGCGCTGATCATAGCCAACAATAATAATATGACTACTCACATCCCGTCTTTTCCGCCAGATCAATGTACTCATGTTGACCAGGTAAGGACTGTAAAGCGCCCATACCTCCAAAAAGCTCTTCAAAGACTAGTCCAGTTCAAACGAGGACTCAGACACGTCAGAAATTCACCGAAACTGTTGAAACTGAAACGTATGTCAGAGGATCATGTTTCATCTCTATGGGAATATTTCTACAACAGATGCAGGCTCTCTGTGCGGTGGCAGGTCTCATCCTCTGCAAGCAACGCAGGCTATTTCCGCAACTACTCTACTGCCGATGACGACACACAACAGGCTGCAGTTTGAATTATTAATTCAGACTTTTTTATTTATTCAAGGGCTGCGATCATTGACTGTGACCTGTGTGGAAGACAAAAGTAGTTCTCTTGTCATAACAGACTTTTAGTAACGTGAAGATCTGATCATAAACTGTTTTAAATTAGTAAAATGAAGTAATGTTCATTTGTTTAACTCTGCAAACATCCTGGTGGACAGATGGATCAATTTCTATTAACTATTTTGAAGCCAAGTGTCTAAAATGACTAAATTACATACAATACAACAATTTTTCATACAGTCATTTAACTGTGAAATTACATGTCATGTTGTTTAAAAGCTCCACACTCATCTGGGTGGAGACAAAATTCTTTTTTTCACTTATTCATCTTTTTTTTTTTGGTCAAATTCAAATAAATGGGATCTAAAAATACTTGAATACTCCGTTAAAACACCAGCTAAGTGTAAGTTTTTAATGGTAACATATAAACTTCCCAGGTTGCTAAAACCCACATATTCCCAAATAAATACACACTAGTGTGCACTAGTGGCTTTAAAGTTACTACAAGGAACTTTTATTTTGTGTTAGCGTCCCCTGTGGATAAAAGCAGTGGTGTTTTCCCAGAATGAAGACTCCATTTCCCATGAGCACCAATCGCCTCGTGTTGTAAAGATCTTGGCTAGCACGTGCATTTGTCTTGGAAGTTAGTGAAAGACAGACGCTACTTATTTTACATTCTGTTTTTCTTTTTTAAACACAGCTGTTTGCAGTGTGCATAGTGATGAGGTAATATATCCATTTGTAAGTTGTAAGGTCATAGGATATAATAGTATAAATTTAGAAATGAATGGCATCTTTATCAAGTAGGAAGCTGTAACTGTTTTTGTTTTGTACCATAAAATGACTCCCTCCTGCTCTAAATATTTTAAACCACTTCACACATAAAGATTTATGGCTTCAGTTATTGAAGGTGAAAACCTAAAACAGGAAACTGGTGTGAAACCATCAGTGTTGCACTTTCCACTCTGCCAAAACACCTGCTTTGCCAACCTTGCATGGGGTGCGACCTGAGGTTCACCATGTTTGAATATTTCAAACCACAGATGAGTCAGCAGCAGGTACCAACCCCGTATGAGTCACTGTTGAGAGCCTGAACACTCAAAACTTACTGTCTTATAATGACTCAAACACAACATGTAGAGAGTGTTCTTATCTAATATCCAGATATCCTGTAAGAGGAACTGAAATGAGCTCCAGCAACAAGTAACATTAAAAACTATGCAGTACTAATGTACACCACATGGTGGTAGCATTTCATCAAGTGTGTAATATAACACCAGTTTATATAGAAATGTCAGTTATTAACACAATTTATCCTACCATCTCCCATCGGACTCTTCTTTTATATGTTAACTGACAGTGATGTAGAATAGAAACCACCTCCTGAAATGATCTGCATCCCTTCTAGACATCATTATCCACGTAGATCTCACAAATCAAAACCATTAAAGCTATATTTCTCTCCTGTAAAATACTGTATCCATACTTGAGGAGGCTGTAGGAAATTATCATGTTTGAAGCTCAAGTACTCAACAGGTTTTCCCACCTTCCTCTGTCCTTATTAACAGTCTATACTGTGACTCTGGATGCCCCAGTGAGACACTAATGAATTATTAACTTAATGAAGCTGCAGTAATAGAATGGCACTATATCTTGAGCTTTGGGGGAGGTTACTTATTACGATACAACTTGGTTAATAACAGTTTCCCCTTCAAGATCAAATATGTGAGAGCTTTTTATACTTTCTGGGCCAAGAGTGTGTGAATGTGATGAAGATGCATGCTGTGTCGAAACATCAGTCCTTGCACTATTGCTGGTTAGGGGCCCCGAAGTCCCTGCACCATCATATCCAGACCCAGAAACCAATCAGACCTTTGCTGGAGCACTACCTGGCTCCATTTCTGTATGTCATTCAGTAAAATGATTGAATTGACACAGTGAATCTAGGGCTTGTGGAGCCCCTGAGGGTTTTTGGCCCCGGGGCAGTTGCCTAATTTGCCCAGTTGGTAATCCTGGCTCGCCTTACACATTAAAACATAATTTTTAATTGTCTCAGCCACAAATAATTATATACGGCATTAAATCTTTGAATACAGAGTCAAAGATTATGCTTTATAGTCACTGCTAATGTTAAATAATTGACCATTTCATAAATATTGCAGATTTCTTTTTTCTGTTTCTGTTAAATTTTGGACTATGAGAAACCTTTTCAACCACTCTCAATAAAAAAAAAAAAAATCATGAAGCATAGAAACTGTTTGAAATGACTGAATTCCCTGTAAGCCACTGGCCTCTGACAGCTGAGAATAAACAAAGATGTTCATGGTCAAAAGAGGCCGACCAAATCAGAACGTGTTCATTTATTTTCTCCGTTCAAGAGGGGAATTGATGCACCTCGTAGTACAGAATCAATCTGGTCTGAAAAAACAAAAACACACACACACACACAAAAAAACCCTCCAACACATTTTCTTTTCTTTATCAGTCTCTGCCCTTGAAATGTTCTTTCCTATAAAATTGTCTCACTTGGTTCGTGTTGTGTTTGTGGCTGTTGTAACTATTATTGAGTGCACCACGTTTGATGGCTTGAAATTGATTTGAATAAAGGCTCTGCTTCAGAGAGAGAGGAGGAGAAAATAAGGAGGTGTTTGTTATATACGGAGACAAAAAAAAGGGGGCGGAAAAGCATGGCCAAGGAGAGAGGGCAGACTGTGCCTGTTTTGCATGCACGGGGGCTTCTGTGGGAGAAGGAGTTGACAGGGCGCCGCAGTGCTGCCTCCAGCTCTCAGACAACAGCTGCTCAGAAAGAGGAGACATCCTGAGGGTGCTGCGACATGTCTCGCTCTTTCTCCATCTCTCTTTTCACCTGTCTGCCTCTTCCTTTCACTGAGAGAGGAATAAGCTGTGCAACACACTGCCTTCCCTGCACTTATACACACACACACACACACACATACACACACAAATCTCTTTCTCAATGACATGCACACCTCAGGGCATGTGGGTTGTGAGATTCATAAGAAATTGGCAGGCTGCTTGTGCTCAAACAAAACACTCAAAATAAACCAGGTATAGCTGAATGTTTGATGGAATCTGGGGTTTTTTGCTCTTCTTATTTGGAAAGGCTTTCATGGAGAATAATTATCAGCATTTTAATGGTAATGTCATGTTCTTCCTCCTTTCTTTTTTCCCTGCTAGTGATGATCAGACATTCGAGTAGACAAGCCTTTTGTCAAAAACCCAATTTTTAAAATTTGCATTGGTGTAATTTGGTTACTTATGAAGTTTGTGTGAAAGCTGTCGATCCATTTCCCCCGCCGGCGAAGAATAGAAGATATCTGCTGAGTAATTTTATTCACAGCCTGGGAATCACACAATGCAAGATTTTTATTTCTGTTGTCACAGTAACTTGTGTGAGAGTGATGTCTTCGTGTGTAATAATAATATTGTAAGTTTGTTTGATGTGACAGCTCCCATTTTTATGTTTTTGCCGACAAAAACTCATTAAAGAAAGAATTTTCCTATAATAAGGCATCAATCTGTGTTACCTCAAGATGTTCTTTGTCTCACATTAAAACTTTAGAGAAATTCCTAAATAAGTGTATGACAAATTTATGAATGCTCATTCCACATTCACGAGGCATGCTATACATGAATATAAATGGATCTGAAATAAGACTCAGTAGCCAGTTTTTCGTTTGGGTATTGTTAATTACTTTCATCACTTTAGAGATGACCCAGTTCTAAAATAAAAACATCCAGAAAGCGTGGGTGGGGTGCTGAGAATTGAGTGAGAAATAATTACAGTATCTCATGAGAAGGATTTAAGCTGGAAATATCCTCCGTCTGTATGACTAAAAAAGAAAAAGTATTTTAACTTAATCTTGGATTTCACAACTGAAGATTCTGTGTCCAACTGTGAGGAGGACTCTTTGAATGACAATTCTTGTAAAGTCGTCTTAATCCTATTACTCATTCCAGTGCAATAAATAAATAATTCCACAGCTTTTTGTCATTTTGCTTTAGTTTTGATAGCACATAAAAGGACAGAGATATGTGTCTTTTTCGCCCTTGGTGTGTCGATATAGAAAAGGAGAAGGGATTGCAGAGAGGCGTTGACAGGGCATGCTCTGATCTCCAGACAGAAAGAAATCAATTTTAGAGTACAAGTCGTGTAGAAGAAGACAAAGACGAAGCTAACTTACAGTTACAGATGATAAGGTGAAAGGTTTAAAAGTTTGTTTGTTTGCTGTTTTTAGAAACATAAAAGTCATTATATCACGATCAAAGGACGGATTCACAATTTATGAAGTCTCTTCTTAAACAATAGGTGCCCAAATGAACATTGGCACATGTTCTTCTTGCTGTAATAATTCCTCCTATTCATACTGATCGTTAAGAGATCCCTTCATAATGCACTTTCACTGTAAGTGATGGTGGACAGAATCCACAGTCTTCCTTCTGTGCAAAAATGTATTCAAAGGTTTATCTGAAGCTAACACGAGGCTCCAGCTGTCCAAATGATTCAAATCAAGTCAATCTTTTAAAGTTACTGTCTTTTTAGTGCCAAATTCTCTCTTTTTGTTAGACTTCTTTCACTGCAGCTAAAAAGCAAAGCACTGTCAGTCAAGACACAGAGAGGGAATTTTCCCACTAAAAAGACTGATATCCACTTTATTTAACTAACTCAAACAGCTAAATCCTCAGACAGTATTATCTTCAGATAAACTTTTAAATACATTTTTGCTGAAAACAAGCACTGTGGATTTTGTCCCTAATCACTTGCATTGAAAGCATATTTGAAGGGGATCTTCTAATGGTCAGTATGAACAGGAGGAATGATTACAGTGAGAAAAACCTGTTTCAGTTTTCATCTGGACACCTGACAGTTGTTTAATGCATCCTTGAAAAATTGTGTACCTATCCTTTGATTAAGGCTTTAAAAATCCATCAATGTAGTAATTTTCATGTGATGGTGAACTGACGACTTCCTCCAGCTCCTCTGGTGGGGTAGGACCCTCCATCTCTCATAGGCCAGACAGTAGATGTAATCCCTCAAGTGTGTCCTGGGTCTGTTCTAGGGTGTCTTCCCAGTTGGTCATGCCTGAAGAAACCTCCAAATAGAATCTGGCGTTTTTTTTTATGAGAAGCACCACCTCAATGGGCTTCTCACAGTGCAAAGGAGCAGCGTTTCAATCCATTTTTCAGAATCACTGAGTTCTCTTTAACAGCCAAGAAACCTCATTACAGCCACTCGTGTCTGCGATCTCGTTCTTTGTCACTATTCAAAGCTTGAGATAGTAGGTGAAGATATGAATGAAGGCTGTCTTATAAATTGAGTTTTGCTTTATAGCTCAGTTTTCACTTCCCCACTACATTCTGCCTGCCAGTCGATGCCCTTAACTGATCATCAATCTCGCAATCCTTTGTATCGTCTCTCTTTAATACTTCACCTGAACCCCTTCACTTGTGGCAGCTGCTCCCTTCTCATCCAGATAGAGCAATCCACTCACATTCAGCTTCAAATGTGAACATCGAGGGTCACAATCTGATGAAGCCAAAAGGGGAACATCATCCACAAAAATGTCCCATTTGCATTTGTTCTGTATTATTATTATCATTATTTAAAGTATTTAGTGAACTGATTAAATAAAATATTTCTATCCAGATGTAGATGTGGATAAAAGACATTTTATCTAGCGTTTTTCAGGTCAACAATATAGCTTCTTGAACTCCGATGTCCCCTTCAAACTTCCCCATAATATTTTGGCTTTAAATTGAAGGAAACAAATTAAACATTTATATGTTGCAGTGTTTCCTTGAAGCTACAGCCAGCCCAGAGTGGAGGCTGAGCTGGGTTTAGTCTTTTACTAACTGTATGAAATTTGCAGTTAGCTCTGCTCCTCCTGTAACCCTTCAGAAAAAAATAAGTGTTCTGGTCCTGTGGCTTAGTGCTCACAGCTTGCCCTTAAGATGGATTGCCTTATTGGCTGCTATCTCTCTTCTAAAGCCCTGGTGAAGGGTATGTTGGCCTTGCTGTTAAGCAGGCAGCTCATAGTCGGTGTGTGAGAGTTGTGCTTACAGGCTTTAACCTATAATACACAGTAATGTCTTATTTGTCAATGTAATTATCTGAATAGCAAGTGGAGGAAATGAATGTTTTACACCCTATAATGTTGTCTAAGTGGCATAAAACGGAGAGTTTCCATTGATTTCATGGTGAGGAAATAATAAAGTAGAAAGGTCATATATGAGAGTACTGATCATAATATCCATATTGTATGTTCAGGAGTTGCAGATCTCAAGGATTCAGGTCCAGTGCTTTGACCTTAATCAAACTATAATGGACATTTCAGTCTTCTAGGTTCTGAATGTCAATATATTAACATTGCTTTGACTTTGAATTAGGAGTAAGTGATGTTTTAACCTATTCAACTTCACGGACGCTTCAGTAGGTTGATTATTAGAAATGCATATTATCTGCCAAAACTTTATACAAGTTCAGTGTGCTTAAATTTAAAAAAAAAAAAAAAAGCGATCCATGCAATGCAAAATATGTTGCAATAAATTACAGATAAGTAAGCATAAAATGATGAAGACAGATTAAGAATTTTCTATTCGGAGGAATGATACACCTAAGAAAAATGGCATCTTGGGTTTCAATATTTCACTCAGTATATACAGGATGTGATATGCATATGTTTTGATGTCAAAAGCAAGGACAGCTGTTCAAACCATGAGAGAGAGAATATTGAGTAGATGTGGGGCGTCACAGAGGTGGTACACTATATGCTGCTGAAGAGTATGTGATGATTGGATGGAGCACAAGAAGCTGCGATTATGAATTACAGTCACCCCATGTGGACCAGGTTCTGCTGCCCCCCGAGCACCATGATTTAATTACTGATTTTAAATGAGACCAAAGTTTTTAAAAGTGTTCCCTGCACCTCAGGCCTCCTCTGGTCAGCCAACTGGAAAATAAAGTGAATATTTTGAAGAACACATGAAAATAACTCAACATAAGCCTTTTTAACTTAAGACATTTTGACAGGTCACAGTAGGAGAAGCACAGGTGTAAATAATAAAGGTTTGAATCCATTCAGCTGCTTCACTTTCAGGGTCCTGGTATTGCACATGCTCACTGTCACCCTGTCATGGCTTACTGGGGCACCTGATTAGAACAGAGCCATCGTTAATGTGATTAGTAACACCTGTGCTTTAAGTTAAAATGTCTGCTGTGGAAAAAGTCATTTGGTAACAAAATGCAAATGCAAATGAGCCTTTTTTAGCCTTGATTAAAGTCCTCACTCAAAAATGTGTTTTGCTTCTTGTTCCTACAGTTGAATGTTTGAGCTTCACTGTGCAGAATGATGTATGTGCAGAGTTTGAAACTAGAAGGCTGTTTTCACGTTGATCCGTTAAAAGTGGAAAGTTTCTCTGTGCTCATTGAAAATCCATTTTGAAGGGGCGAGCCAACGAGTATGATTTGTGACATCAAAAGTAGTTTGGAAGCTAATGTGGTCCAGTAGGCAACATACACAAGTGTGATGTGGAAACTTGAAGCCTACAGTGTACAAACACTGAGAATGCACTTTACAGTGAAGTAGGAGACATCTTGTGTCCAGCAGGAAAACTTTTAAAATGAAATATATTTGCATATTTCTAGATTCTGTGTTTTTTAATGAGGGAGAAGATGTGGATGTCATTTTAAGGATTTTAATGAGATAATTTAACTTTTTTAGCAGGAAAAACTATATCAGACACACATTATTATTCAAAGTAGAGTATTTTATATACATATCTTAAAACATGTCTGGAGGGGATCTTTAAACATTTTCCTCCTCCCAGCTGCATAATCACCCACCTAAATGCAAAAGTTTTTTCTTAAGTTATTTCAGATATTTTTATCAAAGCTCTTTGATCCAAAATCCAAAAACTGACTATAAATAATAGAGTTGAGTTTGCTACTACATGCACACAAAAATGTCCCATTCTGAGAGTCTAAGTGGGATTTACCTTGTGAATGGAAACTGAAAACTTGACTGCATGGGGACTTTTGAGTTTTTACAATAGAACAAGGGAATTTCTGAATATTTACTGTAAATATGAGTCAATATGTTATAAGTTTACCCCTATACATTGCCATACAATAATTAATCTGTGCTTATGCTGCTCTTATGATGTTGTAATTAGAACGGATGCCAGAGTTTGGATGAAAAGATGTTAATGTTCAAAGATGTGTGTTCATAATACCACCAGATAGTAATCAAAACTGAAGACACAACAGAGACTGTCTGATTTATTTTTCATGTACTAACAAGGCACACACACAAAATGTGTTGAAAATCCTATTAGCTAAATGTTAAAACATGGTTATTTCCATGCAGCTACGGTACAGTATACTACTGATCTGTATCTGTGTAACCAATGTAATATCCTATTTCACATTCATTTTCTTAAAGAACACTGTTCCTGTTTATATAGTGCTTTGTACTTGACCTCAGAAAATAAATAACAACATATAAATCTACATAATCTACATAATCTACGTCATGAGCCAAGGTCAACAACACTTCGCTCCTCAGCCACATTTACCTGCATTTTACAGGACTGTGGAAATAAAAAACATATTTATTCCATTATTATTTTGGATATCAGACCTCTTTAAACTAAAACCACACAATTTTGAAAGGTGTTTTTACATTAATGTCAAAAGAATACAAACAAACTAGGCACTCAGGAGATTGCTGAACATGAATCATCAGTGTAATTTATTCAGTGTTGGTTAAAACAGATGTGACCCGAGTATAATTGTTTTCATCCTGAACAATTCCGGCTTGTAAGGCTCCTTCAAGGCAGACAAGGGAGCTTCAAAAGATTTTTGGCCATCATGGGAATTTCAACTGGTTTCATCCTGTTGCTCCTGTTCTGGCTGCTTTAGGAGTGAAAGGATTATTCCACAGAGAGGGAAGCATTGTAGTTTGTAGTTTGAGGGGGAAATGTTAGCAGAAAAAAATATGTTTATGGGTTATATACTGTATACTGCCATTGCATACACAAAAAAAGGAAAAACAAAAAAAAAATCAGGAGTTTTGTGCAAGAGCATGTTTGTGGCCCCTGTTTTATCTCCTGGTGCCCAAATGATATATGAGATCCACCCTGAATCTGTTCCCAGTTAATGCAAATACTGCGCAGAATAGATGCTTTTTTATATTCTCACCTTGAAGAAGTTCTTGGACTCGGTTTAGTCATGGAATTGGTTCACCTCAAACACGCTAACTCACATTTTCACGCTGAGAGGAATCCCCCGTCCCTCCTGCAGGGCACTGTGGTCCCCTTGTGTCAGTGTGCCTTTTTATATGTGACCTGTGTCTCCTCTATTTTCCCTTTATTCGTTTTCCTGCACAGTGTGAAAGGCTTGATATGCAGTGTTCCAACAGGACGGATGGGGCTCTGGAGAAGCCACATTATGTTATATGAGGCTCAGTCTCTCCCCGGGTCCCTGCTTAATGCTCAGGAAATACCTGTCGTGTTGAGATAGCGGCCTGTGTCACGCTGTGCTGTGGCACGGTGGTGCTCAGTTGTAATGTTATCCTGCTGCATTGCAGTCAAGGTCAGTGGATTGTAATGGCTGTTGCCCAATTCTTGGGCGTCAAGTGAGACCTGTATAAGGCAAGGAGCTGTTGAATGTTTTAGTGCAGCTTATGTCTGCAATTTCACCAACCTCTTTTTTGAATTGCAAACTATGATGGATGATTATTTAATGGTGGTTCTGGGCGATTGTCCTGCAGGTCAGTCAGTTAATCAGTCAGTCAGGCTTGACAGGAAGTGTGTGTTCTTGCTCACCCTCTTCTACAGTGATGATCGGCTCCTGTGATTCTTCTTGGCAAGGGTGGACTTAATCCCATGAGCCTGTAGAGCTGAGTTAGAGAAAGAGGTGTAAGTAAACTACATTGAAACCCTAATTCTATAACATATCTAGAGCCAGGTAGTTGTTCTTTTAGAGAGTTTCACCTGCGTTCATATAGTCTAACCTTCACTGTCATTGACATCTCTTATGTTCTTGCTGCAAATACAGATTTTAATTGTTTATCAGGGTCATTATCATTCAGTCATGGCAGTGGATCCATAATAGGGTAGTCGTAAGGGTAATCAATCACAGTGTTGGACAGCAACACTTGACACATGACATCTAAAATCCAGCAGCCATGTACGCAGCTCTGTGCTACTTACAAGCTTTGCCAAATTAGTTTCAAGAAGATTCAAGGAGAAATTCACAGTGATCTCCAAATCCCAGCAACGTTTCATGTGGCATTACATCTGGCCAATCAGGTACAGTTCTGATCCAGAGACCTTTGAGGTTTTTGAGCTGTCTCACTGTCTGACATCCAAAGGTGCCTTTCCAAAATGCAAATTAAAAAACAACTTTACCATAGATGTCTGTACTGCATTTTTCTGATGTTCTTCAATGCATGTACCAATAGTTTTCACTTAATTGAGCAAGTTACAAAAAACAAAAAAGTAACAAAAAAAGTACAAATCTAACTTTATCAGGAAGCTTCATTTATTGAAATGTACTTAGTTTTACAATTTCTTGCCTCCTTTGTTTTTACCCAACCGCTAAAATAGAACAAAATCTATTAATATAGTATGAACAGTATAACAATTTAAATCCAACTAAATATGCTGTTAATCTGAAAAAAATGTTTTCACATTTAAGTCCTGCAGACCCACACAGGTGTCTCTAATTATTCTGGCTGGTTAGACTTCTGCTGTGTTCACGTCACATGAGATGGATGGTAGAGATGGGAAAAATTTCCAGTTTACAAATTGTGAGCATTCACATCACATTCACGACAGTTGTGTGATAACAGAGTTGGTCAAGTGAGGGTTAAAAATACTGTGCATTGGCAGTACAACACCATATCCAGTAAATGTTCAAATTCAAGTTCAACTTTATTGTCATGTGCATTAAAAATACAATGAAATACTTGTGCTCCTTACGCAAAGGACACACCATCCCAAAAACAACAAAGAAAACACTACAGACCTACACAGACTATGTACACAGTGTATTCATATGTATACATTATATACACAATATACAGTAGACGATAACATTACAACAACAATGTGAGGAGCCTATGGGTGCATCAGCTGTTCAGCAACCTGACTGCCTGTGGAAAGAAGCTGTTATTGAGACCGTTGGTGTGTGATTTGATGCTCCAATAACATTTTTTACATGAAAGGAGCGAGAACAGAACATCAGCAGAGTTACTGGTGTCCTTAATGATGTTTTGGGTTTTCCCTTTGCAGTGAGTGGTGTAAATGTTATGAAGTTGAGGTAGTTCCGTACCAATGACTTTTGCTGCTGTCTTTACAGTTTTTTGTAGCAGTCTGCAATCCTGAGCAATCAGGTTGCCAAACTACACTGTGATACAGCCTGTCAGGACACTCTCAATGGTACAGTGATAAATGTTCACAAGAGTTTTGGTGCTCATACCAAACCTCTTAAGACGCCTCCGAGAGTTCAGTTTCTGTTGTGCTTTCCTGAGGATACAATTGGTGTTGAGAGACCATGTGAGAGTGTCTGAGTTGTGTATGCCAAGAAATCTGAAGCTATCAACAATTTCAACAGATGACCCATAGATGGGAATGGGAATGTGAGTTTCTCTGACCTTTCTTAGTTGAACAGTGATTTATTTTGTCTTATTGACATTTAGAGAGAAGTTGTTATCATGGCAACATATGGTTAGATCTTCCACTTCCCTCCTTTAGGCCCTCTCATCACTGTCACTTATTAGTTCAATGTCACTGTGGTATCATCTGCAAATTTTAAATTTAAATTTTATTTTTGGAGCATTTTCACCAAACGCTTCAGTCCATGTTGCATGTGTGCTGTAGCCAAATGAGTGGGGACTGGGAAGAGGGTTTGCCCTGGCTGTTGTTAGCTGCCAGGGAAGTTGTCCAGGAGAGGACGCGGTTTAGCCTCAACGACCTTGTGTTCATACTGTCCGGTGTCCTGTGGCACTTTTGTAGGACAATTGGAAAGAGGCAAAACCACCACAAAACCTTGCAGAGTATGTCAGCAGCTTTAGGGATTGACTTTATAAAGCCCGGGAGGTGGCTAAGAGCAAGTTGGTGTCTGCACAGAGCAAGATGAAAAAACTTTATGATCTCCAGGTTGAGAATTGTGTTTTTCTCCCAGGAGATCAGGTGCCTCTCCATTTCAGGCAAAAATTTTCTCATCCATATTCAGTTGTAAAGAAGGTGTCAGATCAGAATTATGTGATCACTACTCCAAATCGTAGGTCTTCTACTCAGCTATGTCATATTAATTTATTAACATGCCAATCAGGAAGAGCAGTTATCGGGTGCCCACCCTGCTCGTTTGTCAGTGTCTGTGTCGCCTCATGCTGTGGCAGGGCAAGGGGAGGACTTGCCTGCTGTACTTTATGGCCGGCTTAAAAACTTGAAGTCTCTGCAGAATTTGGATAGCTTATTAAGCCATTTGTAGGTTTCCAAGTACAATCAACTAGCTGATTTGATTGAGGGATATCCATTTTTGTTTGGCGATACACCTACTTGTTGATTTGATAGAGCATGGTTTAGATGTTGGAGATTCTAAACCCATTAAGCAGAAGTTTATTGTGTTCACCCAGAGTAATGTAGATATTGTGATGCTGAGGTTAAATATATGTTAAAAAATGGTATTACAGAGCTATCTTGTTCCAGTTTGGGTGTCACCTTGCCTGCTTGTGCCAAAGTCCGATAACAATCCCAGATTTTGTTCAGACTTCCGTAAAGTCAATAATGTCACAAAACTGGACTCTTTCCCACTTCCCCATATAGAAGACTATTGACCAGGTGGGGTCGGCTAAATTTGTCTGCAAATTTGACCTGCTGAAAGGCTACTGGCAAGTTCTGCTGTCTGAGAGAGCATGAGAGATCACTGCCTACATTACGCCCATGGGGTTGTATTCCTATAGCGTAATGCCCTTTGACATCCTTTCAACGCCTGGTGAACAGGGTTGTTGAGATATGGGAGGTTGCTCGGTGTATTTGGATAATGCGGTAATCTACTCTGTTGATTGGGATGTCTACCTTGACCGCACTGAAAAGTTTTTTGACTACTTGGCTCATTCACATTTGACAGTTGACCTTGCCAAGTGCGAGTTTGCGAAGGCCACAGTTTCTTATTTGGGTTGTGTGGTGGGGCAAGGCAGAGTGTGTCTGGTGCGTGCAAAGGTGCAGGCTATTTTTGATTACGCCTTGCCCACAGTTTTTCTACTGTTGTTGTGCTCCTCACAAATCTGTTGAAGGCTAAGGCCAAATATGTTTGGTCAACAAAGTGTCAGACGGCTTTCGATAGTGTTAAAGCCCTTATTTGTAATGCTCCTGTTCTGGCTGCTCCACAGTGGGAGAAATCATTTAAAACTGAGGTAGATGCAAGTTATGTGGGCGCAGGAGCAGTATTGTTACAGCCTGATGATTAAAGAGTGGATAAGCCAGTTTGTATCTTTCCAAGGATATTTATAAAACACCAGCTGAACTATTCAGTAATTGAAAAGGAAACACTTAGCTTTGATTTTGGCTTTGCAACATTTCAGTGTGTATGTTACCTCTGTGTCTGTGGTGGCCTTTACAGATCACAACTCTGGCTCTGCTGTTCCAGTCCTATAGCCTGGAAATTCACCATATCGAGGGGCGGAACAATGTGGTGGCAGATGCATTGTCTCGGGCTCCCTGTCAGTAATGTCCTTTAGTGTTAAGTATTTATTGGCTCTCTGCTTTGTTCCCATCTTCCTGGGTCTCTCTCTTTCTTCTTAAATCAGCTTCTAGGATCCAGTTGCTGAGGATGAAGGAGGGTAATTAAAAGTGTTTGAAGTGTTGTTGAAGTGTTTTTTTTATTATTTTTTGCATTATATACTTTATACTTTGTTGCTTCTTTCAAGTATATTTTAGTTATATTGGAGAGACAGGGTGGATTAGTTGTGTCAGTGCCAGGGGTTCTGGGGGTTTGACGGCCCCAGAGCCTGTTGCCTTGTGTTGTGTATTGCAGATCCTTGGCTGTGTGAAGCTGAGGTGGCATCTGGCCAGTGTTCCAGTGCCAGTGCCAGTGTTGAGTTACTTAACCCTGTCTGCCCAGACACCAGTGTGTCGGTCCCTTCACCCCTCACCAAGCTTGGATTGCTTCTTTTGTGTTGCCTTCTTTTGTTTTACACTGATACAACAAATGCGCCTCACATTAGAAACTCTCATACACCACTGATCCTGACTTTCACACCTCTTTGTAATTACAGTATCATTGTAATTTACTTTAGTAAATTTAAGTTTGTCACTGCTAAGTTTGGCATGCATCCCCCTCCTTTGCTAATGTGAGGGTTCCTTTTTGCTTGGTTCCAGACACTTCTGTATTATCAAGTGTCAAGTCAGATATACAGAGCTTTCAGAAAAATTTGAATTTCTTAGTCATAATTATGACTTGGGTGCTGACGTGAACGCTGTTTACAAGTCACAATCTTACAATAATTCCGATATGACATAAATGCAGCATCAGGCTCAAGTTGGGGCAATAACAAGGTCACCAAATACAATGCAATAAGAATAATAAAAGATTTTTTCTCCCCTTTTAGCTTATTGTTTGGGTTTGTCAGTCCATATAGTTGTGGACATATTACCTCATGGCCTTCAATTTCATGATGTCATACTGTGGATCACATGGTGCCATATTATATAGAATTGTGTCATTTTTGCATTATTTTATTGCACTGTTGTATTGAATCAGATGATATGTTAGTCTACTATAATTGCATTATACTGTATAATGCTGTCTCACATTACATTGTGTAATATAATGTCAGACTGTATTGTGTTATATGGTATCTTAGTGTATTATTAAAAAAAGGGGAGATGAAGGAGATGTCAATCAATGTCTGTCCATGTACACATGGACTGCAAAATCATTATGCAGTTCACTAGACAGTGCATTCACCATTTTGTTGTCCAAATGTATAGTGACAATTTTTTACCTGTATAATGGATGGTAATTATCCCCCACACATGGTGAATATGGTGAATAATGAATAAATGAAGGGTTTGGACAAAGCCACAGTCATGAGAAGAGGTCTAATCAGCCAAAATAAGTGAAAACACCTGTGCAGGTTTTTTTCTCAACTGAAATGCCATACAGGTTATTTATTATCAGAGAATTCTCATGCATACAGCTGGGTTGTAATATTTTGTGATATGTTGACAAGTGTAGCACAATCTATATGATATTCACAGTGCATCCCACAACCTAATGTCTGTTATCTTTACGCAACAGCTTGAAAGTTTGTTCCCTCTGATACTCCTTCACATCAAAGGGGAGTAAATAAAGGGAAATCATGGCTAGTGGTTTATTGAGTAGAAGTCAAACAGGTGACAGAGAAGGATTTCCTCCGTATTGACAGGCACACTCTCCAACCTATGACATTCTGTTTCTGTTTCTAGATTTCCAGGAAAAAAAAGGAGAGAATGGCCCTTCAAGTGTGTAGTCGGAGAGGTTGAGTCACAGCAGGTGGTCCTTTTATACATCAGGTTTCTATGTGGATTAACACCCCCTGCTGAATAAGATAGGTCTCTTTGTTGTATATTCTATTAGTCATGAATAATTTCTCATTTTTCTCAAGGTGAAGAAATCTTCCAGATAAAGACAGACCTGCAGAGGAACAGCTGAGGGAGAAAAATAAGAAACGTCTTCCATTTCTGTCACCAGAATTAGCAAACTAATTTAGTTTATGCGAGGTGGGATTTCTCTCAGTATCATGACATCAGTTAGAAAGATGTAATTTTTCAGAATAATCACACACACCTGGGCTGTAACACACCAACAAGGGCATTGGCCATGTTATTAATTTTATTATTAATGAAACATCTTTGCAGTCGATGAGAATTCTACAAAAACCTCAGATTTCGGGATTTAGGTAAAAACCTTGCAAGAAAACCTTGTGAGCTTTATTCTACTGCAGTTATTTTCTCCCTATTAACCTCCTTCCTGTTGGTTAATTAGATATGCCAGCACCAAGGTCAAATTTTGTTTCCGCATTTTGTGGAGAGAAAACAGCTTGGGCTTGGAAAAGAATATATTCATGTGTTTGTCAGAGGCATTTGTGGGTGTATGTATTTGGCAAAATTAATTGGCATTATGTGTTGTAGAGAAAAACATCTTATCTGATGTATTAGTTTATATGCGTGCATCTTTTATTACTGTTTCAATTTCTAATGGTTGTATTGGTCATTTTTGTATGTATCTTTTGTTTAATACTCTTGTTTCCTGGTAGAAAAAATCTGTGTCTAAGAGACATGCATTTTGGGATTGTGGACCCAGTCATATTTCTCCGGATCGCAGTTCCTCAAACATGAGCTGGTGCTGCTGAGACTTGTCTTGCCTTTACATCCTGGGTCCCATTATGTTGTCCCATTTTTCTGAAAGCAAAAGGAAGCTAATGAGATGCCATGCAGCAGAAAGCAAACATTCAAAATCTCATTGTAGCACAACGCCTTCTCACTGTATGTACTGTAGACCCATAAAATACATTCACAAAATAATCACTGAAAAAGAGTGATTTATGTGAAAAGTGAGTGTTGAAATCCATTTGCAAATGTGAGAATCTGCACAACTCTGCTGCGAGGCATAAGCTGGCCAGAGAGACAACTACTTAAAATCAAGACTGACACATATAATGTGCATCATGCCTGCAGTGATATTAACAACCACAGTAACATTAAAGTCTTTTACACTAAAATAAAATTTGAAACTTTGAATATGTCATTGGTAGTGTTTTTAGTCATTTTTGCAAAGATGAGGTACCCACAGAACATGACCACATGATAAATGTAAGCCATCTAGAGCAGGGTATTCCTTAATAATTAAGTGTGTAAATAGGCTGCGGTGGCAGCAAATCAACCCTACCTATAAACATGACGGATGGACTGAGAGGAGAAGCAGTGACCTCCTCGCTTGTTAAGAGGGAAACAACACTGATGTGGAAGAAAAAACAGAAATGTTTTGACAGACAGAATTCTGATTAAAGTAGAGATACAGAAACACTGTCTGGTTTTGCTCAACATCCTACCAGACTTTCTCTATTTTATCCTTGTTTTTGTGATCCAATGACACCTCAGAGTTAGTCACACATTTTGTCCAAAACCAATTCAAGAACACTTTTAATTATATTGTTTTGTATTTTTTGACAATTTCATTTTTTTTTTTTTGGACAATTTCAGTGTTTCTTAACTCTAAGATACCTGTCTTATAATTCATGAGTCTAAAGCCCTTGACTTTGGGGGAAGATAGTTATCTGGAGGTTAAAAATGAGCTGCTCCACTCTGAATCCAGTTTAATATCGCTTCAAAGAACACAATGCTTTTTCTTTTTTTTCAGAGACAGAACATTCAACGCCTTTGTTTCATATTACTTTCAGAAATGAAAGAACTGACCTCAGGTAGAAGTATCTCAGTGTCCCGAATCAAAACACAATGCAGAACGAATCCCACCGCACACATGCAATCTACATGATTGCAATACACAATTTACAAGATTACAAGAGCAGTCACTCCTGGAAACTAATCTCTCTATGTGATGTCTGGGCTCATGTGCAAAGAGGAGATTAATATGGCAATTGTGTTGAAAGTCCAGGCTCTTCATGAGAAGTGTTTTAATAGCCCTGATATATCTAAATCAGACAGCTGCTGTCTGCACATAAATCTTCCTACTTCAATAGAACAATGCAACGTCTTAATTGGCAGGGCAGTATGGGGAGAATATAATCACCTGCAGGTTGCACAATAAAAACAACGCATTGTTTGCAGTCCTGAGCGGTGGCCAGGCTCTATGATGGAGTAAATAGTTTAGGGATTTACATTTTTAAGTTAAAGGTATGATAAAGAAAGAGGTGCAGGAAGCAAATGTATATAAACACCCTGTGAGCAAATGGAAAAGGCATGAAAACCCAAAAAGGAAAATAAAGAGAAAATTAGAGACAAAGAGACAGATGTAATGGCTTTTCCAGGATGGAGTTTCACCATTGTTATTCATAGAATTGCATGCTTGGATTAGGGGAGGTTTCTCCCCCCACACAACATGAAATTGCCACTTAATTCAATGATGATGCAATGAGATCGGGCATGATTAGAAAAAAAATAACATTGGCACAGGCTGGCAAGGAAGCTGGACAGTATAAAGACATCTTTAGTTATTTTACAAAGAAGGGGAACGGATGTTACACACCAAAGATGTTTATTCATGAAACTTAGTCCTCACATTTTAATCTCACTACTACACTGTATTCATTCATAACTTTTTATTTATTATTTGTATACACTTTTGGCAAAAGTGGAGACAGACTGGAAACATGGGATGCACCAGTGAGCCTGGGCTGGATTCAAACCCACGTCACGGTCTCATGGTTTCAGCCCAGTGAGCTGCCAGAACAGAATATCATTCTTCACACATTTCCCTTTGAAATAATAATAAAAAAAACTGTTATTATCAACAAACAGCTCCACTATAAATCTCTGATATGCATCTTAGTGATTATACAATACTGATGTGATTCATGTCTCAACCTTGGACTCTGCAGCAACAAGCACAATCATAATCAATTGCACATTAAGGTATATGCATTAAAAAAAAAGAGCCACAAGAGCACACTTTAAATCTTTCTCTAAAGTGATAGTGTGAAGTATATAAGTCGTATCAAAAAAGTAATGTTAGCCAAACTTGTAGCCTCTATTCCTTGTAGATAAGGAGGTTTGAGAATAATATCTCTTCATGTCTGCACATCCACCTCACAACACTAAACCTGCCCCTCAGAAGAAAAAAAAAGAAGAAATTTCAGCATCATTCAAACATGACTTTGCTTCTTTCGATAGGAGTGGGGCAGATCAGTGAGTGAGTCAGTCCACAGAGTTAAGACTGGGTCTGTAAAGCTCAAACACAACCAGATAATCTTCACTGACCACAAGTTCTGGCACAGCATCTGATCCCCTTCCCCTTGTGGGCACCGATGGCTGGAGTCCTATCAGGAACAGTCCTTGTCCGGAGGCATGTTACAGAGATAACACAGCCGCAGGAGAGCAGGGACAATAAGCAGATGAAAGGTCTGGGAGGAGCTGAATAAACATTGAACTCAATAATATTGAGCAAACTGTGCATCTCAGAGAAAGCTTATTACACACGCAGTAGTGTACACAAACCAGATTAGTGATCTGATACCTAAACAGGAGCTTCATACCTACAGGATGAATTTCTGATCATCGTCCAGTATGTCTCTGTTAAATTATGATCAGACTTACATCTCTTTAGACACAATTCCCAGTGACGTCAACACACACATGTGATTCTGCAAAAACTGCTTTGGTCTTTTCCTCCCAAGTGCATGAGATTAAATGAACAAAAGTGAAAAAAGTCATGCAGCATTAACACTTGGCCAAGAGAAACATGTGAGAGATGGAAAAAAAAAACCCTGTTTACTTTGCAGTTAAACCAATACAGCAGCACAGCAGAGGAATGCGTGTCTATTGACAATGAGTGGAAAAGACACAGAATGAACAAGAGCAGAATTTTAATCCAAAGTGGGCCTGACTGCACCAAAAATTATTTATATGCAAAAACAGTAAATAAACTCTCGGCTTGAAAATGAAGACAGAAAATCATTCGTGCATGCATACATAAATGAAATAGCATTGTCTCACAATAAATTAAATAGCAACTTCCTGAAGTAATCTTCACATAAATAAGCGATCAACTTGAGAACTCGCCTCACTCAAAGCTCATATATTTCCCCTGTTCCTAATGTAGAATAACAGGATTACACTGCTGCTGCATCTGCCTCACCTGTGTCTCACTGGCTGGACCGGCACTTTCGGGATTTCCCGTCCTGTTTCACTGTGGTAATTGAAACCGTGCAGGTGTGAGGCTCAGTGCACAGGGACTTCATTAGTAAAGAGAGAGATTTTACCTGACCCATTTTCAGAACACCCTGAGTGCTACAGAGCTCTTTTTTGACATCCTAACTCCTGTTTTGACACAATGAAGAAAAGGGTGATTAATTTACTGCTGTGGCATGTAAATCCATAGAGAATGTCTCTGGGTCATTTCCAGACCTTAAATCCTAGAGGTCTGCGAGGCCAAGGTCAGCGAGACCGGTGATCAATCTTAAAATGCTCCTCTTTTCAACATTGTCAAGTTTATGCTGTAGCTTTTTTGCCCAAAGCACCAAACCTCCTATAATGTTAATGTGATTCACTCTTGAAAATTTTTTATCTGTTCACTTTATAAAACTTCAAGCTTCTCTGTTCCAATGAGGCTCAGACAGACAGATGTGGATCACCCCGCAGATAACGATGCATCGAGTGCATGGAATTGTCTAGTTTGGAAATCACTTTGCTGTGAGCTGACTGTCAGCTCACTGGAAGGAAGCAGGGAGGCATGAGTGGAATATCAAGTGTCAAACAGCTGGCAATTACGGTTACGATTATGAGATGTGCATCTTATGAAATTAAAAAACAGGTGGTTCGCTTGGATATTTTCTTGTTATTTGCCCAGAGAATTGGGATTTCAGCTGGGTAACAGTTATTGTTAACCTGTATAGAAGAATAAACCAATTGACAATGACCTTGTGATGCATTTACAGTCATATATGCATGAATAAGTCCTCAAATATGCTATTTACATTAATGAGGACAATCTTGAACCAGATCTCAAAGGACATAAAATTGTTCAGATGATTAAGATTTTGTCACAACATAATCAAATTAACTGTGAAATAAAAGTATAATTTTTTGTCTGCAGTCTACTAGTTAAGGGAAGTTGCTTCCAGCGACATTGCACAACTCAGTGCTTAACTGAGACAGAGGCAGATAACTCATTATCGT
Source organism: Thunnus albacares (assembly GCF_914725855.1). Classification (NCBI taxonomy): domain Eukaryota; kingdom Metazoa; phylum Chordata; class Actinopteri; order Scombriformes; family Scombridae; genus Thunnus; species Thunnus albacares. Next base: position 15,911,677 of record NC_058123.1, on the reverse strand, counting down.
AAGAATCCAGACAGAAGTGAAGCATCAAATAAGACGGTTTTATTTATTGTTTATAAGAATTGTTGGTTAATATGAGGAATCATGACACTCTGCTGGAATTTTATGACACTATAGAGCCTTTTGGTCGGAGGGAGGATATGATAGAAACGTTTGGGTGTGTTTTCCAAGCTTAAGAGTGTGATTAATTTGTAGCAGAGGGATTTCTTTCCCTTAGTCTCTCAGTCTTATCGGAGGGAAAATTTTGAGTTAAACACAGATATTGTTGCAGTGTGAAAATTATTCCTTTTTCAGACAGTAACTGTCAACTGTGACCAAAGACTAACACTTGAAGCCTGTGACTTGTTTTAGTAAGCAGTGATTATGATGCTGCCTTCCTCTCCAATAAAATTGTCCTGGAGTTGTGTCCGATCCTTAATGAGTCTGGAGTCGACAACTGGCACCGACGTAATGGGTCATGAAAAGCTTATTGCACTCCGTGTCAACTAGGGAGGCAGATTTTGATTCATCCCAAATCTGCATACTCAATTTACATTTCAAAAGGAAGCAATCCTTTTAATTTCCGTGAAATTGGGTGTCTATTAGAGGGTGACTTAGATACACGGAATACAGGAATAAGCCCAATAGGATCCTGACTCAGAGGACATCACACATGGGAAATAACCATGCAGCTTATTGATGTTAACTTCCTCATGAGTTTTCAAGTCTCCATAACCTATAACTTGTCTGACAAATACATATTTAAATACCAGAATCTTTAATTTTGCTTCCACAAATTGTTTGTTTCGTAACTTCATAGCCAGGGGCTTTCTGCTGATTAGTAACTTTCATGTTTTATTAGGTCAGGATTTGGAGAAACAAGCATCTTTTTCTTATCAATGGTTTTTCCAATTTGCACATTTTTGTTTTGGTTTAATAGGGCATAATATGATAATTCCTTTACCTCAGTTGCTCTGGGATCAGAGTCAAAATTATGTAACTCCTTATTCTGCTCAGGTGGATCATCCTCTCATATTTTCTGGGCAAGACAGAAGTATTTCTTGACCCAATTCTCCAAATACACAATTCGGTGCTTACATGACAGATCAACAAATGTAGGTCAACATGCCAATTTATGGGTCAGTCGTGCTGAAGGTCTGGGCTGTATGAATGAGTGTCAAAGCAATGCATATATGAAATCGACAAATCCAGTAAAGGTAGTGTTTATTCTCACTATGGATATTGTTCTGTTTTTTCAGAATAGCATTATCAAAGTTGTTCATATCCCTCTGCTATTCCACAGAGGACTATGACATATTCATTTAATTTTGAACAAAGAAATTGATGATGCTCACTGAGGATCATTCAATTCTGTCTGCATGAAAACTGTTTGTCTGTAATATCTGCAGCCCAGAGGCGCATATGGAGGCATTTGTTCCCATGTCAGAAGGCATTCTCAAAGAAATGATTTCTCACACGAAATGACCTCTGACATGAATCCATCTTTCTTTCCCAGAGCCAAAGTCAGTTCAAAAGTGCTCAAAGAGGTCACAAATTTAGTTTACCCCAGTGTCTTGTCAATCATGAATAGTTCTCACCTCTGGCTCTGTACAGTCTAATTTTAAGCATGCTCTCATCTAGCCTAAAACAGTCTGAGTCCATCCTTTATCTCATATTTTAGAGAAGCTATAGTGTCTAACCAGGTTATTTAAAAAGAAAAAAACATTGTGGATTTGGCCATACCACAGTATTTACCATCATGTCCACTCTACCAAAAACTGGCAACTCTAAGCCACATCCTTACCAACTGTAAAACCAGTCTTTCCCAAGGCCACTAATCCAGGAGACACAACCAGGTTGTCCGGCAACTGGTGAGTATCTTGGAGAAGAGAACTGTCGCTAACACCCTATGTCCCCATCAACTGGCTCTCTAACACTACCTTCTTCATACCAGCAGGACAACTCCCAAAGCTTCCAAATACAAGGAGGGAATCAAGCCTGCTGGATACAGCCTGTGACTGGAAGATGCAGGTGGATCTAGACCAGAGATTATGACAACAAATCTCAGGTCGAACTTGGTCTTGTGGTCTACCTCACAGGGGTCCCTATGCATTGTGGAGCTAACTGTGCCTTGGGAGGCTGCAGTGAACAAAAAATGAACAAAAAAGGCTGACATGCGCACACATAGCAGCTGAGGCAGTGCAGTGGTGCTGGAGAGCCAAGTGCTCCTAGCAGAAGTGGGCTGCAGAGGTTTTGTGGCCAAATCAACTACCGGGCTCCTGAAAGAGATGGGAGTTGGTGGATGGGCCCTATGGCAAGCCATAAAGTAATTCTCTGAGGCTGCTGAGTGTAACGGCAACTGGCTTTGACTGAAGAGAAAGCACCCGATCTGGGCTGCAAGGTGACCATCAACCTATAGGAAGGGGTAAAAGTGGAGGGGGGCACATCTGGATCGCCAGGTGTTGCCATTGAGCCCTCTGGGGGTGTTGTGGGCTTATCAACGAAACACCAGAGAAGGAGGATGCCCACCTGATGACCCCAATGAAGTGAACCCCTGTAACAATAAGTCCTATGAGCTCAACTAAAGACCTACTAAGCAGCTGGTACTGATAGTCCATAGCTAGCTAACATATTTTTAAAATATTCATAGCAAGTGATGCAGGTGTTTTATTATTCTTGCTTAATTATCAAGCTAAAAAATATGATTGATTAAAAAGTATCAAAATTGTGAATCATCTAAAGGTAGCTTAACAAAGTCCACCTACCAGAACCTCAAAGCACAGCAATTAACATGTTGTATATTGTTTGTCTAATCAGGACAAAAACAAAATGTAAAAATTACCTTTTATGATTTTAAGGGGATTAACATATTGGAACTATTTCTTGGACTCCCCTGTTTTACCTTTCAGTTTTCATATGGATTAAACAAAGAAGATATCATGTGTTAATTAGTGAACTTGCTCTTTAGATAGAGCCAGGGTAGTGGTTTCCCCAGCTTGCTTACTTGCTTTCTGAGAGTGATATCTTCTCATTTAACTCTCAAAAAGAAAGCAAATCAGCGTCTTTCCCAAAATAATCCCATTTTGGATACTGCAGTTAACTGGTTCTCAGTTAGCTTGGTGAAGTCAGAGGCTAAAGCTGAAGAAAGGGGCTAAGCTGATGCTTGTTTGAGAAAAAAAATCCTGAAGATGTCGAGGCCCAGATAGATGGGACAGAAAATGCTGATGAAGAGAGAGATGACAGCAGAGTTAGCAGGCTGGAAACATGAATTGGTCTTGCTTGAAGGGCAACAGAGTACCGAAGATGGTGAAAAGAGATTAAAATAAAAAAAACAGCCACAGTCGAAGGAGAACCCCTGCTAAAATAGAGGTTAATCAAATGGTAACACAATAACGTCTTTGTGGTGAATCCACTGTTTGAATCTAAACAATGTTTCATTTTCCAATTAAATCTCTATGACAGAGACAAGGGAGGTGAAACAGAAACAAAGACAGAGCTCTAGAAAAGCATGATAAAAGAAACCCAAAGCATGCAATTATACAGTTAAGATAATTAATGGAAAGTATTAATTTAAAAGGTTATCTATAACTCCAAAACTTTATCCATGACAAGGCTTTCTCTCTCTCTCTTGCTCCTGGACTCTCTTTTCCTTTTGGCGTATTTTGAGAGAAACCATCAAAAACAAGCCTGAGGGCTGAGGAGTCACAGGTGTTTCTAACATCAGTCAGAGATTTGGGGGAAAATGAAAGAGGAGGAAGGTTGGAAATGCAGCTAAAGTCTCACACGCCGAAGACCACAACTCCATACAAATACCCAATTTTAATGTTTTTTTTTTTTAGTGTTGAACTTGAGGCCAAGTATTATTACTATCAGCCTTTTCATATTGAGACTACCATAATTTTCACAGCCTGGTTTCCTTGATGGTATCTTAAACAGCAGATTGGTAAAATTGAAAAGTCAGTGTCCTTCAAAGAGAGTTTTTGCTCTTTTGTCTTTGATGAAATCTGCATCAAGAGGACGTGATTACTGACTATGATAAGAGCCTAAATTAAATATGGGGAATGTCCTTGTCTGTCCAAACAGCTAAGCAAACTGTGGTGCTTGTAGCCAGAGGGATCCATGCAGTGTGAGAGACAATTTTATGCTTTATGACTCATTGCTGAGAAAATGATAATTTACAGATAATCATTTAAAGGTATTAATTCAAAGATGGAACATTTAAAAGCCATTTAATTGAATATTTCCTACAGCTGTCTTTGTTTCTGTTATGTAGTTAAAATAGGCAGTTTGTCAAAGCAAAGAGAGCCAATACGGTGAATTATTTGGTGAGACATTTTACTTTATATCAACACAAGACAATGTTTGATATTAAACAATAAAATATGATTTCCCTTACTGCAGAACTTTGGTGAAAATTTGCTCATAAATCAATTTACTTTAAAGAATCATAGCTATTACTCAAGTGTCATTCAAATATAAGTTTTCATTCTATCAATTTTTTATTTATTATTCTATCAACAGGAAATTATGCAATACATCAAACGTGAGCCCACAGCCAAAAAGCTGAATGTGTTTCCAAAGATTAGATCACATTTTTAACTTTTTTTTTCTTCTTGTTGTTTGTTTTAGGCGTCACTGAGTTCTCTCACCACCATCCCCAAATTTATTTGCATTTTTTGCAGCTCTGAGTGGTTCTTTTCCTTCGTATAAAGCACTGCGGTGTCAATCAACAGCACAATGGAAAATAAAACATTTTTAGTATGCATGCAGTCAAATTTCATGTATAAATAGAATATAGTAATTTTGTCCAATGCAAACACACACCTGTACATACTCAAAGCCTGCGCACTATAATTAATGATGTTGCATGGAATTATGATGTAGCTATGCACACACAGAGCAGACACATAACAAGATGTCCAATCAACCAAAATAATTATAATTCCAACCACCTTTGTGGATGTGCACAGCCATTAAAAGTTGAAACAGAAAAGCACAGACCTCTAACTCCTCTCTGTAAAACATTTTGACCTTTCACAGTAGCAAGAGCACAGGTTTAATAAAATTAATGATGGCTGAATTCCATTCAGCTGATGTAGTTTCAGGGACCTGGTACTCTGCATGCTGGCTTATCGTAACATTGTCATTGTTTACTGAATAGAACGGAGCCATTGTTAATGTTATTAGAAACACCATTGCTTTTAAATCCAAACTAATTCTAGTGTGTTTACGCTAGAAGTGACAAAATAATGTATTTTCAAATCAGTCAGTATGTTATGCCTACTAAACAGTGTTGATTTTTGAGTGTGTTCTGGATGGATACTATTTCTACTCCCACAATGCTCAAAAGGAATTGAGGAGCTGCTCTCAGCTGGAGAGAAATTTTTAAACTAATTGGATGGTGGGGAGACAGCTCCAGGAGTCCCTCAGAAAACAAAAGATAACTATTATATTTTTGGAAAAAAAAGATTTTGCTGTCTCTTTGTAAACTTTTAATTGGCAGAGGTTTTCTAAACTCACAGTTCCTCATCTTGTATGCTAAACTATATTTCCACTACTGTGTGGTTTGTATTGGGGTGAGGGCAGTGCTGTATATTATAGTCTTAACAACTTGTATCTACATATCCATCCAGCTCCTCTGACTGTAATCCTTTTAACCAACAGTGCAGTCCCTTTCCAGCGGCTCGGTTCCAGCTCAGTACATTCTGTGTAGAAATGAGCTCAACTATATCTAGTTGGCAACACTGGACTTCCTGCACATATCCTTACTCCCTAGAGAGGTGATGCTCAAGTTTCTGGAACCGGGGTGCAGTTGACCAAACACTGCTCTTCTTCCCCCTAACAGGTGATGAGCCACCCAGTCCTGCTGAGGTGAGTCACTTTTCTGTTTGTCTAGAAGCTTGGGACCAGTTTCTCAATGGAGACCCAATGACCCAAGACAATACAGTTCACCAGATCATAGGAACAAACAGACCCCTCCACAACAATAATGTGTCCAGACTGAGAAAGGTCTAATTCAAGGGGTAAATTCAACATAAATGGATCTGTTTGGCTGTATTTTGATCACATCAATGAGGGACTGTTGATGCGGATGCCATCAAATCTGACATTTTGAAGTCTTTTAAACGTCCTTAAACTCTAAATTTATAGCTATGCTGCTGCTGACTCATAGTTTTTTTAGTTTTTTTTTTCTTTTTTTTCCAGCTACTTTTTCTGTTTTCAGTCTGCCAGTTTTAGTAACTTTCAATGAAGTTATTATAACTAAGGGTTAGGAACAAGACCACACCTCGCTCTCTCACTAATTCATCACCTGTGCATACCTATATAGGCATGTTTCTTTCTTTCTCTCTCGTTTGACTCAGTTCTCATGACCCTCCCCTCTCAAAACCTGCTCTTTTCCTCTCTCCCCTTACACTTGGCAGCACGGTGGCTCAGTGGTTAGCACCGTTGCCTCACAACAAGGTTTCTTCCCACCATCAAAGACATGCATGCAATACTTCTATCTAAGTAATTCCTCATCTTCTATTATAGGAACCACAGGAGGGGTGGTGAAGCAGAAAGCTCATTGAGATGTGCCCCCACCCTGGGTCTCGACTCCCGGGTTCTTAGACGCTCCAGCCATATCACGACTCAGTTTGGCCCTCGTTCCCCATGCAATCGACTCCCTTCATCCCTCCTCTCAACCCCAATCATCCCATCGTACAAGATCTTGACCAACCCTCGGCTCCCATTCATCCCCCGGCGATTGACCCTCTTTATCCCTCTCCTTGACCCCCAATCATCCCACCGTTCATGATCCTCATTCAATTCTTCCTGAATCTTCTTGCCAATCCAAATAAAGTGGAAAAAAGTCCTTTAGACCTGTTAGACTTAGAGTTTTCTGAGAGATACTGTAAGTACTTTCATATATGGCAATATAAAAGAGCACGTTTTATATGTGTTCACTTTTCACCATGATGTGTGTGTAAGCAGCCATAAGCTGTTTTTTTTAATAAAATATGAAATGAGGCAGAGGAGTCTGCTCTGCCAACATATTACTGCACAGTTGGCTTGCATTTCGTGAGAAACACAACATTAGCACATGTGTTTTGGTCCCAGAGATTGAAAACTAAAAAAGAGGAAGATGAAAAGTTGCGAAACTGCCAAAGTCAGAAATATTAGTTCATCAGATCATCCTGTTGGCGGGACTGAGAAGCAAGAGGGAAGTCTCTGAAAGTGCTTACATCCCTAAAATTTTCAATTACAGCTTTCAATTTTTTATTTACTGGAAAGTATAGCAGTGCTGATTTTTATGCTACATTATCAAATACTATTCACAAATTGAACCATCTTGTGAGATGGAGAGTAAGGGTATGCGCTGAAATGGGGGTTTTGTTTTTTTTATATAAGAAACATCCAATCTAAACATTTTTTCATCCTGTCCATACAACCTTACCTGTCTTAGATCAGTCCCAATCATTCCTGTGATGTTCATACTGACACTGTCTTTCCTGAGATGTGCCACAGACTTCATTTTTGATTCTCAGCACAAATCTGTTGGAGCATAATAGAAGCACATTCTAACTCATCATCCTGGAAAGGCATCTTAGTAAACTCTTCGAACTGAATGACACCCATCGAAATTGTGTGTTTATATTGGACATCTAATATAGATAGATAGATAGATAGATAGATAGATAGATAGATAGATAGATAGATAGATAGATAGACAGACAGATAGAGCATTCATCATATAAAACATCATTCAACAGAATCTTAAAATGTTCCACTTGTCTAATTTAAGGGAGACCTGAAGCTTATTCCACCTATGAGGAGCATAATAGGTGAATGCAGTTTTTCCCCAGTGATGGGAAATAAAGTGATGATAAATAAAATGGTAGCTTATTTAGGATGGCTTTATGAATAAAAACAAGACAGTGTTGTTCCCTTTTGGTAAGTGATGTCCACCGACCCTCTCATAAAGGATACAATAATAGCTTCTAAAACTGTCACCTGTAATAAATCTAAGAGAACTGTGATACACAGCACGAAGGGGTTTGAGTGTATGGGCAGTGGCATGCATGTAAATTACATCTGCATAGTCAAGCAATGATAAAAATGTTGCCTGTACAATCTGCAACCTACTGTTAAAAGAAAGGCACTGCTTATTTCTTAAAAAGGAAATTAAACTTAAGCTTTTCAGTCAGTTCCTCAACATGAGTTTTAAAAGATAATTTTTCATCTGGCCGGATACCCAGGTAGTTAAAACAAGGGACCTTTTTAAATTTGAGCCCCAGATATTGTACTAATAGTAAAACTTAGATGATTTTTTATCTTGGCTCTGGTGAAGAGCATGCAATTATATATATATATGGATTTAGTGAAAGCTTAAGTTTAATCAGGGTCTTTTGAATAGCCAGAAAATCAAATCTGACATTAAATTAGACAAAGCTTTGTCAATAGAGGGTGCCAGTGAGTAAATTGCTGTGTCATCAGCATAATAATGAATAGAGCTGTTACTAACCAATGATCCCAGGTCATTTATATACAATTTAAACAAGATAGGTCCAAGTATTGAGCCCTGGGACTTGACAGGAAAAAGGCTTCCTGGATTCTAGCAACCCTTCAAATTGGATGAGAGCATCTGCTGCTTCATTAAGGAATCCAGCCAGAGGATGTTCTCTCTGTGAAAATGAAAGCAGCAGACTTAAAGGTACCTTGTGGGGTTCTCATTGCAAACAAGGACAGATTTGTTTATATTCAATATTTGTCAAGAAACACATGTGTAGTGTATCCTTAAGCCCTAACAAACATATTTAATGTGTTTCCAACCTATAAAACATTTGCTTTTTTTATTAACTCTGCATTGTTTACATCGGCTTGTGGTTATCTTATTCTCTTTTATTGGTGTACTGCTACCTTTTACAGCAATTTACCTTCACCAGCTGATGATATTACATCACCCCTATACTCATGGTGTGCATGTGCGTCCTTGTACATGTGCTGGTAAAACATACATACATACATGATCAATAATGCTCCAGAGCACCACTAGCAGTCAAAAACATTTACAGCATCCTGGCTCAATTACACAAAATCACAATCATAAGTATTCTTGAGCCACAGTCTGGTTCACCTTCTCAGTTTTTCAAGGACAAACTCCAGCATGTTAACTCTTATGCTGGTGATTGGCTGTCTCCATAAAAGAGCTTGGTGACATGAGGGCAAAGGCGGGGGGGTCAGGAGGGATCGCCTCTGACCCTGAGCAAACTAACCATCTGTTCCAAAAATACTTCCTCAGAAAGACGCTGCTGATTCATCAAGATTCAAATGGAGAGCTGGTACCTGACACCAGCCAGCACACCCTGTCCACACTAACAGATCACTAACGTCTCAGTAAAACAAAAGAACAAACTGACTCAAGTCGTCAATCAGGCCAGCAAGATCAGTGGAGTCAAATAACTCCATCTCCAGGACTTATTTTCTCAATCCATAATCAATAAGGCAATTAAGATCTACAATGATCCCACCCATCCTCTACACTCAACATTTGTTTGTCCTGTATTTTACTATTATTATTATTATTATTATTGTTATTGTTGTTGTTAGTAGAAGTAGTAGTAGTATAAATGTACTTTTATTAAATTATCTAGTACTTTTATCTTGTTAAGTACTGTGTAATATTGTATGCATGGCTGTGATGGTTATGACGGACTCATCACTCATCACTTTTATTACTGCTACTTGTCACTTGTCACTATAAGATTATATCCCAGCTTTAATGTATAATTATTGTGTGTTGTATTGTGTATGGTGTGCGTTGTCTTATATGCGAGTGCCAAAGATGAATTTCCATTTTATGTAAATTTAATGGACAATATAGAAGTCTGAATCTGAATCTGACCCGACCCGCTATTATGAGAGTCGCCTTAAGATTCAGATTATCTTGTGGCAGACATTTTAATTCATTTCTAATTAATAACAGTAGAAAACAAAGATTTGGCTGCTGCATTAGCTACTGTAAATTAATAAAAACCAGAGCAAAAAAATTAATTAAATTTGCTTTTTGAATATCTTCTCAAAGCATTAAGGAAAGAAAATATTGACATACCCATAGTATCATCAAACATATTGCCTTGTCATCAGTGACTGTACAGCAAAAACTGAAGGATGTGTGGCGAAAACAGCTTTATTACTCCAGAGGCTACCACCCCAGAGAACTGTAAAATTGGTCACAGAAATGGTATTGATCTGGCTTTTCAAAGTGCTGTTGTGACTAGACTTGTAATGCTCTTTTGTAAATGCTTTCTCCCTGCTCTACCAGCTATATGTGATATAATTACACAATGTGTCAGACAGAAGTTATTGTTGGATCTGGATTGAATGGCAGAAATTTATAATTTATAATTTTCAAAAGTAAAAATCATCTTCAAACTTTGTAAAATGAAAAATTTCAACTTTTCTTTATAGCTTATTCATGGAAGTTTTGAGAAATCACCTCACTGAATAGCTTGTCACTGAAGAAGATCCCCCTGAGAAGATTAAAAGTTTCCGTAATTGATCCTGAGTGATGCAATTGTAAATATACATGGGACTGCCCATTCACAGGGCAGGGTGACCTTGTCGGAAACAGGAACGATCCTTACACAGATCTCCACCTGGGCTGCAGTGTAATGGAATGGGAGATGAGGAGGACGAGCAATTGCAACCAGCTTGTGCAGACAATGACTGATTGTCCAGGGAATGCTACCTAACATAATGCATTACCGCAACATAATTGACTTTAGTGCAAGACAAGATCCCCAAGGGCTAACAGTTTAGCCTCAAGGTCGCAGTTTTGGGGAGAAAGCAGCGCAAGTATGATGACAGTTTGTGTCAAGATGTTTAAATAGCTGGACAAAAGAGTTAAACACACAAAGAGATCCATTATCCATGACCTTGTTTGCTGCAGCATGTGTGGAAAAAGTATGGCTTTCAAGATTTTACAACAGCCATGGATCCCAGTTTGAGGAATCCTGACCTCCTGAGACAACTCAAGAGCATGAAGTAATATTGAAATACTGGATAGTAATATTTTATTCCCAGGAATTCAGTCAGTCTTTACAGGACTGCTGAGAGATTATTCTTGTGAAATATTGAATACATATATACATTTCCTACCAAACAATTATTCCATCAAGAAATGTGGAGATTCTCTGCTTGTGTCGTTTAACGAGGCTCGCTGACTGAGTCTGGCTTTGGTCTCTGGCCAAACGACAGCATATTTAGTGTCATCACCCATCAAGCATCTGTCAGTCCACTGCGCCTCTTATCCTGATTGATGGTCACCCCCTGGTGTATAGTGAACAGTGAGCCATCCGACCACCGTGTCAGTATCTGTGGTTAATGACCCACTCGAAGGCTTCCATGACTGAACAGAGAGCAAAAGTTAGCTGCATGTCTGCACCAACAATCACGACTGCTGCAATTTGAGCACACACACGGGCACTTAGATTAACAGACGCATGCACACAAATGTGTAAACAACTTAATATGATTATTGCAAGTCATGGTGCATGCCACAGTACATATGCATACATTATTTTTTATCACCCATGACATGTAACTTCTGATTATTCACACTTGAAGACAGTATTCTGAGTAAAACTTATCAAGCAGTGAGGTGCATCCTGGAATTTCATACTGGGATTAGACTGTGGCACAATAAATCTAGCAGGAGGATTCATGTATTTATTTATTTATGTTAAGTGAAAGTCACTGAGCTTTGTATGAGATTCATAGCGTGTGATGAATGCGCACCTAATGCTCATTCTTGTTGAAGGTTATTAACTGCGGTTAATGTTTCATCACTGGATGCGGCAGATTATGAAGATGGAAACCAAATGCAGCCACTCAAGTCCAATAACTTGGTCCCCGGCGGTAAAATGTTTATCGAAGAAATAATCTGTACAATGATTTGCTGTTGTGTAGGAAAAAGATATTATGCTTCAGCAGCAGTTCACAGTAAAAGAAGAGTGGGTTTTCACACGGTAGTAATGTTTCAGTTTGATTTGTTACACTATAAAATTGGAAAGGAGGATGAAAGTTTCACTAGAAAATGACACAAAGAAATCTGTCTTCTGTCGTCTGTAAAATGAGCTAAAATCTTTAATCCCCGTTGGGTAAGCCCTGTATCTGTCCCACAGATACAGAGCAGCGACTCTCACTGGATATTGGAGTTAAACAGAAATAGAAACACTTTTATTGGAGTTGAAAAGCAAGTGTTGAATTTCACCCACATTTCCATCCACATCTAATGTGAAATAAGTTATTTGTATTGCCATTTAATGTTGGGACAATACAAATACAGTGGATAATGTGGTGAACAATCGGTTGACTTGTTATATTTTATACTAAATATTTCTTAGTAAGTGTATGATTGCAGAAAAGGGTAAAATATGAATAAATATAAACTAAATATAATAAAACTTTTCTTTTTCCAAGTAGTTTCTTAAGATGTTTCCCAAGAGACCAGTCTTCCACAAGGGCCTTGCTGTTGAACATGAAGGACTCCTTAGAGCTGTTTTCCACCTGTCAGGTTGTTTTTATGTCTACTGGGGTGGCAGTGGCCATGTTTTCCTGATTGTGGGATTAAATGGACAGGGTAAGGATACCAGGCTTGAGATAGCATCGACACTCTGTCTGTCCTCTAGACAACATGAAGACAGCTGTGTCATTATACATTGATGGTCTGTTTAAGCACCTCTGGTGACTTATTTATTTCTGTTTGATTGGACAGAACAGACATATACATATATACATATAGATACACGATTCCACCAGGTATGAGTGCTAACATTTAGATCCATGTATCAAATGCCTCCCTCACCTTGAATGATGTAATTTCAAATAACTTTGATGAGTGATTGATTAAACTGCAAGTAAATTATATTTGATATTATTTGCTATTTCCACTTTTACCGCACTTTTGCCATAATACATCAGCAGTGTAGTAGTATCAGCATGTATCAGCGTAGTAATAAGCATTTAAAGAAAAATGGCATCATGTTCAGTCAATGTATAGCACAGGATACGCTTCATCACTGATGAAAAGCCAAAAAATATTGAATTCACACAAGCAGGATGTAATTTTATTGTTAAAGTGTACACCAAACACCGTGCATATGGTAAGAATCATTATTGCCTTTTAAAAATTTCATACATCTAAAGCTGCTATCAATATTTCTATATTAACAATGGATCAAATGACTGAGTAATGTGAAAGGAGTCACTCACTCCTCCTCACCTCTATGGATGGTTTTAATGTCTTTTAACTCATTGTTTTGGTTTTCCAGCCTGTCTCACCTTTCCAGATGCAGTAGTTTTTTGGCGAATAAAATCCTCTTGAAAACCTTGAATAAAAACCTCTGAAAAGCTTTAAAACCCCACTGTACACTACCCAGCACCAAATGAGAGACAGAGTTAGCGATGAGCTGGTTAAAATAATGGAGCTTTTCACAGCTAAAGAGCCAGATACCTCAGAAGATGGTGAAGACAAAACTGAGCTAAAAGGAGAGTGAAAATTGGACTTACTGTAGGTGGACTCAAACAATTCCAAATAAATGCTAATGTTGCTCTGCATCTGGTGAATGTGTAAATAAGCAACTGTTTGCTAGTAAGCTCACCAAATCAACTGAAAAAGTAATAATATCTCAGTGCTGTGTTTATAGCTTGTTTTACCCCAAGTGAACAAAATAATTAGTCAGTGTAAGTTTAAAGATAGCAACAAGGTAATCTGGCAACAACGTCAAAATCAGCCACCATATGTAAAGTAGGTTAACATTAGTTTTACATTCTTCAAGAAATGTTTGTTTTTATTGTGTACATCTGTTATAAACTCTTAAAGTTTAAAATCTCTCGAAAATTGTTTAAAATCTCTGGAAAATTTTGACTTAGTTAAGACCATCAGCAAATCATACACCTGGATTTAGGGGCTGCACCAGGAGTGGCCAATCAGATTTCTATTGCACCCTTACTCAGTCCCCACACATGCCCCAGGCACCCAGAGATATTCAGAAGGGTACAGCAATTGATGTCCTCATTATATTTTAATACATCATTTGAATACGTGATGATGTAAAAATTCAATAAGCACTCTTAGGTGCTCTTCTGGCCCTCATTTGGCCCTCACAGGGTGCGAGAAGAAATGAATTACATCCCTTTTGGTGAGGAAGATTCATGATGAATATTTCATGAAGATGCCAGGGAATTCTCTCAATTGCTGTTAATGACAAAGCATGCCATCTGCCACAGCAACAGGTAATTTAAGGAATCCATCATAATCTGTTGTCAAAGGCATGAACAGAGAATGATACAGTAACACTGCAATCAGGCTTCAGACAATACCCAAACGTCTGGTTGTCTGTTCTCTATAAATAAGCAATACATTTACTTTCTGAGCTTAGTACGTTGCAGTCTGCATGGCCTGATGTCTTCTTCCAGCACCACTGGGTGAAACAAGTAATAAAAGCGATGAATAATACATTCAAGCACTGCAGTTTTTTTTTTTCATCACATTTTAATTGGACATGTTTTACAGAGCGGTGACATCATAACCCTCCTCAAACAGGCTAGTGCATTAGACCGCTGGTTCATGCATAAACCGGCGCGTGGCACAGTCTGTGTGGACCAAGGACGAATTAGTGTCCGGGAGGTTGACTGAGCCAGAGCAGGTGCTCTTAGTGAATGTGAATTGCGATAACGCATTTTATTATCAAATATTCATGAATCACTGTGCATTACAGCAGTGTGTTGTAGGCCAATGTCTAATTGCCAATTACACCTGCAGCTCACAGAGCATGATGGTGAAGAGGATAGTGAGATAATGTGCGGTCCAAGGAGGAAGTAGAACAACTACTTAAAATTCATGTGCTTAGATAATGTCTTAATGCATTTCTCATCTTATACGGTACAATTAATAAACATCTTAATAATAAGCATATTTTGAAGGAGCTCTGCTGTCAGAAGATACTGATACTGACGATGACTTGAAGAAGAATTTAATAGAGAGCACCACGTTCATCTAGAAAAACACAGATTAAGAGATGTGTTATCTATACTGACATGTCAATAGCCTGCTTTATAGCGAAACAAGTAAAACACATATCCTCTGCTGTCAGTGCATGCTTTTTATATGTTAATGTACATGTCTCCTCCTCTGCAAGAGAATATTTACATCAATATAATTTTCTGTTGCTTATTATTGCTTATTATAATGGATTCAGTGAGGGAGGACTGTATGAACACAAGTACGCAAATATGTACTGGAGTTCATTTGTTAAACTGTGTATATGTGTGAGGATGTATACATTGTAAATATTGTCTTGTCTCAATTAGTGTAAATGTATCACAGCAGATATCCAAAGCTATTTTTGTTTAAGTATCCCTATTTTTGAGCTTTGATTCAAAAACTCAATGTAAATAATATTATTCTGGATACATGTGAGAAACAAATTCAAACCAAATTAGTAATATACAGTGCTTTTTAAAAAAAAAAAAAAAAATCCTGTAATATATGGTAAAAGAAAAATGAAAACAAAAGGTATGTGACACTTTTTTTATACTTTGGGGAGCCGTTATGATTCTGAACACATAAAAGCTATCTGTAGGGCAACCTCACAGTTTCTGAAACCAAAGATTTCTTTAGTCAATTACAAAAGCAATCAATAATCCCAAATGAATCTTTGACGGTAAGCTGTTTGGATGTAGGTGCCACTGATGAGATTTTTTCTGGAACTTCTTTCTGCACTGTTAGTTTTATAGATTGCATTTGCCATGCGGGGGAAGTGCTGTTCCAGTTAGTTTATTTTAAAAAATGATCTGTGTTTCCTTATGATAAACATGAATCTCATTACAAGTAGCTAGTTAGACATCTCCTCAACACCAACAACAAGTGGAGAAAATAATGGAGGCACGTAACAGTATATGAATATCAAGTAATTGTGTCTGAAAAGTAATAGGAATCTGGTTTGTGTTGTTTGTTGTTTGTTGTCCAACCATGCGTAGAGCTCATGAGAAAAGTCAACAGACATTTATCATAATTTCTTTATCCAATATTGGTAGAAAAGAGAGATAGCATGTGACACTATTGCTCCTAACTGTATATTCCTAAACTGCTGTGCCATGTAGCTCTACAGTCTTTCTGGTCCAATGATGGAAGGTGATCCTTCCTTCTAAGTTTGTTTGGGATCCCAGTACACCACTGACCTCTTGACTCCCTGAAATTGAAAACTTTCCCTCATCCAGCAATGAATACTTCCATCTTGACTTCCTGGATGCCAGCAGCCTCGGTTTTGATGTATCTGACCTCCCTGCTTTCAGGTCTGTTGCGTCTGTAGACAACCCACAGCTCACCCTGGAGGCTTAATTTGATTATGATTGGATGTCAGGATGAAGCTGCTTTCTACCACCCATTCTGTTATCTCCACTGAATGAACACCTTTCTCACTGAAGGAGGTATTAGCCTTCTACTGATAGTTGTGACTATACATCCCTTCCACTGTAATACATACGTAGGTGAGTCTCACACTCCTATCTCATAGAATTTGCAGGTTTGTGTGTGGGGAGTTTGACAGTAACTGAGCTGTTGACAGGACATCAGATTTGTTTTTAAATATGTAGATGTTTTACATTTTACAGTTTGGTATGAAGATTATTCTTGATTTATTCTTGACTTACTTAACATATGATTTGTAAATGTAGTGTCTATGTTGCAAATTTGATATTATTGTATTTGAAATATGCTGCAAACGTAAGTTGTAGGGGAAGGTGGGCTATATTCACATGTGCTCAACAAATGTCAGTTACATTAATGTCCATGCACAAACAAACATAAGGCTGCCATTTATGAACATCCATCTCACTTGCTTCTGTTTTGGAATTCAGCACTACAGATTTTGATTTTTTCCTTGTTGGTTTTGGAGAATTGATTTTGGTAAACCAATTGAGAGATTCATGTGGAGAGATGCTTATTAGTTAGACTAGATTGTTCTATATACCAATGATATTTATGAAAATGCGAAAAATCAGGGGCAAAACACCCCAAAAAGCCAAAATGCCTCTGGGGCATCTTCCCCTGGCTCAAATTTGTTTATGCAGTTTTTTTTTTGTTGATGTGTAAAACTAATTAAAAGACCCAAATGCGCTGATCTCTGGAATAAAATCTTACAAAGATCATTAAAAACTTCATTAAAAATCATATCGTACTTCCATAAAAGGACAGAAAATCAACTAATCTGATAATGCTACTAGCTTGTTTGCTTATAGCAAAACCTAAATAGTAACTACATTCAGCACTCAGATTTAAAGCCTACCCCTACTCAGAAATGTGTTTTTCTTAATGTTACTTCACTTGGCTGTTTGTATTTGTTTGGTTGTAAGCATGTGCAGAGTTCGACACTGGAAGGCTGTTTTCACATTCATCTGCTGAAGCGGAGGAAAGTTTCTCTGTGCTCACCTTAAATCTGAGTTTAAGGTGAGCACCAAGTGGCAACAGCCATAGCTTGAGATTGAAACCAATGTGGAAGTACACAAATCATTTTTATGCATTGTGCACAGAAACATCATTTAGCCAAGATGGTCACATTCACCCATGAAGTTCAATATTACACTTGCCCATCTTCAAATGGACCTCTTTTATCTTCACATTGCTCTTCCTCGCGTGAAACAAATCCCTCCAGCCTTGAGGCTTCATCATCCTCATCACTATGCCACTTATCCATCTTGTCTTTTCAAACAAACAACACGCTAAGTCGGTGAGAAACACTGTGACTATCTTGCATGCAGGCACTCTTTAGGTGAGAGGTGGTGATATGTGTGTAAACTTAGTCATGTCAATTAGTTAGTTTCAAAAGACAGACACACGAGTCCACCAATCATGCACTGTGAGATCCGGGCAAACTGTCTTCTCAGCCTATTATCTCTGGCTGTGAGTCACATATGATCTTGCAAGAGGCATGGATCGACAGGGGAGAGTCTACAGATTTTGGAAATAATTGAACCATATTTTTGCACTGTATTATCACAAAGGTTTTGATAGAAACATCACATGGACATGCTCCCACGTCAGCGGACCCCAGGGGGTTAGAGGTCAATGCCACTAACGGCCACTAAATGCTGACTCCAGTTGACTGCAATTCAAAAAGCGTCAACTCATCTCTGAAAATACTATGTCAAAATTTTTTTCAATGAGTCATTATGGTCTCAACATCTAAATTTGGGCTCTCTAATAAGTGTGCTGGTGGTCATTTGGAAATTATTGATCCATTAATAAGATTTGAAGACTTATAGTAAGCTTTGATACCTGACGTGCGAGTATTGATTGACAGCTGTGATTGACAGTTCACTCACCTGCTGCTCTCCCCGACTCCGAGACTCCCACTGAGTCAAACTATTGTCGCAATGTTTCAGTAAATTTAATGTTGCTTGATTACGATACCTGCCCTGTTAGCACAGTTTAACTAAAGTAGCTAACATTAGCGCAAGTGCGCGGCTCAGTGTTCCCAGTGACCTAGTGATCGCTTCGGTCTGAGGTTTCCAGAGCATGAAAGGCAACATCCTGCACTCCTTATCTGGAAGGTCCTTGCTCTAAATGGAAAAGATGGCGCCAACCATAAGCTGCAACTCTGGGCTTCAAACTGGCTCCAATGCAAAGCAATGGGTGACGTTATACCTTGCTATGTCCATCTTTATATACAGTCTATGGCGTTTACATATATGAACATGATTTGTGACATCACAACTAGATTGGAGCCAGTCGTTACCCAGTATTACATAAATGTGATGTGGAAACTTGGAGCCTCCAGTGCACATAGACTGAGAATGGACTTTTCAGTGAAGAAGAAAACATCTTGTGTCCAGCAGATATATATTTTAAATTAAAAGTATTTGCATATTAATAAATTCTGGATTTTTCAAAGTTCATTAAAGTAGCCTAATATTTAAATTAGCCTGGCCTTTTGAAGATATTTATTTTACACACTGTAAATTGGAAATCATTAATAAAACAAATGTGTAAAAGTGTGGATACCTAAAGTCATTTAGGGCAACATTACTTCTATTAGCTTATGTTTTTAAAGAATTTGTTATACAAATTCAATATTCTACCAACACATTACCCCTATATACCTTCACTTACTGTATAATTTAAGGCATTAGAGTGGTAATCTACATTTTCGTTGTTGCTGAATGGACTATGATAAAGCAATATCTTAATGACAAGATAGACTAAGAAGATCATTTCCATCAACACGCCTGTATTAGAACAGCAAATTACCACATGTCCATGTGCTATATTCACTGCATCCACAATTTTTCAAGGCTGTGTAAAAATGATTAAAGTCTTACAATCCAAGCCATCACAGATCTATCGTGTTGTTCAGAATCTGAGAGAGAACAAAGTCTGCTATTCGGGTTTTAAAAAGTTTGCTTGTCTGAGCACAGAGCCTGCAGGAGGCTCAGGTGCATCAGAGAGAGACAATCCCTTCACATTCAGAGGGGAATAGACCTGTCATTTCAGTAAACCCTTGAAAAACCAACCAGTGGAACCACATGCAGCTCTCTCAGCACTTATCTGGTGTGAACCAGGGTAGAAAGATATTAACAGAGGGCATCGTCATGCAAGATGCAGGCATTCTCAATGGGTTTGTGTTTTCTGAGGGTTTGCTGTGTTGTTGACTTGGATGCATTGCACTGAACATTCATCACATTTCAGTGATTCATGCCGTTGGCTGCGAACAAAAAAATAAGGGTGTGTGTTGCTTTTTGTTTTGGTTTTAAATAAGAAAATAACTGTGCTGCTTTTTGTCATGAGCAAATTTAAACTCCCCCTGATTCATTTAGAATTCAGTAGATAAGCTTCTCAAAACCACAGCTTGAATTTTATACTCCGCATTTGACTGAAGTCATGTTTGATGATGAGATGTTTATTGAATCCCTTAAATATGCTTAGTACTAAGCATGGCCGCATTACCCTTCTATGGGGCCCCTGAACAAAGATTTGTTTTTGGGCCCCTGTTGATGCTATTGATATACATGGTGGTGAAATGACTCGTTGATCAGTTGATTGACAGAAAATTAATTGGCAGCAATTTTAATAATTGATTAATTGTTGAAGTTGTCTTTTTTAAACACAAAAATGCCATAAAATCACCTTCTCAAATCCAGTTTTCCCATTTTTCCATAACGGTACACTCAACATCTTAGTTGGTCACAAATCTGAATATGTTAATTTGGGCTTCAGGGGATAATGATCATAATTTTTCACTATTTTCTGATATTTTATACATTGAACATCGATCGATTATTGTAGAAAATAATTGTCAGACTCATTGATAATGAAAAAAATTAGTTGATGGAATAATACTAACTTGCCTTCAATTTTGTGTGTGCAATTTGATAAAACAAATGAGAACAAGGTCTTGATTGGGGCCAGTTGGTCCCATTCAAGGTCTCAATTAATTTTTCATTGGCTCACATCACCTCCCATTTAGAGTCCAACCTGTTGTTGTACTTTGACATGAAAAAAAAGTCTAAGTGCTCAGGAGCCGCACCTGTTGCTATAATTCTCACTTTCTGATTTAAATACAAGCCTTTATATTTGCCTAGCAGTATTTTTGAATTTTTTTAGAAAATGAATATAATCACAATAAAAACTGTCAGTAGACTCCGCTGTGACAGAGGCAGCAGTATGGTGGAGGCGTGTGTGTGTGTGTGTTTGCATGTGTCTATCCTATTTGTGTGTGTATGTGTGTGTGTGTGTGTGTGTGTGTGTGTGTGTGTGTGCATGTGCGTGCGCGTGCACGTGCGTGCGTGTGTGTGTGTGTGTGTGTGTGTGTGTGTGTGTGTGTGTGTGTGTGCGTGTGTGTGTGTGCGCGCGCGCGTGTGTGTGTGTGTGTGTGCTCGTGCCGCTTTGTGAGAGCCCAAATGAGACTGGAGCAGACAGCTGGAGAGAGAGGATCACTGCCTCATGCAGCGTGTCTGTATCAGATGAGAAGGGGGTCACCCAGGATTCCCTTGAAGCTGCTCTCTAGGAAAAAAAAAACTATGTTACAAGATCTTGTTTGTACCTCGTTTACTGGATAGGATCATCTCGCCAGTGCTGCTGTTTTATCCTGAACCATCGATTCTTTTTTGTTTTGTTTTGTTTTTGAGAAGATGCCGAACCGGGAGAGAAAAGTGAGGCAGACCATGTCGGGAATAGACTGTTTGAAAGAGCAAGACGCGTTGTAGAGATCAGTGAAATCAATAGCGAAAAGCTCGATTTAGATTGTTGTTGGGGTTTTTTTTTTTTGAAAAAATAATTTAACATTTTTCATTTTATCTGAAATGCAGAAGCTACACGTGTTTAGAAGAATGGCAAAGTTGCCTGTTTATGTCTCTATCTTTAATATGAGCTGAATTGTTATTTAAGGCATTAAAACATTCCAGACAGGATAGAGCTCTGCTGATTATGAAGTAGAAGTTTTCATTTTTATGAATTGGCATTGCCTATTTGCTTGATCTCTGTCATATCTTGCTTACAGTAGGCTGCTACAGGCTATGCATTGAAACCAAAGGCGATTTCCATGCTGCATTCTTGGTTAATGCAGCCCAGCGAGAGGTGATTTTACTCATATTTCAGCATATCGAAAAATATCAGAAGCAGGAGCAGGGTTGCACTTTGCGGAGGGGGCTTCCTGATTCATTTGCTTGATATTTTGTTCAGAAAATATCAAGGACAGTAGCAAAGGGTCTGTCTCAAAACTCCGGAGAGCTAGGCTCTATGAAGATCGCGATACAGTTGTTGGTTTTCCCTCGCAGAAATGCCAGTGCGTGCTGTGACCACCAGGTTCATGTACAAGGGACTTTGCACTATTCCAGATGTCCTCACCTACCGGACCCCTGTTAACCTGCCTGAAGATGAGGTGGAAGGTGAGTCTTGTCGGTATCAAGTCTTTATTGTCATTTTAAGAGTTATTACTGTACATTTGCATGCGACGCCCACCTGGAAAACCAGTTTAGGACCCTGGAGAGCTCCAGGCGGTGTGCGCTTCTCTTCCCTAAATCTGACTGTGCGCTAACCAGCAGGTCTGCCCGCGAAGAGGTTCAGTAGTGAAGCTATTCTGAATCTTGGTTAAGGTTTAAATGCTCCACAAAATTGGAAAATTTGGGAGTCATAGAAGAGCTGTATGCTTTATACTCATCTTTTTTATCTCTTCGCCTGTCTGTTTTTTTGCAAATTGTTGCATCTGACTTTTGGCACAAAGACACGTAATTAACTGTCGTTTTTTGTTCTTTCTACATCAGTTAAAAAAATAACTTCATCTTCTAATGCCTTAAGTAAATAGCTAATAAGACTTGTGGCTTTCAACCATATACAGCACACTGCACGTGCCAAGTTTTCTCTATATGGCACATTGTTATAACTTATGAATTAATATGTTTAAACACATTTCCACGCTTCCTGGCTATATCCAATGCATATGTGAGAATTAATTGCACCTGATGTCACTTGCTGGAAGTCATTTATGCTTGAGCCAAAAGACATGACTGAAAACTGGGGGGGTGAGGCTTAAAACGTGCCCAAAACAGAGGAGCCTGATGGAGAAAAAGGCTTTGATGAATTACAAATGAATAACTATACTTCTAGAAAAAACCATGAATGAGATGGAAGATTGATTCATTTTGAATCTTAAATTACATCCTCTCGTCTCATTCAGGCTTTGTTTGATGTATTGCATTTCATCATTAAGTAATAAAAATGCCCATCAATATCACAATGCTGTACTTTGGTTAGCTAAAAGGTTCAATGGGGCATTTTGATGACTCTCACTATTGTAATTGTAGGGCATGGCTGTTAAGAATGGAGGTTTTGTTTTTGGCAAATGGTCCACACAATGAGAAAGCACAGCTGGCAGTGATTTGGAACAAAGCCAGGCAGACTACAATAAAGAGATAAATCAGATGAGATTTGATATCACAAAGTCTTTTATGCGAAGGGAATTCCATTTCCTCTTCTTCTGTCTGTAGGTTACTCAGGCCCAAAAGTGCCAGCCTGCCCTTGCTTTCAGCCACTCATTTGACATTGAAAATCCACTATCTGCAGTGACGAAATAAATTTAATTAAGAGGTTGGCTATGGAAAAGCAAGAATTAGAACAACAATAAAATGAGTGGCATGTATTGCAGGAGAAGCTGCACAGTCAATGGCGATACAGCTTTTTGGGTAATGGAGAAGTCTTTTCAAACTACAAACCTTTGTAGTTTACTAATAGAGAGCCATTAAATATTCACACCACAGTGAGACAGACCATTCAACCATAAAATGTATTTACCTTGGGAAGATTCACTGAGCACATAATGCACTCCTGCATTTACATGGCCTCACATCTCGGCAGTGCCCAGGGTAAACAATGCTCTGCCTTTGGTCGCTGAGCAGCTCCACCCGCAGATTAAAGTGTGTTAATAAGCACTTTGCTTGTAGTTTTTGATGGAGGTGACAGAATTTCAGATGAACCTCTTCTATTTACACAACCTCAGCCAGTCTTGAATCAAAAACCTCCCACTTACTGTGCTGGCCAACTATCCTTTAGATTACTGCTGCTCCGCCTTAACACACAACGTGGGAGCTGCAGCACTGTCTAAATGAATGTTCTTGGTCTGCTGCAGTCCAGTGTTTCTGAATGAAAATGACTCTCTTTTTCATGGGGATCTAAAAATCCGCTTA
The DNA here is from genome assembly GCF_914725855.1 of Thunnus albacares. Lineage (NCBI taxonomy): Eukaryota > Metazoa > Chordata > Actinopteri > Scombriformes > Scombridae > Thunnus > Thunnus albacares. The sequence continues at coordinate 15,887,980 of NC_058123.1, read as the reverse complement.
TAAATATAGTTTCATCAACAAAATCTTTAATTACCGCCGGTCCAAAGTTCCCTGATTGCTCTACTCATGTAATTATTCTCTCTAATCATATTTATGATAATAGCTTTTTCCTTGCAGTGTGTCTATATACATTCTTTGTAATTCAACATGTTTGGAATAGATTACAAACTCATGACTGAACTAATATATTAAACTTTGGGAGATGCCTATACAACTAACACTACTGTAGGGGTGAGTACAGATATGGTGTGTCTTGTTTTTGAGCACTCGGATCCTAAAACACAAAGACAAGAGTATTTTCATGAATTAATTATTGAGTCAGTCACACCTACTGCATATCACAGCCATGAAAACTACGTAAAAACCCCCAAACCAGCAAAAAACATAGTATTTTTTTGTATCATCTGCCCAACGTCTTACATAAACTGACACATCCCCTTCATCATCATATCAACCTTAGAACAAACTTCTTATAGTGACATTGTTGCAGAGACATGCTGACCACCATTTTAAAGCACGCACTGACAAACATAAACACACAAGGACAGAAGGACCTTGCGTCCTGTGCGGAGAGACAGTGCATATCACGCCATGGACAACACATGAACCATACAGATTACAGAGTTTAGTTCAGCTTCAGAGGAAACTGCAGAGAATGATGAATTGTCTTCTGTACCAGTGTCCAAGCAGAAAGTATATAACAATATAATGAGATGCACAAAATATATTTGAAGTGTTAGGTGTTATCTATCTGGGGCTTTAAAGCCTCAGTGGTAGTGGTCCCTTCTCGCCTGAGGAGAAGAAGAATTATGTCTGCACCCATGTCTTAGAGTCTGCAAATCAAACCACAGTGGCTCCTAAAGGCAAGAGAAAGTGTAGTCATGAATTTCGTTTTTCACTCTATTGCCCTTTGTATGGTGACTTAAGGAATTGTTTGTTTGAAAAGATTCAATTGAAGAATCCTTATTTGTTTTGGTTGTCTGAAGCTGATATGTTAAATTGACTTTTTAATGTGGAGATTTTTGTAGAAAATGTATTCCTCTTGAATTTGTGGAACTGTACATTATGATTTGTCATGTGACCACCCTGGTTATTGTCCAGTGTCTTGTAAGACATATGAGCTGAGCATCAGAAAAGGTGCAGGACACTCAAGTAAACTAAATCAATCATAGTTGGTCTGTGATTAACAAATATTCTGTTTGCAACATATCACTTTAATTAACACAGGATGGCTGAGCACAAGCTTTCCGAGCTTTGTAATTGGAAATGTAGCTTCCCGAACATATTAGCTAAATACAAAATTACTTAACAGGACCTTCGATAATGAAGAAACAGTTAATTTCCACATCACATTTTTGTTCTCCCGACACCTATTTCGAGCTCAGGAAACCAACCCTCTTGAGACCATTAGCAACATCATCAGGCGCTTTGATGTTAAAGCGAGCAGCAGCTACCTCCGTTCAATGTTGAAGCCAGTGCAGAAGCGCCTCAAGCTGCAGTTTCTAAAATGGCCACTTGATTATTCAAGTGACTGTGACGACTTCCACCTTCTCTATTGACAAACAAAGATGTAAGGTCTTTAATAGACAATTTAATTTCCTATGCTGTGTGTCATGGTGGCTTTTTGAAAATGATTGCTTCATTTTATAATTACAAGTAGAGGGTAAATTAATTGTAAGGTGGGAAATAATAGGAAGATCATCATTTAAAAAGAGAATAATGACACAGATTAATGTGTTGGTACATTTTCTCTCTTTTCTAATGAGTACTTTGTGCGATAAGCATAATACAAATGTAAACATAATGAATCATTTCATAAATTGCTTTTTAAATGCATCATTTGAATTGAATAATTATAGTTAATTAGTTCAAAAAGGTTATAATTATTACAATGGCACACTCAAGACTCCATAGAGGTTACCTGTGAATCTTTGTAAACCTTTCATCTTGAGTCCTTTGCGATCCTTAACCTGATATGTCATTACTTAGATAACAATCATATCTGCAATATTAACAGTATTGACCATATGATATATTGAATATTTAGAGAAAACTATGAATCTTAGCCAATTAAAATTGAGATCTGGGATGAGCCAATGGATGTCATGGCTCAAATATTAAATGTAGTGTATCAGTGGATACTTTACAGGCCATTCAATTCACAAATTAAAAATCCAGTTGATGATGTAAAAACCTCCAGGTATAACAAACAGTTTATTAGTAACAGTGGTTTAGTGGAGGCTGATTAAGTCCTCAAAGCTCTTAATGGATCTGCAGTTTCCGGGGAATGTTTTTCGAGCAGATGGTTGCCTGGGTGGGCAGGGTCAGTGGCAAGACTTCCTGCCCTTTTCTTCGCCCTTGTGTCGTGCAGTTGTCATAAACCCTGATATGTATTCAAAAGCACCACCGCTGTAAAAGCAATTTTTCCTACTTCATCTAAAACAGTGCATAGGCCTATATATTTGAGCTTTATAAATCTCTCTTTGAAAACTGGATTAGCTTAATTATACAATTATTTAAATTATTGGGTTGTTTAGGTCTCTTTGTTATCTCTCCTTCCCATTAATTCATCAACACAGTGTGCTAATTAAGCTATTCAGACTGTTTATGTGAAAAACTGTATTCCTCATGTTCCTCAACTTATCCATCAAATATTTATGTGTGTATGCTGTTACACTAGCAAAACACAGTTTAGTTCATGTCTATGTGGACGTTATGCTGTGCCAAGTGTTTCCCCATTTAATGAGCACAATATTAAAACTAAAGTCCAGAGCCAAGTTCAGCCCATTATGCATGAACAACTGGGAAAAATAAAGACATTCATGATACTATGACTGACATACAGTACATTAAAATGTATTAGCGTTTAGATTTAAACAAAGTCATGTCTGATAACGCAGTAATGCACATATACATATGTGAAAGGTAAAAGACTAATCTATAAATCACTAATAACAAGTGTCTTGGCCCTTTTAATGTAATCAGAACAAATATTCAATTACATTTCATTGATTAGACTCATTTAAAATGATCAGATATCTCAATTTTCACACACAAACCCATTTTATTGTATCTAATGTCAAATTTTTTTTTAAAAGGGGGGGGATCCCTCCTTTTTGTATTAATGCCATTACAAATGTTAAAGTATAGGCCATAACTTACAGTAAATTGACAGCCACTTCAACTGCACATGTGTTGAAAGAGATAAGATATCTCGTTTTATGGCTGAACAATCAGGACTTCTTGGCAGTTACACTCTTGGAGATCTCTTGGAGCTGAGCTTGTATCACTCCTCGGTGCCTTTCTGACAGAGGTTGTGAACAGTATTTATAGATCACAGGCAGCAGGAGAATCCCCCCAGACATCAGGCATTGTAGTGGAGTGTAGACCGTCTGCCAGTTCCACTTTGTATGCAAAGCTGTCTTCTTTTGTGCTTACAAATGGAGTGGGTTTTGCAGCAACATTGTAAACAGATGTATATGTATGCATGTGTGTGTTACTTTAGCACAGCTGTGGATCTATAACTGTAAATATATCACACACATACGGTGTGATACAGTATTTGTCAGCTCTTTGTGGTCACTTCCGTACAGTCGACTTCATATTTGTGTTCATTCTGACTTTTGACATTTTCACTGCAAACCAAAAACAACAACTTGACAGTCATTACATTATTGCTCTGTCATCTTTGCAGTAATTTAAGTGAATAATGTGGCTTTCTCCGTGGGAAAAGACAGATGTCTGGTCATTACTGTTGTAGCCATCCAGACAGATTCAGGGTTCCAAACCACATCATTTAACACTACTACAAGATGTTAATTACGAGACTGTGTCCTTACTCTCCCCTTGTCTGTGTGTAGACAACAGCCACTTTTCACTTACATCATTGAGTGGGGAAACGCTGAGACACCAAGGAAAACTTTACAGGTAATGGGACGAAAATATAAAATCTATGCTGCTCTTATCTGTCGATATAACTGAAAGATGAGAAGAGCTGCAGGTCACGTTACCCACAAAGATTAAACTCAAATAAATTGAATGTTTCACATAGCAAAGTCAGATGGGTCTAGCTCGACCTTATCTCATACAGCCACGCCTCCGTTGCATTGAAGGAGGTCTGAAATATTCTCAACAGAAAACATTTGCCAACAAGACTTTGCACTGCCAAAAGCAATGTATTATTTGTCTGTCTTTTAATTTGACTTTTATTTAATCAAGAAACCCATCAGTTAGACTCAAAATCACTTTTACAAAAGAGGCCAGGAAAAGCTGTTTCACTGAGGGATATAACAGTATACAAAATATACAAAAGAAAGCATAAAAGAGGATGAAATAGACACATCATAGACAATAAATCATTATAACAAACTGTCATATCAATATCAATAGAAGTCATACCAACACAGTATGAGCAGTGAGTCCAGGTATCGATGTTTTATTTAGTTGTGCAAAACAGCAGCATCTTCTCATGAAAGTCAGGATCAAAGTCTTCCACTACAAGATTTAAATTTTCCCAAAAAGATCAGTTCACATAATTTCAACTCAAAACCTGCATAGTGCACTGCAGGAAGTGGGAGTATTTCAAGTACTTTTTGACAGCAGGGGTTGTTTTAGCTGCAGGGCTTGTGTGGCACATCTCTGGTGATAGTGTGTGTACTGTTTGTTTGTGTAAATGTAATAATGTGAAGATACTATAAATCTGTAGCAGCAGAGATACGTAGAGGTTTCTGACTGATTCAGCTCACACGTTAGGGACAGACAACAACATCGACACTGTATGAATTGTGCATATCCGGTGTGTCCTTTGACACCTCCTATCCCTGCATAAACAGAGATTTTTTTGGTTATTTTGCAAAAGCCTGGCACTAGTGTGTATGAATGAGGCATACAGCACAGTATTTGAACTGTTCTTTGTTAGTGTGTAGGACAGTGGAGAAACAAGAAAGTAAGCTAGAACTGAAGCTGCAATGTTACCTAATTATAAAGCAAGAAAGTTACTACAACTCCCTATTAGACTATCATTGATTTCAGATTTTTGCAGTATATGTGTGACTTTGGCATTTGTATCAGCCAGAAATATCTGATTGTTTTTTGCCCTGAGGATGATAATGTTTAGTGGTATTTCCACAGCTTTTGGTATTATCATTTATTTATAAATTTGCATTATTTTGGCAGCATTTGTATTATGTGTAGTCCTATTTTTTCTGCTGAGAAAGCCTTAATGGAGCTCTCTCAGGTATATGGCATTTTTTATTTTTTTGTGGCCTCTGGTTAATGTGATTCATATGTTTTTTCCCCCTTTCATTATCACTAAGGAGGATCCCCGCCTGGGATGAGCTGTTATCTAATGAAAATAGTCTGATTCATCTCCCATCTTTATCCTTAGACCAATTTTTGGTAACTACCTCAATAAGCTGCCTTCAAAAGATAATTTAAGTGTAATGTCTTTACCTAATTTAAGTAAATTAGGTAATTTACCTAATTTAAGGTTGTTCAGAAGACAAGTAACCGATGCCTTTATTTACATCGCTTTCATCAAAGCAACTACCTGCATCTTGTTTGTTTGATCCTGACTAGCTGAGTGGAATCAGTGAGAAGACCTGAGTCTCCCTTTTTTTGTTACCCCTGTGAATTGGTATTCAGTTTCCGAGCTATCTGCTAGAGGAAGGACTCAAGAAAATATAATAACGTGATGACTATATTGAGACGAAACCTGTTGTGAAAAGTGTTGCAAGTTAAGCTCATCCACTTACAGTGACTTTGGAGACTGAAGACAGCCTGTTGTTATTCTCTTCAGTTCCTGTGGAGCGAAGAGAACTCGTCATCTACCCCCTGCTGTATTAACTCTATTACCGTATCCCGCGCAATGTCATGATCGTTACTGAAGGTGAAGTGGCGGGTTTTGCAGTGAACCGGACAATCACAGTGGGGCTTTCTCAGTGGTGGTAGATGGTACGTGCTTTTCCTCAAGGATAACGTTGTTTGCTTCAATGTTCAAAAGACAAAACCTGTGGCCTGTGACAACATTTTCCAAAATCTTCTCCAATGTGTAGAAAGGCTGTGGCAAAACAGTGGGTTCTATCTAATGATAGCTACCTCAAAGGTTGCTTACATGTTCATTTCTGAGGTTTGGGAGAAAGTAAAGGGGTAGTTTGGCTGTGGACAGAAATGTCTGACTGGATGGAACAATCCCAGCAAATACACAGAGACTTCCAGTGTAGATTAGGCAGCAAACTAGGAGAGCTCTTTTGAAATCCTACCTAAAACTTTCAGAAAAACCGGAGATACTTATTTATTGCAACTTCGTTGAAATGTGATGGGAAAGTCAATGAATAAGCAAAGTTACAACCAGGACAAAAATAACAATAGAAATAGTCATGATTAGGACTAGCAACAAGCTAATGCTAGCTACTTCAATGCTACACATGCCTTGGTGCAAATCCCAGCAAATAGACAGAACCAGGCCAGCTAAATCAAGCAAAAATGTGATATTAATGTGACTTGTTGGTGATGGCTGAATCAAATGAAATTCGTGGTGCAGTCTTGAAACAAGCCCCCTCAGCCAGAAAACTCATGAAAAGGACATTGAACAATACTTCTCACATTAATGTAGCAAGACAAGTACTCATTTTACATCGTCATAAATATGATATTAGGTAAATCGTTGAAACAATATTCTAATACACATCATTAAATACACATAATGGTACGTTTAGGACATGGGTGATGCTCAGCAGTGTCATCTTTCTCCAAAAGCCATGTTGGTCTCACATTCTTCTTTTGACTGAAAGCCATTATTTGGGATTCCAGTGATTATTTAGGTGAGAAAGATTCCCTCAATTCCCTTTCTGATCCTGCCAGAGCCACTGATATTCTGCCAATGTGCAGCAGTGAGCTCCTTGGCATCAGCCTTCATCGTGGACTATTTTCATGGATGTTTTTAGCAGCAACAACCAGCATGAATCACTCTCAGCCGGTCAAAAAGGTCAGTAGGATCTGTTGGTCCTCATGTTCTGTTTTAGCTCACTTTTTAAGGTCAGCAGACTTTCAAGTCCTCTGTTCAGAAGTCAGGGTTGGCATATTTCAGTTTTTGATGTTTGAGACAAATGACTTTAAGCTTATCACAAATTAAAGCCCCTAAAAGTGCATCTTTGAAGTTTCAAAAGCTTAGTCCTCACAGGGGAGGTTTTGGATCAGGCCAAGACGAAAACTGTGAGCTAAGAAGAAGGAGATTTTACTAAGGTGACAAATGAAAGTCAAAGGCGTTAATCTAACTGTAGGTCAAATAACATAAAGCAAACACCTCTGTGTTAAAGAATAAATAAACATCAACAATCCTGTTTGCCTTCCGGGAAACAATCAGCATCATGATACTGTTGGCAGCTGTTGGTCTAACCTGCCATGAAATTGTCAGTTAATATTTCATTTTGCTCTTGCATGGCAAAATTTGATGAATTAGTCATATCTTTCGTTTCACTATAGCCAAAATCTGGTTTAATGTAATATAACTCTATGCAATTAGCTTCCCCTAATTTTACCTCAAATGACCCAATCCTCCAACATTTGTAAAACATGATACACTGGAGATCATCCTCTTGAATAGAAAATGTGTCCAAACTAGAAAACACATCATCAAATACAAAGAAATTCTTGTGCCATATAGTAAAAGTCAATAAAAACAGAGATGCTTCCCCTGAGCCCCTTTCAAGATGATGCAGCTCCTCTTGCCAGGATGTAAACTGTGCTTACTATCAGAAATAAAAAAGATATTATTCACTGATTTAGACTTATAGGAAGCTACAAAGCTAGCTCCAATGCACATTTGTTTGGGCAATCCATAACACAGCATCATTTGTTCAACAAACAATGCTGCCAACATCAGATTTGTGTCTGACAGGACCTCAGTGGTTCAAATATTTAAATATTGTCAACACTGGAATGAATCAAGTTTACTTTGTCATGGGAATTTGCTCAATGCAGATTAATGATCTAGTGTAGAAAAGTTTATAACTACAGAGTAATAGAATCAGCAATTTATTTACTTGTGTTGACATCTACGCAGTCACATCATGGGTCTTGATCTCATCATGAGTCAGTAATTTAAATAATAATATGCTGTGTATTGCACATTGTGTATACTGTTGAAAGGGATGCTGGACACTTTGTTATTGGTGATTTAAATACATTTCATCCAAAAATCTGAGTTTTCGTTGACTTACTCGAAAAACTAGATTTTTGTTATTTTTAAAGCTTCATATGATCCCCCTAAACAAATAAAAAACAGAACTATCTTACTTGTCACATTCGGTATCATAACACACATGCCAACAAATTCATTTCAAACTTGCTCAGTCTGGCACAGCATATTTTCCATTTTACACTTAACTGTATTCAAACCCACGAACATGTTGTTGTTGTTTTTTTGAAAACCCTTGACTTGACTCTGAACACTGATGACATATTGTGTTTGACTCAGTGTTACAGTCAATGCCATTACCTCACAGTGGACAATCTTGCATCTTTGATGACCAATCTGTCATAATGTTTTAGTCACAGACATTATTTTAGACACAGTATTGTCACTGACATGAGCAATAACTTGTGTCACACCAAAATTAATGATTTGTTAGATGAGTTGGTATTTGAGTAAATGCTCTGAAATTGTTCCCCGCCAATGTCCAATAATAACAATAATAATTCCTTTGTGAAGTTTATAGTGCTATGTTTTGTTGAAAATATATCAGAGTGGTGTTGATTCAATGTTATTGTATTTTCAAGGCTGTACTTTAAAGTGTTGTACTGTATTGCACCAGATGGTAAAATGCTGCGTCTGCCTTCTGCCTTCCGGTATAAATTAACTTAAAAATATGGGTTCATAGGAAATAAAAATGTCTACATTGCCTTAACATTACAAAATGTTGGTCAAATCTATATTTCATTTCTTAATTATGTAAATAATTGGAACCATTATGATGGGAAAAAGTAATAGAGAGAGAGAGAGAGAGAGAGAGAGAGAGAGAGAGCGAGAATGGTGCAATGTGTTAGTATATGGACTGATAAAACAGTGTCTATAAAAAGATGATAGATTACATGAGATTATAATGCACATAGTTATGTCCCTTGTGGTTTCATCTGTACATATTTTAAATATTCACCCCTCATGGTGTGAAACAATCAGTAGTCCAGCCACTGCTCAGCTGGCTCAGTGAATTCATTATTTATCACTGGCACCAGAGGTCATGACATTGAATCTAGGGTGGTGCTGAAGGAAAGATAACAAAACTCAAGCACCGCTGCTGGCTGTAATTTAGACAAATATGTTGTGTATGATATTGTCACAATCTGCTCTTCAGTCCTTCTCTGCAGTGACAGTCTCTCATCCCCAGCCCTCAGCGTTGTTCTCTGTCTCTGTTTCCAGTTCCTGCTCACTTCTCTTAGGCCATGTACTTTCCTCCTACTCACCAGACCTGCCATCCTCAAGCTGTCCACCAGACTTTCCCTCCTTTTCCATATCTACACACCTGTTCCCACTTCTCATCAGTCCTGCAGCTATCTGGCCCACTCCTCACCTTTCCTCATCAGACACACTACTTATATCGGTCCATTTCCTTTGTTATCTGCTAGTTTGTCACAGTTGCTCCCACTGATGCTCACGTTCTAGCTAACCTGATCCTGACTCTGCCTGTATCTGATCCTGCTCATGTCTGTTCCTATTCTTTTTGTTACCCTGTTCCTATACCTGTTCCTGCGGTTTTGACATTTGGACTGATTTTGACCTGCCTGCCTGCCTTGCCCCGTTTGGACTTGTTTGCCTGATTCAGACTGATTCTTGTTTTGACCTGTAAGCCTGCTTTTCTGTTGTTTGAGCATTAAAGCCCCTTAATTCAACCTGTCTGTCTGTCAAGTCTGCATTTGTTTTCTCCACCTGTCTGCCCCATTCTTATTCATGACAGATATGTCAAGATATGGTACAGACAGTGTCACTTGTTCAGAAGGACCTCAATGAATGCGCCAAAGACTGACCTCTTGCAACAGCTTTTTCTATTTCCCCACAGGGCTATGGACTGCCGGTGTGGGCTATCACTTGTAAACTGCGGTCTCTCACTCGTTCATGTGTCATTCATGTACGCAAGATGGATGGTCAGTGCTTGTATAGTTGCGTGCTTGCATGCAAATTACAAGTGGTGCTTTTCCCATTCACATGCTTGCATGCAAATTAGTTTTCTTTGCAGAGGCAGCGCCTGGTGTAATTATATGCTTTCAATGTGTAAGTTTATCCAAGCTCTTGGTTTAGCAGCAGTTTTCAAGTAAAACACGTTCATATTCTTGTTCTCGACACTTTTTTCTGCTTCCTGTGTAGCAGGCTAGTATTGTTCATGTATTGATTGGTGTCATTTCTACATAGGTAAAATTTCATATCCTACATGTTAATTTTTTTTTATTGCCTGCCTTGTTTTATCTAATAACGACTACTGTGCAAGCATTGAAGATCCTTGTGTATTTGAGGATCTACATCAAAAAGAACCACCGATGTTCTGTGCCTTTGATGTGCAACTGCTCTTTTTACCACTTCAAACAGAATACTGTGATGCAGGGTGAGGATAGGAGCCAAATGGCAATGTTTATGGATTATTTACCAAAAGTTGTAGTTAATTATAAACACATGAACCTGCTCGCTGCCTTCTGTCACAACCAATTGTGTTATGGCCATGGTAACAGGTATTGGCTCTGAGGGTGTTCATTAGTATATATCCATAGCAAACAGAGAATTTGCATTGTGAGATTTTAAGATTGAACACAGTAAATATCTATAACAAGCTAAGTAACCTCATATACTGTATGTACACTACTTTTTGATAGTTTATAAACTGCCCTACATTTTTGTAGAATAAAACCTGAAACTGAATAGATCTTTATTTATACCGGGAGCCACATTGTCACTTGTGTTATAATGAAATCACCATCGTGAGACAGGAACATTTTCTTTTCTATTTTCATGCATCTCAGAAAATGCCATTTTGAGCTGCACTTTGCACTGTGCACCAACAAAAACTTTTTAAAAATAGTTTCTATCCCTGGTGCTGAAACATCTAACTGTTTCTCTCCCCATGATGCTAAAGAATTCAACTACAGCATCTGAAATCACTCCTTATTTACTATATAGTGCACTATATTTATTGCACACAATTATTGTTTTTGAGTGTCCAAATTCTGAGTGTCAAATTTCTGGACTATGTAGTGGCCTCAAAGATTCCTAAAACTGAAAGAAAAAAGTAGTGTCTATGCTATGTATACCACAATGCAATGTGTTGCATTTAAATTACAGTTGTTAAACACGATACCTGCCAGCAATGATGTAAAATGATGATTTACAAGTAGTAAATAAAATAGTCTCTATCCATGGTGCTGAATTGTTCAATTACAGTCTCTCAGTCTCTATCTATGGTGCTGAAAATGTCAACTACAGTCTCTCTGGGCTCATCCCAGTATTCCACAAGAGTGTCCTGTTGCACGAGAACTTCCTGTTAAAATGATCGTAAGCCTGCACCAATGCAGACTCACTAATTATGGGCTTCACAGTCCAGTTACACTCTGTGCTAATTTGATTGGGACAGCCCTTAATATGGCGAACCTCCACGTGAGTGCACAATTGGAGGGGGAGTGGATAGGGCAAGGGGATAGGGGCTGGTTTGGGATTGGGCCATACGGGCTCTTTGTCTCTATCCATGGTGCTGAAATTGCCAACCACAGTCTCTATCCATGGTGCAGAAACATTCAACTAAATTTTCTCTGTCTCTATCCATAGTGCTGAAATATTCAATCACAATCTCCCTGTCTGTTTCTGTAGTGCTGAAATATTCAACCACAGCCTCTTTGTTCAACAGAAACACACATTTTTAAGCTGTTTTACACTACAAATACTTCAACTCTTAAATTTAACAATGTGCGCACACATATTTCAACTCAATATACTCAACTGAGCCTGCCAGCCATTGCTCACACTGTGAAAGCGTAAGTGATAAATCTACATAAACATGCCTGTTGTTCTTAATGCAATTATTGCCATCTTCCAACAGAGATTCGTGAGGCTTTCAAAGTATTTGACCGTGATGGGAACGGCTTCATCTCAAAGCAGGAGTTGGGGGTGGCCATGCGCTCTCTGGGCTACATGCCCAATGAGGTGGAGCTGGAGGTTATCATCCAAAGACTTGATATGGATGGTAAGTGTCTCTCTTTCTCTCTGGTTCAGCAAATTCATAAGTGCACAGGCTGCCACATATAATCCAAAGCACAAGCTACACAGTGACATGATGTTTGTGTCACTGTTTGTTTTATCAGGTGATGGTCAGGTTGGCTTTGAAGAATTTGTCACGTTGCTTGGACCAAAACTCTCAGCTGCTGGAATGCCTGATAAGTTCAACGGAGCAGACTTTGATTCTGTGTTTTGGAAGGTATATGTTGTCCGCATCATTTTCAGCATAATCATCATCATTTAAGCAACATAGATTCTAGCATAACAAATGTATAATACATTGCTTCTCTGACCTTTCTCAAAAAAAAATGAAGTTCTCAATCTTTAAATGGCCTTGGCAGATTACAACAGCGTTCTGATAAATGTGACACTTCTGATTTCAATGAAAATGTGTTCTGTTTTGAAGTAATAGCCCACTGAAATACTCTCACTGTTCATAGCCAGGAGCTATACCCCCCTGTACTACCACTATTTATTGCTGAGCTGCAGCTTATGTGCGTCCCTGAGGGGCGTTGAGGCGGCAGTTTTTCCTCTGCTAATGAAACTTTTCTTGGTATTTTGTGTCTTCCCAGTGTGACATGCAGAAATTGACTGTCGATGAGCTTAAGAGACTACTTTACGATACTTTCCGTGACCACCTCACTATGAAAGACATTGAGAACATCATCATGACTGAGGAGAACCACCTGAACAGTCCAGAGTCCCATGTGGACATTGAAAGTAAGATTTTATTTCACACACTGTTCAGACATTTTTAAAGGTCTTTTAAGACACTCAGATATGCTAATATGTTTTGTAAATCTTTCCACAGCGAGCCCAACTCAACAGGAAAAACATACATGTGTGCGTAAAAGCCTGATTTGTGCCTTCGCCATTGCATTCATCATCAGCGTTATGCTCATTGCAGCAAATCAAATGCTCCGCAGAGGAATGAAGTAAATAAATGTTTCCAGCTGGTTGCAAAGGGATTTAAGGATGGACACTGAAAAAGCAAACGTTAAGCAAAACATTTTTGCCGTTTTTGACTTTGTTCAATGTTCTCAACATTTTGGCCCCAAAGACAGTTGACTCGCAAGGACGCTATCACAGCTTCTCTCTATAATGTACCTAAATGATGTCATGCAATGGTTCTGTATGACCAGTAATCACAGCATACCGTGGCAAAAAAGTAAGACTAAAAGAAAGATATTTCAAGGGCTGATTAGTATCCTAAAACAGTAGTGTCACACTGATTCAAATTTTTGATGTTTTTTATGAAATTAGATAGGACAGCAGACTGTGGAAGACTTAACGATTCCAGTGTACAGTATGTGCTATAGTACTAGTTGTGCTGTTTCTATCAAAACAATTAATATTGTTGATGAGCACCCCGCCATTTGGAATACACCCAATACTGATAGTAATAAAGTAATGAAAAATGTTACTGGACTGCATATTAAGTAGTTTTAAATCATCTACCAAAAAACATATGGACAAGGACATAAGGACTGGGTGCTGCAAAATGTGTCTCTTTAAACTCTGTATATTTATTGTAGTGCCAAGATTTCCAGTCCAGAAGTCCAAAAGGAGTAGCCCCACTAATTCAATACACAAGATTGGACTACTAATAAATATTTTATGAATTATTGAGTTACAAAAACTCCTTCGGGCTCTACAAATCTGTTGAATGGAATATTTGAAGTATTTTGACAACTTTGTAGCCTTACAAGCAACATGGCTCAATAGGGATGGTAATGTTGGTCTGTTGGTCCACCACTTTGATCCAGACTGAAATATTTCAACATTCACAAGACTGATTGACACAGAATTTTGTGCAACATTCATGGTTCCCAGAGGATGAATCCCAGTGACTTCAGTGATCCCCTGACTTTTCATCTAGTGCCATGTTTTTTAATTAATTTATCCAACACTAAAATACTTAAATACCTGCAAAAATTACATTCTCGTGAGCCTCAGCTGTGTTTAGTGCTACTTAGCTAATGTTAGCATACTAGCATGCTAAACTAAGATGGAGAACATGGTAAACATTATAGCTGCTAAACATCAGCATGTTAACATTGTAACTGTGAGCATGTTGCTATGCTAACATCAAGCACTGCTGTGCTTACATGCAGCTGTCAACATGGCTGTAGACTCCTAGTCTTGTTAAAATATTGTGAAGCTATATACAGCTTTAGGGTGGTACACGCAAGATGTCATGAAATTGTGCAATTCTGATAGTTGCACTGATTTGCTACTTTTATTAGATGCTAAAAATATATATATGTATATTCTATAAAGTATTATGTTATTATCCAAGTCCCAGCCTTAGCTTTTGTGTAATGTCATAAATGACCAAAATTAATTAAAGGCAAATTTGGAAAATCCATTGTCCCAGTTTTTCCACCATGACAATGGAAATTACAGAGAACCCAATAATTGGAACAAACTGGTGAACAAGCACATGTACACTGGACAGCACTGCTGGAAAGAAAAATGGCAAAGAGAGTGGTTGGATGAGAAGCAGACACAGGCTATGACCCTTAACCACATCTTGTGTACTCAAGTCAGCTGATCTGCAGAATAATCCCAGGGGTCATTTCTAAAGATGCCATGATTTTCTACAAATTAACTGGTTTGTTTTAAAGGTCAGAGTGAGGCTCCTTAGCCGAGCAGCTTGAGATTTCTTTGCAAATCAAACAGATGTCTTCCCAGCTACAATGTGAACAACTGTACATTCAACATTGAACTCCAAATAAATGGCATGACACAGAAGGAAATCACAAAATCTCTCAATACCAGAAAAGATTGTGCACATGGGTATTTATGCAAAACACCCAGACTCCAAGACAAATATGTATCTCTTGACCATCACACAACTGGTAAAACATGTGTTTCATACTCTACCTGCGATACAATCACAATATTGCGGCATATTTCAAATCTGTACATCCATAACAGGCACCAGAATGGGTCATAATGAGTCACAGTGAAGGACAACTGAATGGTTGTATGACCTGAACTACCAGCTGTGAATAAATTCAACAAGTTTAGAGTTTCGAGAAAACTAGGTATTGATTGTGATAGTTATAGCAAATGAGTATGAAGGATATTCAGTTCATCTGGCACACTTGCATGTACATTCAATAAGAAATAAATGTTTGTTCTATTTGTGAGATCAAAATTTGAACTATGATGTATGTATTGAAATAAATATGCAATTTGTAAAGTGATTATTGCAAAAAAAAATCTCAGTATTTGACATTTTCCTGTAAATGTCAAAGTTTTGTGGATGTGCAGACAATATCAAAACACTAAATACTTTGCAGTATGCTGTGAACAATAATTTAACATATCATGAAAAATGTTGTTTTTTGGCTTTTACATGGACCACCAAAACAACATATTGTTTAAAGTATAACATGGTTATATTTTCTTACTTGGAAAAGTGACACATTAAATCTATGGGATTTTATTATGAATGTAAGCATAATGTTTTTAAAAAATAAAAAAAAATAAAAATAATTTTAAAAAAGAATACAAAAAAATATCAGGTTTCTGATGTATAATTTCCAGATTGACTGGACGTTCAGATACTCGTGTGTATTAAGACCATGCACTTACATTAACTTTTCTGATTTGTTAAGATTCATTTTTCAGAATGTTTTATTTAACAAATGTTTGTCGAATTTGGCAAGTTTTACAAAATGCTATATATTTTTTCTTGCTCTTTTTATCTTAAAGTTTATCAAAGCTATATCACAAGAGGAAAAATATGAAAACCGTGAGAATCATTCTGGCAATAAAACTGATATTTGATCTCATGTATTGTAGCTATTTATGTATGAACTACTTATATGACATCACATTACCTCTTTGTGTGAACATATCATGTAAAGTATGGGTTTTGTGTGAATGTAAAATATAGATAATGTATGAAATCTTGTCTTAAGACATATAAGCAAGTATTGTGTCCTAATCTGTATGTTGCAGTGTTTTAATGAGCATATTTACGTACACTTTGTTGACGGATTGTCTTAATTGTTATATGTTTGATTTGGACTGTAGACGTCTTCTGTTCTGTGCCTTTGTAGTATTAAAAACTGCACTCTCATGCCTTGTCTTAAAATAAGGAAACCCATTTTACAAAATCCTCCCTTTTAACAAAAATTAAGATAATTCTAGATGTATTTTTAAATTGAAATGACTTATCAGTGATCTAAATACCAATAAGTATTCATGCATATCATTATCTTTCTCTCTCCCCTGTCCTTGATAAAAGTTTCTCTAACTTTACAGTTAATATTTGTTGTACCATCCTACAGTGTGACATTACCGGTAATTTTAATGTCTAGATTGAAAATATCCTGCACTGTTTTATTTCTGTAATTGTTACTGTACATGTAGAGGTTACTGCATCAATTATACACTAATGTAAGTGGTGTCTAGATGCATGTGGTCCAATAAAAACAGAGAAATTAGAAATGAGACAGCTGTTTGTTTTTCTTTTGAAATGTGAGTTGGAAATTGGGTAGGGATGTTTGTTTGGGTCTGCAGTAAAAACAGAGTGAAATTCTGATTTTATTACTCATTCAACCATTTCAGAATAGAACAGAAGAGTCAGGATCCAATGGTGTGATGGCCTTGCTGCTGCACCGTCAGGCATGTTAAGCACTCATTAGTAACAGAACATAGCACACTGCCTGCAGAGTAGGGATTTACACTTGTAGGATCAAGGTGTGGTTTTGTATGTGAAATTTAAGAAGGTGCCATTTCAGATACTGTATTATTCACACCAGTTATCCAAACAAACTTCAGATTGCATGAAGGACCCCTAACCCCTAACCCTAACCACAATTACTGCTACAGAGGGGGGATGACTGTTTGTGTCACACAGCAAAGGTTGATTTCAGGGCCATGCAAAGAGGATCCACTTGGCAAACATGGCATTTTTATATCCTAACCCTTATTGTTAAAAGTACCTCACAGGTGTTTCTTGTAAACAAACAAAAGTTATGTTTACAATAAGTGTTTCTAACCAAAATTCAATTAATTCAATTCAATTTAAAACACTTCATTTGTCCCCGAGGGGCAATTTGCAGAGGCACGTAGAGTAACACAGTCAACAAGCGACACAATACAGGAAAATTTAAAATTAATTAAAAGCAAAAATAAGCTGTACACATTTTGATAATAATGAGAATATGAGAATGATAAAATATGTGCAATGAAGAATATAGAGCAGTATAATATAGTATTTTTGTATGTCGTGTATCCTTGAAGTCTAATAAATATTTTGAGTGCATTTCCTTGTTTATCATTTGCAAAGCTGATTTAATATTTTAAATCATTCATTACGTTTGCTTGCATTTCTTTGTTGGTGCAATGTTAACCTGACACCAACTGTTGATAAGCAGAAGAGCCTGAAACAGAGGCAGGAAGCGCATGTGTGTGCACTCACGATACAAACAAAACAGGGACCAACTCATAAAAACATTGCTTCATAGCACTACTAATGGTCAGAAATTCCACAGGGTACCTTTAACTGAGTAGATTAAGTCCCATTAAAGTCAGAGACATCTTTTACACAGGAGACCAGACCAAGACAGCAGTAAAGAGTTAGAAAAAAACATACTGAACAGACAAAAACACATGTAGCAAGAAAACTTTAAAGAGGATTCTGCTGTTAACACTGCATTAAAACATATGTGGAAACAGTTCAAACACATACAATTTATGACTTATAATGCACAGTATGTACATCTCAGCATAACCCCAATAAAGAGGCCTGATAAAAATATACCGACAAACTTTCCAACTCTGAAGACTTTTATAATGAAATTTAACCCAGATCATCAGTTTGCCATCTTTACTATTTAGGAAGTAAAATGGTGTTTTCCAGGCAGGCTGAGTTATAAATACAATTATGATCATGAGATCAGTGATTCTCCCAGTGACACAGCACAAGCTAAAAATAAAATAATTTCCATTTTAATGAATAGTTGTTCTATACATGGCATGTACTGTACAGTATACAAAATAAATCTGCTAATATGCAGAAGACAGGATTTTATTCCCATTCTTAAAATAAGAAATGACAATCTTTTTTAGTATTAACCAAAAAACTGTCTAATCTAGTTCTACTTCAAGTATGAACATGACATTATGGAAACCATATCTTAATAACAATTTTATTCTGCACCATCCCTCCCCCTATTAATGTCACATATCTACTTAACAGTGATCTGAACTGCAAAGTGAATATCTTTCAACCCCATTCTGTGTTCACTTTGACTTTCCATCCGTCTGGAGGAGGAGGTAGAAGTGAGGGTGGAAGGTCAGGGAAGGAGAGGAGCTGCTGAGGTATGTCACTTTCTGTTTGGCCTTCTTCACAGTCTTCCTTATTTTTTAGATCTCTGCAGGGATAAATAATTGAACAGTTGAATTCTAAATCTACAGGAACAACCATTAGCCAAGCTAACCATGTATGACTAAGTGGTGAAACAAAATTGAACATTCATACCCTTTGCTGCTGAGGGCGGTCCACTTCTTTTCCCTTCTCGAGAGCCAGTCTTCTATACTTCGCCCAGGCATAATTCTGTCCTGAGAGTCCTCTCTGTGCTGCCTTTCATCTGAAAGACAAGAAAACTCCTTTCAACACAGACTTATTTATCTAGATAAAATGAGCTTAAGAGCTTGTACTTGCATTTGTGTACCATCAGTTTCTTTGGCAATTCAGTTTGTTTAAGGGAAAGTATGTGCGAGTGCTAATCAAAGGAGTGCTTGGCGTTTGTAAGTTTGTTTGAAACCAACCATCTACAAAATTGTATACTTGAGAGCTGTGTCAGCAATCTGGACTGTGGTGAACATCTGGTGTTCAATGTATAATTCCAAATCCAATGTGTATAAAATGTGTGACATATTGCTTTGAGGGTCTGTGATGTATTCAGTTTGAAGGTTTGTAACTATATGGCAGAGAGAACCTCCCTTAGGTTACAGCTTACCTTCCACCTGTTTTTTTAAGTCTGACAGATCCTCCTCAGACATGTGAGAAAACCTGCAGTTAGGGCCAAAATCACAAATCCCTAATGCAGACAAAAAAACAGAAAAAATGATCATTACACATAGGTTTTTTTTTCACATACGATTTTCTATTTATTGGCTAAATGTAAGATTTAACAGTGCTGCTACCTTTTAGGAGAAACTTCCTGCAGGGTTTCTTTGCTTGCTCATCATACAGGATAGCTGCAGAGTCTATAAAAAGAAGGTTTGAGACTTCCTTAGTGTCTTAAATAGTAAATTGTCATATAGCATTGTGTAGTTAAAAAATAACATTTACACTAAAGCATTATGTGTCATTAGGAATGTAGCCTCACCTCTAAAATGGTCAAACCAGGCCTTTTTAGCTCGGTGATGCTGAACACCATTCAGATGTTTCTTCCTGTTGTGCATGTTGTCCTGAAAGGACCGGTCACAGTAGTCACAGTAGTACCTCTTCCCCATGGCTCAGGTCTTATGTCTTTAAACCAGCAAGATGTCACCTGTTAAACCTCTGAAAGACAGAAAAACAGAAACTATTTTACATAACTGCTCTGTCATCGCTTTGTGGTGAGTGAGCTGTATTAACTGATATCTGTATGGTACTCAGTATTACATAAGCTGTCTGATTCAGCAAAAAACAAGGCAAACTATTTCCTTTCCTAACAAAGGGGAACCTCCAGAATTTCTCCAGAGATTGTGGAAAATTACAGCTGCAACAGACGATTATTTCATTATCAAGTTAATTCGCTTTTTCAAAAGGGGTCTGCACTCTATTACATGAGAAGCACAAACTGGAACCATCTCATTCCTACATCCCTATCAAGAACACCAAGAGCTAAGAGCCAAGACCCTTTGTAACGTAAAGATCTAAATATTAAAAAGGGCCAATATGTGCTTATCAACATGTGTATTTTGCAAGCAGAGAGGCTGATAGCCCTTAACTGAAAAAGTAGAAATAAACCATCTATAGGTAAGTGGATTAAGGAGATGGCATCTTGTATGGCATTAGAAAAAATTACATATATATTACAGAACAAACTGGAGTCATTTAAGTAAATATGGGATCCCCTCAGTTTTTTAAAAGGGAAGAAACAGGAGTTACATTGGCATAAATGCATCATTCTGATCCCTAAGAAGGAAATGTATAGAGATGTAAGTAGTCCCCGCCCCCCGAGAGGAGTATTTTTAGTTAGAGAAGCAACTGTGTATGCATATATGTACATAGTTATATATATGTGTATGGTTTGAGGTTTTCTGTATGTTTGTTTTGTTGAGGAGTTTGAGGGGAGGTTGGGTGTGGGTGGGGTTAAGAGGATAATATGATTTATGTTTAAAAATCATTTTAAAAATATTCTCCAAAAAAAAGAACACCAAGAGCAAAATCACAGGGACAGGTCTGTTGCTGACATCTAGTGGTACAGTAGTGGCGGTACCTCGTTTAAGACAAGTTTAATTTTGAATAACGTTGCTTTGGAATACCTTCCGGTTAGACGATACAATCAGCTAAAAGTCTGAAGGTACAAAGCTGTTCATAAATATACTGGAAATGTAAACGGGCAGTTTAATGCTGGTACAAACACATTCCTGGCTTACCGAGTGTTTCAAATGTGAACATCCTCATAAATTTGTCCGTAGCGTTGATACATTTGGAGAGCAAAATCACATAGTTCAACACGACGTTTACTTAACTACTTTACATGCAAACGGTCAGGAGTACAAACCATTGGCGAAACAGCGTTGTCCTCCTCAGTGATGTGTCCTGTAAAACCGGTGCTTTGAAAAAAACAACAACAAAAAAAAGACACACTTCAAAGTGTGCAGTCCCACTATCGACGCTGGACTACGGTGGCTTTGCAGGGTCATTAACGACACCCGAGCGAGGCATAAAGGCAAGCGTTTCCGTTCATGCGCACTACCGCCGTCATCATGTCGCTCACGAAGTCAGTCTACAACCTGCTCTTCAGGAGAACTTCGTCTTTCGCTATAACCATCATGGTTGGCGCAGTCTTCTTTGAACGACTATTTGACCAAGGTGGCAACGCGATTTTTGAGCAAATGAATCGCGGGGTAAGTGTGTCCGTTACTGTTTTAACGCCCGTTTTATTCTGACCTTGTGAGCAGCTAACGTTAGCTAAGCTATCTTGCCCGCTAATCACTAACAGTTACGTCCTCTTTAGCATTCGCGAATTAAGTTAGCACTGTCTGTGTGTTGATAGGAGCTGTGCTATGAAATGTCTAACTGTCTAAATGTGTGTTTGACCGTAGAAACTATGGAAACACATCAAACACAACTACGAGAACAAAGACGAGGAATAGGACGCGAAGCGGGGTTATCTAAGGCCGAAGTGCAACGGTTGTCACACTTCCATGATCCATCCCTCCTGGACTCCTCACCTTGAATCAAGCAGCAGTCAACATGGACTATGTGTACAAAGTCATGCTGTCTACCAGAGGCTATCAGAGATCCCCTGCGAGCTGAAAGACTGCCCAGACCACCTAGAAGATGGAGCAATGGTTCCTGTCACCTCGTCCCGGCCCTTCCTTGTGGTGTTATTTGTCATGCCTTCATTCACTTCACAGATTGTAAATGCTTAAATTAAAACATGTTTTAATGTCCGACACATCTCGCAATGTTTTGATTTATCACTCCTCAGATTGTACTCAAATGCAGCAAGTAGTTTTCAAGGGATTTACTCCACAGTCACGTTATGTCGTGAAATTGTGTTGTGAACTAAATGAATAACTTTGTAAAGGAACGTGCAGTGGTGTCTAGTAACGTTGATGGTTTCTATTTGCGAACTGCATGTTTTCAAGCTTTTCTTTCACAGGGTCAGTAGAGCTGCAACGATTAATTGAGTAGTTGCCAACTATTAAATTAATCACTATCTTGATAATCAATTTATTGTTTTGAGTCTCTTTTTTTGTTAAGAAAATTTCCTAATTTCAGTTTCTCAATCAGGGAATATTTTCTGGTTTCTTCAGTCCTCTATGATGATACACTGAATGTCTCTGGATTGTGGACAAACCAAGACATTTGAGGACGTTATCTTGGGCTTTGGGATACAGTTCAGATTTTTTTCCACCATTTCCTGACATTTATGGACCAAACAATTAATCTATTAATTGAGAAAATAATCAGCAGATTAATTGACAATGAAAATAATTCTTAGTTGCGGCCCTCCTATCATGTACTTAGAAAATTAAACTTTCACAGCAGCTCAGTATCTGGTAGTAACATGAGGGATGAGCTGAGCAGAAACACAAAATTCAAAGTGTGCAGACAGTAGTATTAGTGGTATTTCTGCTGTGAAAATGCGCAAGTGAGACTTCTATGGCATTTGTTCTTATTTGGCAGTTTAACATGGGAAGACAAAATGTGGTAGAAAGGGACAGTATTAAAGGATCCAGGTAGATATTAAATTAAAATTCCACATTAACATGTAAGGAGCAATGCCAACTGCTTATTGTTGTGACCTTTATACAACATTACAATACAAATATGAGTAAGTACATGTATAATAAATAAGTAAAAATAACACAACAATACTAACTACAGCCTGTGTTTACATAGCATGATTCAAAACAATTGACAAAGGGCATCGCATGTACAAAAGATTAGCTCCAGGCTGGCAGATTTTAGAGATATACTGCGATACACAATTACCTGTCCCACACACCAAATCAAAGCTTCCTGTGATTTATATATGCAGCATTTCAACCAACTACATGTTATCCTCAGGCAGACCAACTACTGCTCTTGGTGTCTGTTGTAGATTTTATAGTTATACCAGTAGTTTTGTAATTAATAGTTGTCTTCCTAATTATTAAGATTCTTCCACACACAATTCTGTACAGAAGGCCTCTGCAGTTGGCTACTGTATGCCTGTTGTACTAACCTCAACCACCAATATAACAGGGTATTTTACTCCAAGGGTGATTTGTATTTTCACAATGCAGAGAAAGATCAACTTACTTCTAGATGGATTCTAAAGACATGTCTTATGTGCCACAAATTTCGAGATTAAAAGAGATATAAATAGTTAAACCTCCTGAAACTACTGTTGTCATGAAAATTATAAAGCCCACATTCAGATGAACCTGTACAGCCCAGCCTATACGCAGGCTACTTATGCAATATGGTCCTTACGTGTCTATGTACTTGTCATTAACTGGCAGGTACCATATTAAATGGCAAAAAAATCCACACTACTCACTGAATCAGAAAATAGTATAATCAACGAACAGTAGCTAATGTTAATACAGTGATAAAGTATACTGAGTGTCCATCTTCTCTTTGTGAAATATAATAAGTTAGATGGGTTGTTTAAAGAGGTAAGGGCCAAAAATTTGGTAAATTTTTCTGAAGTCCAAATGTACACACAAAAAATGTATTTGCTTTTTTTGCATTCTATTGCAAGACTAATATTACTTGTAGTGATGACAACATCATCCATAAATCATTAAATACAGGGTCAGGCTAAGCCATTACCATCCATATACAGGGCATGCAACTGCACTCGAGGCCTCTAGGTGGGCCACTAACACTGCCTGCCTCAGTGGGAGATGTCACACCCTGGTTTGATTCCTCAACAAAAAATATGAAATGTTATGTGCCCTGAAACAGATATATCATTTAGGCCAGAAACATTTGTTTTAGGCTCAGACAATCAAGCAAATAAGTGTCACAATATTGCTGAAACACTAAATATGTAAAACATACCAGGGAAGCGAGTCCAAACTGTTTTACCAGTTTAGGAACAACAACCAAGAGGAAATTATTGTCCACACATTTTTTCAAAGGGGTGTAAACACACAGTTTTAGCATTCTTTCCGTAGTGCACAATTTTGAATGATACAACAAAGGATGAGAAGCATTTAAGGACCAACAGATAAGGAGTGGAGGTATCTGAGATAACTGAGAACCATCTGTAGGCCTGTTGATAAGCGGTAAATATTTTCTGAATGTAAAGAAAATATGCAGCCACAAGAGAATTCATGCAGCATCCATCCAGGTGACACATCAGAATTAATATTTTGGATGTGTCATTCAAAAGACACCTTAAAGTACTCATGTATGGTTTCAAGAAGGCATCATACATGTTAAAGTACACATTTCTATATTTTAGCTGTAAATTTCTTTAATCCAAGTCAAATTATAAAAACAGTAGTCAGCAGTCAGTAAAAAACATTTTTTAACCAACCCCATAGTCTAGTAAGCCACAGGCTTACGCCCAGGTCTGATAAGTATTGTATTTCAGGCGTGAGCATTTTTTCACAGATCATTCTGAATTTGGGGTCAATATCCCTCTTCATGTTGTACCCCAGGATGGAAGACTCTCCTACTGGCTGCCAGGGCAGGAAACGTCTGTTCTGAATCTTTTGGGCTTCAACCGCATGTCCTCCCTCAATACAGATGGCCCTCATTTCAGCATTTCTTCTCCTCAGTTCGTTTACTTCCTGTTTCATTCTCTCTTTCCCATATGCTTCTACTCTGGCCCAGAAGGTAGCATTGAAGTGCTGATAGAGTCTCCAATCAGCCCCGTTCCACTGTAAAGCTTTGGCTCTCAGCTCAGGGGTCAGTCGAGATACAGATGAGCTCTTGCGAGCGTTGAGCTTAAAATAAATGATATCTTCCATAGTCCAACAGAGCGCGTCCTTAAGCAGGATAAGAGACTCTTCAAAATATTCTGCTATGAGCACCAGATGAAAACGTTTCGATAAGTTATGAATAAACCTCATCACACGGGGATCATCGGCCTCGAGGTTGTTATCAAAACCAAAGTCAAAAAAGAGCAGATTTTTAAGATAGAATGAGTTGTAAGCCTCTGGACTGTAGAAGGTGTGAGGATTATTTAGAAACTCTGCCAGCTTGTTCTCTCCACTGATCCTCCACGTGAGGGGAACTGCTCTGTGGTAGTAATGGAAGGAAGACTCAAAGAGATCCACGGGGTCACGTAAGATGGTGATGTACACAGCATCTGGAGGCAGGAGCTTGGCTACTTCTTCATGGTCGAAGCGCATGTGGTTGCAAACGATGTTGAAACACTCGCCGGGCTTGTAGTCCTTCACCTGGGAGCACAGGAAAGGCGATGGGTAGAAGAAGTCATTGCGCCCATCGGGGAAGGCAAACTTAAGCTTGTGCTTTTCTCCAAATCTGAAGAGGATGTTAAGTATTGTGCTACTAGCAGTTTTATGGGTCTTCATGAACATGATGTTCCCTGTGGGGGAGCACTCTTCAGACTTTGACTTTGTGCTTTCAGAGGGTGCTGTCAAGTTTCTCTTTAATAATTTTGCCATGCTGAGAGGACATGTGTCTTCTTTGGAGCCCCTACAAACAAATGATATGGATGAATAAGAGATGAACAGCCTCATCTCAGTGAAATAATGCTTGAAATATTTACCTCATCTTCACATGGGTTGTGTTGGTCAAGCGGTACAGTACAAGCGTAACGTTGGTCAATAAAATCCAGAGAATCAGCCTTCTTATTACAGGTGTGCACTTACGTCCTTTGATGCCAGACATTATTAAAACCTGAAAATGAAATTAGAGTGCACACATACATATAGGAAAACATTAGAGGCAAATAAGGTTTTGCACACTTTTTTTCCTGAGCTCCCAGAGCCAATGAGCAGCTACATGAAGCTCATAAACAGTTGTAAAGCCCTGCAGCAATTCTTACACACAGGCCAAGTAATTACCCCTTACCTCACCTCATCCCCCCTGTGATGTTGTTATAAAAAGGCCAGGCCTGAGCTATATAAATTCAATGTAACCCAGTATTTATTGCTGCTAAAAAGAAAAGGTTAAACGAAAATCTATATACCTATATAATCTATATAGACTGATAGACTATAGAATCAGAAAAGGGGGGAGAAGAATGGGAGGAGGAAGAAATGTGCTGCATCATTCATTTTGTCAGATAAAACACAGAGCCCCTATGTTGACACTTGAAACATGTTTATGGTTCTTAATTGTCTTTTCAACAATCCGTGGAAATGCAAATAGTAGTGTAGGCAGAACAGCTGAGTGCTCACTTTAGGGAAAGACTGATAACTTTCTTTTGATTTGAAAGTGAAAATGGCAAAAAAATTAAAACAGAGTTCCACCTTTGACACTGGAAAGATGTCTTGATTAAACAACCATTCCAGATAAATTTAAGTAGGTGATGTGATGTGGAAGGGTATACTGCATAGTATCTGCTCTGGTGCCTTATCTTTGACAGTGATAATCATCTGTGTAGGCTGTTTGTGTCTCATATAGTAGTTCAATTAAATAAATTGAAGCTCACACACACACATGCAAGATGTGCTAGCCTGAAAGTAACTCATCATCCTGAAAAATATAAAACTTTCTAAAACAGCCAGGAACAGAGTATATACTTTTACATGGTAGATCAACACAGGAAAACAAATGACGGAGGAATGTAAGCAGGAGGAATACAAGTGAAGAGATTCATTTACCTGCAGGTGACAGTATTAGCGGTGTCCGGTCAAAGATTCTCTACAAGGTGAAAGAAAACCTTCTTATGTTTTGCATGCTGTATACACTCCTTGAAGTCATATCTCATTGGCTGTGAGAACTGAAAGAAAGAAGCCAGAGGTAAATCCTCCTCCCACATTGACTGAACTGGACATAAATCTCTATGGCTGTTCCAACAGATTGTATAATGACAAATCATCTTTTAGAAAAATCATCTTCTGGAAGCAGTAAATAGGTTATTTTCTACTTTTAAAACTGGTATTTGAGATGTGTTAAATTGAATCCACCGTGTTTAAATTTGTAGTAAGATAAAGATTTTATGGCTACCAAAATATTAGTTAAAACTCTATGTGAAGTGTTTCTGTGGGTGAATCCTACTTCAAGTAAAATTAACATTGTACTATTAGTGTATTATATAAACACACACACACACACACACACACACACACACATACACACACATTTTCACCTTATTTAATCAAATGCACTAGCCTATTTTTTTCTGTGAACCAGCTATTTGAGACAGATTTACCTGTTTGCCAGAGTTTTCAGCTGATCCTGTCCAGAAAAACGGTGCTGGTCATTTGATTCAGACTTTCCTTTAAAGTCTAAATCAGGAAGTCTGAATGGGCATAAGAAGCTGATACCAACAAGTGACAGCACCTAGGAGTATATAGGCTACAATATAGTATAGACTTGAGTATTTATAGTATATAGTTTAGAGAATATTACAGATCCAAGACAGAACTGACAGAAGGGCGGGACTGAGAGAAAAAGGTGCGATTCCAAATCCATCTGCTACTTCAGCACCTCGGACAGCACCATGGATTTATCAATACACATCAAAGTTGGGCTACTGATATTTCAGAGTCATGGTCGGAGCCATAGATTCTAACTTGCACAAACCTCAGTCAGATGTAGGCTAAATGAGTCAGGAAGACTAGACTAACATATTCAACTAAATAACCTCTCTGCACCTGCACTCTCTCTGCTACTAGGGGATGGAGAGGGGGCTGGCAGGTTAACAAGGAGGATGCATTTTGGTCATTTTGCTAGCAAGGGGGATGGCATACCCCGTCAAATCGCCTGCTGACATGTGCGCCATTAAATAATAATGTCAGACAAAAGACCACAAAGTAGCTAGAAAAGCTCTTCAGCTCTCTTTCATGTTTTTTAAATTGACATTAGTGTTGTTTAACCATCCAGATTATCTGGTTTCACTGCTGTACATTTCAGTAATGTTAATGCAGATTGATAGTTTGAATAGCTTGATTGCTGATGCATTCACACTGTGTATTGTTTGTCCGCAACTGCCATAATTAACATCATACAAGTTAAAATTCTGCTTGTATGGTGGCTTGTAAGGTTTTTTTTACATTTCCAGAGAGTGAGTGAAGGAATCCAGAGAGAGGAGGCAGAAGTGAGGAAGAACTACAGGATGTAATGGTGTTGAAAGAAAGACAAGGAGAAAGTAAAGAAGATGCAACTGATTCAAGAAAGAAAAGTTTAAGGGCACATAGAAGCAGCCCAGGTGTCAGGTGATGGAGACACATGAACAAATTCAAAGCAGGAAAACTGGTAAGGAACTTACACCTGTATTAAGATGAATTACTATTCTGGTAAATATTTTTAAAGGCACGATCTGTTATCCAAATGTACACTAAAGGGCATCCCCATTAATAAAAGTCAAAGCAAAGGTTAAAACCTGCTATAAAAGGACTTACAGATCTTTTAATACAGGTACTAAGGCCACACAACAACTCTATTGACATGATGTTTTCTTAAGCTGTTAAAAGGTTGTTGAACTCAGTAACTGTTGTAAACACAGAACTAGAACAGATAGTTTCAGTTAGGATGAAACACAAAATGCTGATTCATTATTCACCTGATTCATCTATAAATCAAACTAATGTCTTGATTTGGCTTTAGGTTTGAGCAAATTAATTCCCCATAAGTCAGTTTTGTTATTTTGTTATATTCCTAATAATGATCTATATTAAGGACCATATGGAGGGTGTGAAATCAAGATTTGTTCTTTAAGATAGAGACTCATTGGTCCATCTATCCATCCATAAGGCCTTGCGGCTTTGTGTATTAAAGTTCACAACGTGCATTCTTTGTGTTAATTTCAGCTACAGTGTGATTGTGATCTTCTTCTTGTCACATTGTTCTTGGCTGGGTGGTTGCATTCATGTCCTAAATTTAAATACCATTAAGCAATATGATTTAACACTTAATTAGCTCCCACCAACCCCCTAATATAAGAAGTATGAAGTATTTATATTGTATTAATTATATTGTATTACTGTTATAGGGAAGCCAACAAAAATAGTTGCCAGGATATCATGTGTGTAAAAAAAATACTATATTATAAAATAAAATATTATTTTATTAATCCCATCACTGAGGCATAACAATGAAGTAATAAATCACAAAACAATGAGATAATATAATTGGGATATACATAATTAAATAGAATAAAAATTAAGTCTGGGAATAGAAGCTGAACTAAAGACTGGGATCACATTTTAACTGTAATATGAATTGAATGTATTATGCAGTATAGTGTCACGGTAATACACACTGCTCATTAGCAAGTAGGTAATAATGTCTGCTGTACATCTTAGGCCCCAAAAAGTTTTCATAATAATGATATTAATAGCTGTAAAACAAGCTGTACAGATAGATAGATAACATTTTGAGGGTCGTGTCCTGTGTTCATATATCCAAACACACCAGAGAGCACACCCACAGCTGTGTGTTGTGTTGTGATGTGTGGCAGACTGTTTTTTTTGTAGTCTCCAGATACCTGAATGAGGTGCTGCCTCAGCTGCTGTTGACTTTGGAAGCTGCTGAATCATTTGATTAAGTGGGTCACATCAGTTTGGCAATGGGAGCCCACTGGATTAAGTGTGGCAATGACCGTAGTTGTTGATGTCACTAACATCAGAATACGTCAGCGAGGACAATCAGACATGACGCTGAGAGATAAGCTCAGGGTTGCGTCTGTCCAGAGTTGGGTGCTACAGGAAGGACAGTAGTTGGAGTTTGGGTACCTTTAAGGCAACAACAGACCACCTTAAAATATAATAATAATGTGTAACCTTTCAATTTTCTAACTCTAGATCCTTCCCCAACAACTAACAAACTTAACAGACATTTGCAGCTTGGTATTGTTTAGGAAAATGTTCATTTCCAGCATTCACAGCTGCAGTAAACATAACTCAGGTTTCTTTTTAAGTTGTCTGTATTTTATTGTTTCAAAACAATAATTACATATATTTTACAACTGTACAACATATGGTTTATACTGATACAGCAGTGATTAGGAAACCAAACAAAAAAGAACGAAAAACATCAAAGCAACTGCACAAAAATAAGACCATACTTATTTACTGCATTAACAAACGTACTAACAGTGTGGAACATTCAAGGTGAAAGACATACTAAAATTAACTCAAATGACTGACCTTTATCAAATCCTCATGGCTACAGTACTGTACGTAAAATACACATCACGCAACTGTAATGCAACCAACTTAATTAAGTTTAGTCGTGTCTCCAAAAGTACCCTGTATATTTTATTTAAAGTCATAATATTTTAAAATTTTACGACTTTTACAAAAGTTTAAGGACATTTTATCGTATTGTTTCACTTCCAGTCCTTAAAAACATTTGAATTTAAATAATTTTTCTATCACTTTCATTCAAACGATCTTTAAATAGACTTCCTTGGGTGACACAATTACAAGTGATTCACAGGCTATGGGCAGCACTGAAACCAGAGACACTGACAGAACCAGTCTTTCTGAACCCTTCTCTACAATAACAAACTGAACACCACAGGCTCTCTTCTCCCACAGCAGCTTATGCAACAGAGCAGGTGTTCTTACGGTACTTGAGTGCAGTTTTTCTGTTCTGCTTTGACCACGTGTTGCTGTTACTGTCCATGTTTGATGAACAGAAGATGTTCTTGACTTCAGAGAAATCTGAAGTCATCAGGACCATCTGGCACATGTCAACTATAAACCACACCAGGACAACAGTAAGAGGTGATGATGGTTAGCTTCTGCAGGAGGATCATCTGGTTTGTAATGCTGCATTTACTGTACATGCTTTAATGAACAACAGATTACATCTTAAAACCAGGAGTATGAATATAGAGCTTTACAAATCTAAGACATTTTTATGTAATCAGATCCCTATGCTGCACAATAATTAAATTATTTGTTCAGATAAATTAATGTACAGTAGATTGATACAATGACACACATAAATCAAATAAACATGCCAAAATAATTTAAAATCTCCATGTGTATGAGTGTACATTAACAAAAACAAAACAAGTTCTACAGTACAGTTAATCTCATGAAAACAATCATTAGGCACTTCTGAGTTACAGTTACATAATATACACTTAACACTGAACAAAGGACACAGTGAGTGTCAGCTCCTACATACAATAAGCCACCTTTGGGTAACCATACATACACAATATACTTTTCTTATCCTCCATGCTGTACATGAGAAAGGATTGACATTTAGAGGTATAATCAGTTGCAGTTCTTTTAAAAAAGGAGCATGTTTTTCCAGTGTTGAATCTGATGATTACCATGGCAATTTTTTTTTAAGTTAAATAACCAAATACTGATTTAAAAAGTAATATCAATCATCACTTGTTGATGGAGAAGCATATGAATCTCCACAATGTATTGATTGGGCCATGTTTTAAAACCTTCCTTATTAAATAACAAGCAAAAGACACCTCCAATACAAACCAAATTACACTTGCAACACCTGTCAGAAAATCACAAACTTTCTCCCACACTTTGCAACCAAACAAGCAAAGGAAGGACATTAATCTTCCTCTACAAAGAACAGTTAGTGGTACAGTTAAGATGATGGAATGCTTAAAGACATACTGCAGTTAGTATGTTATCGCCTTGTGAATCAGTAGACAGGCTTGTAGAATATCTGACCACCCAGCACCCTGCGTTTCAGCTCCTTCCACAGCAGGCTGCGCTCTCTCTGGGATCCCTTCATGAAGCCGCGGTTCTCTTGAGCACGGCGAGACAGATAGGGAATGACCTCGTTGACTGGGCCATACGGGACGTACTTGTAGACAGGGAAACCTGCTTGACCTTTATTTCAACACAGAGCAAGGAGACACGTTTTACTCCAAATGTTAAGTCCACTATCTCCCCCATATCTGTATTCCAGCTCATGACTTTGTATGTAATGTGCAACAGCAGCGTTCAAATATGGATGCAGCAGAGAAGCAGCCAGAGTAGCTCTATTTCTAATGATTAGAAACACTAAAGAAGTTTTTATGTGTAGTCATTAAGCTAATAATAGCTCATAATGATATCAAGACATAACAAGAAATGAATTTATGGTGTATAAATATTATATTAAGATAACAATGATATGTAAAAATGTGGTTTTGATATCAAGTGATATGACAAGGTCAAAATAGCCCTTATGTCCTGCTGGTGCAGGAAATGTTAGGGCTGCTACAGCATTAATTCTCACTATTCATCTGCAATAAAGTATTCAACTAGAAACATTGCACCACTATTTAAACAGTAACACATTATTAAAAATCAAAACTCTCTGCCGTTTACATGTGGATGAGGTTGAAGTATTGCCTAATTTACCAGTTTTCTGTCTGTCACTTGCACAACACATTCAGACAGATCGTTGGAATTGTCTTTATCATGATACTGTAGAGAGGGTTTCTTCATACAACAAACATTTTGTAATAGACATTTAAGGTCGTTGAAGGCCTGGAGATGTTTGTTCGCATGATATCTATGGAGTGGGTAGACCATTTCTAAGGTCAATGGCCGTGTGTTATGAAAAGTCGACATCTGTAGGGATTAACTTTCAGTGGCCACATGACTATGTGATGTAAGACTCTGTGATTCCATAACTTTCTGTTTACTTTTAGCATCTGAGCTGTGTGCAACATACCTAGTGGGAAGCTGATCTGGTCACACATGCCCAGCAGCTGTCCAAAGTAAACTTTATTCTCAATGGGGGAAAGGCCCATCTCATTCATCCTGAAAAAACAGAAAAAAACACACACGTTAAAGGGCTGTTACATAATGAGAGCTGGAGTGTGGCATTCCACTACTGATGTGGCAATTTCATTCTCTAAATCCTATAACTGCTTTGGACAATTGACAAAGAATACGTTTTACTTAGAGCAATATCCTAGAGCATTAGTATAAACCAATACAATTCATCCTTTATGAATGAGGGGTTTAAGGCATTCATGTATGTTCAAACAAAATCTGCACTTAAGTAAATGCAAAATGTTCTGTTTCATGCAACCTTGAGACAAAACGTACATTTGTAGGGTAAATTTCACTGTGTCCTCGTTGTGAGTTGCGACCATGATATTAGCTTTCCTGCTGTGTTCGATCTCCTCCAGCACGTACTCCAAACACCTGGACAAACAACAAGGCAGATGTTTAGAACTTAGGAATGTTCTAGCTGAACCGCAGAAGGCCTTGATAATAATTCAAGACTTACTTGTGATACATCCTGTTAGTGGCCTCATAGTCCGGGTTAATTGGGTCTTCGTAGCCAATCTCAGTGGCCCTGGCTCTTTCTTGGTACATGTAGGCTCCACGAACCAGCTTGGCACCAAAGTACCAGCCCTCCCTCCGTGACAGCTCAACATCCACAGTTACGTTGTCATAAGCTTCCTAAAAGCATTAACAGATAAAACCCACAAACGAATAGGACAGGTTAGCACACAGCTCTTTGCACATGGCTAAATTAAAACCATCCTTACAAAACAAAAGCTGTTCTTTTTGGTTTAATATTCAAGGGCAAAAAAAAGCATACAGTGCGCACTTATGAGAACAGAAACAAGACTTAAACGGAAAATGTGATAAACAAATGCAGTGCACAGAAGCATGCAATTGTCCTCTAATGGAACACCTGTTTAGGCTATCTATTCAAATGATTTGTTACTGGTGACGATTGTATAATATGTGAACTCACCTTGAGGTAACACTGATAGGTGTTGAAAATGATTGGCTTTTCTCTGTTGAATTTCCTCTGCATTTCCAGGGCCAGTCGACTAATAGCTGGTTGGAAGTATGTCTGCTCTGCATCCACCATTAGCCTTACACCATTCTGCATAGCATGCTGGAGCGCACAGAGAAACAGTATTTACAGTTTACATGGTTCAGTATGCACAAGACAAACAGTTTAGTTCAAGAAAGACATTTCAGTTCTGATTTCTTGGAAGTAGAAGTTCTTTGATTACAATAAAATATCTCTGTTATTGTATTAATATATTTATTCTCATAGTTATTTAATAAATGCACTTTTATTCTTTTTAATATAAGTGAAATTACCTTGGCCAGGACATCCACTCGCTGCAGCATTCTCTTCATCTGTCTCTCCTCCTCAGCTGTAAACTTGTTCAATAAAGGTTCCAGCTGACCTGTCTGCACAACAAACACACAAAACATCAATTCATTTGGCATTTGCTTTCAAAAGCCATCTTGGAAAGCCCACAAACTCTATCAGCATGTGACAGACATGGGTGGATGAGAGCGAGAGCAGCATGAGTCTCTCTGGCATTTTGTCTCGTTTCAAAACTGAAACACCAAGATAGAGTTTCTTAACTGTCCTCTCTGGCAGTGGCTACATTATCATGTACTACAACTCAATGTATACAAAGCACTGCAGAAATCTACAGAGCACTGTTAGTCTCAAAAGATGTTATGTTTTTACCTCATCAGAACAAAATGTTTACTTGTTAGGAAGAAGATATGATATTGCGCCAGCAAGTAATTATCTTGTGGAAAGAAGATCAATTTCTTGCGCCAGCAAGACTCGCATCAACATGTTCACATAATATTATGAAGAACTCCACATTCTGATGGGGAAACAAAAACAGTTGCCATACCTTTCTATTTTACTAATTTGTTGTTTACATCACTATCTGTTTATTACCTCATTAACTGTATAATTACATTTACCTGTAAAATTTACACATTTATCTTTATGAGGGAATCAGAAATAAAATGTGCTTGAAGTATATCGCACTACACCTAAGATGGGTTTCTGTGATCAAATGCTGTATCACCTCTGGAGAATTGCTCCTTTTGTAAGATTATTTTAAGGCCTTCTCTGTTTTACTGCACAGTTCACAGGGAGAGGGTATGAGGAGAGCAAACCACTAAATATTTACATGACAATCACTCACCTCAAGGTTTGGCACCATAAGCAGATTGGAGATTTTTGTTGTATCGTTTATTAAACTGTTCCAGTCCAGCAGATCTATCGTTCTGGGATAAGAATGGAGAAAAATATGAATCAGCATATGTAAATTACAGTAAAATTTAAATAATGAAATTCTTTCAGAATGTTTTACTAGCAGATTAATTAGTGTTGTGAACTAAGAAGACTGAACTACAGGTCTTTTGATACTTGTCTGTATATAATTAGCATTTCAAGCTAAACACCCCGTTTTTTGGGGGGGTTTTTTCAAGAAATTTAGATCAAATATTTCATTTTATTGATGTATAAAATGTATTATTGTGAAGTACTTGTTGTTAGTAATGAACTAATGAGTGACTATCTTACCCTGACAAACCCAGCTTCTCTCCAGTAAACCAATTCTCAATGTCATCCTTGGCGCCAACACCCAGCTTAGTCAAACTTTCCTACAAAGAAATATTTCAATCATTAAAAATAAAACATATATTGCATGTATGCACTGAATGTTAGTGGGATGAAATACCACCAGCAAGTGAGTACTCTTTTATTATATTACTTGTTATAAAAGAAGTTGATCATTGCTTTAACAAAGGACATGGCAATAAAAGCCATGAAGGCTTTAACACAACTAAACCAACCTAGAAACAACTAAAAAAGGTTTGAAGACATCAGTTATACTGTACATGATCCTGCATTAGACTTTGCTGAAGTCTACAAGACAAACCTTGAGTTGTTCCAGTTCCAGTTTTTGTTCCAAAACCATCATTTCAGATTTTCCTTGTTGTGCTGCGAGGAAGTTAAAGAACCGTCTCCACTTTACCAAGACTTCCGAAAACTGGAGCTGTTCAGACACAGAGCCAATATAAAATAACCAAGTTACAATACTGCTTTTGAACCATATTGTGATGTGGTTAGCTGGGCACATCGGTATTGTATTTGCAGACAATCACACCTCTTGTTCACTGTCAATTGACATATAATTTTTTTAATTTTTGTCTGAGAATTTTTGTGTGACATTTAGGTGTGAATCTACCAAATGACACAGGAAATGGCTCTCCCCACACCTGACATAGTTTCTCTCTTTCCCTCAATACTGAAGACATGAAGTGAAACTTACAAGGAACTGTGGGCGTCCCAGAGCAGTCATTTTGATGGCAGAAAATCCATCTGCAGAGGCTCCGCCTGAAAGGCAAAATTGATAAGAAATTTGATGTCACCCAATTTATTTTACTTAATTCAATGCTCTCATTTACAGAAGCGCATCACATTCAACAAAAAAAAAAAAAAAATGGAGACCTTATCTCATAATTATGACTGATAACAACCTAAACCTTATCTCATAATTACAAGACCCAGATCTCTCGTAATTATGTGATAGCAAGTCTATTATGAGATATAGAAGTCATAATTATGAACTAAGGCCTCCAATTGTTTTTTTCTGATGAATGCAATGCCCTTCTGTACTCATTTCTATTGCTAATTGACCTTTAATTACAATAGCCCTTATAACATTAATAACAATAATAATAATAAAAATAATAATATAACTAACTCACAGATATTATCTTTCTTTATTGCTTCTTTAAAAACCTATCTACTTACCAGAGGCTTTAATGCAGTTTATGAATGTCTCCATTTGGTTGTCACATTTGGCCTCGTCTGCATAGAAGTAGGTGCGAGCACTTATAACGCCTCCACGCCGGTCCCCAAACTGACGATGGGCCTTGTACTTTCTCTCACGATGATCAGCATCT
Organism: Thunnus albacares; assembly: GCF_914725855.1. NCBI lineage: Eukaryota > Metazoa > Chordata > Actinopteri > Scombriformes > Scombridae > Thunnus > Thunnus albacares. The sequence goes on along the minus strand of NC_058123.1, from coordinate 15,851,229 downwards.
GGTGTGAAACGAAGACATCATGAACTACTTTACATAGCAAAAGAGTTTTCACAGACTTAAAGCTGCATTTTCAAAGATTTTTGACAGAATTTTTCATTTTGATGAGCTATTAATCAGGAGCCAAACATCACTGGGAGATAAATGTTTTGATGAATTTTCTACTTATGTGATTATTGTAACCATAATTTTCAAAACTTACATAAGTAACCATATTTTCAAGTTATAAAAGGCAGTTTTTCTTTAGTGCACAACTTGACTTTTTGGTCAACAGAATATTTATAGTTATTGTATTGACATTGATACGACTGCCAACCAGAAATACTGACACTAGAAATATTCATTAAGTTGTTATTGATAAATTAACATTAACAAAATTCATTATCAGACCGGAGAAAGAGCTGTTAGGTGAGTGACATACTTGAGTCTCAAACATCAACCCTGTAACATGAACCAAGCTTCTGCTCACTGTACCCACTGGCTGAACATTTCAGGCCACTAGATCCAGATATGACCGGTTACTATTCCAGTCTACACTACCTGGCCACATGACTGAACATACCAACCCTGACACATGTGTTGCACTCAGGCCAAACTGAAGCAACTGAACATTAAACCAGTAGTTCAGTCACTGCCAGCCTTGCCTGCAGACTGTACACCAGTCCCTTGGTCAATGAATCATGCAGGAGCTGATGATACACATAAATGGGAAATCAAACAACTACATTACATTAAATACAATTCTCAAAATTAGATTCAACACATATACACACCTGGACTTTCTTTCTCTGCTTCAGAAACACAGGAACTGAAAAAGAGGGAGAGTTTGGCATCGGATTAGAGCAGCAAACATTACTGTCACTGCAACTACCTAAAACAATTTTCTTTTCTACACAACAAATGGAGAAGAGATTACACTATCTATGCTCTTTCATGCTGCCAGAGCCTATTGATGGTTTGATAACGTCTTATGACACTTTTATTGTTGCAAATTCATTAATAAAGACATACTGCCAACTATTAACACAAGACAAGAAAGTTTTCTTCTGCAACCTAAAGAGAGTAGATTTTGAAATATAGTAATCACAAAAAAAGAAGTCTTAAATGCTGAGGTAAGGCAAATGTTTTCCTTTCACAAGTCAATTCCACAATCTTGCTGAGACCTTGTTTTTTGCAGTATTGATGAGCTCCTTTCATAGACATGTTGTGACATCAAAGAACTGTCAGGTAACTACTCTGTTCACTGTGTTGTCTTTTCTGTGGAGCTAACAATCTGTTCTGTGAATTTAACAGAGTTTAGATGAAGATAATTGGAATGCTACTCAAGTTTTTTGGATTTAGTTCATCATGTGTATGTTCGTGCTTAGTGAGCTAATCCTCAGTTAAAAAATAATCTTATTGCCTTCTCAGAACATTGCATAACACTTCTGTGAGTATGCGTGTGGGTGTGTGTGGCCCATTAAGGGATCCAGCACATTACTTTAAAAGGCTGGCAGTCTTTTCATGCAGCACATCCCCCAGCTGAACAACTAACTCAACCAATCAGAGGAGAGGGGTCTGTCCTAGCCAACCAATAAGAGACAAGCACTGTTTTGCCACTGGAGCCGAAATAAAACACATTGGGGTTTGATTACAGTGTGTTCGTGTGGAGGAAACGTACTGTGACTCATATTTATTCGATAAGCAGCGTAACAGAAGCCAGGCATTAAGTGATAAGATAACAATGAATGAATATAAAAGTATAACTCATTCAGTTGATATTTGGGCGTGTGCTATAAAGTAGTCAGAGTGTAATTTGCAGAGGGACAATATATAACGCAGACATGGGTGAAAGAAAAAATCTCAAGTCTACTAACAGAGTATTAAACTAAAGTGGTTTTATCAGACATTTTATCTGTATTTCAAACATCAGTGCTGTATGTTTTAACCAGTGAAATGACGCCTTAGTCTGCATATATTGTACTGTGGCCCCTTTAATATTTACACATTTCCACAGTCAAGGATGACTTTTACGTGCCCAATGACCTTTAAAGAACATTTTCCAAAATAATTTTGGTTTACCTGCAATGTACAATCTAAGTCAAGTAGTTATACTTCACCATCTAACTAAACAACTCACTGTAGTAGAACTGATATTGGACTTCCTATATCATACGTATATATTGTACTTCATTCCTGTAATTGCTCTTCCCAATATGAAGCTCCCACTACAACCATGCATGGAGAGGGGGGGAGGGTTGGGGTCTCCCTATCAATAGCCTCTTCAAGTGTCTTCCAGTTTTCTAGGTTTCTTGGGTCAGGAACAGTTACGCCCCTTTGCGACAATGTATGCAATACTGAGCTTAAAAATAAACCTGACCCGACAAGCTTTTAGAATTTGGTATGTTACATAACTCATGGCTCCTCATGTTGTGCACATAGGGCATATATTAAAGGTGAAATACTGATTAACTATGCCACAGAGGTGTGGAGGTTTAACCACAAACCTCAACAAGAAAGTAAGCCTACATACTCAGTCTTTTCACAATTCCTGCCCAGTCAGATGTAAACATTACTTACTCCATTTCCTTCTTCTCTGCCTCCTCTTGTGTCAAGTCCTCTTCAACACTATAGTCCAAAACTGCTCCCACACCAAAGGCCTGATTCTTCTGGATTAAAGGTTTGATGGAGTTGTGGTCTTCCCCTGCCACAAATTGGCCGTAGAAGGTCATCTTCATCATCTTATCAAACATCCTTTGACCAAGAACCTTCTTACTCAGCTCCATCAACTGAAAACAAAACAGCAACAAGTTATTCTTCCTCAGTAGTATATTATTTAGCATCATTATAATAACCTACCCTCCATACATTAGATAGATAGATAGATAGATAGATAGATAGATAGATAGATACTTTATCAATCCCAAAGGGAAATTTAAATATTACAGCAGCCAGCAATAAGGTAAGAAACAATAAGGTAAAAAAGAGGCAATAATACAATAACTTAACTAAATAAACTAACTCAAATATGAACAAAAATAAATAGAACAGATAGCAGATATAGCACTAACGTTATATTTGACTTTCTTGCTCATTCACTTAATTGCTAAGCTGTTACACATTAATTCAGGTGTTTTCAATTCTACCCACCAAATTACCCAGTTGAAATGTATTATTTCCTCATTACAGATGCAGTTGAGCTAACCTTTGAACTTAACTCACCTCTTTGTTCTTCTCAACGAGGAAGTCAAATGTACAAAGCTTGAAGACCAGCAGACTTCGGAGCAGCTCAATGTTATCTTTGCTCCTGTAGGCTTCCTGGGTGTTGTCGAAGTCAATGTGGATTTTATTCAACTGTGTGTTTGTAACACTTTTGGTCTGGCTGATGAGTTCAACCGGTTCAGTTTCCACCACGGTGCAGCCATCCATCTGTTGCTCTTTCTCTTCATGGCTCTTGGTGGATGCCACTGTTGAGCGATACCTTCCAGGTGAAACGCGTATTTTCTTGATGTTGCCGCAGTTTGTCTTAATAAGACCTGCTACAAACTTAGTGTACGACATTCTCTTTTTTTAAACGCAGAAGACCAGGAACCGGTAGTAAGTCACCTACCTCACCGAGCTGTGCCGTTGTTAAGATGTTGCTCGGCAAGCGCGCGCTGAGCAGTTTCATTTGATGCTGGGGGGTGGGTGGGCGGTGCCTCTCTTTACGTCACGCTGTCTGGCATCACGCGCGTACATTTGACTGCCAGTGCATGTTCTCGCACGTGACATGAAAGTCCCTTGCAAACTCCAGTAAGATTAAAAATAAATAAAAACAAACAAACAAAAAGTTTACATGAATTTAATTTCTGATTTTTGGCTCCTTTTATTGGAATCGCTGTTTTCACAAATGAACTGTTAATCTAACCTATTTCCCCGTCTTCCCCCTTGAACAGGTTTAAATTTGTAATAATCTTAATCCACACGGACAGTAAGCAATGAATACTTCATATTTCAGTCAAGGGGAGATACAATGTTTCACATTCTGTTTCAGCTCTTCATTGATGCTTTTTATGAAATATTCAAACACAAGACTCCTTGTGGCTGCACCGTTCCATCAAAGGAAAATATTCTGTCTCGTGCATAATTTCATACACATTGCCCCAAAATTCAGTCTGACATATTTGGTATGTTTGGAATCTTTGGGATCGCCTCTAGAATTTAAAATACTTGAAAAGTCATCTGGGTTTGAACAAAGTTTGGCTGCACTGCAAGAGTCTGAGTACCAACTTGCCAGCCTACCACTGCACACTTATGTTTTTGGTACTTTGTCCATCCTTAAGTAAAGTCTTTCTGTTATTTTGTCTCTCCTATAGGGGCTCCAGACCCTTTCAGTAAAATCAAATGCAACCACACTACAGCCTCAGACAAAAATGATTATTACATCTTTCACATGGGTAATATAGTTGTATATTACAGGGCTAATTGCATTGGATTCCATTTTGCCTACTCTATATACAGGTGTTCAGTTTATCTGAGAGTTTGGTATCTCTTCATTTGCAGTATCTTTGAACTTGAAATGTATGTCACCTGTCTGCATTCAGAATTTGTGTATACAGTGATTGATGACAACTCTCTGCCTTAACATTACACATGTATATTGACAGAATTAGTTATCCTCTCTCAATGTAGATGGTTTTATTAGATTGTTTCCTATTGTGTTGTAAGGTTTGTTTATATCAGTTTAGCATAGTAATAATAGTGATGCAATATTATTTAAGATTTTACCAATAGTTTCCATTAAGAGTTGTATGTCTCCTTTGAGCAGACCAGTGATGAAAGAAGTATTCAGATCCTTTACTTAAGTAAAAGTACCAATACAGCAATGCAAAAATACTCCATTACAAGTAAAAGTCCGGCATTAAAAATCCTACTTAAGTACATAAGTATTAACAGAAAAATGTATTTAAAGTATTAAAGTGAAAGTACTTCTTTGGTCCCTTTGACTGATATATTATTATATGTGACATCATTAGACTATTAAGACTGAAACATAAGTGTGTAAACAGCATGTTACTGTTGTAGCTGCTGGAGGTGGAGCTTGTTTGAACTACTTTATATACAGTTTGCTAGTTTAGTCCAGTGGTTCCCAACCTAGGGGTTGGGTCCCTCCAAAGGGTCACCAGATAAATGTCAGGGATCGTGAGATGATTAATGGGGAAAGAAAAAAAAAAACAAAGTTCTGATACACAAATCCGTTGTCAGTTCTTGGACTTTTTCTCTAATCTTTGATTTGTGGTGAAATATTGGGTCATTTGAACATTTATTGAAATGAAGGCATGTGAGAAGTTTAGAGGGAAAAATCACTGTTTGGTTTGGACATCTGAAATGTGACCCTGACTACTCACTGCTTTCTATAAGACGTCAAAAGCCAAAAAGGTTGGAAACCACTGGTTTCATCTTTAATAATGTGTTGTATTTTAAAAGCTTGTTATATTATCCATTGTGTCAAATCTACAACTGAAAAGTAACTAAAGCTGTCAAATAATTGTAGTGGAGTAGAAAGCACAGTGATTCCCTCTGAAATGTAGTGGAGTGGAAGTGTAAAGTTATATAAATAAAATACAAGTACCTCAAAATTGTACTGTGCTTGAGTAAATGTATTTAGTTTATTTCCACCACTAGAGCAGACTCTCATTTGTTTCATTATCTAATAGTGACAGAAATAAAAAGAGACAGTGCCTGTGGCTTCAAGAGAGTTTTATATAATTGGTTGTGTAACCCATCTAGAGACCTCATTCCTATAACCTTCAGAGAAAATCAACCAGGACAGGATGGAGCCATCAGGATGTTAAAAGGAAGGACTAGAGGGCCTCTGGAGAGAAGGTATACAAGAGACGAGAGATGAGAAAAGAGCATTAAATGGAATAAAGTGGAGAGGCATCTGTTGACTGAATGAAGTCATGCTTGCTAAGTTACACTGACTGATAGAGACACTGCCACTCCAGATACACCGTGGAGGTCAATGGGATATCATGTTTTTATCTCATCTATTTGCTTTACCATGGGCACTGTGATATGTGTGATATTCATTTACTATTTCAGCAGCTGCTCTGGAAGCCCGTTGATGATAAGACGGTGTTGGTTTTGAATTTAGACATCAAAACCTAATGTTTGAAGCAGGGGCGACCCGCGGCATAGGCCACATAGGCAGTCGCCCAGGGTGCCAAATGAGACAGGAGGCATTGAATGAGGAGGATCTTTTTTTTTTACCGACAGCTGTGCTTGTATACAACTTTTGTAAATATGCACTTGAGCTCCCTTCTTAGTATTTTTCCTCTCTTTTTCCCCCAGACTTGCATGAGTTTTGATCTGGTTTATTTTTCAAAGCCTTACTGATTGGTCAATTTTTCACTCAACAGCCAAACTTCAAGTCATACCACAAAACACTCATTGAATGGCACTATGACACCCACTTGCCTTTTTGTCTGAAGGACTTTTTGTCTGGGCTGGAGATAGCGTTGTTGCACTTCATTTTAGTATGAATTCATATTTGAAGTTCTTGTACTGGAGGTGCTATTGTTGCACTTTTTGGGGTCTCCAATCCAAAATCTCGCTCAGGGCACTTTGATAGCCAGAGTCGACCCTGGTTTGGAGCATGAGGAAGAAGGATTCCTCTATCTTCCGGCGGGAGGCAGCACTACGCTAAATGTAACTACTGTTTGCCGGAAATGGGAAGAAGAAGTCACCTAGCCGCTTGCTAATGTTGCTAGCCAACACGGAAGCAGCACAGCGTGACAACTGGTAGCATAAAATCTACAAAAGAAGGCTCTCTTGCTTGCTATAGAAGGTAATCGCCATCTACTGTTATTTTAAGTGTTGTTTATTGCACGCATTTAATGCAAATTGCCCATTTGTTTGTATCTTCGAGTGTGATAAACACTGGTGCATTAGCTTAGCTCAGCTAGCTGACCTTACATTATCAACAAAGAGACCGACTAGTTACCCTGTAATTATTACATTTCTTAATACGGCGTTCGCTTTCAAGCCTCAACTGCCAAGCTAAACCGTAAAGTTAGAATATTTTCTGCTGTATGGGCGCTAAATCAGATGGAGGTCAAAGTACATATGCTGCTTGTAAGGCATAATTTACAGTAATCGACGTTAGCTAGGTAATTGCGGGCTAGTTTAGCTTAGCTTCGATATAGATACCTGTCTGATATCAAGGCAAATAGTGAAAGCCTTGTAACCACGTTAGCCTTCATTTTCAACCTTACAACTAATATTAAAACAAATATGTTTACCAGGAGCCCTTATGATAGTAGCTAATGTCAGTATTAAAATCACCTAGCAACCCGCCAACATCCCCGTTTAGCTTGCAGGTAGCAAACAGGATCGGTCGGTTCATCAAGTTTAACCTTTATTTGCTTGTATTTCCGTGAACGTGCGAGTTTCAAGCCTCCCCGAAACATATTGAATTGATCAAGTGTTATTTGTTACTGTTATGCAAGGTAAATATCTTTCTCTTGTGCGTTTACCACTATTATTATTATTTTTAGTGCATTATCTTGTCATAATACCATGTAAGTTACTCAAGTGACCAGGAACATAGAAACACCTGCAAATTTTAATGCAGTTCAGTAAGACTACTAATTGAAGTTTAAAATGTTTATTTAGTTAGGGACATTATTAGAGATGTGTTGACTAAAATTTATGGACATATTGCAGGCTGTAGTGTTGATGTTGTGTTGCACTGTATTATATTGTAGATTTTGTTACTGAGATTTGCAAGATAATGGTAAAAAGGTTGAGTAAGATTCAGCACCTACATTTTTAAGTACAGGCTGGTACATGTCTAAGATGTACCTTTCTGGCTAGAAATTAATATACACACAGGTGACAAACTAAAGGAAAAACCTGAATAAAAGAGTGCAAATGTAGTTACCTGCATATAGGATATGACGGGTGACAGACTTGTTTAAAGGTGCAGTGTGTAGAATTTAGTGGCATCTAGCGGAACAGACTTGGCTGAAAGGACACAATATCTTAGTATGTTTTAATTAGTGTCTAATCACCTGATAATAAGAATCATTGTGTTTTCGTTACCTTAGAATGAGCCCTTTATATCTACTTAGGGAGCGGGTCCTCTTCCATGGAGTATGTTGCTTTGCTCTGCCATGTTTCTAAAGTAGCTCAGAACAGACAAACCAAACACTGGCTCTAGAGATGGTCTTTCGCTAGTTTCACGACCACCATCTGTTCTTTTACACGCTTGGAAAGGGTTTGTTGCAATCTGCAACCTCACTGCTAGATGCCACTAAATCCTACACACTGGACCTTTAATGTAGTATGAAAATGATGTGAATCATTTGCAGTGGCCTTCAGTCACCAGATCTCAACCCATCTGAATAACTATAGGAAGTTTTGGAGAGCTATCAAAAAATGTTTTGGCTGTTCCTTTCATTTTTCACCCATCTGTACATATCAATGTCTACAGACACACACACACACACACACACTGAATTATTCTGGTATATTACAGGTTTTTCCTCCAGTAGATTTTCTTCACATCATCCTCATCATTTCAAGCACCATAATACTGTTTACCATTTATTCAGGTTGTTTTACCTTCATTACCCTGTGTTTTAAAGCTTTCAGGCTTGGATCCGGGGACGTGTGCCATTTGTCTTGAGCTCATCATTTACTACTATCATGCCTGCATCCCTGGTTTAGAGTTTTATTTTTGTCTAAATTAAGGAATTGGAGGCGGATGGACTAAGTTTTGGATTGGAACTAGGATTAGGATAAGGACCACTTCCACAGCTAATTGTGAAAACAAGAAGTGATCTTAAAGTCTGCAGGTGCCCCCCATTCTGTGTCAGCAGTGCCACTCACTCAACCACCATGTCGGATGGCCGGATCTATGTGGGGAATCTTCCCATGGATGTCCAGGAGAGAGACATTGAGGATCTCTTCTACAAATATGGAAAAATCCGTGATATTGAATTGAAGAACAATAGAGGCACTATCCCTTTTGCCTTTGTCCGATTTGAAGACCCACGGTGAGTTTCTGGGATGGTCTTTGGCAAGTCGAATCACATTCCCCTTGTTGGATACCTTATCTATATATATCATCTCAAGTGACTGCCAGCAGGGAATGGATGGAGACGGCATTTCCAGGTCTATGTCCGGTAGTGAAACAGGCGTACTTTGGTAAGGAGTTCTTTGCTCTCTTCTCTTAGGGATGCAGATGATGCTGTCTATGGAAGGAATGGATATGGATATGGAGACTCCAAGCTGCGTGTAGAGTATCCTCGATCCTCTGGGGCTAAATTTGGTCCTATGGGAGGTGGAGGTGGTGGTGGAGGAGGAGGACCTAGGGGAAGGTTTGGACCCCCAACTCGAAGATCTGAATTCCGGGTCATAGTGACTGGTAGGTGGACGTCATGAGTCATAGCCAGTTAATATTTTTCTCTCTTTCACGGCGTCCTGGAGGTCAAGGAGACTGGTAGGAAAGTGGACGTAAGAGTCGTAGGCAGATGTGTTTCTCTCTCGCTCTCTCTCATGGCGGACTGGAGGACAAAGGGACTAGTAGATGGACGTCATGAGTCGTAGGCAGATATGTTTCTCTCTCTCTCTCTCATGGCGGACTGGAGGACAAGGGGACTAGTAGATGGACGTCATGAGTCGTAGGCAGATATGTTTCTCTCTCTCATGGCGGACTGGAGGTGAAGGGGACTAAGTGGATGAGGTCAAGTCAGCTCCTTAAGTCATGAAAAACAAAACAGTTTACTGAAACCGGTCATGTTGGCTGCATAATCCCAAAACACCGGCTATAGTGACTGGTAGGTGTAATTTTGTCATTGTATATCATGAATTATTTGCTGTGTGCTACATTTATCTCATGTTTACAAACTGTTCGAATTGGGCTGCTTATCTTAGACCAACCCCTTTATAGACCAACCCCTTAAAGGTCTAAGATTTACCTAGTTGTCTGACTTGACCGGTCATATGAAATCAGAACCCTGGAAGTACAACACTGTGGGGTTCTGATATAAAAATATTGGAGCTTTCTAAAACATTCACGCAATAGTTTAATTTAAATTGTCTTATATTTTACGCCTTTTATATCTGAACAATTACATTCCCTTAACTCTCAGTCAAAGTCAACATGAGGAACAAAACCTTATGAGTATTGAGTGGAGAAGTAGGTAGAGAGATACCTGTGGAGAGTTATAAAAGTAAAATTTGTTTTCATTTTCCCAACTGACAGTTAAGGTCAATCTAACTCTCTGCATTGTGTTATAAGGACTGATAATGAACAACTGTACTGGCGGACAAAAGTCAATGACTATGAAGAATACCATTGAAGATCTTCAAGTTCCAAAGAGCATTGCCATGAGAAACAGACAATTGCATAACTTAAAATAATGTTGCCTGCACTTGTAATTGCAAAAGAAGGTAGATATTTAAAGTTTTGAAAAATTTAATGGAAGAATGATTCAGTTTCAGTGAATACACTGTAGGATTACTAAATTGATAAATTGATTACTGATATTATGAATGGCATCTTCTCCATAACAGCAACCAGTGAAGCTCAGAGGTATCATTATTTAGTTCCTTTTTACACACCAAGCTCAGGCCGAAACTAATAATTTTCATTATCAATAAATATTATTATAATTTACTGTTAAAAATCATTTTGTATAAAATGTCACACAATAGTGGAAAATCACATCACAGTTTCCTAAGGTCAAGGTGACATTTTTAATTGTCTTGTTTTGTCAGAACAATAATCCAAAAATAAATATTTAGAAATATAACATAACATTCTCACAAATGAGGTGCTGTGAACGTTTGACATTTTTGCTTGAAAATTACAGAAACGATTAATTGATTATCAAAATATTTGTGTAGTAATTTTCTGTCAATCAACCAATTAAACTACTAAGAAGACACTCGCAAAAGCCAAGTTCTTCCCACTTCTCTTTTTACATTTAGCTTTTAAACTTCAGTTGGTATGAAGTTCAGACTTGATAAAAATCTGTCCCTGCAGTGATTTTAGGTTTAAAGTGCCAGGTGAGAAAGTTTTGTCCCCATCTCACTTGTCTTTTTTCCCATTCCAGGGTTACCACCAACTGGGAGCTGGCAGGATCTGAAGGATCATATGCGCGAAGCAGGAGATGTTTGTTTTGCAGACGTGCAGCGAGATGGAGAAGGTGTGGTGGAATTCCTCCGTAGAGAGGACATGGAGTACGCGCTACGCAGATTGGATCGGACCGAGTTCCGTTCACATCAAGTGGGTGCCAGTGATGATAAGGATTTAATTGTCCCTCATCCTTTCAGATTGTCATGGTAACAAATGTTATTCTTCTTCGTTCTTGTAGGGTGAGACTGCATACATCCGCGTCTATGAGGAGAGAGGCACTCCCAGCTGGGGTCGGTCACGTTCCCGCTCCAGATCCCGAGGTCGCTATTCACCTCCCTACCATAACAGAGGATCCCCCCCTCCGCGCTATCAGTCGCCTCCACGCCACGCTATGTCGCGCCATAGTCCACCCTCCAGGAGGCACCCCCCACAGCACCATAGCCCACCACCACGTCATTATCGGTAGAAAGGCTCATCATTTATAGAGGAATTGGGGGAAATGTTTTTTAATTCTACCTGCTTTTTTTTTTAAGCCCCGGGTCTCCTCCTAGGAAACACCATTATTTCTTGCTACATACATTCCATGGTCAGGATCCCGTGCTCCTCCCCTCAGCCTTAACATTGTTTTTCAAACACCCATATGTGTTATGTGAAAGCAGGATTGTTGATTTTTCTCTTCTAAGCAAAATAACTGTATTTGATTATTTTATAACAAATTAGAGGTGTCTTTTATAAAGAAATCCTGGGTTGTAATGTCAAACGTTGACAGAAACCAGTACAAACAGGTTATATTATATTGTCCAAAACAAATAACACAATTCTGCAGCTATCAGACAAAACGTCATACTGCTTCTTAAATTTTCCTTTTTGTGTGTGTCCTATCTGTAGCCTTGTATGGAAGTTCTATGAATATGAAGTTTTTCGAACCGCCAATTTAAGAACCTGTGAAGCTAATCAATATCCTCCTCTGATTCAAGATGTGTAAAATTAGTACGCCTTTTAGAGTAGTGACACATGTTGACTGTGAGCCTCACCTGTCAGATTATTTTTTTAACGTATGAGCCTCTGACCGAGGTGACCTGTAGGTGGACTTGATTTGTATGCATCTGTTTTTTTTTCTTTACCAATAAAATGCAAACTTTTACTGTGACTGTTTCATTCATTGTCCCAAAACAATTTGAATAGATCATTACTATACTTAAAAAAGTAACTTTTAACGCAAACTTTTCAGAAGAGATATAACTGAACTAATTGAACATTAAATTAATGCTAAATATGCTATGGCTGTACTGCTTAGGATACCCAAATCTGTTATATAACACTAAAAAGTTAGAATGAGGCAGTGAATTGCTGCTTTTCAAACAAATAATGCTTAACTTATATGGATTTAACATCTCTATATTCTTACATTTGACTTTTACATGAGTTGTTTTGAAGACACGTGTCGTGTGAAAAACCTTTTCTGGAAACATACACAAGACACATGGAATGCAAAATATAATAATTTAATACACAATAAATTAATTATACCAGGTGACAATTTGAGAAGACAGAAAAAAATAAAAATATATTTATTTCCAATGGCATTTTTTTTTAAATCTTTCGATTAATAATTATCAGATAAAGCCCATATACAGACATTGTATTGCATTTAATAAATATGTACTACCTTAATTTTTTTGTACAATAGGTCTTGAGCACATTGTTTACAGTAAATCTGACAACGAACACAGCAATGCACAAACAGCAATACTCCGGCATGTTTTAGAAGACCATATGGAGACATGTTAGCAGTGATATCAAAAACTGGAACTTTAGCCACAGTGAACCAAACATGGGCGTGTCTTGGCTGTTTTGTAACTGACTGGCACCAATAAAACCTTTTCTGACTTAGTTGATATTGAGCCATGTAGATAGTTTTGTTTTTATCTACTGAGATTTTGAGATATTAATTGCTGAAATTTTTGCAATTTCATTGGAATTAGTTGATACAATCCCCAAAAATCCAAATTTAAACTGTTCATCATGAAACATCAATGTTTCCAGGGCATGGTTACTGTTTTAAGTTGTAATTTTCAGCCCTTAAAGGACAAATGAAATTCCACTCACCTCCAGTGTATTTGGTTAATGGCAGGAGATTCAGTGGTGTTTATCTCAAAACCTACGCACATAAAGCAAAAAATATCTTCATGGGTACAAACCACTGACTAGCTACCACTGAACTGACCCTGAAAATGTAATAAGTTGATATTCAAGGCAGAATCCATATTTTCATATGGATTTCCATATTTTAAGTCAGCACTGTAATAGTGAGGGGTTACTGATGTAAGCCCTTCAAGGTGGAGGCTGTTTCCTGGGTGCACACCAGTTCTACAGAAAACAAAATGTAACGAGGAAGTGTAATGTAATGAGGAAGATGTAGATTGAGAAATGGAAGAGCCATAGGGTTAAGTGGTTAACAAGCAGAGCTCCTTATCAACAGATATGAACATGTGGATCTTGAGGTAATAGTGAAGAGAAATGCAATCACTCCAAGAACAATTACTTTAAGACTTGTCGCCAAAAGTTTACACATAGAAACAATTAACTAGAGCGTGTTTATGACAAGGCACCCAAGATCGGCAGAGCAAGACAGAGGCAGAAATCTATGAAACTGATCTTGAGGTGAAAGTGTGAGAAGTGCAGAGTGCAAAGGAAGCATGCTGCCTTCACTGCACGCCCCTTTGAGTTCACCACCAGCTCGAAGTGAACCATCACAATGCTGCAAGGAAACAGCATCTGTTTTTGTCTTGAAAGTCATGAGGACAACAGCTGAATTCCTCAGCTTGAGCAGCACTGAGTTATTTAAGGGAAGAAAAATGTACAGGATGTATGTATTAAGCATTTGAACAATGAGTTGATTCCAGAAACAGGAATCTACTAACCATTCAGTCACTGGTGTGCACAAAAACAAAGGAAATTATGAAATTAAGCTGCCCAAATGACATCTTAATCCATACATAGAGATAGGAGGAGCACACAGTATGAGAACTTGGTCGGGCATCAGAGGGAATGGTGATACTGGATATGCAAACTATGTGCAATCATGCTGGACTGCACGGAATTGACAAGGTTTGGTCTTGATTTCCTGCAAGCTTGTATGCATTAGAGGCAGATGCAGGAAAAGGGCCATCAAGCCTCAGAGAGGCCATAAGCGGCCCTCAAAATGGCTAATTGACAAGCAAACCAGTGACCACACATGCTACTTGGACACAACCCAGCACTGACCAACCCCTGATTGGTTAGTTGTACCTTAGATATTTACAAAACCAAATCATCTAGTACAGCCAGGTGCTATATCTGAAAATATATTTAAGTGTATCTAATGATGTTCAACCATGATAGCTACAACTCCAGCAAAAATAATAATAATACTGAAAATATATTCAAGTGTATCACAAGTATGGCAAGTATAACTAAACAAAATCAACCATGTAGAATAACAATACAGTGAAGAATTTGGTTGCTGTATCCCTGAAAAAATAGCAAAATTTAAGGCAAAATAAATAACATCCTGAAGCAGTTTCAACAAGGGTACATTCACTAGGTGAACAATAACACTTTGAAAATAAATTGACTGGCAATAATTGCATCTCCTGAATATAGACAGCAGCAACTGGAAAGAAGTTGTTATACAACTATCTTAGAATAATCTTTTCAGCACTTACCAATTACTGCTTTTCATGAACACTGATTCCTTTTCTCTTTTATACATGACTATTAAATATGTGGCTGTGTCAGTATCTTTGAAACAATTTAGCACAAAGAACCAATGGTAGACACACAGCAGGATACTGGATCACTTGTTCTCTATGAGTGTCTGCACTTTGTGCACCAAGTCTCGAGCCATCATCAGGACCTGCGGGACGTTGTGCCGCTCTGCCATTTCTGAGAAGAGAATTTGTAAACCACTGTGACTTACATGAGGTCAACTGCTGAGTAATACTGACAACATTTAATTGTTTTTTCTTCATACTGGGTTGATTAAGCTCTATTAACAAGAACACTTCTTTTAAATGTGCCATTAGAGCAATTTTTGTTCCTATTTTGAAATGATCCTACATTATTATAGCTGAAATGTCATCTTAACCAACTGGTTAACTTTGCTTTAACTGTTAAGCAGTATTGTACATTAGTCTGGTGTAACTATGACTAAGCTATGGTAAACAGCAATTGTTTCTCAACAGTTTCCACAATATTGCAGCATTTGTATTTCATAACCTTACCATTGAAGAACTTGATGATGTCTGTGAAGTCCATGTTATTTTCTAGGATGATGTCTCTGTACATCTCCACAAGTGCCAACGCTATGAAGAGCACAAAGTGCTCAGAGGAGGTGTACTTGGCCGCCCAGATAGTTTCCCAAACGGAGAACACGTCATCATACACCATCTCTGAAAACAGTAATAAATCAGATTATGATCAGTATCATGTCATGTAAAATGCAAAGTTCATTACAATGGTCAGTTCAAGCAAATATTATGATGCCTGTATTTCCCATCACCTCTTTTGAAGTCCAGTAGAAACCAGCGATAACAGAAGTAGAAGTGGGTATAGTCTCCATTCTGCTGCATCAGTTCAAACAGCTCAGAGTCCAGGATCTAGTTAGTGTAAAAACAAAGTTTCATCATTACACCACAGCTTACATGTGTATGCATGCATGTGAGTGCATATAAGATGTACATACCTGGATAAGAGAACGCATATTGGCAAAGTGAGAGTCCATGGCACCTCCATGAGGAAAGTTCTGGTTCATTCTCTTCATCAGTTCAGTGAAGCAGCTAAATGCCATGACCTCTGGGAAGCACACACACAAGTTAGCCATTTATGCGCATTTAGGCAAAGCTGACATTAATACAATTTGCACTTAAAAAAAGTTTCACTGACCATCATCTAGAATAACCAGAAGGGGAGCCAGCAGATCACACATGCCCTGGACGTAACCCGTATCCAGATGTTGCCACACGTAACTACAAAGGCAATCAGATCTTAACTGTTGTGTTTAATTGAAGCTTTTGGGTTGAGCCAAATCTCACAAATATTTCCTACAAAAAATAGTGTGATACATCAAACATGTTTACCTGCACATGATGTTACGCAGCTTCTCCAAGTTCTCAGGAGTGAAGTACCAATATGTTCTGTCACAACGTCTGACATCTTTGTCAATGCGATGTAAGTTGATCAAGTACATGTCCAGTGTTTCTTGCTACCAAAACAATAGTGGATTCTGTTAGTATATGTTTATGATTAAAAGAAGAAACATGTCTGTTTATCATGTGTAAAGCTTACAGAATAGGTTTGCTCATCTGAGGATTCGTCATGTTTGGAGTCTCCTCCGACCTCTGCGGACTCTGCTGCAGTGAGCACATTCTCCATCTCTGGCTCCTCTTCAGAAAGGCCCAGGTCTGTGCCCTCAGGACTGGTGTTACAAGCTGTGTCCAGATGGTGATCGAGGACAAGATCCTCAGATCCCATTTTGTCTCTCTGTGCCAGCAAGACAGGGGGTGCGGCAAGGCCTGCCAAAGGCCTGGCCTTAATATCCTCAGAGGTCAAACATGTTATCCCTGCAGGAATGTCCTCCATTTCCAAGGCAGAAGGAGAGTCATCTGAGTCTGCCGTGTCTGGAGACTGCCTAGAGTGGGACGCTAATGAAAGGCTCCCTCTCGATGCTGACTGAAGAGCATTCAGTACTTGTCTGACAGGTGAATTTGATCCAGGTTTCTCAAATGGAATTTCTGCAGCTTTGTCTTTTTTGGTTTCAGCCAAGTCAGAAACTGTTACTTCAGCATCCTTTCTTTCTGACCCTGTGGTACAGGCCTTGATTATTTCTGACGGGATTCTTTCAGATGTTGTTTCTGTTTTCTCAGAAGTCTCTGGCTTTTTTTCAATGGGCGGATTAGTATCTTTTTCTGCTGTGAGCAGACAAAATGACTCTACTTCATGATCTTTGCCCTTGTGCGCTTGAAAAGTCAAGGTCTGCCCGAGTGGAGGTGCTTGGAAATACTCGTTATGAATCTCTGTTTCTAGCTTAAGAACATTAGTATTCTCTGGAGCGGATCTCAAGTTCATATTTGTGTCTACTGCTTTTGAAACTTCAGATTGCTCATTTGTTGTTGTATCCTTTTCTACTACTTCAGGTTTTTCTTCAGCTTCAGATATCTCTTGTGACTTACTGATTCCAGAGTCCTCAACCGCATCGCTTTCTGAGACTGTCTCCATCCTCTCTGTCTCTAAAACTTTGTCCTTGGCTACCAAGTCAAGTGCATCCTCCCCCGCTGGCTGTGATCCAGTTGTACTTTGCTCATTTAAGACCTCTGATGCTTCTGCTGATTGCTGAGAGGTTGTAGAGCCAACAGCTGATTCAGTTACAGGAGGGCTGCTGGCTGAACCTGTAGGTAGGTTTGAAAGACTTGGGGAGGAGGGGTCGCAGGAGGGAAGCTGTGGAGAGTCTGCGGTGTCTTTTGGGATGTCCTTCACTGGACTACTGTGTTGTATCTCTCCTTCTTCAGGTCTGGGCTCAGTCTCACTCTGATCCACCGCCTCAACCGATGCAAACACCTGGTAAACAAAGGAAAATGATGAAAATGCAAATTTGTGACATTTATTTAATGAAACAGCTTAATGTTGAAGAATCACACCAGTGGCTTTGTATGTGTTGCCCATTAACCACAAATTAAAAACATTTTACATCACTGCCAACAATTTTCAAGCAGCCTTTTATTTCATTTATATATGAAAGTTTAGTCACATTTATTTTTTCCATCAAGTTATATCAGTGGTAATGCAAATACAACTGACAGCTAGCTGCAATCAAGTAAAGTTTTTGATCCAAGAAACAACCAAACTTTTTACAATGTTCATGTTTGCTTATGATTTATCTGAATTGTCAGATATAGGCATGTCCTGTAAGGCACCATCAGATTTTTGGCATTATAAAAAAAAACATTTACTGTGACTAGCAAGTTAATTTTAATAGCATCTTAAAATTAATGGAACCCAATGGCTGCCAAAAGGTAGGAAATCAACATAAAACGCTTAATACATCATTGTAAATTACACATAAGTTGTAATAATAGGGCTAAAACTTACAAAAACACTGGTATGGTTACTAGCAGTTATTGTTGTTGTGATGTTCATACTCATGAGAAACTACCTGAGTGCTACTGCTGGAATCACTTTGTGAGTTGGTATTCTGATGATCTGAACTGCTACTTATAGACGACTGGAGTGGAAAAAAGCATCACACAAACAACAGAAAAACAGAACTGTCAGTTGCTTAGACATTTGCTCATAATACTACAAACAGTTCCCTTTCATGTTTTGTATGTTGTGGTAATAGTTACATAACGCTGCATATTTGCATGCTTAAAGAGCAAACTTGCATCTGTACTGATGGTGGAGTCCCGCTGAACTGGTCCTCTTTCCACACTGGCTCCGGACGAACATCTGGCGAGGGCCTCAGCGTGTTTCTCTCTCTCCCTCTGACGGACAATGGCCTCACAACCCTGCCACTCCTTCATAGTCTGCTCATACATGGTGCGCATCTGCTCATCAATCTGAAACAGAAAACTTTTGTAAACAAAGAGTAACATACCCCAGCTTGTGTGCAAGTATCTTACACACTGAGTCTGACAGCATGTAGAAATACCTCCAGCCTGGATTTCTCCGTCATGTTGAACTGGTAGTGTCCCAACAGGAATGGCCAGACCTCTTTGCGCAGTGAAGGAGCCACACCGCCAAAATACACAAGCCTGTGTATCTCTTGTTCCTCATAGGCCTGAACGAGAGATTTTTTTTTTAATTTAACAACTCACTCTGAAATTATGTCACAGTTTAAGTGTTTAGGGATTAATCTTACAGAGCTGTCCTTGAGGAACCTGCCCCAGACCTCCACAGAGAGGCCTCCGCGAGCATCACAGGGCACATCAGGATCAACGATAATGGTATTGACCAGAGCAGAAAGGTGGGTACGAACTGTGGACAGATGACGGCAGTATGCAAGCCCTGGAGAGGAAAGATAATAGTTCTCATTATTCACTGTGGGACTACTGTAACAAATAATTTATATAGAAGAATAAAATTATTCCCAAATTAAAGTCAACCACAGTTGTTTGTACTCACATCCATAGAAAGCACGGGAGATTATCTGGTACTTCATGGTGTCACAAAGGAGCTTTAAGGGAGCCCTGATGGAAAAGGAGAATGTCAGACTTCAGGCGACTGGATTAATCTGAATATAGATGTGAAGCCTGTCCCTAGGAAATACCTTTCTTGATTACAGCCATTAGGAAGAGAGCCATCAGATGAGCCATTCTGAGAGCAGGAAGAGCACGAGGACTTTCTGGGGGTCGGTTGCCACATGTTCATGCCCTGGTCCATCAGCTCTAGAGCCACTACACAGCACAATACATCTTATCATTACTGCTGTTACTATTATCACCATAAGCAAGTAAATCCAACAGAAATTCCAAAAGATTTGAACATAAAAGTGCATTTCTGCAAATAATAATAATTAAAAAAACATGGAAAAAACAAACCAAGTCAGAGGATGGAGATGGAGATGGACATGTGGCAGACAAATGACTGTATGTCCATGCAAAGTCTCCTTACTGTCGACAGGACTATCATATAAAATGGACACACAGGCACTAAATAGGCAGGAAAAAGATAGGACATATGGCTGTTTAACAGAGAAAAATAATTAGAAAGATGTATACTGAACAATACCCAAGGAAAACAGATAGATCTAAGTTGTCTAATTTGTAAATACATATTAAGGGAGTTGCTTAATAGCCGATATAATCTCTGATGATTCTTTATTAGATGAACTCAAGGAGGCACAACAGGAAGATTGAAGACACTCACTGAACTCCATCTGATTGCCAGGAAAGAGGATCCGAAACACATAATCGGTTGCTTCATCATCTTCTTTATCTGATACAGAGTCACATGAGCCATGTGGACTCCTCTTTCGCAATTTGGGGAAAACCTTTCCCTGTGAATGAAAACACAATGCAGTTCTCTATGCTGACTCTAAATAGTGTATAAAGAAGACTTGTTACAACAGATCATAGTTGCTTGTAAATGTAGCATTATTGGGTCAATTATTGAAGATAGAAGGCCAACGAAGTATTTTATTATCCTCAATTCATGCCGACCTTTCCTCTCTGATTCCAGAGTGGTGGGTCCAGCTGCCCATGGGGTAGCAGGCCGGTCTCCAGGCAGGTCAGAAACTGCAGCAGGTGGCCTCCTTTGGGGAAATGTAGAGGAGGTCTCTGGATCCCGTCCTGGCTCACCAACACTACTGTCCCACCACTGTTCACTGGAGAGATTAATACAATGGGAACATTGAAATGAGCGACTAATTCTGTAACAGAAAAAAAAGAAAGAAGGGGAATTTCCGTACCTTGCTGATGACAGTGGAGATACACAATCTCATCCAAACGAATAGTCATAGCATAGTCCCAATAAACGCTGAAAGAAACATGAGAAAATATTGAGTCAAATGCATTAAGACAAGATTTTGTTCTTATTAGATTGGATTCTATCAATCAAACCTTTTCTCAGAATCGAGCTCCCCCACATTGCCATTCATCAGCTGGTTGGGCGTCCATTTCAGTGTCATGAGATCTGCAGTTTGATGTAGGGAGAGGTAGCCTGGGATGGCCTCCATGTCATCTCTCTGCAGACACAAGTAAGGGCTTAGAAATTGCAACATATTTTATTGCAATACCAGTCAAATCAGTTTATATGAATCATTTAACAGATACATCAAGTTTTGCAGAATGTATGTTATTTTTGTGTAAAAAAGGTAAGATATACTGAAAAAGAAAAACACATACCGGCTGCACCAGAACATTATTTTTTCCAAACAGAAGTGTGGCTCTGGAGTTTTGGTGGAGTGATTCAACATAGTCCCTCACCCACATGAGAGGGCGATCATCCATGCTACCACTGGACTGTCTCTTCTGGATCTGATACAGATTGACATTACATTAAAAAAGGGTTAGACACCTGATATTCCATATAATAGTGTATAGTTGGTTAAAAAAGTAAGGCAATTAATTCCTTGACTGTCTAACCAGGGCGGGTCGTCGGGAGGGAGAATCCTGCCGACAGTGGCCACTGTGGATGCGATGCCGTTGTACGAGCTCATCAGCAGACGGGTCTGTCCAGAAATGGTCTGCAGTCTTGACTTTGGTGTACTCCAAAGCACAAGGGCCAACTGTGAAATAAGGTTAATTAGTTTTAAGTAATGCAAATATTTTCAATTAAAACCCTGATTACGTAAATTGAAAGTTAGTGAAGTAAATGCTTTAGCTGTTATAGTGTTAGTACAGGTTAGGGAGGTTTATTAATACCCAACAGAGATGCAAGAATTGGTCCATCCACAGGATCCATCAGCATGGCTTCTTTCTCATAGAATGTACTGCAGAAAACAATATAAACACAAAAAATATTTAATTGTAGGAAATTGTGTTGCTCTTGCATCAATGATTTGAGAAAACACATGGAAAATGTTTTGCATAAATTCAAAAAGGTTGTGGCTGAGATGCACAGAAACAGGAATAGAAACAGACAGCTTGAGGTTTTGAGTGGAGGAGAAAATCTTCTACAGATTAAGATTTATAAAAATATTAAATAATATTTATAATAGTACCTGCTGTTCTCCACCAAATACAGGACAATCTTGTCCAGGAGCTTCTCTATTAGTGCAGTTCGGATCCACAGGTGTTTCAGTGCCTGAGGAGGGAGGTTGGCCAACTTGGATTGCCGACTGCGATCGTTACTCAGTGAAGAATTGTTCTGCTTGCTGAAAAACAGAAAAGAAACCTGACAAATGAGATGTTTGTATATGTTGTTAGAATGGAACAGAGATATATGACAGGTCAAGGCATTATAGCACATAAAAGTAGACCACATACAGGAAAGACATGCAATTAAGAGAAAGAATGCACAAAAGGATTCCACATTGCATGCCTCTCACAAGCAGAAGTTCACATTTCACCTGTTTTCGATGAGCTGTTCCAGCTCCTGGACCTTGTGGCAGAGTTCTTCAGCGGGTGAAAAGCTTTTTGCCACCTTCATGAAGAGTGCTGCTACCTTGTTAGTACACAGCAGGCCTGCGATACGACGCTTCAGTCCATGAAGCACACAGGCCTCCACTACAGCTACACACAAACACACAGAGTATTAGTCGATATTTGATGTTTTTTGCTTCCTTGAGATGAATTGCTTTTATCTGCTCTTGAGTTTTGTTTTTATCGCATGAGCACAAAATAATTTCCTCTTTGCGAGAGCCTCGAGGCGTAACATTTTTGTAATTACGAAAAAAAAAAAGGTGAAAGGAAAGCACAGGTGGCACTAGTAGAAATAGACTGAAATCTGCTCAACACTGTCTACCGTTGCTAGGATATGAGGGATGTGAATCACACACGCCTCACTCCTGGTTAGTATCAACACTTCTGAGGGGTGTTAGCCTACATGACTAATACCATTATGAAAATAAATTGTTAGGATTTACACTGCTTGAACAGACAGTAAAGGACAATTTTGCAATGTGAGGATACAGAGAGAGAACTTGTAGGAGGTGACAGGGCTTGACTCAAAGTGATGTCACTGTGTGTGCACTGTACATGTACATGTGGTTACAACTAATACTATGACTATTTAATGAAGTATGTCCGGTGCTAAATTAGATACAAAAGGCGGAACTATTTGGGGCAAAAAATGGGCTACTGAAACACACTTTCTCTCTTCTTTACTTCTTGCATATTCCATTCTTCAGTTAATGTTAAACATTAAAGCTGACAGAAAAGGCCTCGAGGTGCCCAGTTTAGCATGTAACCTACATTTTGGAACAACCTGTCCAAGAAAGCTCATGAGCATTTGACCAGATGGCTCAGTGTACAACGCAATCCAAATGTGTTCAGTGAAAAAACATTTACCACAGAAGGATATGATGTGGCTGCTGTCTGCGTGCACAAATTTCCTCGTTACTGCCTCCTCCATAATTTGTTTCACCTGCGAGAGAGAGGTACATGGTGAGACAAGACTCAATCTGTCTGACACAGTTACATAAGGTGACTAAGAATTGAAAACAAAAAAAGGGAAACACATTACAAGAGACAATGATGATGTATAAACGCGTTTATTTGAATCACTGGTTGATTTCTGCTTTCATCTCCTCTATTAAGAATAGACATAATGTAAAGCATATTATGTAAACATTTATACTACAAACAGAACAATGTGCTAGGATCCCAGAACCAGTATTCTCCATAAAGCTGCATCTACTACCTATGACCTTGAGTTCAAAATCTCTTTCCTGACCCATCAGTGTTTTCATAGACAAGGACACCTGAAAAAAAGGCCAAACAACCTGACCTCAGCTTGATTTCTTGAGCTTCCATGCTCCAAGTTTGTAACACAGGCTTTCCAAGCCAAACCTAAGATAACCTTGATTTTTTTGTATTGTCAGGGTTGTTTTTCTCAGACTTGACAAAGCTCCTCCACAGCCATAGAAGACACATGCTCCCCATGACGAGTACACTGATTTTGTAAGATCCATGGAGTGCCTCTTTAAGTTAATTTCCAGATTGAGTTGCTCATTTTATAAAATTCTTGTCATTTTTTGTCATGATTTTTAGTTGAAATATGCAGCTAAATTACAACAAAGTTGACATTTTACCGAAATAGATATTGCTCACTGGATCAGTTTTACTCCTCAGCAAATGTAGCTGTGAACGGTATCATTCTGGATAAGAAAGGTTGCGTTGTACAATATGTTTATGACTGCTGATAAGCAAGACAACTGTGTGAAAACTGACTGAATTTGATATGAGATTCTGTGCTTTCTGTCTACAGAATGAGAGAATAGTAACAGTGCTGTTGTAAAATAAGATGAGAATCCATTGCCTTATTTAAATAATATTGTAATTCTGTTGTATGTTGCTAAAATGTGTCCACAACCCAAAGATCCCTGTTCACAATTTAGGTCTGGTACATTACCATTAGGGTAGCTGTTGCATTGGAAACTTACTTGAATGTATGTTAATCAAGCTCATTTGAGAAATATTACAGGCTCATTGTGCACAGAATGGTAGTAAGATATCTGACTTGAAAGCCCACTCACAGTGTAATTCCTGGCATGAATAGATTATAGATACATGTCATGTCATATATACTGACTTTTTAATTTACTGTATAAGCCCCTCCTTGCTGCAGGATCTGGTCCCAGGAGTCGGGGATGTTTGAGAGGCAATGAGTCACAGGTGAGGGGGAGCACGGACATGAGAAGCCTGGAAGTACCCGGCTTTCTGAGCAATGAATAAAACATCTTGTTTTCTTTCCCTGGGGAGTCATGGAGACACTGTGCAGTTTGGAAGCGTCTGTGGTACGCTCTCTTTCTATTTCTATGTAGATCATGTCTAAGAAAACATGCAGCTTGAACTGCACTTTTTGCATTTAATGGGAGCTAGAGCGCACACTAAAATACCAATAAAAACAGATGCCAAGGTCACAGCTTTAAGTTTTGAAACATCGAGATGATGGTGTTTTTGAGGGAAGGCTTACAGCTTCATCATGATTTCTACAGAGAGAGGGAGAGACTCTCAGAATATGAAAAATACAGGGTTTGCACGCATTGAACAGAATGAATCTGTGCATTGACTATATGTGTATATAGGCTAGTGCTTCCCCCAGCATCAGCATCATCATCACCACCACCACCACCATCATCAGTATCATTATCGTCATCATCAGCATCAGCATCATCATCATCATCATCATCATCTTAAGCCAGTAGCAGTCAAAAACAGGTTCAATACAATTTTACTGGCAGCCTAGTTGCATCCATTCTTATTATTGTTATCATACGAGTGTTCAATTAAATCATAAACAGGCCTCTTGCGTAGTCGTGGTGGCTGAAAACACGATGGACGACGTCCACACACACACACACACACACACATACACACACACACACACACACACACTGTCTAAGCGTACAGCGTCAGTAAACATACACTGAAACGGGCACAAGGCAGAAATAAAACACAACCAACCTCTTTTTTCACATTGCGCAGCAATTTCTGACGCGTCTCGGCCTCTGTCACAAGAGAAAACATAATGAATAAGCCGCTCATGAGCTGTGTCGGTAATTAATGATGATGAGGCTCACGACAGTAGGAATAATAACGGCGGTCGTACCTCCCATCTCTCCTGCAGGGTGTACAGCAGCTGACACGCACAGTTTTTTTTGCAGAATGTCTGGACAGCAATGTAGACAACACTGCTTAAAAAAAAGGCAGAGAGGCACCGAGATGTACGATGTGTTCTTAGCGACTAAATCAAACCTATCTGCTACCTCTCCGAGAACCAACACCCCTTTAAAGTCACAGTAACCTATACATTATCAACGTCAACACCTACACCCTCCCCAAGGAAAAACATGCCTCTGCATCACAATATATGCAAGGACTTAAAAATAGGCTATTGTGTCTCATAAAAAAAAGTTTCTTCAGAAGTCACATTTTATATAAAATATTCAGAGCCTGATTTTTTCCCCCACAGGTGCCACATTCTGTATATGATAATTCGAGTTAATGAGCCCCAGGTCACACTAGGCCTCATTAAATTAGGTAACAGTAATTAAAAAGTGCAGGGAATAACAGGAACACTTCAGTATAATGCATATAGCCTACAACCACCCCACAACAGGCTATATACAGTATAATGCTGTCCTCGCCATTAATATTCAATTGTTAAACTATAACTCATGGTATTACTTCAATTTTTTAATGATTTGCTTGCAACCATGTTTTTTTTTCTTTAATTTCAGCACTATGTAGTATATAGTACTTATGTTGTTGTGCATATCATGTAGAAGTGTAAGCCATTTTATGTCTTACCCTTTATTCTTGCATCGTTAACCTTGTACAACTTGCTTTGGTAATACTACTTATTTCAAATTATGTCAGTAAAGAAATTTAGCATTGACATATCGAGGCTATAGCGTGTAGTGTTGTTGCATTGAACTGCATTAAAGTGTGTCCTTGTTATATTGTTGACACTGCGATACATTTTTAGATCACATGCTATATGTAATTTGAGTCATTACTGCAATATTAGGTCAAAAACAGTTGGATAAGAAGCAAAGGAGTATTTATTATACTGATTCTAGCAGCAACATGAAATTAAAAGGGAATGTAGATATATTCATGGGCTGCAGACACCAGACAAACTCATTTCCTCATCCCACTCATATTACATGAATGAATTAACAGACCACAGGACACACAGTCTAAGTCAGCTGGGAAATGATAGGCTAGTGTGTGTAAAAGGTTTACAGACGTTATGTATAGGTCTACACACTTTGCCTCTCTAACAACAGCAAGGCTGGTCCAGAGATAAAGAGCTGGGAGAAAAATCTCTGATTCAAACTAATATTTCTCAATGATTGCTGGACACGTAGCAATCTTGTGATTGGAGATACTATAGCAGTATACAGTGAAATCTAGGAGGACATACAGTATGTTATACATGCAGAGGTACAGTATAACAGTGATAGGCAAACCAGAAAGGAGGAAGACAAGCAATGAAATTCTTGTTAAGTAGGCTAAGAGAGATACAACATGGTGAACTGAGGATTTAAAATGAACAGGATTGAATACAATGGCAAGAAATTAACTTATAGTTTATGAATTAAATGTATTTTTGGCACAGGTGTGTGGAGACCAGTGGCTGAAGAAATCCTTTAAGTAAAAGTATATGGTACAATAGCATAAAAATACTCGATTACAAGTAA
This sequence comes from Thunnus albacares, assembly GCF_914725855.1. Taxonomy (NCBI): domain Eukaryota; kingdom Metazoa; phylum Chordata; class Actinopteri; order Scombriformes; family Scombridae; genus Thunnus; species Thunnus albacares. Next base: position 15,824,278 of record NC_058123.1, on the reverse strand, counting down.
AATCCTGCATCAAAGTACCACCATGCAGAATGGCCAGTGTCAGAGTGTTAATGATGCATTCATCTATAATGTTGTAGCTGGCCAATGTGACATTAATTGATTAATTCATTCATTAGGGTTTTCATGTATCTTTGATAGTGGCTCATATTTAATAAGAAGATTTTACTGTAGGCAAAATCTCAGTCTGAAAGTTCTTCATTGTCATATGAATATAATGGAGTAAAAATTACAATAGTACGTTCTGAAATATGGTGGAGTAGAGGTGTAAGCATATAAATGGAAATATTCAAGTAAAGCACCTCACAAGTATATATGGGTACAGTAGGACAGGGGATTTCAAAGTGGGGTATGGGGTTCCCCAGGAGTCGTTGAGGGGGTTCCAGGGGTTTCCCAGCAAAAAGGGGAATAATTTATTTTCACTATAATTCCATTCATTAATAACACAGTGACAGAATGTATGACTATTTTGGTCATGGATTTCATAAACTTTTTGTAATAAAACATCTAAAACATCAAAAATCTTATCAAATGGGGGTCCGTGGTCTACTTTGTCTCACTTTAGGGGTCTTTGATGTGAAAAAGTTTGAGAACCACTGCAGTAGGATATGAAATGTGAGAAAAATGAGCCTCATAATTTATTTGATTTTATGCCCAAAACCAGACACAAACTATATCCACATACATATTACCACATCGGCCCATAATAGCTGGTCGAAATACTGTGTATCTGCATAGAGAAGACGTCGAAGAAAGTCGAGAAATCAAGGAAACGATGAAGGAAGCGAACAAGGAGGCACCGAGGAGGCAGTGTGAGTGTTGGGATGGGACACTGCTTTGTTCAACAGTAGGGAGGGCAGACGGGCTTAGTTGCCTTTGCCTGCCGTCGTTCAATACTATCTGGTGGACTATCCTGTCTTATTTTGGTCTAACTGTGTTGAAACGTATATTTTCTTTTTAAATTATTTGTCTTTCCTGGACTCTTGAGGATTTCTATTAAGGGATGTCAAAGCGAGTACGAAGCAGAGAGGTCTGCGCTGATTGCAGTGCTCCGGGTATGATGTCAAACAAGCTAGCTTTAGCTGTTAGCTAACGTAAACCAGCTAGCCCTAACTACTACCTAGTTAATGTTACCTCAAATACCTAAAGCAATTAATTATTAGCTAGATGGCTAGTTATAATGGTTTTATATTTTCTCCTTGTCGAAATATTTGTCTGTGTTTTGTTTGTGTGGTGATATTAACTTGTCTGACACCCCAAACTCTTGGTTTGAAATGCCTTTAATTAGTGATGGTTTTAAGCAGTTAATCTAACGTAACGTTAGGTTGCTAAGATACATTTACCGTTAACAAGTAGTGTTGTAGCACAACAGCGCAAACGCCAGGCTGCATTTGTGATTGTAATTTCGGATGTGTCGAAGACGTTAGGAAGCAACTAGCCCAGTGTTGCTGTCATTTACGGATATCTTCTTTTTGGCATGAATAGACGACCACAACTGCTTCGGATGTAGCGGTATTAACCGTATCATCCATCTGTCGTTGCACTGATAGGTTAACCAACGTTGCATGTTTTATTATAGAGCCTCGCTGGGCCTCTGTTAACAGAGGTGTGTTGGTCTGCGATGAGTGCTGTAGCATCCATCGAGGTCTAGGACGACACAGCTCCCAAGTCCGTCATCTGACTCATTCACAATGGCCACCCTCCCAGTTACAGGTGAGGGGACAGGGACACAACCCCCCAAACACACCAGACATCCAGATGTACATGGGCAGAATGTATTTATCATAAGTGTGGTTGCACGATCAGAAACTTTTAAGTGACTATCTTTTTATAGAAGCTAAATGGGTTTTCTTCAGGTGATCTATTCTGTGTTTTCATGTTTTAGATGGTCCAGACACTGTATGGCAATGGAGCCAATTCCATATGGGAGCACAGCCTTTTGGACCCTTCCTCTTCAGTGAGTGGGAAGCGCAAGGCCAACCCGCAGGACAGAGTTCAGTAAGTATTTGTGTGTGTGTGTGTGTATGTTTTACATGCACTTCTTACCTGAATAAATTTGATTTGTCTCAGTGCTGATCTTGATATGCTTGTTTGACTTTCATATAAAGCTCTTTTGGCAACATTTATTTTCATAGTTGCGGTCAGTGAGCATGATTCATGTCTGTTTCATGAACATGATTCATGACTAGTCAGTCGCAAGTAACTTTGAGAATTTAGGTGGCTTGATTAGTTGATATGCATTTGAAGAAATACACATCAAAATCAAAATAAATGCAGTATGCAATATCCTAATCATGTTTTCCATAAGGCATTGATTGGACAATTTAGTTGATTAATTGTATGATAATGCAAGCAAGTTAATTTTAAAGGATTTATGTGGCCTTTCCTTTATTGTGAACAACAAGCAGTCTGTGCTGTAACTCAGCGAGTCAAGCTGGCATTGAACAAACAGGAGATTAAACATATTGGAAAATATGCATCCAGTATTCTCAATCATTAGGCTATATAAACATAATGTATATAGTAATTAGTAGTAAGTAATGGGAGAATAACTTTGAATCAATACCAGACATACATGGACAGAGATACTGTCAACAACTCTGAGATTAGAACATATAACAAAAAAACAATCTATGGGGCAGAGAGATGTGATGTGATGTAGCCACTCACATGCGCTGCCAGGTATAAACACTGTGTCGGTCTGGTGTCTGGCTGGTGGAGTAAAGATAAACAGTCAGCCATGTATAAACACAGCCGTGCTGAGTCCGACCCTCACGCTCGGAGCAACAGGACAACAGCAGACAACAGACAAAGAGTAGGCAATGCACCAAATATGATCCTGGCTCCCAAATACAAGTTTCCCAGAGGATCAAGAACATTTAGAGGAACTCAGGATTTTAGTATATATTGATTTCCTGTAAGATAGTTCCATGTGTCAAATACATCCAAATTTGCGGACACTATGTCTGATTTCAGTATTAGACATATGGATGTCCATAGTCAAGCAATGACTTGAATTTTGTATATTTTTTACACATACATACATACAGTTGACTATGTGGCATAGTAGTTACTTGGAAATATCACTGGTGTCTGGGTTTTCTTGACAAAACAAATTATGCAACAAGAAGCACCTGACAAGCATTTAGCTAACATAAATTCTTCACTGTTAGATGACGGTCCAGGTTTTAGTTATGAGAATGTTTTGTTGTTTCCAGTCCCAACAAGACAGAGTTCATCAAGGCCAAATACCAGATGCTCGCGTATGTTCATCGGATGCCTTGTCGGGAGGATGACAGTGTAACCGCAAAAGACCTCAGCAAGGTGAGGAATTGCTCTATTTTTGTTTTCTGTGTTAATTCCTCTTCATTTGCTCACTTTTGTGAGATGTAGGACAACCTTGTCTCATGTGAATAAGCTTTTCGGAGGCTGTGAAACCAAAAGCAGTGTGGTGAAAGAAAGCCAAATGTTTGTCTTTTGTACGGCAGAGGTTGCACCCACTGGCTGTTTGGTTTGTAACTTTAATATCTTTTACCATTTCATGTAAATTTCAGAAATGGCTTTGGCCTGTTTATAGATTCATTATTCACTGCAGCTGCTGCAGGATTCTGCCACTCATATTTTCTCATACTGGTCACGCTAGGACTAGACTATCAAATAGTATAACCCGTCTGACCTCCGCTGCCTCTATTTCACACTCCTCTTGGATTTGTGCTCTGAATTCTATATTATTCCTTAGAAATAGTTGAACCACAAGCTGGAATTGTGATTTATAAAGAGAAAAGTGTGTGTAGGTGAATGCAAGGAAGGTATAAAAATCTATTTTTTGTTTCATGCAGGAATGTTTATCTTTAATACACCCTTAAATGTATATTGTCTGTGCACCTTTTCAAAAAATATTAAGTTGATGTATCCCTTAATTGCGATAATCTAATCTTTTATTTAAAGAATATTTGCAGCATGATAATACATCATGTCACAAAGAACAAAGCAACCAGATGTTAACACAGTAGAGCCATTCAGTCAGAATGGACAAAGTATTCATAGAAACATTTCCAGCAGCAACTGAAGGTGTTGTCTCTCAGGACTGGACAGGTGTACTTAATGAAACCAGCACTGTGTTCATGCATTTAATAATCAAATTAAAACAAACTACTCCTGGTTCTCCATACAGCAACTGCATTCCAGTGTTCGGACGGGGAACATGGAGACCTGCCTCAGACTCTTATCTTTGGGAGCACAGGCCAACTTCTTCCATCCAGTAGGTGGAATAAGCAAAAAACAAATGATGTTAGGTGGTAAGTCGACATAATACTAATGCATAATCAATGTCTTGTGTTTTTTGGCACCACAGGAGAAAGGAAACACTCCATTGCACATAGCAGCAAAAGCGGGACAAATGTTACAAGCAGAACTGTTGGCAGTTTATGGAGCTGATCCCGGGGCTCTGGACTCCAGTGGGAAGACCCCCATCGATTATGCAAGGTAAAACATGGCCTATGTTTTTAATTTAACGCTTGTTAATCTGTTTATTTGCACCACTGAGTTTTTTGATTGGATTCTTTAGGTTTTTGCAGTGAGAGCCCTGTACCAACACTGCATAATGTTAATTAACACCATTTATAATTTTAGAGAAACCGCAATATGGAACTTATTGTTTTGAAGCATTGAGGTGTATTTAAAGTCATGGTTTGGAAAGTTCACTGGCCACCTCTGTCACCTGTGATTTCTGGTGAATCTTTGTTATAATTTTGCATTGTTAGCGTGCTGCTTTTTCCTTTTTTCATTGTGTGGTACCCATGACCACCCTGTAGTGTGGCTGCACGCATTACATAAATAGACACAGTGCATCTTACTGTCAGCTGTGCCACAGGAAATGATACATATCCTTCAGAGATTTAAGCTTGTACATAAAAACAAACAGATGTATGAGTGCAATATGTTCACTATAATACGTATTGATGTGTAAAATATTGTACATTGTCACTTAAAACAAAAGTTACAGAAAGTAAACAACTACATAAAGGTTTGGTACAAAAATGTCCTTGTTAGAAATCAGAAAAAAACAGCTAAAGTGGCTAAAATATTTTCCATTCCTTGCACTACAATGAACACTGGACACAGACCCGGTGGCATTGTCTCAGTGTCTGACTAATTCAATAAGAGTATGACTAACCGAGGTAGGGGGGAAGGAAAAATTATGTAGCACAGTGTGCTAGTTGACTCTGCTTGACTAGTTTAGCAAAAGCTGGAATGAAGACCTACAAAATAAAAGATTAAGAAAAAAAGGTAAGGTAGCTGATTGTGATTTGACCCACGGACCCTCTGCTCTATTTGTGTGCTCTATAGATTACTTAGAAACTGAGTTACCCAACCAGAGTTGTGCTCTAAATGAGAAACATTGTTTTTGTGAATTTTATGGACACAAGTGTTTGATTAATTTAAAGGCATCCTACCCGAGGCATTTTTTAACCTTAGTATGGGGCTGTATATCTGAAACATGCTCTTTTATTTCTAATCTGTGCAGACAAGCTGGGCATCAGGAGCTTGCAGAGCGGCTAGTGGAGATCCAGTATGAACTCACTGACCGGTTAACATTTTACCTTTGTGGTAGGAGACCAGGTAAGTAGGCACAACAAGCACAGCTGCTGTCTGGAATTTGAGAATTAATGTTGTTTTTTTTATATATGTTAATCACTCTAATATGTCTTTGTTGTGTTGTAGATCACAGAAATGGGCAACACTTCATCATTCCACAGATGGCAGACAGGTAATAGCTATGCACCACATCATACAGATAACAATACAAAGTGATATTATCAGCTCCTACAGGTTATGGGCTACTAGTCAATGCTATATGGGTTACTTTTGTTCTGTACAATCTTCTTCCTCAATCTTTTTCTTATGCTGCGTTCTTTTGATGGATAAGAAATAAGTAAGTATATTTGTACTTTTGCTATTGGATGTCTGCTTGTTTGTGTGGAATTTTGTTAGAATAAAAATAAATTATTTAAATCTTTCGTCCAAAGCAGTCTGGATTTGTCAGAGTTTGCAAAAGCTGCAAAGAAGAAGCTCCAGTCTGTAAGACATTTTACACTTCTTTTTTTTTTCCTGTGAGATCCAAAATAGATTCTCATTTAACTTCCTGTTCAGTTGTTTACAAGCAAACCACAAATTCTGCTTTATTTTGTTTTAGCTAAGTAACCATCAGTTTGAAGAACTCGCCATGGATGTTTATGATGAAGTCGACAGAAGAGAAACAGATGCAGGTAAATATCCATGAAAAGTAAAAAACACACAGTATTTAATTTGTCATGCTTTGTAAGATGTGTGATGAACTATCAGCGATATCTTGTGGTGGTGTTTTTTTTTTTTTTCAGTGTGGTTGGCTACTCAGAACCACAGTACACTTGTGACAGACACCACAGTTGTGCCTTTTCTGCCTGTCAATCCTGAGTACTCATCTACCAGAAACCAGGCAAGTGCTAACACAAGTTTGAACTTTTAACTTCTTCATTCTGTAAACCGGATTTAACACTGCTGACATGTTGTAATGTTTGTTATATTTGCTTCCTCAGGGTCGTCAAAAATTGGCAAGGTTTAGTGCTCACGAATTTGCCACCTTGGTCATTGATATTCTAACCGATGCTAAACGTCGGCAGTGGGGTAACTCTTGCGACAGTCCCAGAGGTACAGTTTGTTTCAGTTTGTAGTTTTGACCTTGAATTTGCTTGCTAATTACTTTTGTTTTGGGTTTTTATTAATGTTTCTATTGCAATGAATGTCTGATTAGCCTATAAAATCAAAATTGGTTGATGCAAATAAGATGCAGAAAGTCAGCATTGAATTTTACATTCAAATGTGGGCTCAGCTATAAAGGCCACAATCAGAATGTAGGCCATGTGTGTTGATGTTTGTGCAAAAAAGTGCAAAACACGGATTGTGATTTAGGGCTTTAATAATGAAAACTCCTGCATTCTGTAAGTTATAGCAAACCACATTACAGCCTGTTTACTTCCTTGTGCATACTCAAGGAAGACTGTTAGGGGTGTATTCTGCAAGTGAAATGTGGTCCTTAGCTATTTGATTTAGACCGCTGCCTCTAGCCAGTGGGGCTTGTTTGATCCCTAATCCTTTGATCTGATGGTCTGCCTTCAGAGAACGTAGAGCTGATCCTTCAGGGAATAGACAGTTGCCATAACAGCGAGAGCCAGGACAATGACCAGCCAGATTACGACAGTGTGGCATCAGACGAAGACCCAGTACAAGAGGCAACCTGTGGAGACAGCTGCAATGATGGGAGGACCAAGGTGAAAGTCTTTTCGAACCTGCTAATATTCTGATTCTGGTATTTTAACTTTTTAAACCGATCAAATGAATCTCATCCTATGTAACCTGTTCTGCTGCAGAGCTCTGAGTCGTCTGACCTCTCTGACGGACCAATCACAGTGCAAGAATTTATGGAGGTGAAGAGCGCCCTCACGGCATCAGAAGCCAAAATACAGCAACTTCTTAAAGTCAACTGTCACCTCAGTGAAGAACTGCGAATGATGCAGAGCAAGGTCAGTTAATTCACATGTCATCCATAAGCAAAGTTTCTTTTTGTTTGCAGGGATGCATTCAAACTCGGCATCCGTACTCTGAGCTGTGCATTACACTCATAATTTGATTTATGTCACATTAATTAGATGGTAGTACATATCAATATTTAAAGATCCATAATAAGGGGTCCCTTTGTAATGAATTAATGGTATTTACATCCTCATTAGCATTACAAACAATTTGCCTTGTGACATTAATGCAAAAGCCAGTTATTGATAACACTCCTCTTTTCACTTCCTTCCCCCATGAGTGCAATGTACTAGACGAGTGAAGTGCATTTAACAGTGTCAGAGACTTTCTCTCTGAATAACTCTAACATGCAGGCAGGATTAAAAAGTTAGCCTGTGTGTGCCATACTTCGTCATTCTTCATGTCACCAGAGAATTTATTAATTTGATTTCACTCTTGGACGCTAGTTATTTATGCTAAGGTTATGCCTGTTTGAATATGTCAGGCATGGCCTCCTCCCTATTTAAAATTATACAGTTCATGAATTTGTAGTTGTGGGGGAAGACCATGTTTTGACGTATAAATGGGTCAAGTGCTATAGGAGATTATAATTCAGTACTGGCTGAAATTCTTCACTACTAGAGAAAATGGCTGCTGTGTTTCTGGATGGGGAAATTCCTGTGCGAATAATTAACATTCACCAGACTTCCCCTGCTATGCCATTCAATGAAACAGATTGGATGTTGCAGTTCTTTGTGCTAAAAGAGAATGTGGGTTCATACAAAGGTCCAAGTCAGATATCAGAAATACTAATCCACAAATGATAACCCAGGAGGACTTAAGGCTCCATCACCTCCAGAATGCTCGTAGCAAGTACTGGCAATAGATTATTTTTTCTATTCCAGACATATGTATCACATCAATCAATTCTTTATTTCTTAGTAGTTCAAAAAAAAAAAAAGTAGATTTTCCTACTTGGCCCCAGTGGTATTTAGAAATGCACATAGTTTTACTTGCTGAGGTTTTGAGGAAATCCTCCTCTGTTATTAAGATTTCTACCAGAACTGAATAGCAGCGTCTGTTTCTAGAAACAATATCCCAGTTATTCAGCACACTACACATACCTTGGTGTGGACAGTTATCAGTATTCTCACCAATTTCTTCAGTAGAAAATGCTTCCCAAATAAAGGGGGTTGACGGGATTTTATGAAAATTGGTACTTTGTTAACAGTACAAAGCATTTGTGCCATAATTCACAATTGGCATTAGCATTAGACGCCCAGTTATTCGGGCTATTTCATCTCATACCCCCTATGACTTCTGTTTGCCTCAGTTGCTCCTGCTCAACACAGCACCTGCTTATATTGCCAGGTGTGTCATGCTATGAATAGACCAAATTTTTATGCTTAGAATTTATGCTGTGTATAAAAAAGACAAGAAGGTTAAGCTACCTATGCACCCATTTTGGATGATGGCAGCATATCATCTGGTTTTCTTCGATGCCTCAGAGTTCTCCACAGTCCAGCTTCTTTCTTTCTTTCTTTCTTTCTTTCTTTCTTTCTTCTCTTGGCAGAGAGTCAGTGTTAACACAATGTACTGCCTCCTCCTGCTGGTTTATTTACTCCCCAACCATGCTGCTTTTTCCAGACAAACGTAACCTTCCTCTACCCTCGCCTCGTGCACCCACCCAAACCTCACTTCTAAGACACAAATGGAATCAAAACATTTCCTAACATATAAGTTTAACATATAAGTTTATCTAACAAGCCTCTAACACTCTTAGTTCAAAATTCATTGCTTATTTTCACAGTCAGACACAGTGAGACAAAGAACCAAACTGTAGGCAACAATGCTTTGTGTTAGCCTGGTAGTACTTACCTCTCTATGCCCTTTACTCTTGACGCTCTCTGTAGGTTTTATAGTTTATTTGTTATCCAATTTTTTGACTTCATGTGATAATTTACATAATAGTAGAGACTCTAATTGTAGACAGAACACTAAACACTCAAGTTTCTCATTGCTCTTTTCAGTTTCTAAGTGCAGCTTATGTAAATAAGGGCAACCACTTATGCTGCAGTTTCTCAAGGGATTGTACTGAAGGAGTTACTGTCAACACACAGTGTCAGCATTTTATCTGCTAAAGAAACAAACTATTTGTTGTGAGAAAAACGTAGACGAGAAACCAGAAACACCACAAAGGTGAAGAGGAGCTCACTGGAGGCTTAGCCGTATTCTACTCCATTATTGATGTTTGGCCAAGCTTTTGTAAGGAGATCATCCCCCAGCTACGGCTGAATTGAAAGATGTTTTGTTCTCCTCAGCTCAACTCCCTGCAAACTGAAAACACAACACTGCGATGGCAAACCCCCAGCGGACAACAACACCTCCAGGGGCCCTTTGGTCGACACCCACCCCGCGGGGGCCGAGCCATGTCCATGTACGAGACGGGTTCTTCTCCGAGGCAGTACCCCCACCGAGGCGAGACAGCCCGGCAAGAGGATGGAGTCGTTTTACAACCGTTCCCGACCAACGTAAGCACAGAAGCACCAGTGTTCCTGCTCAGTTCAGTCTTCACAAGACAAAATAATAATGCCTGGCTTTGGGGCTGGTGTTGGTTTGTCATTCATTCATTCATTCATTCATTCATTCATTCAGTCATTCATTCATTGCATCTCAATAGAGTATGCTCAACTTGGTTTGAACCCTTTCTAGATTGGGAGGGGTCCTTTGGGGACGGCTGCTTCCTCCCTCCCTACCTTCCCCTCTTCCCTGTCCTGGTCGTGGGATGAGAGATCTCGAAGGGTTAAGTACTGAAGTTCCCCTCGGTTCAGAGGCAGCCCCAGGGGACGGTGAAAACTGTCCCCCTGCTCGACCCACCAGTCTTCTCTCTCCTGATTTGTGTCTTTAAGCTGCTTTTTTTTTTTTTTTATCAGTGTCGCCTGCCTGCCTGCATGCACCACAGTGCATCTGCTACAGTTCAGTTATCTGAACAACCCTAGTTCTTTTTCTCCACAGAGAACCTCAACCAGAGCTGCTTTGACTCAAGTAAACATCTGAAGAGATGATGAAATCCTGCAGTTTGAATGATCAGAATGCAGGGTCCAATATCCAAAGAAAGATAGAAAGATAGATAAAATGGCTCGTCACAATGTGCTTATTAGTCTTGGCTACTGTTAAAAGCACCCACAGTTTACATCAGGATTTCTTTGCATCTACTAATACGCACTGCGTTACGCCTTGGACACGACATGGTTTTATATTTCCTGTCCTTTTCTCTTCATCTCCTTTAAAACCAAATGTCTGATACTGTGAACTTGGCTTTGTTTTTCAGAAATGCATGATTCTGATTTCTTTGTGCCTACAGTCGCTGTGGTAATACATTTGTTCTAATCCTACAGTGTATACTGTATTATCTGATTGATGGTAATCCACTCATGTCCCTATAGGGCTGTAGTCTGGAAGGACAGAGCACTATGCTGGAGAATGACTATGATATAACGCCCAACCACTCTGAGCTGGAGGAGTCTGGGTAAGATCTATTTGTATTAACTCTGTACCCTACTTTGAAATTCACTGTAAACAGATTTTAGATTTTAAAACCGAGACTGTTTCCTCTTTGAAGATTTGGAAACATTTCTACCGTCACTGATATGAAACCAAAAAACCCACAATTTCTTTAGAAAACCAGCAGATTGGTTCTTCGAATTAATACATTAAAAAAACATTTTTGCTATAGACCAGCTCTTTGAAGCTTTGCAGGGTTTAGTAAACATATTGCAGCAGGAGGACTTTGCACCTGTTTGACGTAAGCAACAGCCAGTAGCCTTTGGTTGTTTTTTTCCATTTACGCACATGTAGTGGTGAATATAGTTACTCCAATTGCCTATTTGTTTAGCAGCTATGAAATAGATTGACCTAGTTTTCTATTTTCTCCAACAAGAGAAGAATTACTATAGCACATTCGCAGTTAAAGGAAGTACTATTATACTTTTTTGGGATGTTTTTTCATAAAGATGTTTATGTTTAATTCACATTCAGTGCACTGCAAATCAGAATAAATCTCTTCTTATTAATTGGAAAAGTATTTTTAAAAAAAATCTGTCTTTTAGGAATTTCAGTGCATATTGCAGTAATCAGTGATAATTTGTTGTTGCTGTTTTTTTTCTTCTTGCATTTTTAGCAGCCCCCTTCCAGCCTCTGAAGCCGTGGAGACAGAGGAGGAGGGTGAGGAAGATTCCACCCTGCCGTGCACAGAGGATGTCATCTGTAAGACGGAGCAGATCACTAAGAACATACAGGAGCTTCTGAGAGCTGCCCAGGAGACCAAACACGAAAGGTATTAAATGTGTGAAATATAACATCAAATATATTAAAAGTTGTTTGATATTAATAAAAGTCATTTCTCATCATTTGATGCGCTGTAAATCACAGTTTGCACTGTCAGGCATCAGGCAGTTTTATGCGAAATCTAAGAATCTATATTTGTCTGTGTGGCCTTCTGAAGAGGGGAAAAAGTGCTTTATCCTCTGTCTCGGCTGCTTCTAGGTCAGTGGTTTCTAATAGTTGTCCTCAGGGCCTAAGACACTGCTGGCTTTCTTTCATTCTAGCCAGCTAACCAGTGACTGATTTACACCGGTGTAGCAAGGCCAATGCAGTTAACCACATGATATAGAAACCAGCAGTACTCTGGTCCCAGAAACAAGGATTAAGGGCTCTTTGTAAACTGGCCTCTATCCCGGTGTCCTAGAGACTGTATGTCTGCTGGGGGTAGGCCCTGTGTCTAATGCAGCTGACAGGAAACACCACACAATCACATATTCCCCCATGATCAGCCAAATCCACAGCGATATCCAAATTTAGTCCATTTGCCATTTGTCTTTTTAATTTTTTGTGAGATACGCTGTGGCTGACATTTTGCCTCGGTCTGTCTGTTGGCTTCACTGGGTTCTGATGGTTAGAAAATGGGTCCTAACCAAACCACAGAGACCCCCCATATAGTCTCAGCTCTCATGGTGGTCTTCAATGAGCACAAATACTATGAAACTTTGAACAGCACGTTCCAAGATATCACTAGTCTAATGCAGGCTTTCACAGCTTGATTATTGGCTTCTGCTGTGAGGATATTGGTCTCTTGGGTCAAATAAAATTGCTTTCAGGTTGAGTGTAAGTCATGATGTCGATGTAGTTGTCCTTTCGTGCTACATCTTAGTTCTTCTGGAAGGTTGCACCACTGCCATGCATTCAGTATAGTTAGTAACACCATCAAATACAGTAGATAAGCAGTGGGCCAAACATTGCAGATGCAGTTTATGGATATTCTTTGCTGGATTAAACATCGTCATGACACAAAATAGGACAAGTATATTTCCTCAGGCTGCTATTTTTTGATGTCCATGGCGAGGAATTTTTGTGGTGGCTCTGGATCACTCATTCAGCCTTTTGTCCGTTTCCCACAGCTTTCTGCCCTGTTCAGAAAAGATCTGCATGGCTGTGTCGGAGATGGCCGCCCTGTTTCCCAAGGTAAGATGACTCCCACCAACAGCTTGTTGTCCCTTCCCCCAAGTAATTAAAGGATTTGTTGTTTGTTTTGTAAACAGCCAAAGGGAATATAACATGACATGTGTAGATGGGTTGTCCCAGTTCATTGCATTACTTCGTTTTATGTTTACTATTTATTGGATTACTTAGTTTTATGTTTACCCACACACACACACAGAGTGCCCATGAGCCTGCTGACCACAATGAGACTTTATTTATGGACGTTGCCATTTCAGTCCCTTATCAAGTCTCCATCATCTCTACTTTCCCTCACAGAGGCCGTCCTCGGAGACCGTGCGAGGGTCTCTGTGTCTGCTCACTTCAAGCGCCAGCAGGCTGCATGGAGAGTGCCAGAAGGCCGCAGAGCACAACCCCTGCCCGTCAGACATCCAGCTGGTCACTCAGCAGGTCATCCAGTGCGCCTATGACATTGCCAAAGCTGCCAAGCAACTTGTCACTGTGACAACCAAAGAAAACAACAACTAACTAACCCCCCCCCCCAAAAAAAACACTTCTGATACACCCAAAATACAACTTGAAACAACCTTAAATAATGTTGCTAATTTCAACTTAATCAGTGTTACCACCATTTTTTTGTTTTCCTATATTATACATAGAAATATTCACATACATTCCTTGAGGTGGGAAAATATTACAATGCAAAATTACTGATCAATCAAAAGCTTTATTTATTTTCTTGTTTTTGTACCATGGTAATACAGAGTAAACATCTTTTTAAAGATGTAGGAGAAAACCTGTTCTCATTCTTTACCTCACAAGGAGATAACAGTTAAATCCACACAATTTCCAAAAGTGCAATGTTGTGTGTGTGTGTCTATATATATATAAAACAATTAGAACAACAAGCAGTTGAGCCTTCTACATTGTACTTTTCTACCATAGTATTTTAGTGGACACTTAAGGTCATCAACTGTTAGTTCTTGAGGTCTGGTGTCTGGCATGGCTGAGCTGCCAAAGAGGACCAAAAGTCTGCAAGACACCAGTCATCAAGGATCAGAATAGATGAATCTTAATCTACACCAGTGACACCAGGTTAATCTTCCTTTCAAATTTCAAATGTTTTTTTTTTTTTTTTTAAAGATGCAATGACAGTATTTAACCTTGAATCATTGTGATGCCACTTGCTAGGAGTTCAAATGTTTGTTTAGTAAGCAAACTGTGATCATGAAAACAGCTTCAGTGCATCGAGCACCATGTAAGGCCAGCGACAGCGTGCAAACTTTCATTCCATCCAGCAGCTCCAGCAGGTGATCTCACTGTTCAGTCCCTCCACGCTGGTTGAAGACGTGTTTATAAGTATCAGTAGTTTTTGGAGTTATAATGTTACAGCCATACTTCTGATGTTGTATGTATGTGTGTGTGTGAGTGAGTGTGCGTGTGCGTGTGTGCGAGCGAGCGCAGTTGTCCTCAAAGGCCCATGTGAAATCCATTTTGAATCAATTTTAATAGCATTATGCAAATATATAAAATATATGTATCAATGTAATTCTTTATCGAAATAATCCAAATGCTATTCTATTTATAAACTGTATGTCATACCTCTAAGAAAATATCAATGTTTATTTTCATAAGCTTTTGTTTTAACATGTTGCTCCTCACAGGCAAACGTTTGTTCTGAGGTTTGGGACGTCTCAGCCGGCAGTTAATGTGTAGGCAACTTGTGATTTCTGTTCATTTGGTGTGGTGCTGTAACTCCAGTGTGTCAAGATGCTGCCTGTACCGCCTATGGTTTACAATCAATGATGAAGTAAATGTGCTCTCAAAGTTTAGAGTACCTGTTGTAGAACTTGGGTCTAATGTGTCACTCATTGTTGTGAGCCAGATAAGTTTCAATCAGGGGTGGAAAGAGAAGTAGAATATCCTGCCCAGCTGCAGTACTGTAGCTGTTTCAGTATAAATATGCGACCCCTCCCTTTTGGCAGTTTCTCTCCAATTCAGTTATGCTCTTCAAAGTGACGAATGCCTTTTCTTTATAGGAAAGCTTTCTCAAAAAGTTGCCTAAAGAGGGAATAGCACAGGATGTCATAAAATGCCCTAAACTGCTCTTGAGTACAGATGATTACAGTATTAATGTGTTCTGTTCAGTTTCAAGTCTTCAAAGTGATCATTTTGTGACAAATCTTAACTCCACTTACTAGTTTTTTCCAGTGATTTTAGCCGCATCTCATGGTCTTTGTCAGAGAATGAAGTTTGCTCACTCGTCATGGAGATAATTTTGTTGCTCATTTCTTTTATTTACTTTTTTTGTTTTGTTTTTATCTTCTTTTGAATAGTGGTCTAATGAGAAAATAGCCAAAAATAGTCTGTTTTGTTATTAGCTTCCAGTTTCTTTCATTTTCTCTTTTACACAGATACAATCATTATTGTCATTTTTAAAGGCTAGATCACAGTCACCATGTCTGCAAACTCAGTAATGTCCCATTATACAGCAACATCTATTTGTTTGCTGACTTTGGCCACCACAAGCTACTGGTCATACCAGACCAATTAAGGCTGTTGTGCTTATGAATTCAACTTTTCATTTGTATGATGAAGAATGTGTCATTTCCTCTTTAAAAAGTTAAAGGATCAGTTCTAGGATTTAGTGGCATTTAGCAGTGAGGTTGCAGATTGTGATCAAATGAATACACCTCCCCCTCCCCTTCCAAGCATGTAGGAGAACCTACGGTGGCCGCAAAACTCCCAAAAACTACGAAAGGCCCTCTCTACAGCCAGTGTTTGGTTTGTCTGTTCTGGGCTACTGTAGAAACATGGCGGGCTCCATGGAAGGGGGCTATGTAGATATAAACAGCTCATTCCAAGGTAACGAAAACACAACAATTTTTATTTTCATGGGATTATACACTAATTAAAACATACTAATGAATATTATATTCCGTTTCTGTCGTTCCACGAGATGCCACTAAATTCTACACACTGCACCTTTAAATCTTAGTTAATTTCTAACCAAAAATCTTGATTGGATCATGAGAGCATCAAACCAAATTTAATTATAAGAAACCAACAATACTACATTAAAATACTTAAATATTGGCTACCTTTAAATAAGTACAAGAACAAACTACTGAGTTACAGTAATATCAGTATATATTCAGTTTCTTTCCACCCCTGGTTTCAAACTTTAATTCCTTGTAACCTATAGCCTACCACTGCCTCTGTGGTTGAAAACAATCCCTGCCTTTAGGTCTAATAAAGTATAATTCATACCTCAACTGGCTCGTTGTCGTGTGTGTGTGTGTGTATCTTGTGGACATTTAGTGGGGAGGGGGTTTTCAACACGCCTGTGTATAATGTCCCACCTGTGGGAGAGGGAGGACGTTATCGTGACTGGTGGCGCCTCCCCACCCAACCGACAAGAAGATAGTTCCGGGTTTGTTTTCCAGCCGAGAGCTGCTCGCCACTGCTGCTTGTGTTCCAGCGTTCATACGGCAGGACGATATAATGTCTCTTTTACTGGATAACCAATTCAAAGAGCTGCCTCCTGACAACTCTGTAGACACAAAGCAGTTCCTGGAGGCCGTCTCTCATCTTCCGTCATTTTTTGGTGAGTTTAATACCTTCACCTGAAGTCGATCAAACACACAGAGAGAGAGAGAGGAAGGGGGGAGTCTGTGAGACGCTACTGCCGCCGCCGTCACGGCTCATTCTTTGCTGACTTCTTCCTCATGACATGTTGATCCAAACGACTTGTCACTTGTATGATTTCCCTCAACGAGTGTTCCTGGTTATATATCACATACACCACAAGTGGAGCTGCTGTGTCACGGTACTGGGGGTCTGAATCAGCCGTTTGCCTATAGAGAAACTCTTTGTTTACACATTGAACAGAGCACACATTGACCTCATTGTGACTTAACTGAGACTATGCATTCACTGCATTCTCCTACCCCCCTTCTCTTATTTGTAAAAGCTGATTTGTATTCACCCACCTCTCTGAGCCATGAGTGATGAAGTCATTAATAATTTATTGCTTTGCTCTCAAATGTCTTTCTCTTTCAGACTGCTTGGGATCAAAAGTGTTTACAATCATCAAATCAGACATTAATGGGAATATAATGGTAAGATACAGATCTTTGTGTGTGTGTGTATTTATGCCTCTGCTCCGGTTGTGTGTTTTCATACCACGGTTAGGAATTTAAATGCAAGTTGGAACCTAATGGAGCATTATCTACATGCAAACTCAACCCAAATGTGCCCTTTTCTTCTTTTTTTTTTCCTCCAGAAAATCAAAGCAGTATATCTTAAGGATCCTGAGAGGTATGTTACCCTGCAGCACATACTGGAGGCAGAGCGGGAAGACCATGCAGCAGAATGGCCTAAAGTTGGTGCAACATTAGCTCTGATGTGGCTGAAGAGGTGAGTGAGCGCTCCCTGAGCTTAATGTTATCTCATATGTTGAACTTTCTGCTACTGAACTGAAGCAGACAGACAGGTTTAATTTGACCACTTTTTAAAAAAAAAAATGCTGGATCTCTCCTGCAGGGGTCTCCGTTTCATACAGATCCTGCTGCAGAGTTTGGCAGACGGAGACAGAGATGAGAACAACCCCAACCTAATTCGGGTCAATGTCACCAAAGCCTACGAACATGCACTGAAGAAATACCACGGCTGGCTTGTTCAAAAGATTTTCAATGTAAGGAAAATGTAGATGGGGAAGAAAATACCCTCTTTCATATTCTTAATCATTTATTGAATGTGTATGTATGTATTAAGCACATTTGAAGCTGTAGTTTGTGTTAATTGATTGCATCAAATAAGGTGTTTCTGTTATATCCTCTTGTGTACTTACCCTGTATTTAAGTATGTTTTTCATGATTAGTCTTTATGTGATTTGAGTCTCTTTAAGCTTTTTAGTAAACACACTTCTACCTAACAATCATGGTGGTTTTGTATGTTTCTATCTTGCAGACGGCGTTATATGCAGCTCCCTACAGATCAAACTTCCTCAAGGCTCTGTCAAAAGGAGAGGAAGTGAAAGACGAAGACTGTCTGGTAAACGTGCGTCAGTTCCTGGTGAACTACACTGCTACTGTTGATGCCATCTACAACATGTACACAAATCTCAACGCAGAGCTGGACTACACCGTTTGATTACCCGGGACACAACTGGACTGGAGGCGCAGGAGTGTCCTACATCGGTATCCTGTCCGGCATCCCTCTCAGGTGTCGGGCTAGTCCAGTATTTTAAAGGTTTTTCTAATGAGATTGTTTTATTTTTTTCCTTCCAGTGTGATATTTATTGATTTGATTATGCCTTACTAAATATTAATGCTGTATATTTGGTTTTAAAATTATGCATAAGGTTTTTATTCTTGTATATAATTTCAAGTAATTGCAGGATTGTTGCAACAACAGTGCAGCTCTTTCTCTTTTACAGGATTATGTGATTGTGTGGGTTGCTGCTTTGCTTGTGACACAAAGAACACAACACTGTAAACATTGTTATTACAGGTTATGTAGAAATTGCTGTTAATATCTCAGATTCAGATGTTCTCTGCCTCCTGAGGCCTGGAGTTACCTCCACTGTTAACCTGGGAGCAGCAGTCCCATTTTAAAATTTTAACAGTCCATTTAGTGCCTTAGTGTTACTGAATAAAAAACATAATGTTTCCAAATTACCATTCATATATTGGCCTGCAATTCTTTTTTACCCACAAGACAACAGCGAGCAGAGCCAGAACTTTTTTTTCCCTTCTTCTTCTGAGGGCTTTACCTGTGTGGAGTTTGTGGTGTGTCTGTGCTTACTTGGTGTGGAGGGTGTGGTTGTTTTGTTTGTATTGATCTGTGATTTCTTCTGAAGTTATTAATGTCCCAACTGACCTAATGTCACAAACATTTTATCGAAAAATATATTTTTTATTACAGGAGACAGCACGTCATGTGCACATTTATTAATAGCTTATTGATTGGATTGACATTTTCTGTATGAATACTTGCTGTTTAATTCTGGATATATTCAGCTATGATTAAATTTCTTATCACAACATGTTGATGTCTGACTAAAAATTTTAAAAAGTGGTGAAACAGTTTAATGATTCCAACCAATAAAATCACACTTAGAGTTCATGAATTTTACTCTAGGTGGTGATATTTACTTGTTTTTTTTTTTCTCTTGCTCTCTTTTAATCACATTTGTGGTTCAGATACTGCATGAAATAATGAAATCCTTGTTTAGTGATAAAAATCTAACTATCTATGCTATATTAATTCTAGTCTCTGCCAACTGAGTTCTTAAGTGACTCAAAAAAAACATTTTAATTCATGTACAATTCTGTAAAAGCAGGTTTATGCATTGTCAGAAGCTCTTTTGGTGGACCAAAATTTAATTTGCCACCAGTAAAAAAAAAATGTTTTTGAAGCCAATTGCTGAAAAAAATGTTGATAGATTTGAGTTTGAATGCTTATTTCCCCCAAACATCAGCAGTAAATCGGACAAAAATCCCCTCTCTTCTTCATGTCTACTAATCCCCCAGATCAACCATCCTCTTCCTCTGCCCAGTCTTATTTATCTGAAGTGTGTCCCAGAGGCCGGAGTGGCTCTGGTTCCTCTCCCAGCGGAGCCCAGCCTGAACTAATCGTCTCAGAGCGAGAACAAGAGCAGCATGTCTGTATTCCTGTAGGTTTATCAGCAGAGCGGCCTGGCCTGTCCTGATTCCTGACTGATAGATAGGATGGAAAAGCTCAGAGCGAAGCCAACACAAAATAGACTAAAGACAGGAAATCATTTACAACAAAGCCTCAATGACAAAACCACTGACCTTTAACTCTGAAATATTAGTTATCTCGCAATGAGGTCATCAATCAAATATTGCAGATTTATTCCCAACAGTGCATCTAATGCCATTATTCATGCCATCTAGGTTATTTGTTTTGTAATAGACTACTTAACATGCGTGCGCATTCTTCGTCTGTGGTGATCTAAACGACATTACTGCTATAGCATCCAATTTAGGAGGACAAATGAAGCAAAATAAGGGGTGCAGGCAGGCACACCATCTAAGATTAACCATTCAGTAGCTGGGTGATGGCAAACCCATGTCTTAATAATGCAAACAGTAATATTCTTGTGGCTTTATCTTCAAGAAAGCATCTATCTTTTATAGAGAAATGTAATATCATGAGATATTAGATAAGACTTGTACATTTTCATCTACATGTGTGTATTGACGGATTCAATCACTTCTGCCTCAAGCGTCTGCCATCCATCTAGGCTCACATAATTCACAATGGGAACAAAATTATCCCTTCCAACTTGCATCATTTATAGAGGAAATATTTCAGCTAAGGACTGACTTACTATTATATTATAAACCGGAGATCCTCAAGTGAAAATTTGGATGTTAATCAAATGAGATCTATGACTGAAAAAAGACCTTCCTGGCAGTTAAACCTTCAATCCCTTTGCAATAAAACCAGAAAAAATATCTCATCTTTCCACAGCTAGTTTATCATTCATGGATATAATATAACTGTCAGGCTCCATGTCTGGCAGATAAATAATAATATGTAATGACAAACTTATTTGCTGGGTCTAGAAAATTTCATTTACTTGACAATCCTTATTAAGAAGAGGCAAAAAGGGTGAGGGGGATTGGGGTCATACATTGCAAATGTAGTTATTTCAACAACATACTTCATGGAGAGCGCTCACATGTTCATATATAATAATTGCACTTTATAATTATAGAGACAGTTTGCCATAATAACTCAACAGGCCGATATAAATAAATAGTATTACAGAACCAGCGCAGACACGCAAAGAACTACTCAGTCATACATCTCACACCATCAGAGATAATTGATGAAAAAAATGTCCACACAACCTCTTAAAATTATAAATGTTACCAAAAATACAACCAAAGGGCACATCTTGCTTGGCCTGAATGCCACAGTGTTGATTTATGCAACAGTCCTAATACACTGTGCTGAGCATGACTACCTTAAAATCAATTAAGATGTTAAATAACGCAACCTTGGGTATGACTGCATAACAAAAAATTTATTCACATTTGTATGCAAATTATCAAAATATTTCCCCTTTCGGTGGCCAGGTTTGCATCATATTGCAGAAGGGGGGGAACTGCATATGTCTGTTAACACAAGAGCTGCTGAAAAGTGAGCAAAATGAAATCAAAAAATAAAGCAGCAGCCAAAAGTTCAGGTATTATTGAAGGAATGTTCCCTCTGGCAATTGTATGTAAAAATATCCTACACTGTATATTCACAAAAACTGTCCCAGATTCAAGTAATTGTTTTTTAGAAGGGTGCCGATGATTATTTCAATGAAGCAAGTTTCCAATTTGTAAAGAGGAGTCACCCTCTGCCAAAATATACAGTTGAAATGTAACAGCAAATTATGATTAGGTGCTCAGCATCAGTATTAAATGAATAGCAGGCATATTTGATGGCCGTGTAAGATATAAAAATAAAACATGAAAAGTCCATAAGATAAACCTGTATCTTAAGTCATGATTATCATTTACCTTTTCAGGCTTATAACACTAAGCCTTCTACAAATACAGTACATGCACAAACTAAAAAGGCATGTCTCATTCTCATAGATGTCTAAACTGACACATTGTCTATAAAAAGGTTTGTCACTGCTGTCTCCTGTTGCGTGGCAGCACCGTGTCTTATCTGTAGACGGGGAGCTGAATGTGGGTTTGCTGGTGGTGCTCCAGTAGCTGAGGCATCCCCATGGCTTCGTACCCACGGCCCAGCATGTGCTCTTTGATGCAGCGGGGGTGGATCTCACTGATGAGGCACTCCAGAGACTGCAGGCTGCTGCTCAGTACTGCAGCGTGGCACAGGCTAGAACTAGGGAGCCCGCATGCGTTATAGGCCTGGGCATGAGGAAGAGGAGGAGGGTGGAGCTGTGGCTGGTGACGCTGTGGGTGATGGTGGTGGTGTTGATGATGGCGGTTTGCGTGGAGATGGGGATGGGGATGGGAGAGTCCCAGGTCTCTAGGCCTGGCTGCACATGTACCCGTTGCCAGCACCTGAGAAGTATAACAGTCGCTATTCGGGGTGGCCACGACGCCGTCCCAGAGAGGAGCGAAGTACTGTCCAACAGAGAACTCCCCCTGCATGGCGGCACAGTTCAGAGAGGAGCCGCTGTCTCGCTCCTGCCCCGCGCCCACACTGGGGGGATGCAGCCTATATGAAAGCTGTGAGGGGCATGCCAAAGGGAGGCCAGTTTCGGGAGACTGGCCAACCCCGGTATCAGCTGCTCTGTGCCCTGGAGCACCACTGTACATCCTCACTGCTCCCTGCTGATAGGGCTGTGGCTGAATTTGATGTTTGTGCTGCCACACTCTGTAGTCTCCTTTCTCCAAGTACCCAGCTTTGGCTACGTCTGCACTCTGCGTAGGTAGAACTGCCCCCGTAAATGCCAGACTGCTCTGTGGCGGCACTCCCAGGACAAAGTCGGAGTCTGAATGTGCCACTGCAGCCACAGCCTGCAGCGAGGGGCTGGCTCGCGCCTCCCCCCCCAGCTGCAGGGCCTGGCTGTGGGGAACTCTACTCATCTCTCTCATGAGGCTTTGAACCTCTGCCAGCTCAGACTGGGGGGCCAGGCTCTGATCTCCAGAGGCCATCCCAGCGCTAGAACAAAGTGTCTCAATGGGTACATCAGGAGGCTTACATGAGCTTATATGATAGACCTTATGCCCATGTCTGGCTGTGTAGCCATTATTCAGAGGATTATTATAGGGTGCCACAGAAGTCTGGGTGTTTGCGTGTTTAGTCCTTCTGCCCTCATGGTTTTTCACCACACCTTTGACCACTACAGAGGCCTTGACGATGGCCAACAAGCCCTGGTAGCCTCCTGAGTACGGGTGTGAATAGGGGCTATAGCGTTGGCCTGTGGTGTCTAAGCCGTTGACTGTTTTGTTAAGCTGTTTGTGCTGTGGTACCCGGACGTCAGATGGAAAGATTTTGATGGACAGAGGGCTGTTGGCAGTCTTCTGGGCAAAAGCATCCAACTCTGCGGGAGAAGGGTACCGAGAAATCATGGAGGCTGGCTCCCCTGAGAAGAAAGCAGACAGAAAGAAGTGATTTAGTCTTCAAACGGCCCAATGAAACCTTGTATCTTATGTTTTCTGTTGTTTTTTTTCCTTTCCATCTGAAACCATTTTAGGGGATAATAGCAGACATCAACATGTCTTATAAACTAATTTTAGGGAGGGAAACACCTCCAGCACTGTTTGATCAGTGCTTAATGAAACTAATTCAAGAATTAGTTCAATTCAGAATTAGTTTACCCTGGGAAATCAAAAGAGGAGCAGTGGCAACAAGAGAGGGGAGAGGAGCTAATTTTCCTCCAATGGCTCCAATGAGATTTGATTTTGATGACATTTGGCTGTTAAACCACAGCAGGAGGAGCCAAGCGGATTCTGGTGGGAAAACCCCCCCCACAAAAACCCCTTAGCATAGTGTTTAAGATTAATTGTTTGAATAATGATGAATGGTTTGGTAATTTGCTTAAATGCAAAATTTCTTCCTACAGTAGCTTCACTTTTGGTTGTTTCTCAATAGCTTTCAAATCATTCAAGCATCACCATTTCCCACTTCTGAGATTTTGTTCCACTTTATGCTTTTATGGACCTGAACTGATTCTACTGTACAAAGAATGGAGCCTAAACTGAAGGAAAAGTTCTTGCAGGTGGAAAAAGAGCAATCACCAAAAGCGCTGTTGACTGAATTGTGTGCGGAAGGGCTGACGGGACAAACTAAGAATGGATTTAAACACTATTATTCAGGCAATTTCATGGCTGCTTAACTCCTGGCGACAAAGGAAAGGTGGAAAAGGCGCCCCATTTAAAAACAATAAATCACCAGGTAAAAATTACTGCCACCTTTAAGAATGACACTTTTATGGAATTCCTGACATAAAAAGAAAAAGCAGCAAAACTAACCTAGATCACGCTGCAAGTCAGTGGGAATCATAGCAAGTGAAGGAACAAGGCTGTAATCTGCAATAAAAAAAAGGCGAAAAATAAAAACAAAACACTTCATTTCATTTTCAATAACAAAACCAATTCCAGCTATGCAGGGGGAGAGCTCACTTGTTGTTCCCATTTGAAATTGATTTGGGAGTTCATTTCATTTCGGGGCCTACAGTGAGCCTCCGACTGTGAAAATGATTCAATCTACAAGATCCATCTCATGAAAGAAATAAATTGGGTGTTTAAAATGGAGGAAAGAGGTAAGGTGGAGTGTTCAATCCATCCAGCAATCTCCCAGCGGAGCAGAAAGAACAGCCCCATGGTGCCAGGAGCATGAATGAATTCTACAGAGAAATACAACAAAGCAAAACACTGCTTATTATGTATCACAGTGCAGTGCTGCTATAGAAAACAATGACATCTGGGATGTTGGTGAGGTGTTTATACTGTAAACAGCATCGAGATGTGAGCCTACCCTTCTGTAGTTTCCCATAACCCTACTCACAGAGAGAGAGAGATGTAACAGGAAAAACCAGCTGCCACAACGATTTCTGGCCTTTGGCTATAAATTGAATATTTATGACCATCAATTATAAGAATACGAGGTTCATATCTACGTGAAAGGAGCTTAAATGACGAGAAGCAATGAAGCATTTAAAAAACATAATAAATTCTTGCATCACCACACAAACCAGGATTGACAGTACTACACAAAACTGGCCCTGGTTAAAGTTGCTTAATTACTGACAATAGATAATTTAGCACAACAAATCAGAGACAGTCTTGTTCAGTTAAATGTCAAGTGTTAAGTCCTGCATGCCGCGAATGGCTTGCTGCTCCACAAACACTTCAAAAACACGTTGAACGCTCACACGTCTTCGCAGGGTGTCTGATATTGTTAGTCCAGAGATTACAGCCCTGTCAGAGCCATAGAGATGCGACACAGCTGCACTTCCCACTGTAGCTGCCTTAATGTGGCACTATGGAAACCTCATCAGCAAATAGGCCTTCCCCACTCTGTATTCGTACATTTATCAACTGAGGACCACTACTGTGTGACATGCATAAAAAAAAGGGATCATTTTAGCTGGTCCTGACAGAAGCGCAGCTATTGGAAGATAAAACTGAGATCAGAAACAGCATGACCAGCATTAAAACTGCTTTAACTTACAAGCAGAGGTAATTGTTTCAATCTTGAGGATTTAAATACCAGTCTGTGGTGTTAAACGGCTGTAAACTGAGCACCGCACGTCATGTTTACTAGTCAGCTGCGGCTTTCTCAAAGCATGTGGTAGCAGTAATAAAAGTATATCTTCACAATATTCGCTCATTTCGCTGGGCTTTTCTGCAAAAAAAAAAAAAAAAAAACACCCCAGTCAAAAGCACCCTTAAAACGTGTAGATCATTAACGTCAATCTGGCACGATGAGAGCTGAAGTTTCCCTCTGAAGGTGCCAAGAAGGCAAGAGCCTATTGTGTAGAGGCTGCCGTCTCGCCCAAACTCTCAACAGGAGGGCACATACGTACCAGTGAAAGTGATAATTGACGACATGCATAAAGTAACGCTTCCACGGTGCACCGCAGGTGTCCAAAGAGGTTATTTGCACACTCCAAAATCAAGATGGGTTTTAATTAGAAAGCTTCAAGTCAATTTGACAAACAATGTAATGCTTTCAATGTGCATTAGGATGTTTTAAACAGCTGGTCTTTTTCAAAGTCAGTCACTTCCAGCTCATTTGGCCTTTATCTTCAAAACAAGTAAAAATGTACAAATGACGCCAGCTTTTTTCTCTTAGTGTTATTACTTAGTGTTAGGCTACATCAATTATGTTCAGTCAGTTATTTGGTGCTTTTAGATCCCAGGCATTTGAATTACAGCACAATAAAAAAAATAATTACCTGTAAGTGAGTTACAAAACTGCTGTATATTCTTTAGCTCAAGAAATGTATGATTCCTTTAATTAAAATTGGTTTGCATTAATTCAGGCTTAATTTTTAATATATAGTCAGCGCATAGGTCAGAGGAAATGTTCTGCATATACTAAAGACAAACTGAAAGTGGTTCAAAATCACATTACAGCTTATCTTAGTGGTTCCCAACCTGGGATTTGGGAAAAGGAGGAAGGAATAAAGAAGAAGAAGAAACATTTCTTCCACACAAAATTAAGTTAGTTGTTAGTTTTTTTGACTTTTCTCTCATTTTCAACCTCTACAGTCTATTAAAATAAAACAATATGAGGAGGGAACATTGCTCTTTCATCTTTTGTAAATTAATAAAATCACTTTCTCCTTTAGATTGTCAAGATTTCTTTGTGACACGGCGTCTCATGTTACTTCATTGAGAGGCGCAGCAGTCGCACAGCAAAATTCAGCGGTACAAGGAAAACAAATATGAGGCAGTTCACATGACAACAGGGGAGACTGCAGCTGTGTGTTGTCAGGTAGGGAATGGCAGAGAGATAATTAGCAGTCTGACCTTAAGCACTTAATCACCCTGAACCTGCAGACTGCACGCTGTTTCACTCCTCAGCCCTTACAGAGAGCAGAGGCAGAAAAAAAAAAAAAAAAAAACAGTGCAGAAAATAACATCAGCCACTTTTCGTAAGCAACCTTGGTCGAGGGCATCACGCAGTGCTAACAAATTTGAATTCTTTGACCTTTCAACATTTTTCTCCCATGTGCTTTTAGACAGGCCTGATTGAAGTAGGTTATGTAGAATTAAAAAGCTTATTTGTATTTTTATTTTCCTCAAAAGTCACCATAATGACACTGATGCACCTAGAACCCCTAGACTGATTTAATGGTCCCACTAGTCAGGCTTGAGTGTTTTCTTGGTTGGAAGGGGCTCCACACATTAAACATGCTGCTCAACTGTTGTGGCATCATGCTGAGTGAAACTGGCACACTTTCACAGGAAACACCTAATCCTGATTTCCTCTTTCCATGCAGGCGACGTGCTTGGAAAGAAACAGTAGGGGGTGGAGGGCCAATCATAAGCTCTCAATCATCCCAAGGCCTAATTTATTGTGTGTGTGTGTTTATGTGCTAATGTGTTTTTTGTGACTTAGAGATTTTATAAATATTAGCATAAAAATATTCTGGAGGGATAAAACATTGGGTGTTTACCATACCGTGGTTTCATAACCCTGATTCCACCCCCATACAAACCCACTGAACGCTTTCTGCCACTTTAAACAGGCTAATCTTTTTCCCGTGGTCACACTCAAAGCCATTTCCCCCCAGATTAGAGAGGAGACCTCATTGTTTTGGAGCAGTTTGAGTTAATCACTAATTTATGGGCAAAACAAGCCCCAGAGGCAGGGCTGAAAACAGGAGTTGGACAAGCTCATTGCGTTTGCAAAACCACGGCTTCCAACCGTTAAAATACCCAGAGGGCCAGCATAAGGAAGCCATTAGAACGACCACTAGATGCAGTTCTCACATGAGATAACAGTAAAATTCATAAATTATTCCTTGTTAATATCTATACATGTTGGCTGAACTGCCAGGCAAATATCCCACAGGTCTTTGATCTTATGCTGAAGATTTATCGGGGAACACTTTTGTGAGATAACATGTTTACGAGTGTCAAATCCTCAGCCGAACATGGCACTGGGAACTGGCAGTTAATTATAGAACAGTGCTTCTCAGCGGGCATAAATACTTGTTTAGCACACCAATAATCCTGATATTTAAAATAACAAATCCAGGGACTGAGCTCAGCACATTCACAGCACATTTAAAACCTATGTTTCCGTTACCATGACAACCTCCTCTATGCACCCAGTTGGGCCAATAAGCCCAGTCATTAGAACCATGTAATTAATCGGCCCTGCCTTCATTCTGCAATTGACTATCTGGTAGTTAGACAGAACAAACTAGCAGCTGCTGGGTTTTGTCTCGCAGTTCAGGCCACAAAAAATAAAGACAATCTGCTGTTTATTTATTTTGCATCATTGATATGATTGTATGCAAATTATATTCATTGGTGTTGGATTATTTCAGTCAATTTCCAACCTCCAATCATATTTCATACACTGATTGTAAAACATTCAGTTTAAAGCTGCACTAACTGATTTTTGGCCACTAGGAGGCATAACAATAGGGGACACACGGCCACCACAATATCAATGACTTATAACTCTATAACAACTTTATAAAAGGAAAGAGCTATTTTGGGTCTCTTGGTCCTGGAAGTCAGGCGATTCATAGTTTGAGCACTTTAATGGCTTTGGATCGACATAAAACTGTCCCCGTTAAATCAACAGTGCAAAAGATGAACCACTGTGTAAGAAAATATCTGGTTCTTTGATAAAAAGTAGAAAATATAAAAATGTGCACATGAAAAAAGTATGGTGAGAAGTCAACTACAACTCCCAGGGTGACAAAAACATCCTGTCTAATGGTAGGTGGAAGCCAATGATTACGCTGTTGGGAAAACTAGTATAAACAAGAACAATCTGCAGTTTAAAATCAGTTCACTTTCAGATTCTTGGTCAAATTTTGATGAATTTGGTAACTATGGTGCAGTGTTTTGTTCCAAACTGCAATGATAAAGCATTTTGAACTTGCTATAGCTTGAAAAGGCCTTCTAGGCCTTCTCCATAGCAGGGGTGGCCAAGGCTCATGGGTATTGTAGTGTT
The DNA here is from genome assembly GCF_914725855.1 of Thunnus albacares. Taxonomy (NCBI): domain Eukaryota; kingdom Metazoa; phylum Chordata; class Actinopteri; order Scombriformes; family Scombridae; genus Thunnus; species Thunnus albacares. The sequence continues at coordinate 15,795,583 of NC_058123.1, read as the reverse complement.
TAGAGCCATTCGCAATGTCATACTAGGAAAAGGATCATTATATTATCTAAGAGACTTCTAAGTTTCTGTGTTAAGTAACACTGACTATATAATTAAAAGAAAAATACTGAATGGAGAAAAACGCTCCTGGAACCAGCCTCATTTTGCAACTCTATCGCAAACATGTTAGCTAATAATTCCAGATTTACACATCCAACAGGCACAGATCAACATTTGCATTCAGTTGTAGTCCGGTTTCTGTCCATTTGACAAATGTATGGCCAGTATTCACTCTTCTTCTAGCTCTAGCTTTATACATCAACTCCTGAAAAAACTATCTGGGTCTTTAATGTTAGCTTGCTATGTGTTTGACATTCTTTGTCAGCAAGTAATGTTAGCTAATTGTTCTGTCTGTTGCAGGAAGCTTGCAGTGCTTTATCAGAGATCGTTATTGAAAACGTCTACCTGCTGCTGCTGGAAACAGAGTTGATCCAACTCCTTAAATGTGCCATAAAAACCAAAACAATGACGTGAAAGTGGCCAAAAAGCAGATTTAATACGGGTTTAAAGACCAGCATAAAATGCAATAAGAACAGCTTTCTTTATGTCAAAATATCAATATAAAGAGGCATTAATATTTATCTCCATTGGGCTTCAAGGTTGCCAGTTAAGGGCTCCATGTGGTTTCCTTAACCTAAACCATTAGATACAGATGAGTGAAGTGGAAAAAGTAGACACGGGACATGTTGACACCAGAGCATATGCTCTTAAATATCACTCACACTGACCTCTCTATTTACGACCTTCTTCCATAAACACACAAAAATAAAAATACAGACACTCATTCACCCCATTTTCACATGCCTCCTTTTTTCCATGTCAGCAATCTCTAAATGAAGGGTGCTTCACAGAGTGACCTCAGGGTTGAACACTTAGTTATGTGTGCTGGAGGAGGCTCTGGCGAATACTCCTTTGCACCAGTGTCACTCCTCATTTGTTTCTGTGCCGCTTGGCCCAGCTTGGGCAAAGTTTCCCCTCTCAAAGCCGGCCTGCGCGCAGGCCAGCAGCGTGGGAAAAAAAGCATCTCCAGCCCCTGCTTTCAAGCTAAGATAGCAGAGAAGAGCGCAGCTCTCATTCACTCTCATCGCATAATTCCTAACACTCGTTTCATGGAAATCTTTCACATGGGTTTGTGTGGCTGAGAGCTTTCATGTCCACTGTCTTCCATTTATTGATAGCTAAAAATGGAAATGGCTTTCAAAAGCGCAGCGATGACTGAAGGCTGCTCCTATTTAACTCGATCCAACAGCGACTCATTTAATGAAGAAGCCTGGGCCACACACATTGAGCTCCCATCAGCAGTCTATTCCCTCTGGTGGTGCTTGAAATGTCAGGCTAGAGCTGGAGGGTGCTGCACTACGCACAGTTGCTGTAAAACTCAAGGGGGAGGAAGAGGCCCTGCAGGTAAACAGGATGAGAAACCCACCCCTAGCTCTGCCTGAGGCAAATAGGCCCTTCTGTTCCAGCATTTAGCAGACAAGTGCTCCACTGATTCCCAATTAATATTTAATAAGAAAAAAGACAAAGACATTTCACCCGGGGAGAAAGATGGGAGATGAGATGGAGCTTACGAGGGAAGGAATTTCCAGCATTTCACATTTCCCTGACTCTCCTGTTAGTCGTGTTGCACTTGTTAGATCAGGACAACTTTTATGGATCCACCTAACTTTGACCTGAGAAGAGGTCTAATTATCCAGAATAAATGAAAACACCTGTGTGCAAGTGGGAAGCTGTTGAGTTAATCAAACCACAACTCTCACTGAAATCTGATAATTATACGGTCATTAAACCTGAAATTAATGCTGCGCTGTCTATACTTTCCATACATCCCAAACATTCATTTACTATGTAATGGGTACAGTTCATGATGCATAAACAATGAGATTCTGTACGAGAATGCACAGGTCTGATGCAAATGAGCAAAACATTCACTTGTAAAATGAGTAAGTAAAATATCTTTAAAGGATCAGATGATTGACCATTTCAGATATTTAATGGCCACACACTGCAACACACACCCAGTTGAACCACTGAACTGTAAGTAGTTATAGATGTCCAATATAGCTTCAAACCAGACCCAACAAAGAAGTATAAAGCATCAGCCTTTTTTAAATGAATTTGAAAAAAGGAAACCACAGCAGAATAACTTCATTTGTGGTACTATGATCTCATTATGTGAATCTAGACTGTCCAGGAAGGAAAAAAAAAGACTTGGCAATTTGGCCCACTGGACAAAATAACATGAACGTAGAGTAACCTACATAAAGAAAACAGTATCCGACCAGGAAATAAATATGCAGACACATCGCATTCAATCAATTAATTGAAAGAAATCTAATCACAAATGTCAGTTCAGGTTAGTCCCGAAGACACCCACTCAACCTCTCAGTGAATGCAATCAGTGGAGATGAAGGTCAAACAACACTAACACAGAGCGGTTTCTGAGCAAAATGTGAACATCATTAGTAACCCCGTGTGGGAGTTGATTAACACTGTAATTTCAGAGTCCACTTTGACCTGCATGCATTTTGCACTGCAGGAGCACACTGATTAGTAGCCCAATTAAAAAGAATCATCATCAGGAGGCCCATTATTTTAATTCAAGGAGCTTCGCAGCAGTTGAAATCTCTGCATGCCGCTAAAACCAGACATGATCTTAATGTGCACTTGGAGGCAACAAGGTCACGCTTAATATAAAATAATAAAACTGAGCATGACGGACACGACCGATATCCTTCTGTATTCTTCACTTGTGCGATATAGACTCACCTTTGTGGGTGCGTGGCTGCAGTACTGGCAGCAGTAATGGCGGTGGTGGAACATCGAGGCTTTTGGGTGTGCAGGCTAGACGCTGCGATGAGAGGTTCTGCCGTCTCTGAATACAGGCCAGCATGATAGTTCGTTAGGGCTGCACACAGCCTGGGTAAACCTGCTAGAATAAAAGGAGAAAGAAGACCAGTTTTGTTCTGCTGTCATTTGATTTTTAAAAGTTTCTATCATTCTTTTGGCCACATTGTTCAGAGAATCACTGGAATGTAAGTAGATGCCAACTTTTAGGTTTGGAAAAACATCAAATTATAAGCAACACATTTGAACTCATGCATCAAACATCACTTTGATGTTGGAAGAAAACTGCAAGCTTGCTGGTAGTGAACACTAAAAGCCCCATAGGTGGATCTCCTCTTTCAAAAACATCTTTTCCACGTTACTTCAGTAGCTTACATATCCAAAACTCTGCACTCACTTGGGTCCTTTTACCACATTAAAATTCAGGAACCCCACTTTGAACTGCAGAGACTGTGAATTTGAGGAATTAACTTCACTTAATGACGGCTCCATCTCCTCTTTCTGCTTAGCTGTTATGATGGCTTTTTCCTGTCATCAACCTTGTTCTGTCGGTTGCAATCACACAGATCGTTTGCAAGGCCTCCTGTAGCCTCAGGCTGTGCGTTTCAATCTGTAACTAGCCCTGAGACCTGGGCTTCTTGTTCCATAAGTTTAACGGCCATATTGATCAGGAGAGAAACCCAAAAATCAGCTCACTCCCTAAAATAGGTTGTGCTGTTTGCAGAGTTAAGTATCGTCAGAGGAAATGAGAGGCTGTGTCTGAAAGAGACGGCGCCTCTCGACAGCTGTGCTGATTGAAGCAATCACTCTGAAAAGAAATCCATGCATTGAGGAAATATTTCATTGATAATCGCATTCGACATTCTCTTTGATTATCTGGAGGAGTCAGCAAATCTGAATGCTAGTGCTGCAAAACTAAAAGACCCGAGGCTACTGTAAATACTGATTACTGTATGTGAATCTGGTATCTTGCAAAAATATCACAGATGTACAGGCTATTAATAGTTAATCAATTCAATGATTACAAACGGAATGTAACACAGTATTTCCATTACAGGGTGGTAGTCCCCAACAAGGCTACTATAAGCCTGCAGCATACAGCTGTCAGATTGCCTTTACCTCGTTTTCTTCTTCAGTTTACATTTTTTGGGGGGATTCTGGCTTTCATTTCTCCCTCAGGTTCCAGAGGGCAGCTAAAGCAAGTCACTGCACAGACTGTTTGGTGATGAGCTGCAGAAACATGATTACCTTCACCTCAAAAGGAAGAAGAGACAAGAGTGGCTTTCATTTTACTCAGGTGCCAGCAAAAAAAAAAAAAAAAAAAAAATTCCCTCACTCTTCCCTTTTTCCTCGTGTGCCCGCTCCCCTCCTCCACTCAGCATCTGTCCCATGGTGACAAGCCCACTTCAAGCTGCTCAGTGCAACCTGTCTCATCTGAGCACACACATCTGAAGAGCTGAAAGTCTCAGTATAGTCAGATTCCATTTTGAAAATAATGGCAATTTCACAACAACCCTTCCATTACCACACATTTGTCAAGAAGGAGGTGCAGAAAAGGGAGAAGGAACAAGAGAGAAAGGGCATCTCCAGGGAAATCCTTTTACTAGCAGAAAATGAGACATGAATTGGAATACCTTCCATTACTCCAATAATTTGTAGCTGGAAGAAAATACATCAAGGAGGGCATTATAATTCAAAGAGAGGCCAGTGGCTCCAAGAAAAAAAAAAGTTTCACTGAGAGCAGAAAAACTGAGCTAGAAATGAGGCATAAAGTGCAAGTTATGATGTTTCTTTTTCATCCTGCTTTCTACATTTAAAATTTAAAGAGATTTTATGAACTAAAGCTTAAAATTGCCTTCTCAATCTTAAGCAGAATTATCTGAAAAAGGGAAGAGAGATATGAGATCAAAGGGATCCCAGAATGCATGATATTATCTGGGCTAATTTCTCACGCTGTATGAATTCTCCAGCCCTCCATATAATGTTTTGCTCTTTTTTTTGTTGCAGTTTTTGTATATTTGACAGTTGAAAGCAAGACAGGAAACAGGGGTGAGGAGAGGGACATGCAATAATGCAGAAATTCAGTATATGACAACTGCAAACTAATTGCCAGAAATCTTAAAAATGGCACCCATTAGCATAGTTCAAATCAACCTTCACAAGTGAGGTCATGGATCTTTGTCATTAACATAATGGTCAGTGTTAGTCCATTTCCAAGACAGTTCTCTTCAATCAGCAGCTAATCTGCCTTTGTGCGAGACATTACGGTGAAGGTTATAAACCAGATGTCTAGCTTCTCACATTTCCTCCATAGCCTATACTCTGGCGCATCTGCGTCTTACAAGTTCATGTACTCAAGGACTTCTCTAACATCAGTAATAAGAAAAAGAGCACAAAGTTTAAGCTGCAAGGTCGTCTAATCCTTGCCACTCTCAGGCGACATCCATGAAGCCGATAAGCAGCACAATAAGGTCCGCTGAGGGCTTGCCAGGGAGATAAAGACTTTGTTGCTTTGCAGTCCATCTACTGTCCCCTATAAACATGTGTTGGCAGACATTTTATTTTTCAAAGCCTTCCACATCATTGACAGGATGCAAAATGCCTCATTTTCTGATGTGTCCTCTGTCGTGGGATCAGGATAGGGTACTTTGTGAGAAGATAACAAGGTTGTTTGAGGAGCCATAAGGGCAGCGATGGGAGACTTTGTACTGATTGTTGTAGTCTTTCAGGCAGAGAGATGATGACTATGGCCCTGTTCACACCTGGCATTAACATATGTCTCGGGTTATCCGATCACAAGTGGACAGCTCTAAGTACGTCAGTTCACACCTGGCATTAGAATGTAGCATAGCCAGACCAAACTTTGTTTTAGCGCTGTGCCAGCGCTGGAGAAAGGTCTGGCTGAACCTATTATCATTCTGCTATTGGGGGAAAAAAAGCTCTGGCTTGTTTGTATTTCTTTAAACCAATCACAATCATCATGGGTGGCGCTAAACTTAAGATGCAGCGATGGTGCCCTTGCAAAATAGTGTTGGGGGGAACTTGTTTTGGGGGAACATTTGCATGTGGGGAGGCGAGCAGTGGCATTAAAATGGCTAAATCCCTGAAAAAGAAAACACCACATAAAACAGTAAAAGACATATGTAGACTATGTGATATGACTTTTACTGATAAAAAAGACATCATTTCCGTTTGCAAATGCGTTGTTGTTTTTAACCGGTGGGAGGCAGCAAAACACTTCCCGCGTAAAGTCTGCCAGAAATTTAAAAATATTGCCAGAGAATCCATTTTGCCTGCTGTAGTAGCTTCTTGTTGTTGTTTCGCACCTTTATATGTTGGCACACAAATGAGTACGTACTTCCACTTACATAGAGGACGTCAGTTGGGTAGGCAGTCCTTCAATGCGGCCCAGGACACATTCGCGCACACAATGCTAAAAGAATGTGGCCATATGTGGCCCAGACCACCTCTGAATGTGGTCTGAGTGATTGAATCTCAATGCGTCCTCAATGTGTCTTGGGTGCATTCACACCTGTACTTAAAGCTGTCCACCTGTGGTCGGATCACCCAAGATGCATTTTAATGCCAGGTGTGAACAGGGCCTTTAATTGTTAACTGTTAATTGCTTTCAGTTAATCTTCTTGGCGCAACATTTATGTGCCATCAAAGTGGGACCTATTGTGTTTCTGCTGCAATAGGAAGCCTGGTTTAAGCTCCTCACAATATATTGCTAACAATCTAAGCTATGTGAATAACATCTTTTGAGATAATAAAGCTGGTTGTGCATGATTACCCAGGAGATACATTACTGGGTTTAAAAAAAAAATCTACTATGTTTACCTCTTTGGCTGTACAAAGTGGCAACACACGAGCATCAGTCTGACCTTCTTGAGTCTTTTATGACTTCGAGTAGCATCAAGGGTCAGTACGAAGATAGAAGCAAATTGCACAGAGCACTTCCCTCTCAACAAACATAAAATGAACAGAAAAGGATACTGTACACTGGCTCTACACACTTCTTCACCCCGCCACACACACACACACACGCTCCTCCTCACACAGACCATCTCAGCTCTTGTTAACAGTTCTCAGAATCCTCAGTTAATAATTAGATGATAATGAAAAAGGTTTTAAGGCGAGAACCCTTTTCACTCTCTGGGCGGATTAGCATGTGAGTGCTTCCTTCCACTCAGAAACTATGGAACAGCAATGGGGAGAGGGGAAGAACACAAAAGCAAAAGAGAAGGTTCATTTAGGAAGAAATAAATGATTAACAAATGGCAACTAGTGAAACGGCAGTGTCTGTCTTTGATTGATCATGACATAGTATATTAATAACAATCCATTTACTGTATAATTAAGTGTATACAGTCTTCAAGGTAAGCACTGCAGGAACTTGTCTTAGTAATGGAAACCAGACAAGTAGTCTGACATACAGACAGAATTAGACAGCAGTGCTGCTGCAGCTGCTAGATTCATCTCTATACAACCCTGCACACACACGCATGCACACACACACACACACACACACACACACACACACACACACACACACACACACACACACACACACACACAGATCCCACCCAACCCCCTCATACATATTTAATAGAATCTATTACTTCTGGATTAGCCGATAAGGGTTGGCCTGGTTAAATTCTATAATAGTTTGCATAATTGGTATCAGAGCAGCATATAAGAGACGCAGATTTCTCTCTTTTCCTTCTTTGTTGAAGGAGAAATACAAAAATGGACACAAAGGTTCACTTACAGGATAACCAAACAACCCAGAGCCATTCTGCTCTGTGCTGCAAGAGCACTCAAGGCCTGAGGCTGATAACAGTTTCCTATACAAGTCGTGCACAGGCACAAAACGTATGTAAATACAATGGTTGTGCAATATTCAGACAGATGTCCAGAGCATTCAGCAGGATGTAAATCAAGCAGAGTTAATGGTCGGGTGTCTAGGAAAAACATCTCCATGCTCATGCAAAATGTTATGTAGCCACAACAGGACAGTTGTGTTACAATGACGCAAATGGTAGAAAGAGGTCTGAAAACGTTAGAAATCACAGCTCCTCAATTGTGTAACTACTGACAATCATTCCCTGGCAATTTTAGGAACTGTCTCTCCACTATCATCTACATATTTCCTCACTATTGCAAAGACAAACATAATAGGACAAATGCTGCTGCATATATAACTCAGATATAAATGCGTACTTTATTATTGTTCTCCTCGTGTTCATTAGAGTCTGTAAATTGCATTTTAGCTCTGCACATCCACCCCCATATGATGCTTTTCCAGCTTCATGTCAGTGTGTTTCCACCCCTTGTACGTCTATTGTCAAAAGCAATGTACGAACTGTAAGCTGTTGGATACTATTATGAAATCTATGTCAATCAGAATTGTATGTCTCACTACATTCCTGATACGTTTTTTTGACATTGTATCTAATCTGAATATTTTGGACATCCAAATAAACTACATATTAACTATGAAATGTTTTGACAAGAGTCAGAAATTGATTGAAACAAACAGATGATGATTTTTTTTCCCTGCAACCTGCAAAGAAACCCTACAGATACATATGAAGCTTGTGATTAAAGTTCCCTATCCATTTATTCACTCACACTAACTAATGGTGAAAAAAAGTACCAAACTCTAACCTTCATTGTTGTTCAATGTTTTCAGTGAAAAGCAACTTTTAACGAGGCAGCAACAAATGGTTCGAAAGGAAAGACAGTCCAACTCCTTGAGGTCAGAGTTTGTACAGTTAATTTCATCAACAGCAGCCACAGCTACTGACAGCATGAAGGATTCGTCTATAAGATTTACAGTTTTGACTAGTACTCTGTAATTTCTTTTAGAGTTGGGCCATTTTTGTGAGTCAGTCTTTCAAAACAGTGCTGGTATGATGATTAGTGGCTAACCTATTGCTTTGCTACACGTCATCATGTTAGAATACCTATGAACATAAGAGAAAGCTGGGCTTTAAAGTGGATTTGTTTTTCGGAAAATACAAATTCTGACTTTACGTGTATACGGATGATGTCTACGAATTTAGCCATTAAGTCTTATCTTCGACAGCAGCCTTGGTAGGGAGTAGAAAGCCTTGGACTGACCCAAATCTGCACTTACACACAGACGGTGCCAAGGTAAAAGAAACACACTGCATGAGGTAAAGTCTGGCCAATGCCAAGGTAGCATTAGTGGGTAAACAGAGCCTTATCCTTATCCCAATATGCACACCGAGACACTGTCAAAGGACTATGGGTATGCTGTCCAGCCTTTGGAAAACCTTGACTTCAAAGATAACAGATGGTGAAAGAATGAGCTGAAGGTTTTTGTGGAAAGATAAGTTTTTCTTCAAAAGATATCAATCTATGATTTTAATTTCACGTTGATGTCTGTCAGCCAAATCAGGCATGGGCGGAGTTATTTTTAGTCTTCCATTCTCATCAACTTTTGTTAAAACCATAGAAGAAGACAAAAACTACAGGGGGGGAAAAAGGGTTTATGTTACACAGATACACAATCTTCCCAACCCCCTCTCTCCAAGCACTGTCCTCTGGCTGTTTAGTTTCGCTGTTAAGGGTCACCGATTCTTTCAAGTCATTAAAATCTTCCAGCAAACATAAAACTCATTAGAAACTGTGGAGAAAATGCTCCCCGTATGGCTCTTATGTGGGAGATAACCTAATGATAAGCTCTCTGCCATGCATCACAGAAACATCAAAATGTTCTAGGAAAAAAAAAAAAAAAGGTCTTTGATCTCTGGACCGACTAAAGATGTCATCATCTCGCTACCTTTCTATTTCGGGCAAATGATGATGCATCAATAGCAATTTGGCTGTTTCAATCATTAATTTGAAGTAATGACTGAGCACCGTCGTGTAGACAAAATAAAGATTACTGAGTTCCAAATACCCCGGCGGTCCTGTCCCCTCCCCAATGACCTCGGAGGCCCAGTCCTTAACCTCCCACCCTTAACCCCCATCCCACTACCCCTTCATCCTATTAGAATGAAAGACCAATTAGACAGATTTCAAAAGATGGCAGGCTGCCTGTAATTACACATGACATCTCTTAGCAGATAAAAAGATTACAAAGGGTGAAAGAGAGAAATTGCTAAGCAACCGAACTATGGACATTAAAGACAGGCAGAGAGATTGGGTACATATACGTTTTTCTAAGTCATCTTGCATCATCTCATCACTCAGTTTCTTACCAATAGACTGAAAACTCGCTGTCCGCTTAAACCTGTGAGGCTACATGGACGAAATGGCAGAAAAAGACGTGACCTTAATCAGTCCTTGCACTGGCCTGGGTAATAATCATCCAAGAAAAAGGTCATACTCGTGGTGAGCCGTTTCCTTCATTCAGTAACCGAGGAGGCCCGGAGATTGAGCGAGCCTGGGGAAACTTCACAATAAATCAGAGCTCAGCTTCGCTCCTGAGAAGGCAAAGGGAAGCAGGCAGCCAAATGACAAATCCCTTCTCTTCACAGAGTTGGAATTACTGCTGGGGTGTGATGTGAGATCAGAGGGAAACCCCATGGGATACCTGCGCATCAACTGCTCATAATACCACACAATTTACAAGCCTCTCAGGCAAGTTCAGGCCTGGGCAACACACATTTCAAGCAAATAGCCAAAATACGAATAATTACAGTTGCTAGACAAAATTATATAATGTGTAAACATGCAGCAGGAAACATCCATTGGCTAAGTAAGATTTTAGAATGAACAAAGCCAAATGATAGATTGAATGTCAAGCCAATATACTTTATGATGACAGGAGGATATTATGATATATTTTTATTATGACATTGTGGTGAATCAAAGGCCACAATGCCATAATTTGAATGCATTTATAGGAAATCATGAGGATGAAAGATAATGCCATTTGACATTTATCTCTTTTGGTCTAGAAAATAGCCAGGAAGAAAACAGTAAATTGCAGCCTTTTCTTCTTCTCTGCCTCTGGTGGGAAGCTGTGACATCCCATCTCTCTGGGTAATAAAGGATCTGGCACAAACAGGAAAGCATGCAGGGTAGAATTTCACACCTGGCCAATAATCTATAGGCCCCTCTGCTGCGGCTACAACCTTCAACCTCGGCTGCCACCGGTGCAGTGAGGTGCGATGATCCCACCTCCGGCTTCTAGACAATAGAAGTGGAAAGCTTCAGAGGCAGCTCTGAATGACCGATAATATACTTCAAAGCACTTCCCGTATCCACTGAGATGCTGACACATAAAGAGCCTTTCACTGCACGCAAAGCCAAGCTATCATCCATCTCACACATGCAGACAGATTGTATTGGCTCACAACAGAGGCAGTTTTGAGAGGAAAAAAAACCCATTAAGAAACTGCAGATGTTTGTTATGCAAATGTGTCTTTAACCCATATCTTAATAACCACTTTAGGCCTACTATTTCATACATTATACATACATTACGCATACATTTCAGGGAATAGTCTGCCCCTACATCAATTATCCGAAATAGTGAATGTAAATAACAGAGCTGATAGTTGGACTCGGCCCATATTAATACACATTAGCCAATAGCAGGACAGTGATATATTATAAGGGCGAGACGCTCCTATCCATTAGTGCGCACTGGGCATCTTTCACCACTTTAGCGCTGTCGACCTAAAATCAATGCAGGGCGAATCCTTACATCATGTACTGAAGCATCTTTACAACCTTAAATCTCTTTCTTGCTCTGTTACTGTCATGTAGTCTACACAGCTACCATTAAAAGGCAATTCAGCTGCTACAACAATATTCTGCACTATAGGAAACATTTTCCATGAGCCCACATTGTCCGTTAAACACAGATGGAAACAGGATGGGTGAAGGAAAAAAAAAGAAAAGAAACATAATCCATGTCTTACAGAGTTTTGTCTTATCATAAGGCTTGTTTATCTTTGGTTCGCCACGGCTGATAGGTTGTTCTCCTGGTCGGAAGGCGTATTTCCTTTGCAATCTCGCCACTGATTTCGCAATGAGCACTGGAAAGCCCTGGAGAAATATCCATTGATGAGGCTGGCTCCATTAACTGTACTTGCTCGTCATATTCAACACGTATTAAAGTCAAAGATTTTTTTTTTCTTCTTCTTTTTTACCGATTGTGTTTTCGGTGCAGCGTCTTGTGTTTCATCCCTGCAGCCGAGCAGGCTGCGTCCGCCACAGAGAGTGATGTCGGAATGGAAATGAGTCCCCTTGTACTGTTGAAACCGGCTCCGGGCCAATCAATCAGGGCTGAATTTGAATATTCCCACGGCTCGGCCAATCGTATGGAAGAGAAGGCGGCCGCTGCCGTGATGCCAATCCCGTCAAAGCAATGGGTCAAAGTAAGCACGTTGCTGTTTCGCGGAAACTTTTAAAGGAGAAGAGCATCCGATATATTATTCAACCCGTCCTGCAAGTTTTTTTGTTCTTTATTGACTCCTTGCACGCCTGATCGATGGAGAAAGCTACACAGCGGCTGTAAATGTGTTTCTACAGCTCAGTCAATCAGCAGTGCAATCAACCCTTAATTGGAAACAAGGGCAGAAACCTGCATATCTTGGGCTGGATTGACATGGGAGCAATGATGGAATTAGTACTCAGATCCTTAACTTAGAAAAAAGTTGTAATACCACGTTGTAAAAATGCTCCATTACAGTAAAAATATTCAAAATGTTACTTGAGTAAAACTACTCAAGTGTTATCAGCAAAATGGGCAATTAAAATATCAAAAGTAAAGGTACAGAATGGACCCAATTGCCATGTTATTGTAAATATTACATCATTTAATCATCATTTTTGATGTATTGACACATAGGCAGCATTTTAATGTAGCTGGTCAAGGTGGAAATAACTGATAATAAACAATTTATTTATACTGCCGGGTAGTTTAATCTATAGACTCGATTTGTATTATGTAAGTATGTCAAATGGTTTAAATCTGAATCTGTTCAGTAAAGTTCTCTCTAAGCTAAGCTCTCTAATAAATGTAGCAGAATACAAAGTACATGATTTCCCTCTAAAATGTAGTGAAGTAGAAGAATAATGTGGCACAAAACACATGTACAAGTACCTCAAAATGAATGAAAATGTACGTATTTCCTTTAGGGAGACAAAGCGGGGTGACAGTTATAGGTACACCTTAAAATATAATGCAATCCAACACAACAACATCACAAATTGTAGCTTCATAAATAAGTAAAGCATTGACTCAGCACCTATCTGACTCAGGCAACAAAGATCATGGATGACACACTGTAACCCTCTGTGGTTTCTCTAGAAGCTTTTTGATCCTAAAACCTCATTCTTCCACTCTAGGGAACCAACCGTCTGTGGCACAAACAGGTTGAGTTCAGTGAAGTTACAGCATCGCTAACAAAACTCAATATTTAAAATTGTATTGCAAAACCATTGTGATGAGTAATGTGTCCTGACAGCAAATAGAGAACAAGTTTCACAGTGAATCCCATCTCTCAGGTTAGAAATCTCTCAGGATGAGAGCTTGTCCCAGTTTGTTGCTCAAAATGATTTAGTGTGCAATTTTCACTGCAGACAGTCTGACTTGTTTTAGGATGAAGATCACAGGTGTAATTAATATAATAAACGGGAGCTCTGTGCCAATTAGGTCTTCCAGTTTGAGTTTCCTGGTGTTGTGCTTGTTGGCTCATTGGTACAGCTTACTGGGACACTTAAATGGAATGCAGCCATCATTAATGTAATTAGTTACACCTGTGTTTTCTCTTTTCTCTGCAAATATGACAAGTCAAAATATCTACAGATGCAATGTGTGTGTGTGTGTGTGTTACTGTTCACTACATCACTACAAACATTATTTAATTTTAAATGAGTTAATCCAGTTAACACACTTAAAATATTCATGTTTAATTATTAAAAAATGGATTAGCAGTAACAGTGGGTGTTTCTGTGTTTAAATCAAGAATGTGTTTTTATGTTGTATACATTTGGCTTTCTGAGATGGTTACACTGAAATTAGAGCATTTATCAATATAATGGTCTACTGTCTTGTCATCCTTAAGGACATAAGGTGTGTGATAGCCTATATTAAGATAGAAACGACAGTCTATGCTTGACTACTCACCCAGTTTAAATCTAATAATAGCTCCCTGTGGTTGCCAGAATGAACATGTTGTAAGTCTAATGGCATCACAGCATGAGGTAACTGCGTTACAGGGTGGAGGTAAATGTACCTGAGCATTTATATGGGTGTCTGTGCGTTTGCATGTTTACATCCCGAGTGAGTCTGAAGACGTTGTCATACAAAATATGTCTTTTTCACTGAAGACATATTGACTGGTGACAATAGGAAAAGCACAGGTGTAAATAATAAAAATAGTGGTGGCTGAATTTGATTTAGCTGCTTTTGGTATTGGTCCCTGGAATTTAACAGAGCCAATCGTTAATGTCATTAGTAACACCTGTGCTTGTCAACCTTGTCAAGCGTTGAACGAGAAGATCAGTAGTACGCTTATATCTGTCCATTAAATCAACAAGAAAGACAATAAGTATGTGGGAATTGTTCAAAAAATTTTAAGCTACGGTCAGCAGCTGGTTAGCTTAGCTTAGCTTAGCTTAGCATAAAAACTGGATATGGGGGGGAAACAGCCTGACTCTGTACAAAGGTTTCTAAAAAAAACCCCCCTACTAACACCTCTAAAGCTCACTAAATAACACTTTATATCGTGTTTGTTCAATCCATACAGAAACCAAAATGTAAAAACTACAAGTTGTGGTTTTATGGAGGGTCACGCTTGGGACTATGCCTAAACCTATAGCCAGCAAATAAACATGGTATGTGTGGGACAATACCAGAGGACACTTCAGGAAGTCATTGCATCCGGCCAAGAAATCTTCCCACAGGATGCTTATTTTCTTTCTTGACGAGAGATAGATGAGACGATTGATAACACTCTCATACTCATCTAACTCTGCAAGTAAGCAAATAAGCATATTTCCTAAAAACTCTTCCCTTAAACTTATGGCTGCCTAAATTCACCCTCAAATTTTGCATCTGTGACCCCACATCCTTAATATCCAAATAAGCAGAAACAACCCAGCGCTCATTTTTCACCACCAAATTCTGAATTAGACTCTGTACAACCCTTTTTAATTTGTCAATATTTAACACACAATGCTGCGGTCCGCACCCAGCACACTAATAAATCTTCCCAACAATGAACCAACAACGTTCACTACAAATTCAACCCTTCAAAGACAAGTGTTTGTTGTTTGCTGCAGTCAAGTGCACACCAAGCATTGAGATTTGAGCAGCAGACATACTCTGACCCGCTGTTGCTGTAAGAAAGATTATTAAATTGTTTCTTGACAGCTCCCCGAGTGTCATTTTTCAGTATGAATGGGGCCTGCAGATGGCAAATTGGGTTACCATGCCAACTGATGTCTCTATATTGAACAGTGAAGGGGAATTGTTTTTCTAGTTAATGACATGTTGTTGTATGGTTATGCATTTTATTGAAGATAGAAGGAATTCACCCAAGCATATATGCAAACATGATACTGATCCTTGTACCCAAACACATGATAGCATCTCTAAAGTCCACATGTAGTAATTGTTCAGTTTGCAATCATCCGGAAATCCTAACCTAACAACCACCACCATGTGTGCAGACATGCCTTGTTGCAAAATTCAAATAAATAGTACTTACTGAGTAATTACAGAGTATAACTTACTTCAACTATCTTTCTTTCTCTTGAGCTGATGTAAAAATGGTGTTGTGTGATTTATAGACATCCTTCAGTCTTAAGCTGCTTGTGTTTTTAGGGTCAGTGATTAACCAGTCGATACAGGATTTGTGAGGAAATACTGTTTTCCTCCTTTCAGTTATGCGATTAGCTATATATTATTGTCTTTTCATCAACAGAAGACAATATCAGACTGATGTATGTCATAAAATGTTGCCTTTCTAACAAATGTATTTTACGTATTCAGATGACTTGTCCATTTGGTTATTTAGTATGTAATGTTTTTTTTTTTTTAATCAAACAGCCATTTTGTATTGCATGTACTTTCCATATATTCTTGAGTTATGCCATCCTGTATCTGGCTGTGTAATGACCTTTTACAATGAATGATGACTGATGTCAAGACTAAAGATAAATTCATATAAACAAACAAATGCAGAGTGACTCCATAACAATAGGCTAATACTTTGTGAAAAGAATGTGTATATATGTACATACACACATGCATACATTTGTTTGCATGCACAGCTTATATTGAGAATGCAAAAAGTCTGTATAGGGCTGTAAATGTTTGTTTCTTGAACTCCTCTCACCCTAATGACCATGCTGTTTTGGCCATGTCACCATGTCTTGATATGATGTCAAGCCCTCCCCCTTAAGACGACCCTCATCAGACCACAATGAACCTGGCAGTGACAGTAATAAAGAGCTCCATCTGTGCCTGGCAGGCAGAGGCAAATGAACCAATTAAGGTCTGGTGAAGTGTCCTCTTTGACCTATTGGCAATGGCTGCCGTCATCTCCATCATGATGAAAAGGAGAGAGTGCAAGGGTAATTAAATACCAGCAGGGGCCGGGGGGCAAACCTAATAACTCACTGTTACAAGCCAGTAAGAGACCTTAGCATGTTAATAGTGAAAGAGCTACTTACTGCACACAAACATTCAGATAGTTAACAGGCTTGTGTGTTTCTCAGAGAAACTTGACCTTGTCGAGAGACATCTGCAATAGCTTGGAGACAAAGCACAAAAAAGCCTCTTATGCCACAGTTTATCTGCCATGTGATCTGTTCTGCTCTAGTCAGAACTGGCTTTCATGTGAACTCAAAAACACTTTGCTGGGGATTCATCCTTAGCAGTGATCCCTGTTGTAGCATATTGCCATCTGCTGGAAAATGTGTGCTTGTGCAACAATCTCTTGCATGTACAGTGCATTATATGAGGTTCTGTTGTTCTGTTAAAGGACAAAAAAAAGCAAAAGCAACTTGTATATACAACTTTCATGAGTTAAAATGATCACATTAAAGGACCAGTATGTAGGATTTAGTGGCATCTAGCAGTGAGGTTGTAGACAGCAATCAATTGAATACCCCTTGACCCCTCCCAATTGTGTAGGAGAAGCTAAGGGACCACGAAACTCATGACAAACACGAAAGGTGCTCTCTAGAGCTAGTGTTTGGTTTGTCCGTTTTGGGCTACTATAGAAAATGGTGGTGCATCATGGTGGCCTCCGTGGAAGAGGACCCACTCCCTATATAGGTATGAAGGGCTCATTCCAAGGTAACAAAAACACAACAATTCTTAGTTTCAGGTGATTATACACAAATTAAAACATACTTATTATATTCCATTTCTGCCAGTCAATGCCCCTAAATATTACACACTGGTCCTTTAAGGATAAAAAAACCTACTTCCCACTAAGCGTTGGATTTTTTAACAGCTTTATTAAAACAAATATACAACAAGTTGACAGCAACTTGTGTATACAACTTGAGTCTACAATCACAAACAAGCCACGGGGAGTAAAGGCTGTAATAAAAAAAATAACACAAAGAATAAAAGTTAACCAATAGTTATACGTTATACGTTTTAACAGCTTTTTTTTTGTTTGTACATTCAGATGTTGAAGAAACATATGATATGCATAGTCAGCTCTGAGAAGTTTGGCTTTTTGCTTAAGAATTTGGATTTATGAATATAAAATTTGGTCAAAATAATAAACAAATTAACTGAATAGAACTGCGAGCAGAGATTCCTGTCATATTCAGTGAATCCAAACGATACATTTTATAGTAAAGTGAGGGTGGATATGATCAACAAACTACACAGTGGCGGCTGCGGCCACTTCCCAACATCTACGTTCCTACGGCAACGCGTTGACGCTTCCTCCAAGTGGATCATGGGAAACAATTCTGGCAACTGAAACGGAGGGAGTTTCGAAATATTTCATGTTTAACTACGGTATGACATGTTATACCATAGTTATGTGAACCATTGGGCAACCAACAGATGGGGACTTAACATGTGAGCATAACCAGTGTGGTGGAAATACTCTGGTTTGGCTTCTTTTTCGGGACCGCTGCTTCGCACAGTGAGGAAAATTAGCTAGGTGGCTAATGCTAGTTAACGGTATGGTTCACGTAGGTGATGTTTTTATTGTTCAAACGAGTCAATATTACCTAAAACGACGCTTTAATGTTGTCAATGGATGTCAGTTATTGCTAAAAACGTGTAACGGATGAGTCGCACTTTCAAGAATGATAATTCAAACTAGCTAACATAATTATAATATTTATTTGAGCAAATAAACTAATGTTGCCACATCGCTTTGCTTGTCCATATAGCGGATTAATCTTGATAAACCCTTCCTGAATGCATAACCGCGAGGAACAACGGATGCTGTCTTTTAAACATGGAGCTAGAGTTAGAGGTTGTGTTGTCATCCAGCATCAAAAGGAAGAAACCATGGCCGCGATTCTGCTGGCTCGGGCAGGTAAAGCTAATGAATAAAGAAGTGCTTCGCATTTAACAAGGTGACAGTAGCTTTCATATCCTTACCAGCAATATAATAATGACTGCAAACCTGTGTCATGCCTCTAGGAGAAAGAATCTGTGTTCCTGTTAGATGACAAACGGATCAGTGAGATCAACATGGTGTCTGGTCGCACCAAGAAGAGGACCCCTAAACTTCATCCCTTTCTCAACAGTGTGGTGACAATGGCTTCATCTCACAATGGTGAGTTTATTGTGCTAGCTCGAAGCAAAAACACTTGTCAGCTGTCAATTCTTATAATACACTACTTGTCTTTTTCTTCCAGGTATGTGGCTTTGTGGACTTTTGGTCTCAGGAGAGCTGTTTCTGTGGAACAGGGATAAAGACTTGTTGAAGACTGCTGCAGCAGTCCCAGAAGTAGTTCATATGATTACTGCTTTTCAAGGTATATACTCTATGTATACATTATTATAAGTGTTATTGCAGGTTCTTTTTAAACCACATGATCAGTAGTGGGAGTGTCACTAGATGAGCAATGATCATCCTGGTACTAAAAAAGAAACTGCAAATTTGAAAATTCCAGTTATTTGGGGAACAACTTATTAAAATATAAAATCTTGAATCTATGGATGTATTTGTGTGTATTTTCCACAGGGAATGCCACAAGGCTGTCACTCCAAGTTTCAGGCGATGGGACACGTGTGCTCCTGGTAGCCATAACAGGGCAAGTGTTCCTGTGGGAGTGTATGGACGTCAGAGATTTGACAGGGTTACGAGACGGCACAGTCAAAGGACACTGGGCACACATACAACCCCTTGAAGATACTGTTCTGCCATCTTCACAAGACAAAGAAGCATGCCAACACACCATCTTCGTTAAGACGGAGGTTTGTATACTGAATAAGAATACATGTTTAACAAATTGTGTCATGTTTTAAATGAGTTACACAATTTTAAAAACCTGCACTCCATTTCTGTTTCACTGTTGAGTTATTTTCTGTAGGTCTTATATCTTATTTATATCTTATTCCAATCCCTTACAGGCAGTGGGTGATGCCTGCTTATCAGCATTTGTTTTCACATGTGGGAAGAAGTTAATCCTCACCTGCCTGAAAATCCAGTGGGAAGAGGGCAATGTGAGAGTGGGGTGAGTGAGCAGGTTCAGTCAACAGTCAGGTCTCTCACTTGGTGTTACGGTATTTACGAGTATACATTTCACTGTGTAGCTCTGTGGGATACAGCATACGATGGGCCACCAAGACATACCCCATGTCGCGTCTTACCCCAGCATGCCAACCAGTGAAATCCAGAGGTGCACTGGTGCCTGCCTTCTCTCCTGATGGCCGACTGTTAGCCATTGCCCTGAACCAGAGACAACCTAAGGTAAACTTCTGGCCTCTCTTTCTCTTTTTGTTATATCTTCACCAGTTTTTTTCCACATCCATCCATCCATTCATGGAAATGTGACATGAGATTTGTTTTGAATGCAGGCTACACAGGTCCTCTTTGTGAGCACACAGAATTTTGTCTCCGTTTCAAGTGGTCTTGGAGGATGTGGAAGTAAAAACTTGGAGATCCCCTCTAAATACATAAGGTACAGTATGGATAAATAACAACAAGAACAGGTGTTGTGGTTGGGTTGGTGTTGTGCAGCAGTCAGCGATTGACTGCTGCACAACAGGCTTAACCTGAATTCAGCACATAATTTCCAGACAGTCTAAAAAAAAATATACCAGAGAGCAATGAAAGGAAACAACAATGTCTGTACAACTGTATCAAGACTGCCACTATTACCTCCACAAAAGGGTGTGTTACATCACCCCATGTCTGTCTGTTGTTTGAACTACTTTGAAATCTTTGTTGGAGAGGATGTTTTTTTATTTCTAAAGATATTTATGTTCTCTTTTAGGTCATACTGGGTGGGTAGTGTGAACTGGTCACCCGGTGGCCTTTTCCTGGCCTGTGTTCTGAAGAGAGGCTCTCTTCTTATGTTGGCTCGCCTCGGAGGGCTTCTCACTCTGACAAGCTCCGGTTGCAATGTTGACTTTGGACCTGCACACTTCCTACCCTTGCACCCTCTGGTCACTTACAGGTATACAGTAAATTCAGGCACTTTTCACTCATTGTTCTTATTAGCCCTTGTTACAAATTATTGATTTGTTTGGGGTGATGTTCTTATTTCTTATTTTTTGTCTCTCATCTTAACATGAATGAAGTATAAAGCCAGTGAGAAACACATGATGTTGTTTAACTAAAACATCTTTCTTTCTTGCTTTTTGTGATAAAAGTTTTTCGTTTCTTCCTGCAGGCCACCAATGTCTGCAGGGAAAGGGGAGGCCTCTCTGTCCAGCTCTAGCATGTCTGTGCGGGATGTCCTGAGGCAGCGATATTCTGTGACCTGGCATCCACGGCTGTTGTATCTCATTGTGTCTGACGGCTACATGGCCACAGTTTTGAGGGTGCTAGATAGACCTTCTCCTGCCCTGCTGCTGAAAACGCTATTAAGAGACACCAGCAAGGATCTTGAGAAGGCCAGTCGGATCTTGGATAAATCACAGGTGCTAAATCAGGAACTTGAAGCGGTGGGAGAAGGGATTTTATTCAACTTCAGATTTAGGTTCATATTATTGTTTGAATCATTTTGTTCAAATGTCTTATTTTCAGATTCATGTGAGGGCATGGTTGGAGTCAGTATCTTGCCTGAATCTGGACAGCAGCCTTGAGGAGTTCAAACCTGTTGTTACACGTTTACCCAACAACACAGACTCTGTCATTTCAGCAGCCACAGATAGGTCCACTTTGCCCCTTTTTCTGCAGGACCAGGGGGCATTGGGTGGCACCAAGGAACTTCTTGAAAAAGTACAGGTCTGTCAAATAGTATTATAATATATAATATAACTTTAGATTCAATGTGAAAATTTTCAGACTACTGTCCTGCATTTGATTACACTGAATAATATTGTGTCATGGCTGCTGTATCAATTGCTTTATTCACTTATGTTAGCAGTCTTTAACCTGGTGTTTATGTGTTTGGTTTCCTAGTCTTTCTTTGAGGATGATTCTGATGTAGACGGACCTCCTGTTGGTTCTCATGTAGAGGATGGCGGACGTCTGGAGTTTGCCTCAATGTTTGACACACTCCACGCCCTGGACATCAACACCGGACTTGTCCCAAGCCCAGATCATGAAAAGGACTTTGCTGAAACAGAAAGGAAGACCCCTCTTCTCCATCGTGAACTTGGGAAGATCCAGAGCAGGCTGTTAACAGCCTGGGCTTTTAGCATGTCTCTAGGAAACACTGTGGAAAACAAGTCTTGTCTGCTGAAGCACACCCTCTACTGTGTAGTGCGATTTGCTGCTTTACTTCATTTGATCCCTGGCTCCACGGTCAATGCAGGGAAAAGAAATACCTCCGTTTCTACTTGTCTCCTGCACCTTCTCAAAGCACTTCTTTCTTTTCTACCCTGGGATAGCGCTCACTCGGATGGGCCATGCTGCTTAGGGCTGGTGGTAGAGCTCAGTAAACGGCTGGTACACCTGCTGCTGGGCCCTCAGCCTGAGTTCTACCAGACTGGTCACTGTCAGCTGTCATCTCACAGTCTGTCCACAGCACTGCTTATCTTGCAGCTGGTCTCTGATTCTCTTGACCACACTTACAGCCTCCAGCAAAGAACTGTCTGGTCCTCAGCAGAGAATCAGCCACTGCACCACTGGCCTTCAGATGTGCACTGTGTACCTCTGCTACAGAATGAGAAGGAAGAGATATCCAGCTTTGTATATCAGGCTCAGCCTGTCCCCCAGCGACCGTCCAGCAGGTAGAGACAGTCTTGCTGACTTTTAACATATCAGTATTTATGAGGAAATGGTCATCTATTATTTGTTGTAGATGCCATTCAGATAAGAGTTGTGATTTTCTCTTTTGGCCAGAATGTTTGGTGTGTGGCAGTGGGTCTATGAGATCACCCAGCAATATATGGAAGAATTGAAAGGCTTTGAAGGCTGTGATGGCTGGGAGGAGGAACAGCAGCAGTTGTCTTGCATCATGTCCCAAATCCAAACAGCTTTGCAGGCCACAGGAGAAAGGCTAGAGGAGGGACCTGCACTGCTGAGTTATCCAGGTCTGAAATAAAATATTACTTTATTAGTATTTGCCTAATTTGTGTAAAATATGTAATTGTCTTACACACCATAATTGGGTAATTTAAATCCAAACCAACCAAGTACAACTGTGGTTCAGATCAAAGAAAAAACAATGCAAGTGTGATTGCACCCTAAATCAACTTCTGAATTTTTCTGAACATATATTTTTGTTTTTAAACTAAATATTGAATTCTTCTCCCCCTCCAGGTGAACATCTTTTCCTTTGTGGCTCGTACCCAAAAAGTGCTGACGCATGGCGATCACAAATTTGGGAAGAGAGTAAAAAAAGTAAGATTGTGGTGTAATTTTTCCCATTAATAGACAAAGCATTATAACATACAGTCTGAAATAGTAATCATGTCTCCCTTTTAGGTTGTGACCGTAGTGTCTTCCAGGAGACGCGGCTTTGTCTGGCACTCCTATACAGTCTGTTGTTCCAGTACCATCTGAGAGAAGCCCAGGAGTTGGGAGACCATATGGCCCGCCTAATACTGCACAGGGCTGGACACCAGGAGGACAGCACGACCTGCATGACAGGTTAGCCATGGTCAATAATTACTCAGTCTTTTAGATGGTTTTTATATGTGTGTCAGTTTATGGAATCAAGTTGTAAGTAGCTTCATATTTACTATCTTGATCCATGATGGCTCAACCTGTATTTCTGATTAAATATGATTATTCAAAACGACAAGTGTACCTCCCTGTGAAAGTAAGACACGTTAGTTATTAGCTCTGCCTTTGTGCCCTGCAGCAGACTCTTATCCTTGCCCATGGCTGCCAATGGACCTTCACAGTGACACAGCCTGTGCAGTGGTTCAGACCCTGGGGAGATTCATGGCTGCTTATTTCACCAATCAACGGCTCTACATCCTTCCCCCACACAATGTGGGCGTCCTTCCTCCACTGCATCTACCTCATGGTGTGTTTCCAAAATGATTTATTAGTTTAAAAGATGTTTTCTTCATTTATATTACTATTTGGTAATATATTCTTTCTCAGCCCCCAGTGTTGGGCGTTTGGTGCCGCTGTGCCAGGAGGAGGTGGCTAGAGCAATTCGACGACAGCAGCTGTCAGAAGTGTGGACGGTAGACTACGCCCAGGACCTGCTCCTGCTAGGGGGTCTGCTTCCTGAGGCTGTGTGGTTGGCTTACCATCTTGGGGACTGGAAGACAGCGGCCTCTCTGAGCCTAGCCTATACTAGTTACTGCTCTGATCACTTTGACTTCACTCGGTCAGTGTGTAAGCAGACAGTATAATCAAGGAATGAATGAGTTTATTGTGAATGTTTCTGAATTTTACAGTTTGTTTTCACAAGCATGTCAGTGAGTGTTGCAAATCTTTTATAACAGGTTCAGGAGAAGAGAGCTCCACCTGCCAACAGTTTTAGAACCAGAAAGCATTTTTCAGGCTGAGTTGGAGTGTCTTTTTGGCAGTAAGGCTGACTCACAAGAGGGCAAAGACGAGGATATTGAGAAGAGCTTTACAGGTTGGTGAGACCTGACCGCTATGATATGACAACAATGCACATTAACCCTTCAATTTTAATCTATGCTTTATCTCAACTCCTTTTACTAGACCCCTTGGAAGGAGAAGACTGGGACTTGTTACAGGTTTCCATACAGGAGATTCTGAAGGCGTCAGTCATGGCTGGAGTGAATGTTACGTCTTCACCCTTGTCCTCCTTGCTGGACACAGCCAAAGACCTGTGTTCTGGGCTGCCTGCATTGGTGCCCAATGGACTGTATCTGCCTTCCCCACCTCTTTATTGCCCTCAGCCTTCCCCCAACACACAGGTACATAACACAAAAGATAGACTCTTACATATGTTTACATATAAATTCTCTCTAACTACTTGTTAAGAAAATGTGCGTCTCATTCTTAGGACCCAATAGGGACATTAGGCCAGTTTGCAGAAATTGCATCACGTCACAAAGTGTCTGGGGTTCTCCAAAGATTACTATTACTCCTGAGATCCGCTCACTGTTGCCATCCAGCTGCCCAGTGGTACATCAGCCATCTGCGCCGTGCCAGACACCTACTACACAAGGTACTTTTCAGGGCTTAAAGGTTTTTAACTTGTTTAATAAGAAGTGTAAAGGTCCCAGAGTGTGGCTGACATACAGTACCTGTCATTTGGAGTTCTCCCTTTGTTTATAATTTCATCCATCACAAGAGTTTGTTCTAAAAGACACTTGACAACAATCACATTTTTCTGAAGAAAATGCCAAATCTTTTCCATTTGACTACAATTTGTAATAGGAAACAGGAAACACTTTGGTATGTAGTACTGTTCCAGAAATAAATAGTGCAATTATGTGATGTTGTTTTCAGATCAAGAAGAAGTACTCCTATCCATCAGCTGCTGAAGAGGAAAAGCCTTTCCCTGAGGGCCTGATGAAGTTTGTCACCCGCAGTGGATTCTTCAGACGGGGGCCTAATAAAGATGGTCACTTGGACCCTGATATCATTCAAACTATTAGTAAGATAACACTCATAGTGCATTGTGGATATCAATCAATTATCTAATTTCAGCTGGTTCTTATTAACTATATTTCTGCTACAAGTCTGTTTCAGGGAGCTGTGTGGTTTATGTTGGATGCTTCATGTCAGGGATCAGCTCTCTATTTCCTGCAGGAAGTATCAGGCCGCCAGACAGCATAGTAGAGATGAACAGGTATTACATTTGTGTTTGTGACATGTTTATGTATAAATATCCTCATGGATTCTTCGTAAGTATTTGTGTGAATTTGTGTCCCTTAGATCCCTGGTGATTCAGAAGTGAATTCTGCCTGTGTGGATGCTCTCCACTGGGCCCGTCGTTATCTGCCTTTCTTTCATTTTCTCAACGCTGAGGAAATCCTCCAGGACATACTGCTCAGCCTCGTGTCTGAACTACCCCCTGTGTCTCTGGTGAAAATACATTTTCTTGCCTTTTCTTACACAGACGTTTATCAGAGTAAAACAGAGTGACCTTGACTGAGTGCATTTCTCACTCTTGGCTGCTCTTCTTTTTAGGTGGCAGACACACTGGTACGCGCCTTCCCAAAGGAGGAAGAATCTGTCAGAGTCCCTCTGAGAGAAAAGTATAACTCACTGCTGCAGAGACTGAGGCAATGCAATGTCCTTGGTATGAACAACTCTATTCACTCACAAATTGCTTTGAAATATTATAACTTAAAGGAATGCAGGTCTTCGGGGAGACTTATGCACTTTATAACATATTGTTTAGATTCCCTGGTGCTTATACTGAATTATTGATACTTCATTTTTAAACTATTTGAATCTATAGATCAAAAAACCTTGAAGAAATTATAATTTCTCAAAGTCCTGATTACTGTATGCTTATTTGACCAATGATAACATTTTTAAACCTTCCTGGATCCCTTTAAGTGAATGCATAAATGATCCTTTACTCTACTTTATACATTACCATTTCAATATATGTAATATGTCTATAAATGTATTCCATCACATGCTGTCTGTTCTCCAGAAGGGGAAAAAGAGGAGCCAAATGAGTTGATGATCATTCTCCTTCAAGATAAACTCAGGCAGAGGAGGAAACATCTTGGGCGTTTGCAGAGGCACCTGGCTGCCCCTGAGCTCCATTTATGGGAGAAAGAGGAGGAAGAGGAGGACAGGGGAAGCAAACATGGGATGGCCATGTTAAGACAACTCTCCCTGGGTACAAGTCTGAGCACCAGCACTTTAACTGACTGCGGGTTCCCCCCGCTGTGCAGTGATGGAGACACAGCGGAGAATACATCTGAGGCTGTCTCTCCTGAACAGCTTAGCAGATCCATAAACAGGTATCCAGCATGCAATGAAAGCACTGCCATTACTTTGAAGTATCGCACATCTATAATGTGGCTTATTCTGTGATCTGTGTTGTTCTTTCAGGGGCAAAAAAGCTAAACGAGACAGAGAGAGTACAAAGAGGACTGTTAAGATTGAGAGGGTGATTCAGGAGGAGAATCACCCAGGCGATGCTAAAGAGAATGATGACCAACATAATGTGGATCTGCCCTCCCTACCAGTGGTTGGCACCTGGGAGTTTGAGCTGGAAGATGAAGAGTATCTCAATTTCCTGGAGCTCTTCCTCAGCTATGTGCTGGAGAAAGATAGTACTGATGGAGGGGACTCAGGCAGTGAACTTCCTTTGTTGAGAAGCTTCTCCTCCAAGCTGAGGGAGAGAGAGTTGCATTCTCTCACCTTTGATGTGCTCACAACTATACATCGCCGTCAAAGAGATGGGCACCATCCAGCAAGAAAACACTGGAGCAACGATCCTCCAGTGTTCAGAGCTGGCTGCTGCTACAAGCCTTTGAAACAAGGTACAACACAAAATTCTTCCATCTGCAGCGAAACCCCAATATCAAGAACTAGCCTTTCTGTCACCTCTCTACCTGGGCTCAGAACTGGGAGGCAAAATGGTTTGTTTGGCCTCCAACAGCAGAGCCGCGTGCCTTTAGACCAAAGAATGAAGGGAGCCTACTCTGGTTCTGACACTAGCCCTAATCAAAGTGCTTTTCCCACGGGTCAGCCATCAGATTGCTTGGTATTTGGCTCTTCAACTTGTGTGGAAAAGGTGATAGAACTGCAGCAGGGCCTCGATCCTAAATTAGAAGCTCAGTTCCCAGAGCTTAGTAGGCTGCTGGAGTGGATGGTACGCTGGGCTGATAGGAAGGTGTTGCTGGGACATCATGGCAAAAAGAAGAAAGCTAAGGGAGATGGGGTTGGAGGAAAAGCTGATGAAGGAGTAGTGATTCGCATCAAAGCCTCTGCACCTGCTGTCCTCACTTCCCTCAGCCTGCTGGAACATAGATACACTACTCTACTCGGGACCGATCGCTACAGTGCCCACATCCAAATTCCAGAAACACAGTGGACTGTAGCCCCTGTGCTGCAACCTGAGGTGGATAAGAAGCTGGAGAGAGAGAGCAGCGTTGATACAGGCTACCCTGGATCTGCCAACACTCCTGTCACTGGCCTCGATCACAATGTACAGCAAGAAGAACTGTCCATGTGAGTGCCTCATGTTTGTATTTACAATGTTTTATTATTTGGCTAGCTGGAAATTAGCACACATACATACAAAAAACCAGTTTGACATTAGCTGATAAGAAGTTCCAAATGTCCTGGAGACATTTCAGACAATATATGAAACTGGGATATGATCTGTCAGTGTATGTGTGGTTAATCACAATGTTTGTTTTGTGAGATTCTGTATGCTTACATTTTTCTCAAAAAACAAAAATTGAAATGAAAATGTGATGGTGAAAGAGAGTTTTATGTTTCTTTTTGTATTTAGTGATACAGCGATTCCTATGGTTTCATCTCACACACAATTTACTTAATATAGGAATAATCTACTGTATTGATATAGTATTTATGTCCATGCAGAAGTTCTCGCACAGATGAACCAGAGGAGCTGACATTTCACAGGACACCTCTTCCTAATGACCAGGATCAACTTACCTTTGACACTCAGATGAAACTATCAAGTTCACCACAACCATCTCTTGGTGATTTAGATGTTACACCTGAAAAAGAAAGTATGATGCTAGAACAAATTGGCTCATCAAAGTTGCTGCAAATGCAGACTTGTACAGCAGAGAATATTAATTAACATGATTGATATTTGTCATAGGCAAAAGTAGTGACGGTGAGGGCTTGGAGGTGTCGTCCTCTGTTTCTAATGGGAACATCTCTGGAAACATCTGCACACCTGAAACAGTGACTATTTCTTTTCAGTTTTCTAATTCTTCATATGCGTCATCAAGGTTGTTGTAATGCACAAATAACTTGTTGTTTTTTTGTTTTTGTCCTTTTCAGAGTTTAAAACTTGAAGATCTAGACCACTCAGAAAAAGACTCCACCTCTCTGTGAGTTTTGAATGAATTATTTATTATTAACTTGTGTGAATGGGTAAGGGGAGTCTTTACTGCAGTAATTTCATGTTGTGTAATGTTTACTATAGGTCACCGTAATTCTTCAACTCTTCACCACCATACTTTAGAATCAAAATAAAACATAATCCCTACTGAGTTATTTCTACATAAACATTTTGGTTGTGAAACTCCAGGCCAAAACCTAGTAAATCATTGAAAGTTCCTGTTTTATAGTTTAAGCCACAGTCCTGCCAGAAGCCTCAAAGCCCCTCCACACCCAGAGCCAGAAGCTCTTCCCATCATCCAGCCTGAGGCAGCAGTCCCTGCACAGCTTTCTGAATCAGCTGGAGTTCCGCTCCCCAACGCACTGGAAGATCCTCCGAGTCTTCAGCCACAAAGCTCCACAACCAGTGCACCAAATGTAGTTCCTACTGTCCCCAATCAGCCATCATCCGCTCTGCCAATGAGACAACGTCTGGGTGAAGACTTGTACAGATTGGTCCAGGTGAGAACAGACTGACCAGTTGGAGTTGATAGACTCTCAGAATTGACTCGTACTTCAAGTGTATTTGTCCTTGTTGTTTCAGCATATCAACTACATGAGCCTGATGGAGGTTTTGGGAGAATCATTTTCCAACCTGCAACTAGCCCAGCAGAACTCCACTTTGGCGCAGTCTAACATGAACTCCTCACACCTTAATGTACCATCATCTTATCCTACCAATTTCACACCGCAACCAAATGCCTTATTGGTTCAAACCACAATTTCAGGGACGCCTCAGACACAGGCATGTGTGCCAAGATCAGAATCCAGCAACCCACAGTTTAGTCAGGCCCCTGCATGCATGTTTGCAGACCAGCCTGCCATACAGAGCTCCGGGAAACCCTCTCCAACAGGCGATCAGTGTCACAGCACCAGGAATCTACCCTCCATTGCCAATGGTGCAGGTGTAAATTATCAGGTATTGCTCAAATGTTCTGCTACGTTGTGAGACACTGTCTTTCTATGCAAACAATAGTTAAATCACAGCTGATTACTCTCTTTTTTTTCAGGAAATGCAACCACTCTCTGTCCAGGCAGAGTCACCAGAAATTCAGTTTAGGCAAAGCAGGAGGTTAATCCCATCCTCCCAAGGGCTTCTGACCACTACTGACACCAGCCACGCAATTACCAGTGCCCCTGCGGTAGTGCATTCTAATGGTAGCATACAATCTGACCCTGCTTCCCAGGTCTTGGGCCTGAAGTTACTTCAGCTCCATCGTCCTCCGTTACCCCAGCAGGGTTCCCCACACTATCCCCCAGCCCAAGGGCTCCAGACGCTGCTCACTGCAAACCCTGCTACTGTAGAATCCCATCAGCCCCAGCTTAAACACAATAACAAAGCTGCCTCAAAGAAGACAGAAGAGGAAAAAAGAAGTGGGTCTTCAGTTACGAAAAGACAACTCAGTTTTAATAACAATCCTCCTCATGATCCCACTCTGAGGATCTCCCATCTGCAGAATCAGATATCAGAGAGATCCAGGGAGCAAGAGTTCTCACTACTCCCTCCTGCTTTACCAGCTCATGGATCTGCATTGACCCACGGCGTTCGCCTGCTGCACTTTCAACCTGTTCCACAGAGAAACATCACATTCCCCAAAATACCCATACCGTCTTCCTCCAGGCCCTGTACTGTCATTGCAGGTCCAATGGGAGAAGCACCTAGGATCAAGCTTTTGCATATAGACTCTCAACCAAAAATGGTAAGCAATTCTACCATTACTTAAAGATTTTTGAAATTAATAACATTAAATGTTGCATTGTAATTTATGCACAGATATCTGTCTCTACCACAGATGATGCCCCTGGCTGCTCCTTCAGCCCACATGACCCGTCTCATCTCCATGGAGGAGTTGACTAGTTCAGTGATAGGGAGGCAGAATGCTGAAGAGGCTCGACTACAGTTGCTCAGAGTCGACCGACCTATTGAAAGCACTAGAAGAGCTATAACCTCTCCCAGCTCCGACTCCAGCAAGAGGTAAACACATATCTTGTCATGCTACTGATTTTTTTTAATCTTTATTTTGCTCTTACTATATTTACTGTGTTTTATTTATAGGCAGAAGAGGAGAGAGGAAAGGTCTGGCAGGGCAAAAAAAACCGAGGTCACATTTAGGCCGAATGAGTCCATCATCCCTACAGAAGAGGTACAACCATTACAATTCCAGTAAGAATAATTTTGTACTGTTACCAATATAAAAAAAAATGTTTCACCACTGTCATGTGTTTGTTCCAATGTGTATTTAGCCAGCAGATGAGCCTGTGAATGATGAGCCTGCTGCTGCAGAAGAGATCACCCCCAGACAGGATTTTGCCATTCAACTTGGTTAGTGCCAAATACATACCTAATTACATCGCCTGTTGCAGTGATCACCAGAAAAAGCAATAATCCAGAAACATCTATAATGACAAAGTAATGACAGAAATCTGTACAGTGATTAGATTGCAATTGTCTTGATCTTTTGTTCTTTAACTCCCAGGATCCTTTGACTCATTGCTTACTGGTCAGAGATTATTGGACAAGGCGGTGTCCACTGCAGCTGAGCTCCATGCCTTTGCTTCCACATGTAAAAGACCCCCAGAGTGCCATGATGCTTTCACAAACACAGACCCAGGTGAGTACAGGTGGTGGTAAGATTTGATACAGTATAAGATTGTGATATTTTTGTTCAGTTGTAATTTTAGTACACTGTTGTAGCTTGTATTTATATCAGAATAAAATGCTTTCAAGTGTTAATGGGTAGGCTTTCTTGATTGATCAGAAAGTAATAACTTTTTTTTCTGTTCTGTCCACATTTAATGAAAATACAGGCATTGATTAAGTGGCTGCAGAAAATCTCAGAAAATCCTTTTTTCTAAATGTAAATTATGATTGTTTTCTTTCAGTTTGTCCTCCCACACTTGTGGATAAAGCTGTGTCTGCCAAGGCCTCTTTGACTGATAGTGGTCCTAAATGTAAGTTGATTTGAAATTCCTGGTACAAGGACAACACAGTGCTTTTAATTTGTTGTGGACGTAATGAAAAGTTACATTTTGTGTGTTTGTATATGTGTGTGTTTTCTCCATCCAGCACAAAGGTCAGAGAATCATCAGTTTCACAAAGAGCCCCCTGTTCAAGACACAGTGGAGACCTCACAGGCACCAGAGAACTTGGTAAGATCCCAGACAATTCGGACTCCATACAGTATGATGCAGTACAGCTTTTATATTAAATGGACATTCTAGCAAGGACTCACTTTAATAAGTGCATATTTTAATACACCTCCCTCTGTTTTTCCATCTTTGCATTTCAGGATCTGCGTGGCCGCCACTTCTTAAGTGTCTTGGATCTAGAAGACGAGATGCAGCACCAGGATTTGCCATCCTCTCTCATCCAAGGAACACAGGACGTTCCTTCCATCCCTTCTTCACCTACTTCTGCTCATCTTCATGTACTTGCGACTTCTGTTATCAGAAGTGCTACTCCTGCTACTGATGCACAACCCTCGCTCACAATTCCAGAGGATATCCTGAAACCCTCCACTCACCCAGGTCATCATATGTCTTTATATGAAAGGTTTTTTACAGTATGTATGTATATTGAATAAAATCAAACCTGTCGTCAACAGTATTTTTAAAATTTAGACTGAATATGTGTTGTATATTCTAGATACCCTTGAGGGGCCTCCTTCACACAGCTACATTGAGCCCAACTGGGATCCAGAGAGAGTTGCTCCACAGGATATTGTAGATCCATCTGACTCTGAGATCTGTCAAGCCATAAAGATACCGAGCGCTGGATTTAACAATGCCTCTTACACACCTCCTACAGTCTGGTTCTCATCTCGCCTGACAGAGCTAGATGCACAGTTGGCAGCGCTGCAGAACATTGCAGACCATCTGGAGATGGACTTTACCAACTCCAGGATGGTACATGTGCATTTTTTATATTTTCAATGTCACCCAAGTTTACAAGTTTGCCTGTAAGGCTGACACATCCGGTATATGTAGATAATTCCTTGCTTGTCCTGCATTGTCTCTGTGTAGTTGGTGAACACTATTGAAAAGCTCACCCCAGCCTTGGCTCCTGATGTGAAGCCTGCAGTGAAAAAAACTGTCAGACTGGCTGTCCCACAGGAAGGTAAGACCCAAAACAATTCATCTATAAAGAATGCAAATACTGCATTGCATTTTAAATCACATTGCAAGTCCAAGTTGTATCTTAAAATGAGTAATATTGTTTAAAAAACCTCTATGAGACTGTTGTATATCCTCTGTGTCTCACAGCATGGACACCACGACTTGTCACTGCAACTGAACCAAATGCCTGTGAGGAGGCAGAAAATCTGGAAGAACAATATGTAGTTCATAGTGACTCCTGTACCCCTGAAAGAAAGCCTTCTTTTCATTATTCCACTTCTTCTTCTCAAAGTCACAGCGCTGGTCCTTCTTACCTTCACACTCCTCCAAGTAAAGATGCACTTTATTCAAACATTTCCTTAAAATTATTGCAAGATTTAAAAAGACTGGCTCACATGGTGGCAAAGAACTGCATTTATAGTTAATGGGTAGATATTAAAACAGTTTACTAAATCTGAAAGCAGTGTAGGTATTACACACGTTCTTGTATTGCATGGTAATACTCCTGAATGCCAACTGTAGTTAAAAGACATGAAGCAAAACATTTAACAGTAAAACAAGGACTGTTACAATGTTGTTCTTTCTCTCACAGGAATGAAACATCATCCGACTGAAGAGGCTGGAATATCTCATGTGTAAGTTTAAGTAGATTTTAAGTCTTTTAAGCCTTTAATGATTTACAGTATTTGTTTTGGATGTGCTTAGTGCTGTTACAGTACTCCTCCACTTCTCTCTAGATGGGCTGATGAGAATCTGGGTCAGACCGGGTTATCTGATACAGCAGAAATGTTAGACGAGTTGGTGAAGGAAGGATATATATCCCTGACTGACCTGGATTTATCCACCTCACAGAAAGAACACCATAGCAGGTATGGTACCTACTAAAATGAGTGCTATTCTAGTGACTACCTAAATAACTCTGATTATCACTGAGCTGAAAAGTAATGTGACCCACAGCAAACCAGAGCAGCAACAAAGTAGCTGGATGTCTCAGAAATGTGTCCTTCCGGAGGATGAGAGGAGAGAGCTGAGGATCTGGATGAGAAGGAAACAGAGGGAAAGACTGGCTGTTTATCACAAACACAGAGATAGCCTGAGGGAGATGGAGCGCAAGCCTTTTTCTACCTCTGGGACAAAGGTGAGATAGCTTAAGTTTTTACTAGAGTTGACGTTACATAATATTATATCCACATTGTAAATAATCTGCTATGTTCTTACTCGCTACAGAAATCTACAAACAAAAATCGAGCATCCACTTGGAGAACCCGAGAGGAAAAAGAAAAGTATGTGCCTATTTACATTGTTTGTGCACAGGAGACATGCATGTACATGTGTGTAATTGATAATAATTGCATTTGGATTGTCAGGGCCATGCTTTTGGAGCAATATAACCAGAGGACTCGTGAGGCCAGTTCTTTGGCTAGTGACTTTCCCACCAGTCCTCCGACCTTGCTCGGTTCTTCACAGCCTGAAGGCGCTCCAATGGCCTTCACCACACGGTCCACCTCTGCTCCACCTCCTGGTAGCCTTCACAGGTACCTTCTGCAACAATAGTCTGACCAGGATCTCAGGAACTAATCATTACATTTAATTAACTGAGTCACAATATCAAGATTATTCCACAATGACCAGAATCTGCACAGTCTTGTATGTTCAATTGAAATTAGCTGGATTTCATAATCGAGTGATATCTTCTTCTTAGGACTTACAGTGTATCTGCCAATGATAAAAGAAGTCTGAAGTTCCAGTCAGGACAAGATCAGTCCCACCTTCGTCCATGGACCGCTGAGGTGCAGGGACGGCCTTCAGAGGACCATCGCAGGAGACTGGGACTACATAGACCAGGTACCATAATGATATTCAGCTAAACTGATGATGTGTGAGTATGTTGATAATATGTGTGTATGTGTTTCCACTGTATTCTCATGAAGATTAATAATATTAAACTGACAAAACTTGTGTATGTTGTGTGTCAGTGACCTTTCTGCCAAAGGACCGCCTGTCTCAGGTTACTAGACGTGGCATGCTCAGTGATACAAAGAGCCACAGTAAACCGCACACAGCCAGCCAGGGTGAGGAATGGCAGAGAAAGATGGGTTTGAACAAAAGTCCTTCAAGAGGGACTTTTGTCCTTCGGGAGGGGATTCAGAGGGAGCAGACAAGGATGGAAGAGAAAGAGGAGAGGGATGCAGAGAATCTGTGGGAGCCCTCTTCGGAAATAATTAGGCTGCTCGGACCAGAAGAGTCAAAGTCTAACAGAGTAAGAATGGCATTCTCAAATGATTATCTTGTGCATGAATCAAGAATTTGGTTAATCAATCTGATGATAAAAATAATAACAGCGATGTTACTTCCGTGTATAACAATGTATATACTTTTTTGTTGATAGATGATATCTACATTCATACATTGTTGTACACCTCTCAGGTTTTGGACGGGCTGTTAGATGAGCAGGATGATGGTGCCACAGCTGGTGTGTCGGGGATGGAGTGGCTGGACAACCTCTCTGAGAGTGCCGGCAGCAGCCTCAGCAAAATAGACTGGGCCGCTATCGAGAGGATGGTAGCTGCAGAGGACGCTTGAGCTTGAGTGTCTCAAGAAAAGGAAAAAACTGTGCAATGTTGACACTTAAGTAGATGGTATATCACTTAAAAAGACTTTACAAGATTTTATGTGCCTATTGAATATACTGTATTCGGAAGCATCACAGCAAGTCTGATAATAGAGATTATAATTTATATAATAAATTAGATTAACGATGATATTAAATGTGTCAAGACAGAATCAATTTGTTTATTGGTAAAGTAGACCTACAGTAAAATACATGTGATGTAATCAATTTCATTTTCGTACATAGTGTAATTAATAATAGAATGTTTATTGCACCGACATCTGCAGTGATGTCCTCTTTTTTGAAAATATAGGTTTGTTGCCATCTGTGTATGTGATATTTTCTACATTTATACTTTATTTTTGTACAGATTTTACTGTCACTAAAATAAAACGAAATTTAAATACATTTAAAAGCAGTTCAAACCCTCATTTTCATTGTTTAAGGAAGCTATCGGTGTTGTCATTATTGTCAGAGATAGCTTCACTGTGGATCACACAATCACACTTTACAAAGCAAGGAACAAATGTTATAATAATGAACCATTCCTGTAACATTTAATGTAAACAGGCATCAAATCACTGAGCTCCCATTGTCAACTTGTACACTGGATTTTGCAATGGATCACCAAACATCTCCCACATTACACAGATCACATGATATTTGTGTCATTAGCATAAGGTGTCAAATCCACACAGGTGCGGTATTCTTTTTGCAGTTATGTCCCTTTAAACTGGGTCGTTTTTTATCACATCATATCTCCAAGACAGGCACAACTGTTGGCCTGTTGGGGATAGGGGAGTGTTAACCGAGCTTTCCTTTGGCGCAATCAGCCTTAACAGGAATGCATCAAAAACAATACAGGAGTCGTGTCCATATGAAAACACTAAGGGTGCATCCCAACCAAATTTGTTTTAAGGGACACGAGACGTCTCTCCTCTGAAGCGTCATGTGAAGCGACGTCCGTTTCTGATGACGGCGACAGCTGATCACAGCTGGATCAGCTGTCAGTCGGCTCTAACAGCTGTAGAAACTTCTGATGGAGTTTGTGTCTGTACACATGTGCACTGTGCTGACACTAATAAAGGTTCATAGCCAGAGCAGCTGTTTCCTCTCTGCAGCCTGTTACCTGTTTAACAAACACCTAAATAAAAACCTGCATTCTGCATTTACACTGTGTCCTGCTACTCGCAGAATGCGTTTATACTATTTATTGATTATTTGCATCTGTATTTTTGATAATCCTGATAGTAAATTCATCATTCAATAACCCAGAATATGATTAGGTGTCTTCTGAACACTGGAAAATATGTATTTGGCTAAATGTTTCAGGGCAAATGGAAATGATTTAACTTATATCAAACCCGACGCTCAGGAATTTTCAGCCTCACATGTGACTGAATGGAAATAACGATAAATTATGTAAAATATAAATGTGTTTAACTGTTATTATGGATAAAATTAAAGTCAGGAAGAGTCTGTCTGTCAGCAAGAAACACTTTAATGGAGGAAATAACATTATGAAAAAAAATCTTTCTTATAAATAAAGTTGTTTATCTTTCTTTTGTTGTTGTTGAAACAGATTTTGAACTATGATGAATCAGAAAATAAATAAAACATAAAATTTGGGAGTGATACACTTAAATTTAATCTGTAATCTGTCTCCACTTCGGTATGAAACTGCAGTGATGTATCAGATCAGTCTGATCAGCTGCAGCGTCCAATCAATAACTGATATCCAATAAGGGGGTGTGTCGGCTGGTAAAAGACTTCCGTGAAGTCTGCTCTCATGTTTCCTCGCTCCTCAGAGATCCCTCCTCACTCCTCCAAGCAAAATAAGAGACTTGGGACGCCTGTCAAAATGGCGCATCAGGAACAACTTCCGGTTCAGGCGAGGAGCGAGGAGCGAGGAGACATAAATTAAGAGACTTGCGATGTACCCTAAAAGCACCCTGCGTCAATTGTGAACCATGACTTCTCAAGTCGTGACTTCTCCTAGGATGGTGAAGTCATGACCCACCCTACTCTGCCTCTGATTGGCTAGTCATCGTTGCCTTCAAGTGAGATTGGTTAGGGTTCGGATAAGAATATCAGGGTAAGCCAATCAGAAACAGAGTAGGGCGGGCCATGTGACTTCGCCATCCTAGGAAAAAATGTCGCCAACTGCCGCAACGAGAACTTCCGGAGGTTAAAGGTAATTTTCGTATTTGAAAACATGGACCCCAACAGAGTGGAGGAAGGTAAGTTAGCAACGTTTGCTCTTACACGCGTTTTTAATTTTCATATAGTTGTTTTGTACGAATTATATGTATGTGCAGGTACAATAGGCTGTATTTCCAATTTTTTTGTTATTCATCAGCCAGCTACACTTAACGTTAGCCAGTACGTGAAAAGAAAGTTGCTGTTTTTATGCTAGCTTATATTTTTAGCTTTATATATGTTAGCTACAATAGGTGTTTTTCTACTTTTCACCATAGACTTTTAATAGCATTTTTACTTTAGCAAGTTGCACCCCTAATTGTCCTTAAAACGTCAGGAAATTGGTGCTCTTAACAGTGTTTAATATATTCTTCTCAGTCAAGCAGAAACGACATACTATTGTTAGCTAGACAGTTGGCTATAAAGTTATGGTTAACTGTCTAGGGTCAATATTTTAATGTTTTCAAATCCAGCGTTTATAGTCCAAGCAAGTTTATGCTAACTCCAAGGATGTCAAACATTTTTTGGGACCCACATCCAGCTTGTTGAAGACTTGAAACAGGTTAACAGTCAAGTTATATGTTTCGGTGGAGACAGTTTTGAAATACATAAGATTACCTTACGCTGGGTGCAAAATTTGTGGTGTAAAGTTAGAGGTATTTAGTCTGCCCTGCTTTCTTTTTGTACATTTTACTAGCATTATATGTCACTTAAATGAAACTCATAGTCATGTGTTGCACATAATAGGACCCTTTACATTGTCCGTGTTTTTCGTCTTTCTTAACTCATTATTCAGTATTCTTTCACCTCAGAGTCATTTCCCTTTTTAAGTAAAACGTATAAGAGATTGTGCCTCCTTCACTGAAGGGTCACCTGTAGTTGAAGATGCCTGGTTTACAAAGAAAACAATTAAAAGAGCTGTACTTTTAAGCACTCACATGAAAAGTCAATTGTCATTACAGTTTTCATGATGAAATGATACACTGTGATCACCTCTTTTGCAGCATCAGGAAAGATGAGTGGCGATGGAGATATTTCATCTGTCATGGGATTCTCTGGGTTTGGTACGTACAGTGTAGCAAAATGGACAACAATTTGATATTTTATTTCTTATATGATAAACTGACAATATGAGTTGAGTCAGGCATTGATCAAGTAAGTTTTATTTGTTCCTTCCAGGAAAGAAGGCCCGCACATTTGACTTTGATGCCATTTTTGAACAGACCCGACGAACAGCCATTGAGAGGAGTCAGCGTGCACTAGGTAAGTTTAACAACAAGCATGATACGACAAGCTGTTTAGTAATTATCTTTTTGTGTTTGTAATTGTAATCATTGCTTTCTCAGAGGAGAGACAGATGACTCAGATGGAGGAGAAAGGGGAAAGCTCCAAGTCAGTCAAGTCATCAGTCCACGCACAGAGAAACAAAGCCGCGGCTGCTACTTCTAGGTAACAAGTGATTTCTTAGATGATATGTTCGAGTGACTGCTACTGTGTGTTATGGTTTGGTCAGACTGCTGCTCAGAGTTACATGTTCGTTATTCAAGTGCAAGTTTTTGCTTCATTTGACAATTGTGTTTTTTTTTCTTTTTAGAAAACAGGAGAGTGACAGCAGCAGTGACAGTGGTTCAGACTCTGACTCAGGCCTTATTGGGCCTCCACCGCCTCCTCAACATACAACCCAGGATGATGATGATGATGATGATGAGCTTGTGGGACCGCCTCTCCCACCAGGTTACACAGGCAGCACGGCTCACAGTGATGAAGAAGATGAAGAAGGGGGAGCACAAGATGACGATGATGATGATGTATGTCTAAAATGTTGCTGTCTTCCTGCCTCCTCAAATAAATGCACCAGTTTGTGCTGTATTGTTGGGTGCTTTTAAGATCTTACCACTAGATGGCAGCACAAGAAAATATAAGCAGTGTTGTGTTTTGCACTATACAGAATAAGACAACTAACATCTTCTGTTTAGGGTGCAAAATTAACTTTTTTGTCCACCGGCCAAATGGCTAGTGAATGTTTAGATTTTACCAGCCACTCAATAGACTACCATTGTTTTTTGGCTGGTGAGTGAAGCAAATCTACCAGCCACTTGCATATTTTACCAGCATTTGGCTGATGGCTGGTGCTAATTTTGTGCTCTGCTTGTGTTATTGATCAGTAATTCAGTTGTGTCTTGGGTGATTTTTCTCTACTGCTTTATATGTATAAGCATATAAAATGCAGCATAACTATGCATTGGTGTAAACACTCTCATCTAATTGCCTGCAAATGCGGCAAGTTATGGGTGAAATGCCTCATTTCCTAACTTCACATCCAGCGGTGTGACTGTAAGCGGTACGTAATTTGCAGCTGATGACTGTGATTCCAGACGTTTTAGTCACGGAGCCTATGAAAGTGGAAATGTCATGTATAATTGAATGTTGAAATGAAATGCTTCATTATAACTACACACCTAATTCAGCCCTGTCTTCTTTCCTAGAAGCCAGTGAAGAAGATTCCAGACACTCATGAGATCACTCTGCAGCATGGCACCAAGACAGTAAGGCCATCGTCTTTCAGCACTTAGTCATTATAATGTTCCTCATGGAGGCTCCATGAAAAATCAATTCAATGACTTTCTGTTTACCTAGAAAAAGGTGTCTACATTTATCTTGTATTTACATTATGTACACGCTACATCAGATCTGCCAAGATTGTCGAATTTTGTGCCAAATCTTAGCAACAAGAGCAAACAGCAAGTCTCTTTCCACTGATATCTTGTAGCAGTAAGCAGTGTGGAGCCAATGTGTTATCCAGAAACAGTGCTGATTACTGTTTAAAAACTATTTAATTTGATCATTACACACAATTTAACCTTAAATATTTAGCTTTTATTTATTTTTGCTGCATGTCGAGGCACTGTCAACACTGTCAAATATTCCGAGCAGGAGAAGCAACTTTCCACAGTTGGTTTTCCTCCTTTGGATCATCATTTAAAAATGAATTGTACAGACTCAGAGATTATCTTGAAGTTGTAAATGAGACAACTGTCTCGCCAGGTATCGGCTCTTGGTTTAGACCCTTCTGGAGCCCGTCTGGTGACTGGTGGATATGATTATGATGTGCGGTTCTGGGATTTTGCTGGGATGGACCAGGCTCTGCAGGCCTTCAGATCCCTGCAGCCCTGTGATTGGTGAGTCCTCTTCTGAGAGCATAATGCATAATATCAACACATTTGCTTAACATGTGGGTAATTAGTTTCATGCAAACATCCAGAAAACTCGCTGCATTTATGTTTGCCAAAGTGTACACACATATACAAACACGCACACAAATTTGTTGAGCTTCATTGAACCTCATGTTGACTCCAGGACATCCTCTCTTTTCATTCAAAATGAGCCTTTCAGAAGCAGATGGTTGAGATGTGTGGGTGTTTGTGTGTGTGCGGGTGTTTACTCTGTTTCACTGAAGCCATCATCAAAGATCACATTCCTTATTGTTTTTTGGGAACCAGTGGGCTGAGCTGGAGCAGGCTTCCCCTTATTTGCACAAATTTACGCCACATTTAATTTGATTACAGTGTGATCCAGGAGCCTCTATGGTTTACTGACAAGCTGGGTTTCATATAGAAAGCTGTGCTGTTGAGGTCCGCTGTTCCTCTTTCCTGACCCCAAAAGACAGTTCCTCACCTCGGTCTAACTGGAACAATGAGGAAACTGAGCATTTAGACCTATATAGTGAATCTTTTTCCAAACAGCATTGATGCTAGCCTCACTTTCATTTCAACATCGGAACTTTTTACTCAGTGTACAGAAATGTTGGTGCCCCATCTACCCCTTGCTGTGTTAATGCTATTTGATATTGACCTGAATTGCTAATCTCACTCTGAGTAAACTGTCCAGATAGTTGTCCGTCTCTTTACTTGCATGTGTTGCCCTGTATTGTAGAATGATTGTGTCTGTCTATGTTCACTGTTATGGTTTTGTGTCTCTGTCTGTTGGCTGTACAAGATCAAAGAGGCCAACCATCATATGTACATCAGATGTTACATTGTGTTCCATAGTCACATGTACCTACTGTTTGTTTTTCCTCTTTAAAAGCTTCTTCTGTAACAATGTTCTGGTGTAAGTCACAGCTCACACGTGGCTTGCAAACAGGCACTAAGACACTTATCAGAACTTATCAGCAATACAGAAATCTTCATGTTTGATATGTATGTTACATGTCTGTCTCCTCAGCCATCAGATCAAGTCCTTGCAGTACAGCATCACTGGTGATGTCATCTTGGTGGTCTCTGGCAACGCACAGGCCAAGGTGTTGGACCGTGATGGATTCAATGTCATGGAGTGTGTGAAGGGAGACCAGTACATCGTGGATATGGCCAACACTAAGGTATGCTACATTTACACATATTTCGGGTTCATTACAACTTTTGTCTTATTTTCGTTTCTATCATTATAATGATAACATTATACTCATCAATGTAATTGCTGAGTTTGGCAACATGGCATCATCGTTACTTCTAAGTCCAGCAGGGCAATAAACACAGTGAGCAGTGAGATGATAAGATAACAGTTTTACCAGATTATCTAAACCGCTTTATTCGGAAGTAAAACCAAAAGTGAGTGGACAGGAAATGTAGGTAGTGATGGTAGAGCTGTTGATAGTCGATAAATCAATTAATCGCTTGATGGAAAAAATTAAATGGTAACCATTTTTATAATCAAATAATAATT
The DNA here is from genome assembly GCF_914725855.1 of Thunnus albacares. NCBI lineage: Eukaryota > Metazoa > Chordata > Actinopteri > Scombriformes > Scombridae > Thunnus > Thunnus albacares. Next base: position 15,753,469 of record NC_058123.1, on the reverse strand, counting down.
TTCCTCATTTTTCAAGAAAAAATGACAAACATTTACTGGTTGCATCTTCTCAAATGTGAGGATTTGAGGCTTTTCTGTGACGGACATGATAGTGTGCTGAATATCTGTCATACACACTCACATAACACTTTATTAGGAACACCTGTGTAGTCTAATGCAATCCAATACAGCAGCTCTGCCATAAATGCTACTATTTTGTCCAAACCATTAACATACATGAGGGAGGCAATATATTAGGAACACGTTTCCATATATTGCACTCCACCACCATCCAGTATGACCTCAATAGTAAACATAAAGTAGATTTATCAGCTTTCTGACAATGTCAACAAAAACTGAAAATTTATTAAGGAAAAGTAGAATTTATGGCAGAGCTGTTGTATTGGTTTGCATTGATATTGCACAGGTGTTCCTAATAAAATGCTCGGTGAGTGTATCTCAGACAAAACAAAGACAATTGAAGATGTCGCCATGAGCTCTAAGAAATTACAACAGGCATTTTGCACTATTTTCTGGCATTTCATAGACAAAATGATTAATTGAGAAAATAATCATCAGATTAATTGGTAATGAAAGTAATCATTTGTTGCAGCCCTAAATAATCCACCATTGCACAAGAAAGCTGTGTGGGCACACAACTACAGCAGGTCTGGTAGGTCAAAGTTGAACCAAGAAGATTGTCTGTAAACTGAGATGGATTTTATAACGGACAATTCGTGTTTCTTTCCCCAAGTAACTTCTTTTTAGCAATGTAGCTGCATTTGCAACTCCTAGCAATTAAGTTGGTATGTACAATGTCATTATTACAAAATAATAATGATGGCCAAAGCTGTAAAAATAAGACCCAATTTGGAAGTATCTTTTAATATGTTTAAGGTATTTTTTAATTTCTATAGCAACAGCAGTATGCCCAAGAATGACTGCTAATTCTCAGCACAGGCCGGATGCTCCTCTTTTCTGCTCTGTGTGTTAACCCTGCCAATGCATAATGGTAGCAAGGTGTAGCCATGAGCTGCTCTGTTTTTGTGTGTGAGGATAAAGGGTCTGTGCTGTGTGACCAGCCAGAGGCAGTCCCAGAGGGAGAGGAACACCACATGCTTTCAGGACTTGTCGTGGTTCATCTCTTGCTTGTACCTGAATCTACAAAGGAGGATCCCAATTAAGTGTCCATTTTTGGGTTTTACTGTGGTTAAGAAAGCTGTATCGGTGGTCACTAACCATCTGTGTCAGCTGTAGTACATTTAGACATGGTTTATACCAGCCATATTAATCACTTGAACAAGTGAAGGCCCATTGATTGCAAGTAGTGTTTTCCTGGATGTCCTACATTCTTGTCCTGCTCAGCCCCATCTGGAGCTGATGGGAGAGTTTGGTTCAATGACAATGCGTTTTGGCCCACTGACAATGTCCCAGTCGATTAGCTGTGTCTCATGTGATAATTAAGTTCCTGCCTCTGCTCTGCCACTGTCGACAGACAATTACTTCCCTCCGAACTCATCCCACTGTGTGCAGAGAGATTTGCCACACAGAGGCCTAGATACACAAGCAGGAGCATCGTATTATATGTTGTTTTTATGATTATGTCTATAAAATCTCAGAGAACCACGAGAAATGCTAATCACAGTCTTCAAACTGCTTTGTTTTGTCCAACAAACAGTCCAAAATCCAAATCCATCTGAGAAGCTAGAACAAGAGAATAGTTGGCATTTTTACTTAATAAATTACCTATTTGATGATAAAAATTGTTAAATTTCTGTCAACTTGATTTATTGATTCTCTATCCTGCTCCAATTTTCATTTGATCAACTAATTGATTAATCAACTGGTCCTTTCAGCACTCCCAACTTGGACCTAACAGATACAGAAAACTATTTAGCCTTTGCTAAATGCAATTGCAATGAAAACTACGGAAGCGTAATGCATTTGTCCTGTTTTTCTGAATTAACAAGATAATTATCTCAGAATTCTGAGAAAAATTTTCATGGAAAAAAAAATCTGCTCTGTTTTTCTGAACTAAGGTTGACTGTTGTGTTGCCTCACGTCGCCTCATGTCTGGGTCAAAAAGTTGCACTTGAATACACCACAAAGACTGCAGCCAACGGCCAACTAACACGTACGTTCTGCACGTGCGTGAGAGGAAATAACTCCCCATACCAGCAAGTGGCATTAGCCTGTATTCGTCATTCAAAAAGGGAAAACCTAGGAGTGCGGATTACAATCCATAAACAAAGCAGTTTTTGCTTATTATTTTCACACCACTCGCTCACCACAGACGGTTTCATTATATAGCTACTTCTAATCGAGAATTCATTTGATAAGAAGTTGATAAGGACATTGTCAGCCCTTGATCTTTTGGTTGTGGAAGAAGAAAGGAAAGTCGTTTGCTTGCTTTCATCACCTCCGTTTCTCTTCTACTGATTTGCTAAGCTGAATGGCCAATCGGAGTGATCTCTCTCAGTTAGTATGCCCAATCAGCCAAAAAGCTGCCATTAGGGGTTCGACTGGCGGCAACAGACCCAACACATCACAAAAACTATGGCCATAGACGCTCACTGACAGTCTGACATTGGCCAAATGTCAGCCTGGTGCGTCATGGCCTTTAGCTCTGTAGGCAGTCTGATGTGTTTGTTTCATTTCATCTATTTTTGGGCTTTGATGACACATTTTTGCCTGTCTTGAGGTGCCTGTGCAAAGTCGACAAACTAATAACAATACCATCTATTTTACTTAAAGACACAAGTATCTCCCTTTTTTCATGAAAAAATTCTCAGAATTCTGAGATAATTATCTCGTTAATTCAGAAAAACAGAGCAAATTTTTTTCTCAAGTGAATGCATCACACTTCTGTAGAAAAAAAACCTGGGAATGCCGGTTTTGTCCCTAGTCAGTTCTTGTTATCAGAGTGGTTTCTTTTCTTGGCTGTTTGTCATTAACTTACTCTATTTTTGTTCACTGTTTGTAAGAGCATTAGTCTGTTTCTCTTTAGTCATTGGCAATTTGTTGTCCTAAACAGTTGAGGAAGAGGAAGGAAGGTATCGGCTCCTTCACCCTCATCATGAAGCTCTTGTGATGAATGATTCTGTTTATTTTGATGTTATTGCACAGAGCAGGGAGGCAGTCAAGTCATTCACAGCCCATTTGAGCTTTAACCTCATCATATGGTGAGTGTGTTTTTTTACCATAACATTTAACAACCTAGCAATTTGTCATTACTCCTTTTTAGTCGTTAAACAGCAAGACCTAGGCAGTTTCCTTTAATCGATTATTAAAGCAGCGTGCTTAAAGTATTTGACAGTGAGCAGGCAGGCCTCTCTTCCTGATGCACACACACTGATGTCATTCGGTCAACTTCTGCTCATGCAAGGCTCTGCCATCTTGAGCATCCTGTCAAACAGCAGTATGTCATGTCTGAAGCCTCTTTGCAGCATACTGAAGTGTTCCTCTCTGACCTGGCAAAGTGTTATCCCACTTTGAAGTCATTTGTTATGAGTAATTCTCCATAGGACTACTCTAGCAGCGGAAATCGCTAAAAGTTACTCTGCTAGGAGCTCACTGTTTGGAGCTGTGACCTACAGCCCGCTGCACTACTTCAAAGTTCACTGGTTCAGTTATAAGTCAAGGCTTCTGTCGAGAAACGCCAAAAGTCAAGGTTACAATATGATCAAATTAAAGGTCCAAAGACCATCCTGTCCTCAAGAGAGAGCCCTTTTAAGGTGCATTCAGAAGAGGTTACACAATGGGCGCCTCCAGGGAACTTTTTTATGTGTTTTAGACGACTTAGTCCCTGTTGCCATGTGAGGCCTCACAGTTGCCATGAAGTTCACAACAAAACTCTGAAGTGCATCGTCACAATAATTTAATAGCATTCCTGAAATAATCAAACGGGTGACCTTTTGCACAGCAGTTTTGGCTCAAGAACAGCTGTCTTTGCACATAATTTGTGTGCTCTAAAATTACAAAAGAAGTCTTCATGATTTTTTCTTTATTGGTTCCTCCTGGCAACATTTCCCATTTTATGTTTCTACTGGCTCTTACTGGTTACAACTGCTACAGCTGGTTTTTAAATATCAAATGAGTTTGAAAACTGGCGTTAGGGCAAGCGGCAACCCTGAATGTCTATGTTGCCTACTGGATCAACATTAAACCGCATGATTCACAGGTGTTTACTGCATCTCAAAATGACTGGAAGCTAGCTACAGGAGCTGGTCAGCAACAATTTAGTGCCTGTTAAAAGTGTGTAATTTGTTAATTTTCACTTTCTGCTCTTCTAAGGGCCACACGGCTATGCTGAATTCTGGCTGCTGGCATCCCAAGATTAAAGAAGAGTTTATGACGTGCTCCAATGATTGGTGAGTTTTAAATATGTCCATATGTAATGTTCCACTGAGATGTAGGCAGAATCTGTGTTTGTGCAGCTGCTCTATAGTATATAAACGTAATGCATTGTATGCATTTTTTGTTAGATGTCCTGGTATTAAAATGTGTCACTTTTACTAACACTTAATTAAAAGTCCATAAAGGTAAAAGTGGATGAAACAGGTGACATGCTGTGATTCTGGGTATTTCTCTGAAGTACTGTACACTGCCAAATCTAATTTTCAGACAATGCTAACTAGTTTTAACTGTAAGTAGTGAAACTATCTTATTTTGTTGCATCATCCTACATGGCTTCCCAGGATGTGCATAAAAAACATCTTATTTAATGGTCTACTGCACAGTGACATCGAGAATCTACCCAAAGAAATCCCTTCACTTTATCAAATTAAATTCTTATTGGATTTGACATATTTAAAGACATGTTTGATGCTCCTGAATAATATGATAATTTGTGCAACATTTATTCAGAATCATCCCTGCTGGGCAAGTAACTAGTGAACGCCATAGCCAAGGCAACGCTCTGAACTCAACAGACTTTTCTTTGCTCTCATCTCCTCTGTAACCAGCAGGGAGTCCTCTAGTCCAGACTATGCTTCTGGAAATAGTAGTTTGGCCTCACTGCTGTGCATTTACACATGGCACATTTTCTGCTGGATGTAGTCCAAATACAGATCTCTATTTGTATGCAGTGATTTGGACCAGAGCAACACTGCAGGAGATAGTAAGATGTCACACACACACACAGAGTTAGAAGAGTTTTAGCAGTCTTCTGTCTACTTACAGCAGCCCTAGTCCTGTATGTCTGCAGAAGCTGTAACCTTTGCCATGTGTATAGGTGTGCGTGAATATTTGTGAGTGAACACGTGTGACGAAAGCACAGTGATGAGTCTAAGTGAGTGTGACAGGCAGCAGTGCAGAAACCCAGGGCTATCATCATCATTAAGTGGAAACAAGGGCCTGGCTTTGTGGGCAGGCCGCGGCCCAGTGTTTACCAGTGTTACTGCTCTCCCAGATGTGGAGGCTGGTTTATTTAGCTCTTATTGAGGCTCTGGAAATCCTCCCCTGGCACGTTAGCACTGGGTGTTGCCCCTGGCTGACTCACAGGAGAACAGCAGAGAGGAGCGCACAGGGAGCCATTCACAGGCAGAGCAGCTGCGTGTGAGGAGGGTTCACATCAACAGTGCAGGTCAGCAAAGCAACCTGAGTCTCGGAGAGAAAGAGGCAGTGACGAAGAGAGGGAGGGATTGCTCAGAGTGATTTACAGGTGGGAGAGGTTTTCCATCTAACCCCATGTAAAGTCTCCCATATTGCACTTTTCCTTATCATCATATTAGTAATGTGCAGTGCAATACAGGCGTTATTTAGTGATAAAGTGCGGTACTCTTGGTTGACCCCACAAACCTTCGTCTTCAATCAAAAGTCCCTCTCATTCCTCCAGTAAAACAGAAAGTAACCATCAGAGTTTTAACAAGTGCCAAACATACCTATCATCACTTCTTCAATCCTTGTTTCTGTACTCTGGTAACCCATCATTTGTCAAATTAAGCGTTAAAGATTTTATCATACAAGTTTTATTTTTAGTACGTAAGTAATTTTTGCAGACTTGCTTTTAATTGTTTTCTTTCTGTCTGTTAAACATTTTGTAAACATATTTTTAGATTAGTTTGATATAAAAAAAAAATTGTGTTATTTTAAAAAACAAGGACCATCAGGCTATGTTTCAGGTTTGTGGGAATGGATTTTATGGATTTTACTCAGTATATTTATTCAACTTCTTGGAACAGGCCCCACAGCTATATTGAAGTGAAAAAATATTGTCTTAAAATAAGAGTTTTTTGCCAACAGCATTTTATGGTCTCAATACATATTTTTTCTACTGTGAGTTTAGGTTTGGATCATTAAGAAAAGATGTCTATGTTTGTGTTTTTGCTTGAGTGTCAGCCTATCACACTCGGTGGTGGTCGCCTCTTAGCTCCATCTACCTTCCCTCCACTTTTTTCCCCCAAGTCGGAATTTTCTGGTTTGGCTGCTGCAAGATGTGTAAGTGCATTAATGCCAACTTTGTTCTGCTGCCGCTGTTGTGCAGGCATGAAACAAAGCTGTGACACCGCAGTCCCCTCATAGGTGGACCTTTTGTGATTAGACATAATGTAACCCTATGGACAACATTATGGAGGGAGCATCTCTTTCTAACTTTCTTTGCCCCTCACCATCCCCTGATGTATGCAGCTCCATCCACTTCAGTGCCATCCTTTGAATTATGGAGTCCGCAGAGGCCACACTGTAGTCAGTGGGCCTCTTAAGAATGGACCACCAGTTGGCCAATAGTACCAGTGGGTGCTCGCTACTGGCTGTGTGTGCTTAAACATCAGACCAACACTTCTGTCTTTCTTCCTGTGTCAGCCCAGTTAGAGAGTCTTTGTTGTGTTTATTTGAATAGGTTATTAAGCATGATCACTGGACCGCCCAGCTCCTTAATTAAAGGCCCCCCCAGTCGTATGGAATCTCATTCATAAGAACTGCCTCCCAGCTCCTTGAATGATTTCATTAACCCAGCCTTTTTCCCTGAGAGGAAGTACTGATGAAGCAGTTAAATAAAGCAGCAGTAGGGTGGTGGTGATTGTCCTTGCGCACTGAGGGTTGAATGGCGTTCCAGCAGTACTGCGCGTCTCTCGTCCATCAGTGAAAAGCATTTCTGCTCGGACTGGTGTGAATGTGTCAACGTTTCACATTCCTCTGTCATTCCGTTTGAAAGATTGTGAGACTGTAAAACAGCACAATATTTTCCAACATTATTCATTTTAGATCCAAAGAGGCCAAATGCGTATTAAGCATAGAACCACTTAAACTAAGGCTTCGCTGAAAGACTGAACACCTGTTTGAAAACTGCAGATTTATTTCTCAGAAAGTGAAGGCAATATGTGCTGGGTCTACTCCCGGTGGAAGTATTTCTTTGGCAGGATCGAACTTGAAGTAAACTAAAAATATGGCCGGGACTTTTTTGTCAGTGTTTTTTTTTTTATTTTATTTTTTTTTTTTTTATGAGAGCTGGATCTTTTTCAAATAAATGAAATCATAAACAGTAGTGGCATAAAAATCCTTGTTTTAAAATGGTAATGAACCATACTGTAACTAACAGTGTTGAAGTCTATGCCTCAGTGCCTTCAGTGACATGACATGGCTGATTATTGGCTTCACTTTGTCTTTTTATGACACCCCAGGAGAACTATCAAAAATTTATGTCATGCTCCTTTTTGTGACTGAAATTTCAGCCAGTGGAGCAGAGGATAGGACAAACGGCGACTTTCTAATTGAGCCCACATGTTACTTCTGTTGAGTCTTGAGACACACTTGCACATGTACACACACAAATACACACAATTTGAGGAATGTTTCCAGGAGGTTTGAATGCCAGGGATTCCCTTCCTGCTGGCCTGCTGTCAAGGCTGCAGCTGGACTCGGATGTGTAGCTGTATGCAAGGAGACCCTGAGGACAACATGGCAGGGCCTTTTACTGCTGAGGAACAAACTATTTGTCTTTATCATGTGCTCAAACCAAACACATGATGTGATACATGTGACATGTTGAGGAGTTACTACTGGAGAACATCCGGAAAATAGAAAATGTCACACAAAGCAGATTCATGATCCGCTGCTCGGATAAATCCTCATATTTAATGGTGCTTTTTTGCTACCTGTGGTCTATGTTCTTTCTTTATAGCTTTGTATGAGTCAGTATTTCTTTCTCTTTTAACTTTTGTATCCTAGGCATCTTAATTGATCATATCTAGCATACTCATGTCTAGTAAGTAGGTCAACTATTTTTCAGTACTCTGAGTGAAAAGCTTGGTGATAGCTTACTCTAGATCTTTCGAGAGGACTGCTGGATTGTTAAATGTGATCTACGTGACAGAACAGGGATGAAGAGTGAGGACAGACACCACGAAGTGTGTGTGAGCATGTTGGGGCGATTCGCAGTTTGACACATCAGGTTCATCCACAGTCCAGCGCGTCTCCAACTGTTGCCTTACAATGCTAGTGTTCCATATCCTGCCCAAGAACGCACATACCATACCACCAAGGTGTGCATTTGTCCTCCTTGTTCAATTTACAGTCATGGCTGATTTTTTGAGTGACAGTAACTTGTAGTTTTTTAGTGTGTGAATACAGTGTTTGTTTCTTTTCTTACTGAATCAGGCCACTTCATTGTGGGGAGGTCCGAGAGGAAAGCGTCTTATCAACCAGATCGCTTGATTAAATATGAATAGCTGTCTTGACTTCTTTTAGTCCTTGAGTCAAGCTTTTTGTGCCTGTAGTGTGTGGTCTCACCTGCTCAGCTAACACCTTTTTAGATTGATCCTCCAGCTTGGAGCCACACTAATAATGTGGTGATTTTGCTTGGATCTGTATATCACTGCACCCACAGTGCATCTTTACTTAGACCACAGCGATTCCTCTTTAGCTTCCTCGCTTGAGTGCCAGCATGTGTATGCCTCCTCCCAAATCCCTCTGTTATTTCCCCACTTTATCTTCTTCAGCTGCAATGGAAGATGGAGCATCTTCCCCTCCTAATCCCCCTTTCTCATAACAGAGCCCCAGTTAGTCAGTCAACCGGCCACCAGGCAACACAGCCTGTCCCCATCACCGGAATTCGACCAATAAACAACCTTATACAAGACGTATGCCTTTCTTTTCCGTCTCTCTTCCTTATCTCTTTATCTGGGAAAGTGATCCTAGCAATCGTCAGCTCCCCTTGGTCTATAACCTGACGGACAGATAAAATCTGGGGCCCGGGGAGTTGTCACTCCTCAGTTGATGTGTGAACGACTGCGCTACCTCGTAAAGTGCACACGCATGACTGAGGATGTATGGCTCTCATTTTATTGCATTCACCCCTCTGTCTCTGAAGCATTTGTGTGGGAAAAGGGGGCTGCCGATTGAAGGGAAAACAGGGTTGCAGGGATAAGGAAAGGGGCGAAGGTACTGCCCCAGAATATTTTCACTTGTTCATTGCTGTTACTTTCCCTAAACAACCACCTCCTCTGAGTGAGGAAAGACTAGAGGCTGCCTCAGAGGATGTTCCCTCTCTGGAATAAAAAGCGCAGTTGTTACAATGAATTAAACCTGGGATTTGAAGTTAGATTTTTGTTAATCTAGTGGGGGTTGGAACATTTTTAAGCTTTAATTAGCAACTTTAGAGTACAAACAGTTTCCTCTTCCCTGCCCTGCTCTGTGTCTTGCTCTTGACAGGTGAGGGTGTGCAGTCTTTGTCCTATGCTTTGTGGTTGGCTCAAGACTGGCAGGCTCCAACCTCCCCGCTCTGTCCCCCTGACAGCCAGCAGTGCCATGTTTTGGAAAGATCCCTCACGATAAATAGCATTCCAGGTTTTGTGTGCTACGCGAAAGGTTATGTTGTCTTTATTGGCTTGACAGACGCCTACGGTCTTCTGTAAACAAAATAGAGATATCTGTGTGAGGCAGCAGGTGGACCAATTTGTCATCCAGTCCAGGGCTATCACTCTTTCTCATTCTCTCTCACACATACACTCATGTTAACACTCAGTGTACAATGCAGTAACCCACAGGTTGTGCTGGGAAACATCCTTACATATGTGGTTTTTGCACTTTTTTCCTAGTAAGAGATTTTCTAATTTATTAACAGCCATGGTTTATGTGGATTTAAACACAACTATGCATCAAACAGAGTTTTATTTGACCCTTTCCAGTTCTCACTCAAGCCATATGTCTTCAGCTGGCATTTGTATCACATTGTTAGACTTATCCAAACACAGTTGAGTGTGCGTGTCTGTGACTTTGTAGCCGGCCATGGAGGAATCCTTGCCTGGCTGTTAGTAGCAGCCCTCACTGTGTGTTTATACTCCTCTGCTGACCTCATGACCTGAAGGTCACGATGCTCACTAAAGCAGCCAGTGGGTCACAGACACATTTGGATGCATTCTGTCTGGCGTGAGTGTGAGTGTGGGTGTGTGAAAGGTTGGTTAAACATGTTTGTGTGTAGTTCAGTCTTTCAATAAATAAATGTGGAATGTCAATTTGTTGTCGTTACTGCCTTCTTTTTATCTCTTTTACATAGTTTCCCTTTTTTTAAAACATTTTTTCACTGTAGGCTGTGTTATTAACTTTGTTTTGAATTCTGGTGGTTTCACAAAGGCCCTGAAAGAATAAAAAGCTAGTTGAATAAATTGATGAGAGTTAGGTTAAGTGGTAAGAAGTTGTGTGCAACATCCCTTGCCTGGACATCCTCTAGACACCAAGTCATGCCAACAGGGTCAAAGGAAAAACATCCCACCTTATTTTAACTTAAACAACTTGATGTTCTCAGATCATTGTCCACTCTACTTTGAAATTCAAAGCATGCGGAAATACTGACATCTGCTTTGACTTTTTTTTATTTCATCCTTTTTTTTCTTATTTTAACAGATAATTGAGTCACATGGTTTCATGTTTAGTTCGGTGATAGCATTGGTGATACCATATATCTTCATTTTGCATTCTTTATGTGTAAATGTATGTCCATTTTTGTTGGTTTGATGGGTAAATTAAATGCAATATTAGTGAAGTAAATTAGTAAACTTTTTTTTTTTTTAAATAACACAATTGAAGTCGGTATAATGTGTAGTTGTTTATATAGACCAATCAGGGACTCTTGTTGGGCCTAAGTTAGAACACTATATAATTAAATCTCTCATTTGCATGTTTCCAAAAAAATCTGCATTTTAATTCCTTGCTGTCAGTGGTCCAGGTTGTGTAATGTGTCCAACAGATGTAGGAAAGAGAATCAGGATTTCATGGAAGCTTCAGACATGCCTGTCACACTGATCTACTGTTCTGCTGTTTGCTAACCCCTCACCCTGCAAAACATAGCTGCCTAACCTCATGTTCATGAGATTGATTCGGATATAGTGTATCTCTATATGATTCTGATTTATTATGGTGCGGATGGTGTTAATGACCAATATGTTTTGAGGGACAGATATTTCATGACTGATTCATGACAGTTTGGTGAGGATTAATTCAGTTCTCTGTCTGTCCACAGCACTGTGCGCACATGGGACCTGAACTCAGAGAAGAAGCACAAGTCTGTGTTTAAACCCCGCTCCTTCCAGGGGAAGAAGGTCACCCCCACATGCTGCACCTACAGCCGTGATGGGAAGCTTGTTGCAGCAGGCTGCCAGGATGGCACCATCCAGATCTGGGACAGAAACCTCAGCGTGAGTCTTAAAACACACACATACCAACCACCACAATGTACAGTGGGTTGTAAACATAGGATGTCTGTTTTGTTATGGCCTTGGGTACAGAGTCATGAGACTTAGGTCATCTGGTCACAGGCCAGAGAGGCCAGAGTTCAACAAGTCACTAACACTGAGAATAATTCAAAATGCCTGGCTTAAAAATGCATTTGTCCAAACTTGAAGTAGTTGAGAATGTTAATAAATAGCCTTTCTGACCTGCATCGACTCTGTTCTCAGACTGATGAGGTACATGGCAGTGAGCTTGGGTCAGAGTCACTGTCATTCTGCCCAGCCTCTATAGAAACAACAGTCTACAGCCATGCTAGTGGCTCTGTGATGCTGCACTTAGGCACAGCATTGCTTTGATCTAAATGATAACTTCAGCATGCTAACCTGCCAACAATGATAATGCTGACATTCTGATGTTAAGCAGGCATGTTAACCATGTCCAAGATCTTAGTTTAGTCTGTTAGCCTGCTAAATATTTAGTCATAATCCAAAGTATTGGACACATTAAATGGTGTGAGATAAAAAGTTAAGGGAGTGAGTGATTACAGTTTATTCTGTGGGAGACATGGCAACATATCCAATAGTTGTTGTAACATTTCACTCAAAACCACAACCTGTGAACCTTATGGTGATACAGAAAAAGTCAGGGGATCATCAAAGTCATCAGGATACACCATCTGGGAATCATGAAGGTCTGTATAAAAGTTTGTGTCAGGCCATCCGGTAGATGTTGAGATTTATCACAGGACAAGTGAAAACTTTGACCTGATGGTGGTGCTAGAGGAAAAGTCAAAAGTCATGACTAAAGTCATTAGGATGCATCTTCTGGGCGCCATGGATATCTGTATGAAATTTCATGCCAGTCCATCTGAGGTATTTTGCTAAAAGCCAAAAATGTCAAGCCGCTGATGGTTTAACAAGAAAGGTCAGAAGATCACCAAAGTCAGTAGGATTCATCCTGTGGGAAACATGAATGTCTGTACAAGATTTCCGTGGCAATCCATTCAATAGTTGTGGAGATATTTCAGACTGGACCATAGTGGTGGACAGACTGACATTGCCACCCCTTGCTAGCATGGCTGAAAAAAAACTTATTATGTAACTGAATTAACTGGCGTGTGATGATTGAGTTGAGTTATATGGAAGTTGTTGGGAGGCCCAATCACAATTTCCCTCTGTACATTTTCCACTATTAGTTAATTAGGCAATTAGTGATCAAAGTGTACATTCCATTCTTTCAAGATTCACATTGTTGAGGTAATAGTTGATCTTGGCTCCTGAGAAGCGTTGCTCTCACTTGTTTCGCTGTTTTCACTTGAGTTATTTGACAAATTGTCACTGTGAACAAAAATGACTTCCATTCAGGGCTGGAGAATGCCTCTCCTCTCCGTCTTTCATCAATTAGATCGTTTGGGGGACTTGAATGTTTTATCACTGCTGGTTACTCCTTAACCCATGTCTTCCTGTCTACCCATGAGTCTTTCTTCTTAATGACTGCTACAGTGACACATCTCTGGTCAGTGTCAGGGCAGGAAATAACTTGCTGTTGTTCCTGTGAAAGGATCAGAGACAGAGCAGGTTTGGCAGCTTATTGCTCACGTTTTCGTTCACACACAAGACTTACGTCCACTACACAGACGGGAAGAGGGAAACAGAAGGGTAAGAGGTGCATTTCTATCGAAGAGGGGGTTTTGGGGACCTACAGCACTCATAATTCAGTATTTTAGATGATATATTGTAGGCATCATTCCAGTATGGTTCTGTCTTACATTAAAGTTAGTTCCTTTGCAAACAGTTTCACAAGTCGCTGCTTCCACTGTGTGAGAAATACTTTGTGATTACTCATCTGGGAGTCCCAAAACTCTATAAACCAACTACATTTTAAGATGGAAAATAAAATTGATGGAAGACTGCACATATATTGATGTATACAATGTAGATTTTTAACAATTGAGTGTGAGTGCATTTTCATGAATGACTTGGAGAATTAGAACTTGTTTTTCTGCCCTTTAGCTTTTTAGCACATCTCTAATTCTTTTGCTACACTTCATATCCTTTCATCTGTCCAAACCCATATGTGGACAAGGTTGAGTGCTTCTGTTATTTCATATGAGAATAGTGACAGTGACAATTAAGCTGTAGTTAGTGAGTTGGAACAGCTTGATTAGACAGAGGGGCTTATCCAGATTAGTCAAATGGGAAGTAGGCTACATTATAATTACTCCAACAGTCAACTTCATAATCACAGGACACACAAACAATGTAGTTAGATGGAGGATTTGTTTTCCCTGTAACTACTTTCCTATTGTGTCCTTACTGTGTGTGCTTGTGCATTCATCCACCAATACTGTATAGACTCCCACTTCTCTTCCACTCACCCATCATCCCACCCCTGGTCTGCTCATAGCAGCAGGCTCCGGGTGATTGGGTTAAAGCTCTCAAAATTTATTACCCCTCCTTCTCCAAACTAAATATTTACCCTGCGTCCCATAGCAGCTTACAATAGTCAAGTCTGTTGCCTGACCACTGGAGCCTGTCCTGTCTGAATGGCTCAAGAATTTTGTAGGTGCCCTCTGCCCTAATCAGCAACCTGTGCTGCTGACTTGAATTCAGCCACAAGCCTAAAAAGGAGTTGACCTCATGCTTTTACTGCTACTCCCTCCCCCAATGGAGGCCTATCTCCTCTTGTATCACCACTATTACACATAGCCAGAATATGCAGGCAGATCAATCACGATCAATCATGTACATGACCTTGATCTAGAGCTCAGCCTGAAGAGGAGCTATTGAGGATGACACATCGTGCTCTTGAACCCTGACATGAGCTGATTGATCCTATGATGGGAGTCAAGTAGGTCTCTTTTAGTGGACTGCCACAGAGAGTGATTGCATGCTTGTTCTCTGACCGGAGGGGTCGGTGCCAGAATTGCAAGACTTCATTTGCATTCAATGGTTGCCAGGTAATGTGCACTCGGTGATACTTTGTGCACCGAGGGTTGCAGGCCTTCGTTCCAAAACATTACCACAGAGACCTGTGGAATGCTATGATGTCATTGGTGGACTTAGATGTTTCCAGACTACAAAGTGGGACCCCGAAAGAGGTGGTTTTGATAAACCAGTCTGCGGGGAGTATTATCATCAGATGACATGGGAAACTCTCTCTTGTTTTCTGCACAAGGTGGCTTTTTCACAGCGATTGGTCCATAATAATGAGAGAAACCAGAGATCAAGGAGAGGTTTTCACTTCGTCTAGAGCTGAATTTCACTGTGCGGCAAATCCTTGTTTAATTTTTTATCCTTTGAGATTCTGACTTTTAGCCCATCTTGTTGTTGTCCTTTTCCTTCACTTAATACCCTGTTTTTACATTAAACTAGTCGCACACAATTTATTGTCACCTGCAATAATTAACAGGTCAGCACATAATTTACAGTCCAGCCTCACAGGACCTTCTGCACAGTATCACTGTAAACTAGTAACTCTATTTGTCATAAAATATGGGGCTGTGGGAGATTAGGACAGACAATCAACAAATAATTTTTTAAAGTCCAATGAAAATGTTTAGAAAACTGACAAAGGATCTGATAACCAACTAGAGTACAGACACAGCTCTCATCATGAGCCTGTCTTCACTGAAACATTTGAAGTGCAATCTGGTCCATCTAAGGACAGCTTGATCATAAACATTTCCAACAGATCTCAATCTTGCAACTTCCATCGTGACTTTCACATGATTTCTGTCCTTCAAGAGATGCTCTTCATAGAAGATAGAAGGAGTACTATAGCTTTCAGTGTTGTATCCAGTGCTTACCCATATTTTAACCTTTAATTCTTGCAATGTAGATATATGGACACTCACTGCAGTGTGATCCTCTAAAACACCCACACACACACAGCTTCACCATCACCATTTGTTGATTTCCATGAAAGATCAGAGTGGCTGTTCAGGACTGTGGTTTGGCCACTTGATCCACAGAAAGAAACAAAGGTCAGAGTGAGATGTCACAACTGACTGCACATAAGGCATCATTAAGTCTTTCATAGGTGTACGGTCGTAAAAGTATTGAGGTTAGAGGAAGGCAGAGTCTCGCAGTATTTATATGATGATACTTGGATAGCTTGGTTTGGAACAGTTGGCGCTGTGGTAGATTGTTATCATAGGCTACTGAGGATGAAACCCAATGCGGTGTTCCTTCAGCTATTTATGAACTCCTGCTGCTGAATGTGTGTAGACCTTGATAACAGCTGTGTGTATGTGCGCATGTAAGTTGTATAAATGATTATATGTGTAGAAAAATGGTCGCATTGGTTTGCTGAATAATATTATGACAATTTAGCCTGATGCTCCTTGGCCAGAGAGAAGGGCACAGCTTACAGAGGATGTCACAAGGCGTGAGAGAAGTTTCAAACACTGTATAAGAATCCGGTTTCACAAGCCGGCTGTGTAGATTATCACAGGAAGCAAACACCACGGCATCTACCAATGCCAGCCAACATCAGGATAGTAAATAAACACTCAGCCTTTCACAACAGCATTATATGATCTAGAAATAGCTAGAGTGGGTGTAATAGGCAGCTAGAATAACCACTAGCTGCCTATTGAAGGCACAACCTTCTCTGATTGATAGTTATTATTAAGATAATCAGGTTTAAAAATTAAATAATTCTTATCTTTTTCCTGCCCTGCATTGACTATCCCATTTAGTTAGCATTTTTATTGCAAGTCTATGTTCCTTCCTTGTTTTATGTTTTCTTTTCATCATTACCTCCAGAGTTGGACGAGGGTTGTCTTTTCCTCATTCCATTTGTCTGTTGCAGGATATTTGCTTAAATATATAATTGAACATGCAGGAAACATTTATCCACTGTGCAAACAAAACAGACATTGAAGACAGTATAACATAGCACAACAATACAACATAAAAGGAGCTAAAACACAGCGTGTGCGAACAACAGATTGGATTAATCTTAGAGGGAAAGTTATCAGATGAAGAGAGTAAAACAAAAAGTTTGTGGAATGTTTCATTACAGGTTAAACAAAAATTCATAACTTTGCTTACTAGTTGACCTCAGGAAACCCGTGGATATGGCAAAAAACAAGTTTTAGAAAAAAATCTGATTTGCGTAATTCTCTCTGGACAGTTGTGTAAAGCAGATTTCATCACCTTGTCCTCTCAGTATATTTATGGTGTAATACGTACATATTTTTTGTATTTTCTCACCCCGCACCTCTCAGACAACACTATTATTTTCCTAAAAAGCATAGAGACCATCCTGGATCACTATGAGATAACCCATGTTCATGTTGTGCTATTAAGCAATGCAGCAGCTCATAATTTGTACTGTAAGACATGATAATTCTAAGAAAATGGTTCATCAGTGTACCCTCCTGTTCATAGTCCGCTGACCCCATCCCCCACTGTCCCTATCACGCATAGATGTGCCTGCGTTTATATGAATAAAAATTGTTTGCTTGGATACGCTCCCATTGTCTATGTGCTCATGACACAGCAGTGGTTGTTGTGATTACGTAATGGAAAAGAGGCCCCTAATGTCTTTGTTTTAGGTTTATAAGTTTGGTTCCAATCATCGAAGCCCAGTCAGTCACTACACATCCTAACGGTAGAATATTCTGTGTTTGACTAGGTTTAAGCCTTACACTTTAGACTTTAGCTGCTGTTTAGTAGGCCTCAGATAGCCTGTGGCCTAGCTCTTTCAAACCTGCTGTTAGATTAGAAAATGTAGTCTTTATATTAAATTGACCTCTTGACTTTTATTTCTCAACCAAGTCAATTTCAATGCAGTGAATAAAAGAATAAGTGGATGATCAAAGATAAAAAAAAAAAAGTGGGGAAAATGGGTTTGAGTCAATGGTTTTATATGAGTTAAATGATGATGGTAGAGAATTATCCCTGGAGAGACTAAGAGGCTAAGTGGCCAAGGCCTGAAAAAGTGGAATCCGTGTTATCTACAGTTCAAGGTAACAGTGTTATCTGTCTCGTCCAAGTTAATAACTTCCCTCCATTTACTTTGGAAGTGAAGTATGGCCTCGATTCCTTCTTGTATCATAAGGACACATCACTCATTCACCTCACGCTCCACTCTCCTTGCTTTTTTAGCGAGTATTTCTCTATATTTATCTTATCTGTCTTCCACACTTTGCACACTTAAAATTCCTTATCCGCCTCTTGGAGTCAAAAGCCTGTATTGCTGCAATTCTCTATTCACTGATTTATTTGCATTCCGTTTAGAATTAATGAAAATGTGGCTGTATAAACCAAGGTTATGTTTGTTTGAGTGTTAGCAAGACTACTTCCCAAACTATTGCTTCACCAGCGTCTTTTAATGATCGATCTCTATAATCCAGCTGTAGTCTGCCCAGGTAAAACTAAGCCACTGGCATACTTAAGAAGGAGGAAGCAAGAAGACACAGGAAACTATTGTTGTAATTAGTACTGAAACATTTATTTTATTAATTGAATAGTCGATTTACAGAATATTAATCCCAAAATGGGATATGGGCTGGTTAATCAACAATAAAAATAATACATCTTTTTTAGCCCTAATTGTAATATCGCTAATAAACAAACTTGAATACTGTTATTTGTTTCTCTGCGTTTAGACATGGATTATTTTTTGTAAACTTCAGGTTAAGAGTAACATGAAGTTTTACGTCACAGAATTTTTTTTTTTATTGGTTATCACGTTTTTTCATTTCTATTCATTGTCCACATTTTTAGTGCCTGTGTACTTTTAAGGAGCTTTTCTTCTTGCTGTTCTTTTGTATGTGTGAGAAAGATAGAGAGAAGTGTGTATGTGTGCGTGCATGCGTGCGTGTGCGTGTTGGGGGATGTGGGGGTGGAGGGGGGGGTGTGGGGGTTGAGCTGGGTTATTTCCAGCTTGGAGCTGCAGACCTTGGCACACACACTCTGTGCACTACAGTAGTACACCACTTACTCCAAGTAAGCACAGAGGACGTACATCGAATGGCAGGCCATTTTGGAAACTGCTGTTTAGGCAAGAAGTTAAAATGCTTCTGTGTGCAGAGGGAGCATGAGTGAAGAGGCTGGGATGAATTAGGAATATTTTGTATATTTTGGATGGGTGTTTGGCATTTTTCCATTGTTTCCAAAATATCCTTAAAATGCCATCCACCACCAGAGTGAGATTCCATTCCCTCTAGCTTTTGTGATCAGTCTATTCTCACCTATACAATGACCCTCGACTGAAATGTCACTTAGCCTACTTGGTTTTCAGTGATACATGCTGATCATCACATGTTAAAAGCCTAGCCGACTAAGATCACATTCTCATACAGCAACGTGCCGTGGAAATATTTACAAGGGCAGAGTTATACAGATGATTGTATGAATACCTCGAAACATTGCCCCATAAATACTTGGGAGGTTTTAATATTCAGCGTGCAGACTGCCTCTCTTTTTCCATGGTATGTCTTTATGTCCTTTACCTAGCTGGGGTTAAACGTGGACTGTCTCTGCTTCAGAATTACCCATATTTAGTGCTGTAACTAAGGACTGTATTCATTATTGATTGATCTACTCATTATTTTGAGAGAAGAGCTCCAAACCCCTCTAACTGGCTCCTTTTGACACGAAGGAGCTCTAAGGAGGATGTCTGAGCTCCCTACCCTATCTCTAAGGGTGAGCCCTGCCACCCCACAAGGAAAATTATTTTGGCAGCTTGTATTTTCAATCTTATTGTTTCAGTCACAACCTAAAGCTTATGACCATAGGTATGGAACTGAGCCTGAAGGCAAAGCTCTCAATTGTTCACTATAGCCGTCCAGTACAACGCCCACATTACTGCTGATGTCGCGCCAATCTGCCTGTCGACCTCATTTTCCATTTTCCATTCATTCGTGAACGAGACCCGGAGATACTTGAACTCCTTCACTCGAGGCAGTGACTCACTCCCAACCAGGAGGGAGCAATACACCGTTTTCCTGCAGAGAACTACGGCCTCAGACTTGCAGGTGCTGAGTCTCATCCCGACCACTTCACACTCGGCTGCAAACTGCTCCAGTGCGTGCTGGAGGTCACGGTCTTATGAAGCCATCAGAACCACATCATCTGCAAAGAGCAGAAAAGCGATTCTGATATCCCCAATCCGGACACTCTACTCCCCCTGGCTGCACCTCGAGATCCTGTTTGTGAAAGGACACTCCTGGCAGAGCCCGACACCCACTGAAAACATGCTTGACTTCCTTCCGAGAATACAGACACAACTCATACTGTGTCTGTATATAAGGTTGTGTAAGGACCAAATGACTCATCATGACAGCCACAGTACCACATACTCCTGCAGCACTGGTTATCACTGAAATGAACCTTATATTCTCTAAAATCTAACACAATTTGAGATTGTGCATGCATGGTTTTCGGGGACAATTAATGAAGTCAAATGTCTGCCGTGAAAAGGGTCTATTGTCTGTATTTTGTAATTGATATTCTTAAGTGATACTTTTTAAGGATGGCTAATAATAAAAAAGAATCAAAACGGCAATGTTAGCCCAGGGCCGCAGTTAAAAGGGTGTCTGTTGTGCGTCATTGCCTGTAAACTATACCAAGCAGGAATATTATAATACTATTTCAGGTAGGAGGAGAAGTCAAAATACCATCTGTCAGACGTGAGCTTGCCAAGGTAAATCTCTGTGGTCTGTAGCCTCTTTAAAGATGGTGGCGGGTACAGCGTGTAACGTTAGTGGTATTTCAAATTGTAATGGGCTTCGTAGTTGAGTATGTTGTTCATGGAGGAAAATAATGAAAAGGTCTTTTTGTTACTGCAGTGACCACGTTAGATGTGTGCTACTGAAGTAAAGTGTTGGCAGTTTTATACTGTAGTACATCTGGAGACATCAGGATAATTTAAGAACTTGTTTTCTTATTGATGACCTATAATGACCACAGCAGCATGTTTATGAAAACTGCAAGGAGAGCCAGCTGCAGTTTTCATGTTGTTTTAATTAATGATCAGTTTTGTTTAGTTTGTTTTTTTCTGTCTTCGTCCACCATGTGGTCATATTTACTTGTGATAAATATCAACAGGATGTAAACAAGTAACTTGAATCTGTATTTGCTCAAGTATTCCTATTTTTGTTACTTGCACATATCTATTATTAGACACAAACAGAAGTGGATTGCTGCTATCGTGACCTCTGTACTAGACTTTCACTTTCATACACGGGCCATGCACATGACATGGAATAATGAAATGGCAATTAACCTTTACTTGACATACACTCAAAAGTTTGGACATACTTTCCCATTCCCTTGAATGAGAAAGTGTGTCCAAACTTTTGCTGGTACTGTACATATCAGCCATAGCTTGGAAGGGTTATTACCTTACTGTATGCCTCAGCTGTGCTTTCAGTTGCCTAACTGGAGAATTTTTTGTTTTTAGGTCCACACAAAGTTCCACTGTCGGCAAGCCCATACTCCAGGATCAGACACCTCCTGCCTCTCCTTTTCCTATGATGGCGTGACTTTAGCTTCACGTGGAGGTAAGAAGTTGCTTTCATCAACAGTGCAACTTAGAGCTTCTAGTTTATTGGTCTAAAGCTTGAGCACTGACCTAAAGCGATGATGTTAAAGCAGAGAAGTAGCTTTTCTCTTCCTGAGTGTACAAATAAACAGAGACCACCACCAAGAAAACACAGTACACTCTCAATAGATCTCTTGAGTTTCTGCTTGGTATGTAATCTAGACAAGAGAGTTCGAACACAAAGACAAACAGGAATAACTCTGTATAAGAGTTTCACTCAACGTACTGTATCTCTGTAATGTAAACGGAAAATGCAGTAAAGTAAACATCCTTTAAGAAAGTTCCACTCTGTTGACTTTCTGTAATGTAAAGCTCACAATTTAGAGTTTACCTGTTGCCTCCATCTATTCTTTTCTAGGTGATGACACTCTGAAGATGTGGGATATACGCAACTTCAGGAAGCCTGTAAATGTTGCCACTGGACTGACCAACTACTTTGCTATGTGAGATTTTTTGACTTTCATCTTAATTTGCAAGCTGCGTCATTACAGCTTTTCATGTATGAGTGAATTATGTGTGGAATATGAACTGATGTTGTATCTTTGTAATTTTCCCTATTAGGACTGACTGCTGTTTTAGCCCAGATGACAAGCTTCTTGTAACAGGGACCTCAGTGAAGAAAAATGAGGGAAATGGGAAGCTGGTTTTCTTTGACCGAACTTCCTTCCAGAGGGTCTATGAGATTGAAGTCACCGATGCAGTAAGTTCTGCTTTGACTTCCACAGCCACAACTGTTCTCATTGTAAGATGTTGTTTTTCAGCTGGTTGATGTGTGGTGGTTACAAACCAAAATGACCCAAATTGACGCATAGTGGAAAAAAAACATAATGGATCCACAATGAAACCAATGTGCATGTCATTTCTCTTCCATTTAAGTAGTCTGGGCTCAAACAAAACTGCAGCCATAAAATACTTTAACATAATTTTATCTCCTTAAAAACACAACAACAGCAGCACATTCTGAGAGCTGTAAACATTTAACTTGCCATTAGCATTCATCTGGATTCATCTACATTCTTCTTTTTGTTCAACGCTGTCCATATGATGCATAAATAATAAGCACTGTCCACTAGGAGCCTTTAGAAATTAATCCAGCTTTAATCTAAAGTCAATTGAGTTGACCTGTATAAAAGATAAACCAATATGAACCATAGCATTTATTTTAGTCTGTAGTATTTATAGTTCCTGACAGCAAATATGAAGCACACTGGAATTTGGAGAAATAGAACAGTTAGCAGCCTCTGTTATGTTTTATTATGGCATAATTATGTCAGATACACGTCATTTTAATTCAAACCAGTTCACTCAGAAACTGAATTTAGTTTTGTGTTTTTTGTGACTGAAATCAATAAGACAATCCTATGATTGCACATCCCTCTGAATGACTTAGTGTCTTAAGCAAGCACTAAACTCTTGTGGTTTCTCAGCAGCATAGCAGAGTATGTTTTTTCTCCTTCTTACCCCAGTATTGATGTGTTCTTCCAATACAGAGGAAGATGAGAAGAGTTGTGGAGGGCACTGAAGGCAAAGGAGGAAACTTTTAAAAAATGGTTATAGGCAAGCTGGGAGAGCGGAGTAATGTGACCTTTCCTTACTGCAAATCCTTCCCACAAACCCTTGGCAGGACCACGGTTGATGCTTTTATATGTACTGCCTTTGAGTTATATATGAAATTAAATAATCTAAGGAATAATCAGCACAAACAAAATGTTCCATTCACATGCACAGACTACACTGTCACACACATGAGCATACTACATACTTTATACTAATCCTGCTTTCTCAGAAATCCATTTTGTGAAGGCAACCAGCCATAGGTGCTGAAACGAAGGATAGCG
Source organism: Thunnus albacares (assembly GCF_914725855.1). Classification (NCBI taxonomy): domain Eukaryota; kingdom Metazoa; phylum Chordata; class Actinopteri; order Scombriformes; family Scombridae; genus Thunnus; species Thunnus albacares. The sequence continues at coordinate 15,730,430 of NC_058123.1, read as the reverse complement.
GTGCTGTCTTCAGTAGAAAAACTTTTTGTCTTTTATTGCTTCCTGCTCTTCCTCCACCGTCTCCTCTTCTTCGAGCCCTATTCAACAAATTTAGCACTGTGTATCTGTAGTCATAACAGTGAGGTCCGACAGAGGATAATAGCTTCTAACTTGGTCTCTCTGGCTGAGGCATGAAACTTTCACATGAGCCGTAGACTGAACATGTTGGAGAGAGAGGGAAAAGAGACAAAAGATGGGTTTGTGTGTGTCTGTGTCCCCCCTTCCCTGCCAGCCAGCTGCTGTTAGCTTGCAAACCTTGGCACAGGACCGCATCTACACTAAGTGCACACCCCACTGCACAGTTGCACTAACTGAGAGGAGGAGGAAGTCTATGTTTCAGCTGACCCATTTTAGCTGTGATTTTAACAACATTGAAAATGTTATTTTAAAAAAAAACTGTAGTCACTTTTATTTATTGGAATTTCCTGATCTAAATATGACCTGCATTTCACCTCAAATTTAGGGTGTAGATCATTGGATTATACTCAACTTTGATATAATAATATGCCATTCAGCTGTCAATTTAAATAAGAGGATCACTGGTGGATTCAAAGTTGAGTGTAAGCTTTCATGTCTGGAGCTGGATGACCCTGTCAGTGCAGTTGTCTGAAGTTAAGAATAAAGTGAAGAAAAACAACACTATGTTAAAATAGAATAGACTGTTTACTTTAATGCCTGAAAACTCTGTCACCGTCAATTGACTGATGATAATTTAGTGTACTTACCACAAACAAACGCCTTTGACAACAGCCTCTGGCGTTATTTGTTCAAATATTTCTCAAAATTAAAACCACATTTTCCCTCCTCTTTTGATAGCTAGAACTCCTGTCTGGCAGTAGTTAGAAGATGACAGCACATACCTGACAGAGCTTAACAGTGTGCTCCAATTGAAGTACACTTGACTTATTGAGTGTTCAGTATTAATGGTGTAACTCAGAGACGGCAGGTGGCTTTATTCATTTGTGAAAAGTCAACACAACACAATCCACATACGAAAGGATGTTTTTTTTAGACCAAGCAGGTAATTATTGATTGTTGTACTTCAGTTCTTCCTGCAAAGTCTACATAGACTCTTATAAACAGAATCAGCTGTAGCATTTGCACCCGCTGTCACTGTGGTGACGATATCACAGCATCAAAGAAAGACCTCAGACACTGGGTCAAAGAGTCTGTTTAGAACTTAACAACCCTCGTCCTCCCCTACATCACCCTGTGGACGTTTGTCTTCTCTTTCACTTTCCTGAAAAGGGTAAACATTTGGAAGTGATTTTTCCATTGGCCTTTCACTTGTTCCACCATCTGCCATTGTGAGATGCTCTGACAGCTTCAGCTCAGTTTCACTGGACGGATGGCAAAACCTCTTCCTGTCTGTTCATCCTTTGTGCTGTACAGAAATGCAGCAGATTTCCTACAAAATCCAACCCAGAGCCACGAAAAACAATGCAGTCTAGAGATTGTTACACGCTGCCAATTGTCTTGGCAGTGGTTTTATTTCTGTTAATTGTGGTAACCTTTCAAAATGTATGGTAATGATTAAAGTACTTTAATTATGCTTTTATCCTCCAAAAATGTTGTTGTGAGGGCACAGAGAAATAAAAAGTTATGTTGGTGAATCACGTTATTTGTGAACTTCACAAATGTGCTTTAAATTGGAGAATGGCTGTTAATGGGGGTTGCCGTCATTTGTTGATAATAGAGATCATTAGTGTAATCCTACTAAATTGCATGGACATTTTAGTTTATTTTTTTTGGCATTTTGACATTTACTGGACAAATTCCAATAGAGATGTTTACTTGTAGAGGGGGAGGGTTAGGGTTAGCACCAGATTGCCTAGCCTAGACCATTTTGATGCCCTACATTTTTGGATTAGTGCCATTCATGGTATTGTATGTTTTTGATAGACAAAGTTTACTTACAATGCATCTTCTGTATTCAGCCCCTCCCCCCCCCCGACCCACCAGCCATCACTCTAACAATCAGATTGACCACACCAAGTATTATTGGTAGCTTCTAATATAATTTTGATGCTGTAAATTTAGTTTTTGCAGCATATCAGTTGTATCTAGTTGACATGCACTCAGTGAACCTGATGAATGCGCTATTTACTATGTTTACATCAGCCGTCTGCCTCTGGGATGGCCCAAGAATTTAAGTGCAGTCTTTATAAAGTGGCGTACCAGGCGGGCAAGTGAAAGGAAGGACCACCAATCATTTCTAACTTAAACAGTCTACATAACCCCAGACCTGGATCCTGGGGTGCGCTTGAGAGTGGAGACTGTTTTAGGCCCGTTTGGTAAATACTTCAGACACTCTTAAGCTTATCTGAGTGCATCAAAAAGGGGCAGGAACCAGGTGAGATCCTGCTGACTGGCAAAGCACTGAGCCTTTGGCTGGATTTCAAATGGAGGCTTACTGAAACCTGCAGCCCTCGTGCACTTTCTGTAATGTGTGTGTATTTCTGTACATATTCACATATCAGCTTACATGTATGTGTGTGTCTTCTGGTGCTATGTAATGTGTGATTTCCTGCACTTTTGCACTGATTGCAGTACATTACTTGTTTTAAACATTTCACAGAAGGATGATGCACCAATTCAATACACTGCATTGATATTGCTGCTGATGCTGCTGTTATTAAATGATCGGGGATTGGCCAGATGTGACGCTCCACATTTAATGCTGTCACTTTTGTTAATAAAATGGTAAGATGAAGTCTGATATTCAGTTTGACTTGGGGGCAAAAATTTCTAAATAATCAGCATGACTTTAAAGTCTAAATGATCTAGTGTTCTGGAAAATGCATATTCCTGCATTTCAGAAGTGCAGATAAACAGTTAGTGATTATCCAGCCCTACTAAATAATTAATGCTGTTTTTCTGCATGGACAGAGGTTTTAGTAGATGAAAAACCATTTTTGGATCACCTCGGCTAGTTGCGGTTTGCTTATACTACTCCTACTATCTCATGCTTGATGGCTCTTTAACAGTGAGCTGCTCCCTGTGCCTTGCTCTTCAAGGTGGCCTTTGATATGAACAGTCTGTCTTTCATCCTCAGGAAGAGCAGCCAAGGGTGAAATGTAGAAGGGAGGCCTCAACTTTATTCTTTCTTGTGCATTTTACCAAGTAAATCTCGCAAGATGTAAAAGCCAGTTGTTCCAGGCAGGTAGTTCGTGCTAATTGAAGACTTCTCGGACAGTTGCACATTCAGTGTGTAGCTGAGGTGTGTAAGAGTTGTATTCTCCATCCCCCCTGCTGCATGGAGTTGGCCTGTGTTGCTCAGTCTGTCAGAAGCGGTGTACATTTGGATCCACTCACCAGCGACTAAACAAGGAACACAGCTGTGACTGTTGTCTGCCATTAGTGCTGCATAACTTTATTTCATAGTCAGCATACATATCAGGCAAGTGGCTGTCTTATTTAGCTCTAATCAGCCTTTGGTATTTTAATGTGATGAGACATAGAAGTCTGCTACTGAAGAACGGACTGATTAAAGTTTCCTCCTTCATGATGTGATGTAATTTTGTGGACATGAAGCCTAAACAGGGGTTCCTGGACTATAAACACACTGGTCTGAATATCTGGAAAGCAGTCTTAGTGTTGGATTGACTGAGCTGTGCTTGGCTGTGGACTTGTTGGTGGATTCAGCTGGGGTGGGCCCCACTGAACTGGTCTGTTTCAGGCTGCTCTGCTCTTTCTGTTTGACTTGTTCCACAGCCAAGTAACTGGACTGCAGTTACTTGGCTGTGTTGTCAATTTTATTTTGGTTTTACTGCCTGATTTGGGCCGTTCTATGCTGTGTTGTCGTATTGTGGATTGGGTGGATTCCTCGAGGTTTGACAGTACCTGTGGAGTGTAACAGAATTCCTGACTGTCGTCTCTGTCTTCCCTCTCCGTGTTGCTTTGGCAACCCCGACAGGACAATTTATAACCCATTACACATTTACGCTGAAGTGCATCAACAGGGGATCAACTTTTATCTCTCATGATACGTACATGTTGATACAAGGGTTTGAGCTTTCTTTGTGGAAAAAATACAGCAGATTTTCACAGTTCAAGAGTGTCTTAAATGAAGTTTTTATGCTTAGATTATACAACGCAGTGTCTACACTGAAAACATATTTTCACGTTTGCTTATTAAGTAATTAATTAATTATTCATCAATCTTATAATCCATCAGCCAATATATGAATGGAATATGTGAGGCTCATGTTAAACACATCCTGTTTAAAGCATTTTCCAGATCTTTCTATCAATTATAGCCGGCTCATGATCTGGTTGAGCAGATTAACCCTCATCTGTCCCATGAGCTACAAACCACTGAGCTGTTGGCCTGATAGTGTATAAATGTATGTTTGATGTTATCTTATTTCAACACACGGACAAAAATACCTTAATTATGTTGCATACTTGCATGAAGATATTGGAAAGTAACCTTTTTTTTTCTAATTTTATTTACAGCACAGAGTGGCAGAATTTATATATATATGTAATTTATATGTTTATTTATATATATATAGAAATTTGGTGATCCCTTAAACTTTATTATTATATATTTTCTACATCTAAATCATCTAAAAAAAAAAAAATTCTCTCAGCACATGTATGCATGACTGCTTGTCTGTGTACGTGCCTGACCTCTTGTCTGCGTGTGTGTATATGATCGTGTGTGTATGATTGAGACTCCTTCCCCTGGTATCCTGGTGGGAAGTTGAACAGCTGGGCGTTAAGCAGCTTTCACCATCACTGAATCTGGACATCCCAGTCGCAGTCCTACCCACCCCCATCCTACACTCCTGCCCCAGACCCCCACCCCCCCCTCAGACTGCCCTCTCTGTTCCACATACAGTAAACACAGGCCAAACGTTTAAATCACTATTTCTCAAAAATGTTCTACAACTGCAGATGTGTGCTAAAAATGGTGCTCTTCAACACAGCTCATCACAGAAGGTTGTGATGCTCTAATAATGTGTGTGAAGAAATGAGACACTACTACAACTCCAACAAGGAGTCTGGCTCTCTACTGTAGCTCACATATCAGAGTGAACAGAGGGTCTACATCACTGTCCAACAACTGTGCGTGTATTTCTCTCTCTCTGCCCCTTTTTTGCTCTCTGTTTCTCTCTCTCACACACATACACACACACACACACACCTCTGGATAAATGTGGTCACATTTGCCTATTGGCACTGGGCCATCTGTCACACACAGACTGAGGGATCCAGCCCTCATCCCAACAACCAAATATAGTCAACTAGAGCAGCAGAGCAAGCTGGGACTGATCCCCACTGTACCACAACCAACCTGGGTCACATACTCAATACTTGTAAAATATGATTGTTACTTTTTGTTAGTTGAGAAGCAGAAAGCCTGTAAACATTCTTGCAAAGGTGACCCACATTATAGAAAGTTTTCCACAACCTGCTGACTCCTTTCCTCACATGTATCACAGTTACTGGACAAAAAAAACATTTAACAGTGTCTTGTTGTGTCTGTCTTTCTGTGTGTGTTTTGCAGAGTGTCGTCCGCTGCCTGTGGCACCCAAAACTCAACCAGATAATGGTGGGAACTGGTAATGGACTGGCAAAAGTCTACTATGACCCCGTCAAAAGTCACAGGTATATTCAGATCAGAACTTAATGGATAAGTCTGGTGTGTAATTAATTTTTTAACAGAAATTCCCCTAAAGAGACTAAAGCCAGCACTGAATTAATCCTACAAACAGAATTTTTCTGATGGCTTCATGCCATAGAACTCCACTGTTGTCCAAAAATGATTTAAAAAAATGCATCTACTACTTCAGTTGGTGTATATTTGGTCATTGTTATCAACACAGCCGCCTCAGACTGATACAGCCTTTTCATATGCATCTTTGATTTTATTGTCATGCCAACAGGTTGTGAAGTAGGCATGCCTTTGACTGCCACAAGCAGCGAGATTTATTTCTATTTCACCTTGTCTACACCAAAGCTTCAGCAGCTGCACCTTAATATACATTTATAAAACAAGCTTAGTCTCTGTAGATGAATTAGTGATAATGATGAAAAGATAAAATGATTCAAGGACAATGCAATGCATCTTTTGACACCATAGAGACCTTTTGTTTTCTATGATACTGTACCTTCAAATAGCATCATCTGTAACCACATGGCTCTTTTCCAGGGGGGCTAAGCTGTGTGTAGTGAAGAGCAAGCGGAAAGAGAAACAAGCAGAGACGCTAACGCAAGATTACATCATTACACGTAAGTCTCTTCATGTCTGCACTCGTAGACACATACACATGCAAACAAACTTGCAATCTGTTCCATCCAAAACCTTTAAGAACAAACTAATTTGCCACTTAATGAACTTTGAACCCAATTCCTCGCTCTGTTGCCTTTTTTGTTCATGGCATGCAGTTTCACACATGTCCCTTTGATCAGCAAACAATTGGTGAGGTAATTGTGATGAAGTGTTGTTCTCAAAGCCCTTCAGCAGTTTATTCCACCTTGAGCCACTAACCCATCTGCTCATTATTGCTCTTCACATGATACAGCAGTGTGCGTTTTAACAGCCAGAGAGAGACAAGAACAAGCTAGCCGTCTTCCGAAATGCATGATGTGATAGTAGGAGCATTTTCTTACCATGTTTCGATCTCAGACATAAAGAACAAAAATACCAACCCATCTTTCTTGCTTCTCATACACACAGAAACATTCAAACACTATCTCATACCGGGGGGCTTTGCGAAGAATGGGAGTGTGTTCAGGGCTTTCACAGGCCCATTAGCTGATGGAGTAGGGTGTGGATGAGTGGATGGACAGCCGGGGGGCACTGTGCCACGTGGCGGCCATGTGGTTCCAGTAACACCAGATCACGCTAGGGACAGCCGCCTCTCCCACCGCTGCTGGCGTGATCTCTTGATGGTCCACACCACACACACTACCTGTCATCCTGTCATATCACCAACACACGAGGCTGTCATCTCTTTTGTGCGTGCCTCACTCTCTCTCACCCCCGGACTGAAGTCATGAACCTACAGGAACAGAAGAGCTGCTGACACTTTGTCTCTGATTGGCTGCGAGACACAATTCAGACCTCATTTATTGTTTGGGCTACGGCAGCCTTTTCATATGCATCATGTGATTTCATTGCCATGCCAACAGGGTGTGAAGTAGGCAGACATTTGACTGCCTCATGCGGCGAGTGACGCACTTGATGCCCTGGCACTGGAAAATTAGAGGGGACAGGAAGCAAGTGATGGCCCATTGAGAAAAGCGAGGGAATCTGTTAACAGTAACCTTTTTGCTTAATGTAGCGTGGAGGAGAAGAATTAACACTGAACAGCGACAGGGCTCCTGAATGGAAAATCACTTTATCTAACCCTTTACTAAAGTGTCTCTTTGTAACCTCTGAGGATAAGAGCAGAGCATACACTCACTTTACACAAACACAAACGCTCGTATACACACGCACACACACACTCTCTCCTTCTCGCACATCTTTAAGGGCACTCATTCACACGTACTCATGCACACATTCACTCACACTCTCGTGGCTTTAAGTGCTGGGGGCCTTTATTGTGATAGTGTTCACAAAAGTGTGAAGAGTGGCAGAGCGATTGTCTGAATCTAAACATGGGGGATATAATGAATATGTTGGTGTGCACTATGGCAGAAAGAGTACACAAGAGGGGAGATGCTGCCAGAGGTCAACAGGTGTGTGTGTTTTTTACGCAACTGCTGCAGGGTGTAGTAGTAGGTGAGATGTGAGGATGTATTCCAGCTCTTTCTGTATGAAAACACTGTAAAAACTCAGCTTTTCATTTCTGTTTTCTTTCAGCTCCAAACACTGAACATATTGTCAGGTGTCCTGTCTGCTTATTTGTGCGGCTGTGTTATGTGATCTTGCAGTTTGAGTTACCTAAGCAACTTGATTATCCTTGTTTACCCTGTGTGTCTCCAGCTCATGCCTTACCCATGTTCAGAGAGGCCCGACAGCGAAGTACTCGGAAACAGCTGGAGAAGGACAGACTTGATCCCAAGAAGTCCCACAAACCTGAGCCTCCTGTGTCCGGACCAGGTAACGTGCATTTCTTTATTTTTTTTCTTGCTTTTATCAGTACAAAACATTAACTAAACAGAATAAACAAAAGTAACAAGAAAAACATGATATATGAGGCAAATTATGAGACAAAGCAGCTGATAAGCTAAAACAAAAATGCAAAACAAATGCTTTCATTACATTTAAGTACAGTAACAAGAGCTACAGCTACAGTTCTGCTGTTGTTTTTGAAGCGTATTATTAGTCATGTTCTTATCTGGATGAGAACATGATTCAGTTTGAGGCAGATGTACAAATCCATAGTTGTTGATGTGTTCTGCATTATGCAATCTAGCTGAAGTCAAGAGCTATAACGACACTGCTCCCATTTGGCCTCTCAAAGATTCATTGTAGCCTGCTGTTGCCTCATATTTTCTAAGTGCTGGGACATAATGATGCATTGTGAACTTTCTATGGAACCCATGGTTGGGCAGTTGATATTTTTTTTACTGCCACACCTATGCATGATGGTGAATACAGTTCGAGCGTCGTTCCAATAAGCCTAGGTGCCAAACAACGTTTCCTGCTTCATTGTGTTCCAGTTGGCTCATTGCTGTTGTTTTTTTCATTTTCACAGTTTTCATCTCCACACTTATTCCTTCAGCACCATTTACTCCACAATGGAGAAAAAAACTAGTGTGAACTTTTTCTCTGTAAAAAACGTTTAAAGTACTGGGAACATATAAAAAGTATCCAAAATTGTAAAAGGGGATTACGAAAAATCTTGAAATAAGAAACTCAAGCAAAGGTTTTGTATTTTTCAATATACCCGTTTTTTTCTTCTTTAACTTCACTGTTACAAGCTGTCTACGTTCAAAAATACTTAACTAACTTCAAACTTTTTCAGCAAAATGACATTAATTAGAAATTGTTGGAACAGCCTAACACTTGCACAGTATTGCGTAAGTACACAAGTAAGAAAACGAGTTATAGAGGTTGAAAGGAAGAGACAAACATAAAATGGAATAGTCTGCGAATGAAAATGTAGGTCAATTTTATGAAAATAAGTTTGAGTACTTGATAGCAGGGCAGTGTATTTTGAACGACAGGCTGTCTTTATATTGTTTATCTTCATTGTGAAATCGCTCTCCAGAAGTGCAAGGTAATGTTTGGTGGTTGGCTGGATGTTTACAAGCAAAGGAAGGAGTTGCCTCTCAGTCCCCCCCCCAAAAAAACCCACTGCCCAACTAGAGCAGGAAATCCCTGTGTTTAAGAATGTGAATGTAAGTGTGTTTGTGTGTGCTCATGCGTGTGTGTATCTTATCCGTGATAGTTTAAGACAACTGTTAGAATGTTCCCCCCCTGAAAGTAAGAGTCGCCCCCCCAAAATCTCCATTAAAGAAGGAACTATTATGCTTTTCCTTATTTTCATACATATATATAACATTACAGTGTCGGCTGTTCATATTAAACGTGGCCAAAGTGTCAAATAATGAGGTAAATGTATGTAGAAGTAATCCCCGTGAGCAAAAAGCACCGGCATCAGACCACTCTGAATGCTCAGTTACCAACATTTTTTTCTGTTTTCAGCCCGAGCCGACGTTGGCTCATGACGGATTTCTTTATATGGTCATCTGCTGAACACACAGCGCTCAAGTTCACTGGTCTGTTCCGCTAACATTATGGCATTTCTCCATTGTTTTGGGAGTAGTCCCGCCGAGCTATGGTTTGAGTCGAGCTGGCACGCTGTACGGCAAATTAAAATAAGTTGTTTACCTGTTGGAGGTGTGCTGGTGGTCTGCAGCTCTTCATCAAACATCATCATCACTGTGGCTGTTTCTGCTCGTACTATTCCTCCCTGCATTATTTCTAACTGATCTGCTGAACAGAGAGCTCCAAATATCTCCATATGTTGTTATGTCGACTGTTTTTTTTTAGTGCCACTAACTAAGCTCTGCTAATTTGGTGAAGAACACATTTCATTTCCTGTAAATTCTTCACAATAAAAGTCTCCCATTATTTGGTCATTTAAAAGCTTTTAATATGAAGTAATGAAGTAGGAAATGTCGGGTTTTCATCAGCAGTAACTCATCACAACTCTGATATGGCTGCCCCTCACTAGGCTTCTGGAAAGCTGGCCAATCAGAACAGTGTGGGCTCATTAGCAAGGGGGGCCTTAAAGAGACAGGAGGAACCCAGAATACAACTGTACAAGACAGAATTCTACACATTAATAATACAAACTTCATAATGTGATAATCTGCTCCTAAATTTAAGAAAAAAGTACATAACTCTTGTGCACAACCGAGCATGTTATAAAATAATTGTAGAATGTTTATGAATAACAAAATACAGTGTCATGAAATTTAATAAACTAAACTAAAATATTTTGTAGGTTTCAGTGGCATATTTTAATGGATAAATTTGTGATCTGACCACATACCATTAAGCAAGCACTAAGTTTCATCCTTGTTGAAGCTGACTATTGCATTGAAATCATATACAGGACCTCCATTTAGTTTTAGCCACTGTAGATTTTTACATTTACCAGCATCATCATGTCAAAATTTTAACTTGTCCAAATCTGACCAAATACCTACAAAAATAATGGCATTCCCATCAGTCCCAACTTTGTGTTTAGTGCTAATTAGCAAATGTTACTGAGTTGCTCTCTTGACTAGGTTGAGCAAAAATCATCAAATATAAAATCTTCCAATATGTAGCTAGTAGGCTAGCTAGCTATTTGCTGGCCTTTAATGCCAGGTGATGTCACTCCATAGAGTATAGTAGGTACCAGATGATGACATCATCTGGCACCAAAGACTAGCCCATAGCAGACCTTCAGGTCAGTCTGCTCTTCACTGGTGGAGGTCAGGATTTACAGGATTTTTGGTTTGATTGTTCTCCTACTTTTACTTTATTTGGCACATCATGTGGTTTCTCAGAAGATGAATGGTGTACTTCCCCCATGCTGCTACCACTGATTGTTCTACAGAAATTGGCTTTAAGTGTTTTTTGGATTATACAGGTTACTTTTTTATTATTACAATAGAGGTATATTAACATGTGTGTGTTGGTGTGAGTTGGTAAAATAGTACATCATTATGAAGTTCTGTCATCCAACATTAAAAAGGTGTGTGTGTGTGTTTTTTTTAATGTACATAAGTTTTAACTGCAACTAATCCGATAATCCTGTGTCCTGACAGGTCGTGGAGGCAGAGTCGCAGCTCATGGTGGCACTCTATCTTCATTCATTGTAAAGAACATTGCTTTAGATAAATCAGATGACAGTAATGCAAGAGAGGCCATCCTCCGTCATGCCAAGGACGCTTCTGAGAACCCTTACTGGGTCGCCCCAGCATACAAAGAGTAAGAAAACCTCTTATCTTCATTCGTAAAAATATGAATCATTCACATTCTCTGTTTTTCACTCGTCTTGTCTTATTTCTGGGTTTGCTCTCATTAGCTGACAGTGTAAGATGAGTGCTGCTTCTAGTATTTGTGATGGTACTTAGGTTTCTTCCAAGCGGTGTGACACAAATGTTTAAAGAGCTGCACAGTTTTACAGGTACACATTCAAACTGCAGGGAAGAAGAATAATGGAAAGTTTTAGATTGCTATCAGACACAGACAGCGATGAAAGCACAGAACAAAGCTGTGAGCAAAATTTGTACGGTATGTTTTACATACAGCAAGCAAACCATCTTTCTTAAACTATGATGTACAAGTGGTACACTTCACAGGAGATAAATCAGATGAAGTACACCATTTTAGCCTGGTTGCAGAGCTCTCTCTCAGGCAGTAGGCTAATAGTGATATCACTGTCACAACTCTCTGCTTGACTGGGAGTTACATTAAACATCAAATGAATTCTGCTAACGATCAGTCCTTTGAAAGGCTGATGGATCTGAGATTAGTGCATTCTTCTCCATGTACTGGAACCAGTGTTATATCTGCAGCTTGCACATCCCACCACTTATATGTTAATATTTATATTTGTCGTTCATTAATTTGCACCAAAGCATGCTTTGAAATTTGACAGACAGTTTGCGAAACCCTTGCTCCTTACTGTGAATCCCTTTAGGACCCAACCAGAGCCTGTGTTTGCAGAGGAGTCAGAGGAGGATGAGGAAGCTGACAAGGAACCAGAGTGGAAGAAGCGCAAGATCTGAGGCTCTTCAATAGCAGCTCGTCTTATACAGGACAGCAGACAGGGTGGGCTTGTGGTTGGATATACAGCAGGTTAACCACAAGGTCTCAGGATCAACCCCAAAACAGAGCCACTGTCAGAAACACTGCACAGGAGCATCAATTAAATGGCTAAATTGTCCAGTCTCTGTCCTCCCTTAAGGAGTCTTTTTAGGGCGTATGTATAGTATTTATGTGCGTGCTTCTGTGTTAAGGGGCAGCACATAAACGTGCTCACTGTGCAGCATAATATAATATAGGTTTATGTTCCTCTCATTGCAATTCATCAACCACTGGAAGAACTTGGCTTTTTAATGTCTTTTTTTATGATATGGACTTTATTTTCATCATGTCTATTGTCCTCTCCTCCCACATCGTCCACAGTTTGCTAACGCCTCATAAATCAGCTCCAGATTTTGTGGCCTGGTGCTGCTCATCAGTTATGAAAACAGTTTGCTAGTTTGTAAAAAGTAAATTGCAAAGAAGTATAAAAATTGCAGCCAATTTTATGGCGGATTTTTTTTTTTTTTTTAAAGGGTTTCGTGTTTTAAAGCTGTATGGTTTTTGTTGGCTGTGATACACAAAACATCATTCAATCATCTGAGAATTCAGATTTTTTCTACTTACTGTTTTCCATCTCTGAACCTAAATAAAGGAATTTGTATATTCTTGTTAAAACAGTGAAATTCAATGTTAAGTCTGGAATCATAGATCTGCTTTTATCAAGTGATCAAAGAAATGCTTTTGCCAAATTTCTTTCTTTTCTAGCTCAAACCTGCAGATATACAGTACATCAAGTCCTAGTCAAAGCCTGTGTTATGAGTCACTGCTTCAAATAAATTATTTACAGGCTATTTTTTTCACAATTCTTAAATTAGTGATTTAAATTTACTGCAAGTGCTACAATCTCTAATGTAGATGAATCAAGGTTTGACTAAAGGATACCATGAGATCCAACCTTAAGTTGAAATTATTTTGTCCTATAATAGTAGTTATAATAATAGTTGTACTATAAGGTCAATAATTAACTTCCAAATGGCTTCACACGTACAGTATATGTTTATTACATTGTGTAATATCTGTAACTCTTCTGTTGTCTTTGCACTCCTTAGCGCACCTATGACAGTAACTATGTGGCAGATCTCTTTTCTTTTTGAATTCCTTAATTGACCTGCACAGTTTCTATAAATATTCCAACAAACAACAACATACTGATCTAATGAAACCCATATTTGTATTCTTTATACATTTCTGTGGAATGCAACCTCTTCCTGCAACAACATACTGAGAGCACATTAGAGTGTGTTTGTCTCTTATGCACAGCTCTTTAGTAAAAGGAAACATTTGAGTCATATGGTTAATTCATCTTATTAAATCCTACATTGCCAGATTGTGACCCTTATCGTCTGCACATTACATATCGGTCATTCAGCTGGTGTTTCTACTCAGTGGCTTCCAGTGGGTGAAACTCTAGCTCTTAAATTCCTAGCCAACCAAAATTACAAGCAGACAATTGAATGTCTCGCTGTCCTGGCAATCCTCCTGTGGCAGTAAAACGAATGAGACGGAGACATTCTAGGATAAGAAATATGGAGTGACTAGAACAACAAGTGATGTTTTTAAGAGCAACTAAAGTGGAGAGGAGCTCAGCTTCATGGGGGGTGGGAGGACCGGGGGATGGGGGGGCTGACGTCAAGCTCTTCTTGAGAAGAAGAGTTCTCAGCCAGCAGCAGGAGGTGAGGAGTCACTGCAGTTTGATTCAAGTGGGATGGTTAATCATTCCACCACCAGCAGAGAGAACAGACTGGGGAGAGTGATGAACCAGTTGGCTCTTGGAAAGGAGAATCTGGTGTTTGGACGTCATAAAAATACATTTTCACAGTGACTGCCAGTGGTATCTAACCATGCAGAGAGTTTTGGTTTTATATGCTCAGATTTTCAGTTTCATCTCTGAAACTTTTCCAACACCCCATTATGACAGATATAAATCAAAGTTTTTGTGATGCTCAAACATTAAAAAGTTACATTTGACCCACTCAGCACTAATTTGTCTTCCAAAAAACAGACTCCTGGTTATTGAGCATTATCCACAGACCTCGTAAGCACCGATTACTGTCTGGCACAGGTATCATGGAGGCTAAAATCACATTTAACTTAACAAGAATAGAAGAAATTGGACCCAGATTTGTTGACTTAAGTGTTGTCATTGTTGACAAATCCCTCAAAAAGACCAAAACCAATGAGTTCGTTCATCTCTCAGTACTATCCGACTTTCTCTCTCATGTCTGTGGCTCTCAGCCAAAGACAATTTGTTCCTTCTAAAGACTTAAATCTTACAAAATGCATCATGAATACACCCTTACATTTAAAAGAATAACTTTAAAACAGCTGGGCACTGTGGCTTTTAACACATTACTCAAACTGCAGTAAATTGTATATTTGTTCTGAACTATTTTAAGCTGTGGATTTGGTGCACTAGTGAGTATTTATGGAAGCAGGACAGTGTACAGTATGTAGGAGTGACTCAAAATAAACTACAGCTCCCATGCTTATCATCATTCAGGAATATGTCACCCAGTGTGACAATGTGGCTAATTTATTTGCTTTTTTTTAATCATTTTTTTGAATACAATTCAGCTCTATTCCATATGAGGAATAAGCTTTATCAGGCTGTAGCTACACAGATGATATTTGTTAATCAGTTCATAGTTGTTTTTGGTCTTTTACTGGAATTTGTTGACAACATAAAATATAACCAGACTTATCCTCCAAGTCACAAAGATTCTGAGAAAAGCTAATTATTTTGACTCAGTTAAATCTTGGCACAAAAAAAAAAAATGACAGGAACATCATAAATATTCAATTACAAGGCCTAAGCAAGTAAAGTAACTGGGCCTCAGTATGTAAAAAATATTTTCAGTTTTGAAAATGAGATTTTTAAATGTATCATTTCAATGGTCAGTATTCAGAGGTCAGAAAGACTTGCAAATTAACTTTAGATTTGCTATGACAATAACTGTGACTTGACTCGAGACGACTCTAAGCTATACATTGTATACACACCTTGAGCCCCCTGCTTAATGACTCACCGTCTGAACCTCTGCCATTTTCTCATCAGCATTTACATATCTTCTTTGCACAGTGGAAACATTCTTGAGCTCCTTGATTTACAGCTCAGTGCCGCTTTACAGCTAGCTTTTGTTTACTGTATGACCCCGGGCTGGTGTTCAGGAATGCAGAACAGGAGGGGACACCGCGCTGTAGAGGCCATCTCTCAAATCGTCCCCGCAAGTCTCCATTTAACCCAAATTTTCATCCTCAATTTTACATGATGCTTGTGTAAACATAACCCAGGCAAATTAGCACCATCTGGCACTGAGGGGATTATTGTGCATGGCAGAATACCAGACCAACGCTCGTTTAATAGAAACAAGTTTAATTCTGTAAAAAGTTATAAAATGAATATTGTACAAAAATAAAGTTTGCCGAGAGCTTTGGTTCTGTAACACAAAACAAGTGAGACGACATGACAGGTATGTTTTTTTTCACAGAGGTGTTAACACAAATGCAATCCTTTCTTCTAATATTAACACTGAGGATTCCTTTGCATTGTTACCTTTCGCTTGTTTACCTTTGCATCAAAACCAGAGGACTAATTGCTAAGAGACAGTTGAGCAAACAGTCATAAAGATGAGAGAGCTTGTGGTCACAGTTTACACACTTTAATGTATGGTATCAAAGAGTAGCGAGGCGCTCTGAGGCTTCTGGGAAGTCTCCTAACTGCACATTCTCATCTGGAAAGGCTTATACACGAATCAGTTGTTAAAGGGGAAGATGATCCAATTGATGAGGTATGCTGTGATAAAAGCTAGAGGTTTTTTTTTTTCCCCTCTCTGTGTAGTGTTTGGCCTAAATTCAGCTTGATGCAGTGGATTTGTTCTGTGTGCAGGGGGATTACACAGTAAAGCTGGCTTGCTTGCTGCTGGGTGGGCACAGATACCTTGGTCCCTAATCCGTGCTAACATCAAGACCTACCCGAGGACTCTCTTTGTTCCACTAAAGCGGTCCCCTCGCAGGGTCTCGATGGGCACAGCAACATGCTTTCAAAGAGTTCTCTGTTATCCCGGATGTATATTTCCGCTATAGTTTGGGAATAAACTTGGCTGAACAAGTTATTGCATGTAGAAAAGTGTGCTGAGCCTACCCATTGTCTTCCCTCTGTAATTCCAAAACATATTCTTTTGTGGAAACATCCAGTCTTGAGATATTTACATCAGTGTCGCGATGACAGTCGCTACAGTAGCTAGAGCTTCCTTAAACCGCCTTCACCAAAATGCCTTTGCCGGCGGGGTTATTTGGTTAAGACTCATATTAGAGGATCACTTTCAAATCCCCTTTCAGGGAGTAAGACCTGTCTGTCAGAGCCGAGACAGAAACACAGGCAGTCCCGTGAACTTTAAAGCCTATTGGGACAGTAACTGCTACAAAGCCTTTGCTCAGACTTGGTGCAAGGCCAGAGTGAGGTTTCAGGTAACGCATGCTGATAGGCAGGCATTCTAGCAGCTTCTGTACTTTGTGACTCAAAGGATGGATCCTCAAAGGCACCTACAGATCCTCAGAGACCACTACTCTCATGATGATTTTATATTTCTATTAGAAGATGTCATGACTCCTCAGAGGAAACAATTCTGGTCAATTGTTTGGAGTGACATTAGAGCTATTCTGGATTATTAATTTGAAAGTTGTCTTGAAAATAAACAGCAGCAGAGTTGTATGTCTCCTTGTAAACATGTAAACGGCATGTGATTGATTGATTATGAGTCCCAGGTGGTGTGAGTTGTATGGTCACATGAGGTTAATGTCCTCCCAAAATGTTCCAAAACAAAAGATCAATTCAAACAAAAAAGCTTCTATTGGTCCCCTCCTCTATGTCTCTTTCTACTCTTGTTTAACTTGACAGTTAATGATGATCTTTTTTGGACGTATGGATTGAGATACCCTGGAATCTAAGTGAAGCGAATAAGCATTATCGGGATGTGTGTGTGGGTGAGTGTTTTGCGATTCTGGATCACCGTGTAAGATTATGCTTGAGAAAAATGCTCCATTTTGGCACCATCCAGGACAAAACAAAGCTTTTAAATAAATAAGAAAAATGACAATTTCTTCTCATAAAATGGATTGAAATAAATAACAATAAGTTAATTCCATCTTAATAAATATACCTCTTACACACATGTGTATATATATGTATATAGTATATATTTATATAAATGATTGGATTTCATGTTGATGCGTTGCACCAAAAAAGTCTTTGCTGAACGCTGGTGTGGTACTTCTCATCCCTTGGCTCTGAATGTAAATGTCAACATCCAGAGTACGCAGTGGAAGTGATTTAGGATGCAGCTGAATATACTCCTCCAATCTCCGTGAGTCTTAGGAGCCAGTTATGGAAAAACTGATGTTCCTGGGAAAATGAATTCTTCCAGGCAAAAAAACCCAAGTTTTTTTGCACTCATCTTTTAAGAAAGCCCAGTGAGCAAATCTGGAAGTGTAACAGTATTGTTTCTTCAAATTGGTTCACACCTGATACGAGTACGGACTGTCAAAAGTTAAATGTACAGTTTGCTTTTTTTAGCGGCTGCTCTGATGTCTTTCAGGTCAGAGATCTGTCAGTATACTCACCTGTGTTTGATGGTTACTGATAAAAATGAGACGCATTACACTCCCTTTTCAGCCTCATATGCCCATTTCCAACAGTGATTTTACTGCCTTTGCTGCGCCAGCTTGTAAAAAGGTGATCCTTAGTTCACTGGTGCTGGTCATGTCTGTTATTTTGTCACGTCAAATGTGACTTCCTCAGACACAGCCACACTTCCTGGCAGAATGCTTCTTCAGTGTGTGATACACCACATTGTCGTCCAAGAAAGATAAGTCATCGTCAAAAGCGATGGGCCGACAGCAGGTGCGAGAGGGCGTGTCCTTGTCCAGCTTCTTGTTGTGCGTGAGGTTGTTGAGGATCTTGTCATAGTTGGTCTCCGCCTCGACACAGGGGCCGCTGCAGTACCGGAAGATCAGCTCCTCTTTAGTCTGGTAGCCCAGCCCCAAGTCCGTCACATTGAGATGGACCTCCTTCAGCAAGCAGCCTCGACTCTGCACTGATATCCTCTCTCTCCCCCTCTCGCCTCGGCCTCCTTTACCGCCTCGGCTTCCCCCTCGCCCCCGACTGCGCCTCCTGTCGCTGTGTCCTCTGCCCTCGCCTCTTGATCCTCCTGTGTTTGCTGCTCCCCTCTGTCTCTGCTCTCTCCGCCCCCTGGGGCCCCCGCTGCTGGGCTCTGATGATCTCCGGAGTCTGCCGATGGTAGCCTCGATAAAATCCATTACATCATCAAACTGCTCTGGATAGGGACCTGTGATGTCATCTGGAAGATAAAGAAGAAACAGGTTCACTTATAAAGCTGGTTTTAAAATGAGAATTTCAGCACCGACATGAACAAAGAATCACTTTCTGAAATGATTTACTGTGATCACAAGCTGTATGAGCCGTGAAGACAGAATTATAACCACCCGTGTGACAAGACAACTATTAAATATTAATAATAACAGCATGGGGGCATTAAACATTACACAAACATAAATTTCAACAAGGAATGTGTGAATGCACATTAAAAATTATGTGGTGAAAGTTCGATGAAGGCAATAAAGTTCTAAAAAAAAAAAAAAAATTATGTGGTGAGAAAGAGCAACGTTATAGACCGAGACTAATTTAAAAAATACTAAAATATAAGGAGTATTTACATAAATTTAAAAATGCAGATGAAACTGTATGCACATAACCTGCAAAACTAATAATAATAATAATTCAACAAACCATCTGGACTGAGATACAATTTGTGCAGAAAAAAATGATGAACATTGCTGTTGACAGAACATGTTTATGGTCATATGCACGGCTAAGTGTCCAAAAACACGTGCTGACACAAATTCAGACAATGTCCATAAATACTGAGAAATGTGCAGATCAGAAACGGTGCATGCTGATTTATAGATTAGTCTCAGGCGGAGGAATGCACAGAGCAGTCCAGAGTTTGTTTACACGGACGTGCAGGTGCCCTGCAGTAACTCCTTCCAACATGGCTGAGAGTATGTTGTGGGCATGAGTTGGAGGCTGAAGGTCAGAGGGTGTTATCAGTTCAAGTTTGAGATTTGTTTTGGTTAGAGAGGAAGACAAAATTGCATGAATGGGATGAGGGCAGACTTGATATTGCATAAATAACATGGCCAGACATTGAAACAGACGATGATACTTTCACCACTTCAATTATACAGCATTAGTTAGCAACTGCCTGTATTGAACCAGGAGGCGCAGACCAATCACACCACCACAAGAGATGCAGTGTGACGTTGTTTTTTTTAGTTATTTTAATCTTTGATGAATGTAATTTTAGAATGCTGAGACTTCAAAGGCCAAATAAAAGGAAATCATATGCTTTGAGTCATTTGGATGGAATAGATTGTAATCCGCTCAAAAATTCAAAACATGCATCAGCACAGCTCTCTGCCATCTGCTGCGAGCGGCGATGAGGCCAGCTGAAAGTCTTGGACCCTCCTGCGCTACATGTTGATTCTATTATAGAGAAACATCTCTCCTATGCCAATGTCTGTAGGTCTGGTGACAATGAACTATGAAGATCAAGGACGCATATTGTTCTGAAATAAATCAACTAATTACAGATGTGTGTGTCTGTGCATGTGAGTCATCATGCTACATGTTTGTCAAGAAGTCAGGGCAGCGGGGTGCGATGTCTGGCAGGTGGTGTTGTGGTTAACGCGGCCTCTCTGTTACAGTGTCACCTAACTCTCCTCTCTTACCTGTTCCTGTGGCAGAGCACAGGCCACCTGATCCGCCTGTGCTCCACAGCTGATTGGGCCCCCGCCCACATATCAGGTGAGGCAGGGCCAATCTGTTTAGACACACCTGCCCTTTGATTTAGACACCTCCTATTGTATGTCATTTGACAGGCAGGGTTGCTACAGTGTACACCTGCTGACAGACTGGGCTGGTGGCAGCAAATTGAGTGATTCATGGCGCAACTCTTGCCACAGTTTTATGCCACAACCCTGCAGATTCAATACTAAATAATCAGTAATCACTTGGTTTTCTTTTAGCATGTTTTTTCTGTTGCCTGCGTAGATTTCTGTCTTAAAAAGAAACCTTGTTCTCTGACTTTACGCGCAAACCGAAAGACCCACCCCCTCTATGAGCTACAGTGTTGTTTACACTATTAGTGCATAGTTAATGGTCTTGGGTTACACAGCAGATCAGTGATGTCACCGCCGTCCAAACAGAATATGAGGTGGCAGCACAAACATTTGTCCAAATGTTCCATTCCTTATCTAGTTCTTGGCCACGTTCACTTATATGTGAA
Organism: Thunnus albacares; assembly: GCF_914725855.1. Taxonomy (NCBI): domain Eukaryota; kingdom Metazoa; phylum Chordata; class Actinopteri; order Scombriformes; family Scombridae; genus Thunnus; species Thunnus albacares. Next base: position 15,709,757 of record NC_058123.1, on the reverse strand, counting down.
GATGATACAGTGTCACATTGATCCAAACAAGATAAATTCCTACCCACGGTTGCTGTTAAAATGAACATAAACACAGAACTCTCACTTGACGCTTCAAACTTTCCAGTGTTGACCAGCCTCTCTCCACAGAATTCCCGTGATCTGTTTCACCCTGCAGTCTCTAAAACATGCCATGATTTCTGACTTTTGGCAGATGGGCAAAGGTCATGGGTCTCTAAGTCGTAGAGGGGCAGAGGTGAACATAAACAATGGGAGCGAGCTAAAAATGTTTGGGATCAGAGTTGTTCATACTCGTATTCATTCTGCTTGCTTGTTTTGACATCGGTGTGATGTAACCCACAGCAGCAATAAAACACAAATTAAGATCTTCCATCTGATAACCTGCCTTTCTGACATCCTTATCAATGTAGGACTCTCCAGCAGTCGCTCACCCCACTGCATATTACGTTATGTGCTGTTTCTCAAGTGTAATTAGTCAAGAAAGGCCGTATTACTTCCCAGGAAATTGACTAACACACATGACTGAATTGCCCCGGCATAAAATGCAACCTATGAGGTAATGTGCTCCTGACTGAAATCATCTCAAAAGTCAAAGCACAGTAGTGCATGCCAACAATTATTTCCTTTATCTTTCAGTTGCTACAAGTTGCATGTTGTTTAAAAGAAGTTTGCACAAACAGCGCATGTCTATAGTGTGACCCCCATATGGGCCAATTATCCACCATTCAAGAGACTATCACAGTGACTGCACATCACGAAAACATTTTGTCAAAACATGCCGTGCGCCTTACATTGATCCTCCATGGAGATCTCCTGCAGGTTGTGGTCTTTGCGCTGGAACTTTGGCTGGTTGTCCTCCACAGACAGGGTCGCAGATTCACTGTAGCTGCTGGGGAAATAAGTCCTCTTGGCTGGCTGAGTGTTTTGGTAGAGAGGCCGTGTAGCAACAGAGCTCAGGAGCAACAAACACGTGGCCAAAACATCCCATAACTTCATCTTAGACTCAGTTCCTATGAAGAAGGCTGCAAGGAATAAGAGAGTGTGTTTTATTTCAAGTAGGGAAACAAAACAAATCAAGTAGCAACAAAAAACATTTGAAATATTTCTTAACATCACGCACAACAAGAATGTAGGCCAGGCTCTGGTTTATAATGAAGTCAGCAAAGTGAGATTGTGTTGTGGCCAGATCTACCCTGACTCATTCTGTATTAATAACTATGTGTCATCATGTCAAATCTTTGATCATTCACTTTGTCTACTAGTGGAGTTTCTTGTAAATATCACTGCAGACATACCAGAAATTCCCAGTCAATAAATCACAATGAAACACAGCCCATAATAAACATAAATAATTCGATATACCTGATGTAACATAACCACAAACTATAAAAACAATAATGCGTAAATTTGTGCGTAAAAGTACTGCATTGTTTTACAATTACAAACAACATTTGTGATTAACCAACAACCTGATACTTTTTTATTCTCTCGTGAAGGCCAGACTTATTAGGATTATAAGATGATATATTCATGTTGAGGGATCAGTTCAGCTCTTGCTACTTGTAATGAGGCACGGAGGGTGCGCCTCACACAAAAATGCGTTGGTTAAAGCACGCACCAAAGCGTGTTGGCAACGATAGCCTAAATAATGGTGCGAGTTGGCCAGATGGCGATCCCCAAAGCTTACGTGACTCTGTCTAATGGCATGTTGAGTCTGCAGTAAACCTAAACAGCTATGCATGGATAAATACTGGGCTTAAACATGCTATGCAAAAGTCCTAACAACTGTTTTCTACAAATGCACAAGTTGCATTTCTCATCTTTATTTCAACGAAAATCTCTAAAGTGAGGCTCATGTGTCCTTGGCGCACAAATAATCAGAGGATATGAGAGTATTTTATTTTACACTCAGTAATCATAACATGTATAGTGTTTCACTTACCTTAAATATGGCCCATGCAGACCTGAAACTGGCTTGGCTGTTGGTGTTAAAATCCAAACAGAAAACGCGACTCATTTAGCGTCCCAAGCTGAATCAGCTACAAAATCGTTTTTTAACAGCCGCAATCCGAAAATTTCCTTCAAACGAGTTCAAATTCAGTTTATGTCCAAATAGGGGGGGAAAAAAGGTGAAATACCGCACAGGTGTGTTTTTCATACTTCGATCCAGCGCACCAAACCATGCGTCTTCCCACACTTTGGAGTCCAAAGGTAGGTGGTGGAGAGAGCGGACCAAGTGCCACTGCGCCTCGCGGGGTGCAGTTGCAGTCGCTGATTAATTGGATGCTACGTTTCCACGTTGGAAATCCGAGAGAGATCCACCATCTCTGACTGAAAGTAGTCCAATGAAGACATCAGCCTCTCCAGCGCGTATGAGGTGCAAAAGGTGCACGATATATGTTTTCCAGAGTGCGTGAAGCTCTTGTTTGCCTCTTGATAAAAACAGAGACCGCGCCGTTATATCCAGAAGTGCGTTACAGTTTCATAATCGCCAACATTTGACAATATCTTGACATGGTAAGCAACACATATGGGGGTATTTACTCTCCATTTTCTCCAGGTCATATAGCGTTTATGTTGCTCGAAGGGTTTCCACACGCGCTGTCCTCATACTGGACTGAAGCAGGACAGATGTCTGCGCATAACACCGCACCGGGCGCAGAGGGCAGTTTGGAGAGATTTATAGTTAAGTGCGCTCTGACGTTTGGGGCAGTTGGTGTCCGCCCCTCTTTTATAGATCCCTGCAAGAGCAAACTGTGAGTAACAGAGGTCCGCATATCTCTCCAAACCACCCCTGGAGCCCCGTTTTGAGGAGCGCAGTTTTCAGATGTCTAGGGGATTATGTCACACATCCTGATGTCCTCGGATTAGATTTCAGTATGCGGAATGCGATTTGGAGATGTTCTGTTGCGATGCATGTTTCTAAGCTGATCTCCGCGCACAGTGCGCACCGGTGTCAAGTTCCGTCTGATGGCTACACACATCTCAAATTTAAGAGTCCCGCTTCACTTGCTATTTACTAGAACATATTTGTAAATACGCAGACGAGCATTTAAGGAGCAGTGGACACTTTGATAGGAAATGACAGCCTATGGAGGAATTTCCACTCCAAATCTATTACACAAAAATGTAATTCACAAACACCTCGGAGCATCTGGTCATTCAATAACAAGTTTCTTGTCAAGGTGAGCCCGGGGCAACACTGCACAGACCACAAAAGAACTAAGCTGTGATGTGGCACCTGAGAAAGGCTTTCTATCACCCTTCATGATTTACAAGCCACACTTACCTTTCATCTTCTGCAAAAAATGAATTCCACAAGTTACACAAGTCCTTTAAATATGAAAGTAATTTGTGTTAATGTGCCAGAGGAGACCAGCTCCATCCAACAACTAAACACACGCTTTCCAAGAAGCATTCTGGTTTTAGTTTAACATGTGAAAAGCTGCTAACGATGGCTGTTTAATAAAAGGATGAAAATCCAAGCACTGACACTTTTAATCCACGCTGGCTTATCTGTTTTTCATTGGTATTAAGGTTCATGCTTGTTTGCTCTTGGGATGAAACTTCTTGTCAATACATGTTTTCTTTCAAGCATTTATGTGGCGCCCTACCCATTCTTAAAGTATCTGCGTAGTACTGAGCCAAGTCCTCATTGTATGGACTCTTTTCTGTTATGTTCTCACATGGTTTCATTGTGTTGCTTGACAGCTACTAATGTTTCATTTGTCAGGATACAACTGTCTGAATTCATATAATTTGTTTTTGTTTGTAACTTTATGGTAGTCTGGCCCTGACTCATACCCCCTTTCACAGAGTAATTATTTTTGCACAATAACAAAAAATCTCTGGTGTTTTGAATGAGTTCGTGTGTGTTTTAGTGTCAGTATAGATGCACTAGTGACATTCTTCTGTCATCATTGTCCTGCTATTCCACTCTTTACTATCAACCAACATCTTGCAATAGGAATGTTCTAAATGTATTAACATGTGGCATTTATATATCACAAAAAAGTAATATTATTGTCTTGTAAACAGTGACTCAATAAGCTTCCTCCCTACATAGTGTTGATGGTTACAAAGTGATTACTGAATACAAATTTAACAGCAGACACAACTATAATAACATCATTTGACATATCTAAGTTGTCCACACTTTTACTTCCGATATTGAGATATGACTTGGGTAAACTGTATGAGCTGCTCTGTCATAACTGAAACTGAGCCCAGTCCCTGTGATTTAGGTGTTGCAGCGATCCTTCCCATCAGCGGCCATAATTCACTCTGCCTTCCTAATCACTGAAGCATCACACTAGCTCAGAATAAGCAATAAGTGGACAGCTTCTTTACACACATTATTTACATGCAAAATAATCATTTTTTTCAACAGGAATGTTCTGAAAACACTGGGTGACGTTCCCTTGCCACTGCATGCTGGAATAGCCTCCAGGCTCCCATTTTACCCCAAACAGGAATAAACTGGTAAAGAGAATGAATGAAAGGAAATCTGTGCTTATATAAACAAGCTCAAATGCATGAATATAATGTGAACTGGCATATGGTTGATTATAATAAAAGACTGAGTCATTTGAAAGCAGAGCCAGCGTTGTCAGACTTGTGCGTGGTTCTTCCAGGTTAGAGAAACATGAGCTGAAAAGTGCAGTTATGCCGGCAAAACTGCTGTAATCACATTTATTTAATTTACAATCTCATTATTACTTATGTTGTTAGAAAACTGAACTGATATTCTATAATCAGTCTGATGTACAACTAAATCCAAAAATAAAGACTGGTCCAATGATAGAAATTCATACAGAACATTACTTTATTATTATATATTTAACTGTTATCATTTAATTCTTTATCAAATCTTTATGGTTACTGTATATACTGTATAGTCCTAAAACACATAGTGTATATGGAAAGCATCATATTTTAAACATATCATTGTACAACATATACTTTAATCTACTGTAAATCCAACACAAAATTACTTCAATTGCATTTGTAGAGGAATATTAGAAAAAAATAAGTTGATTAATTGACAGAATTTTAATAATCACTCAATTTTTAAGCAAAAATGCATACAATTCCCAGGCTATGGTTTCCATTCTGGTTCCAAATGTGTATATTTGTTTGTCTTCTGTGATAATACATTGAAAATTTTTGACTGGCGGTCAAACAAAACAAGCAATTTGCAGAGGTCAACCTGGGCTCAGGGAAACTGAAGCAGACATTTTAGCACCATGAAATACATTTTATTAATGACTGGGTAACACGTCAGTGCATATGACATGTCAGGCAAGTGTAGGACACAGCCTGCTCAGACATATGACAGACAGAGGCTGTATTGTTTATTGATATCTGCAGCAGTGTCACCAAAGGATTCCTCTGTGACCTTCGTCTGTCTCATCGAGACAGAGTTGTGAAGATAATGGTCACTGAAAATAGAACCATTTTAGAGAGTTCCTTTATGTGAGAGCGCTGCGCAGTCTGAGGGTGTCATGAGTCCCCTGAGCTGAATACTTGAGTGACTATAATAAATATTAATTTGTTTGGAGGAGAAACATGAGTAAGCTGAACGAATCACCACCACATGGGGTGTGAGGAAGAGACTCGTCACTCACACAGAGGAGCCTTCTTCCATTATTTGTGCCACTGAATAGACAAGCACCTCAATTTTTGATGACAAGCCTCCGCAGAGCACTAAAATTCCCTCAGATGGAAATAACAAGTACTCCCTACAGGGTTTATGGGAAAATATAACAATACTAGTGCAAATAATGCAAATCACTGCAGCTGTTTCTGTTTAACATAGAATTGTAAAAAAAAAAAAAAAATACAAAACAAATGTTGCAGATGGCGAATCGTTTTTCTCTTTCTACGAGTCTTTGGGTATCTGTCTCCTCGTGTTTGATAATGAAGTGTTTAAATCATTATGTTTAAGCTCAACGTGATATGACAAACAACTGGCAACTTGTTCATGGTTATGTTAATATGTTTTCTGCCTCTTGATTCCATGAGTCACTGTTTCATGTAATATGCAGTAAAAGTGGGACATCTGTGGGCCAGTTTAACATGTTCTTCATTCCCACTTAACAATGTTTTCTTTGATGTCTAAAAAATTACAAGACTATGCATAATCCTAAGAGAAAGATGACACAATAAATAAAACTCAATGAACAAATCAACTGAGGACAAACAACAACTGACATATTCATTTACAGCATTATTGTGGTTTAGATGATTCATATTTTGACGTCCTTGCTGCACCCACAAGTGGAACTTGGAGATGGTTAAGATGAATACAGCTTCATCAGTATTTTGTTTGTCAGTCATGTTTAAAAATCTGTTTTCATATAAAAACCTAGTGTGTCAAAAACCCACAGCTAGATTTGTTCATAAGGGTGTTGTAGAAAATGAGCTGGTGTGCTCAGTGCAGGATGGTGGTGTGGGACATCTTTTGCTTTCACCAGTTAAGCCAATTAGTACCAAGTGAGCATTACTATAAATCCATAACAGACTTCCATGGATTGTTGCAGACCAGCTGCATCCTTTCATGGTGATCAAAGTGTGCCGTGTTTATACTTCTATATTGGATAATTTCACTGGGATAATACAATGTCACAAGTACACATCATGCCAAAATAGTTCTAGGAACAAGAGAGTGACTTTGGTTCACACAGGGTGCACAATGTCTTTTTAAAAAGCAGCAGGAACTCTATGAGATTATTGTAGTTATTGAATAAAATAAGAACATCCACATGAAATATGTTCTGAACATTTGCTCAAAGTAAATACAGTATACTGGATTGTATTGGTGTACAGTAAGACCCAGTAAAATGCACGGGGCACATGCCATGTTACACATGTTGTTGATTTTATTTAGGTTTTTATTTAACAGTGGTTGAATGTAACTACTTTTTACTTTTTTACTCAAATACTGTGCTTAAGTTCAATTTTGAAGTACTTGTACTTTATTTGAGTATGTATTTCAATTGTATGCTAGTTTATACTTTTGCTTCACTACATTTCAGGAAGAAATGCACTTTTTAATCCAGATTAAGACACACAAACCCTGTGCTGATATTATAAAATATGATTCATTGCTATAGATTAAACTACACAACAGTGCATAGTTCACCATTAGCTTGCACTTCACCAGTCACAACATTAAAATGTTTACAAGTCAATGCATCAGTATCAATAATCTAGTGATATAATATGTAATATTATAACACTGACAGGAGCTATTCCACTGCATAATATTTTAGTACTATGCAGATGTACTTTCACTTTTTATGACATTTTGCTGATGATACATCCATACCTTTACTTAAGACTAGACTTTTACTAGTAATGGAGTATTTTTACATAGTGGTATTGCCACTTTTACTTAAGTAAAGGATTTGAATACTTCGTAAACTGCTGATATTTGATGCTGTTAAAGAGGACTAAGAAGCCAACCAGCGTACTAGTTTTGAACTTCAGTAAAAAAAGAAAGCATTTTTCTTTTACTAGTCATTATAAAGGAGGAACAGGAATTTAAAATAACTGATATGTTGAAATCACTCTCAATTAACTGACCTATATTAGATAAGTTGATTTTTGCATAATTTGATTATTTGGTGATGAGGGCAGTTTTTTTTGGAACAAACATCAGCATCTGGCCACTGATAGAGACTGAGCCACCTATAGCACACCACATAATCTTGGTGTGAACAATAAAACTTTTTGAGAGTTTGTGTGAATGCAGTGAAAGGAATACATATACTATACAATATGATGCATTTATGAAGCTAATAATAACACAGTGTCTGAAGGGTGTAACCCAATTCCATAATAATTTCTTAAACTGTAGTTTACATTGGTGTTGTATTAGATTTCATTATACTGCAAGGTGAACCTACTGTAATATTGAGGATGGAAAAAATAGCTGAAATCTATAGCATTGCATTATCAAGGTTTTTCTTTCATGGTGCCCATTCTACGCACAGAAGCCCAAACTCCTTATCACAGTGCTTTTGGCATTTATGCTGATCAGTAGCCTCTCATTCTTATTCTGCAAGAAGTTGTGTGCAGAAGTTGGCCGTTGTCTGCCAGAGTGAGCTCAGCTGTCAGCGGGCACAGAGCCCTGAATCACCCTTGGCACAGTGGTGGAGAGACAGAGAGCAGGTAGTCAGGCCAGATACTGAAGGATTCACATAGCTTTCAGCTTATCCATTAGGACATGCTACAATTCAGATATGGCTCGCCGCCAAATGCCCAGCCATTGTGGCATTCAGTACAGTATTTCCATCTGTTTTACTCATTGCTCAAACATTTCATATGAGTATTTGTTGGCATCGTTCACACGCAGATTGAATGCATGCAAAAATACGTGCTTGCATGTGTATGTGTGTGTGTGTGTGTGTGAGAGACTGTGCGTGTGAGTGAGTGTGTGTAAATGAGATCACTTGGTACTATCAAAGTGCAGGCAGGACTATGACACTGTTATAAATAGACGAGAGGAAGTAAGGAAGGTTAAATCTCTCAAACACAGATACTAAAAGTGTAGCGGGAGCCGTTTAAAAGCCCACATGTCCTTTTAGACCTACAGTATTTCAACACGTTTAGATTATGTAAATTTTTTGGCATACCCTTGCTACATAGTGTGGATGGTGGACTGAGGTTGTCACATAATTGAAGTGTACTTATTACTTATTAAAGCTTTTTAATCAACTGTATGGGCTGATTAAAAAGTTACTTCTGTTTTCTTCTCAGGGTGAATGCTATATGAAGGTTTAGACTGTTGTTACATTGCTGTAGCCTGCTATAGCTGCAGGGTGTGTGAAGAGCTTATTATTGGTCAAGGGTGAATTATCACCTGTGAGCAAATGGGAATCCAGTAAGCTCTCTCCCACGGACCAGTGACTTCACTGGGCTGTGATGGAAACGATGAATTTGAAGGTTCTTCAAGTGGAGCAGAGTGTTGTGTTTTTAGTCTGACCATTCACCAATACCGATGAAGGATTTAGGGAATAGTTTTCCTCAAGTATGAACGACTGGACAGGCAGGATACATGGATAGACTTTCTGGGATGCACTCGGGACAGCTTGAGTTTTGCCCAAATCCTGAACACTTCCAGGTGCATCTGTGTCCATGAGCGTCTGCATGACAAAAGATGGATTGAAAAAGGAATTTCACAGGAAATGTATAATTTATTATACGGTGGGCCATATGTCCAAACATACACATAACACTATGCCTGTGGAAACAGCAAGAGTTTCTGTGGTTAGATTGATAGAGCTGCTTGACATAATATTTTAGTGCTATGCAGACATACTTTCACTTTTAGTATTATACGCACATCACATTTTGCTGATAATACTTCCATACTTCTACTTATGTAACATTTTGAAGACTAGATTTTTACTAGGAATGAAGTATTTTTACATAGTGATAGCACCACTTTTAGTTAAGGATTTGAATACTTCGTCCACTGCTGATATTTGGTGCTGTTAAAGAGGACTAAGAAGCCAACCAGCAAACTAGTAGAGAACTTCAGTAAAAAAAGAAAGTATTTTTCTTTTCCTAGTCATTATAAAGGAGGAGCAGGAATTCAAAATGACTAATACGTTGAAATAACTCTTCATTTACCGATCTATAGATAGAGTTGCTCGACCCCTTTAATTCAGCCCTACATCATCCTTCACTGCCGGCCTTCGACAGCCTGTAATCCTGACCGCTGATATCTACCTGGCATGACTTTGACCCCTGACTTTCGGCAGCTGTCAGTGGTGCCCCTCATCGAAGAGGGGACATGTGGGATACTAGCACTCCTCCCCAAGGTGGCACAGTGTCAGACTCTATACTGGCTTTACGGTTTTTAGCATTCAAAGAGCGTCCGACAGGGCCTCCTCCTACCGTGTTACTAAACAAACAGGGCTGGCTAAGTGCTGATCACAACCACTGGGTGAAGATGAAAAGCTCCCTGGGGAAAGGGACGCAGTTACGTTGCTTGTTGTCCATTTGTTTTATGTATGTGTATCAGTTTACATATTTTGAAGCGAGCTATTTTGATTATAACCTCTAGCCTTCAAGCCTGCTCGCTGCACGGCTCGGCTAAAAGTGTGAGCGCACGAAGATGGGTCTTGACTTTCACAAAGCTTCCCTGTCCCCAACGTAACAAGGTCACACTAATTGGAGAAGGAAGTGGTGAGGATGTCTTTGGGACGGAGCGGCAGAGTTAGAGAGTGATAGCAGAGAGGGTCAGATCCAGTTTCTACTCTGGTTCCCTGTTCTAATCCAGCCTGGTATGTGTTGAGATCAGAGCAGGTCCCTTTCACTGCAGCCATCCGGTGGCGGTGCAGTGGGACTTGATAAGTCTGTATTTCCTGCTGCTCATTCACTGTAAAAAGCACTAGACGACAGTCTGGCGGAAGCTCCCCTTGACAGCCAAGTTCACCAAAAGAAACTTAAAATGAAGTGACCCCACAGAAACAGTCCCACAGTCAATTTCAGGTCCTAACCCCTAAGAAACATGGCACTAGACAGCTGTGTGTTCGCCTTGATGTATTTATGTCAGCTGCTTACATAAATACACTGTGACACACATACACATTCACACTCATACACGTGGGCCTGTGTGTTAAGAGTGCATGCACACACAGTTACAAAGACACACACTAACACATACACACACACATACATACACTGACACACATTGAGGCATAGACACACACAGGCACACACACATATCATGCTCACTGTCAGTAATACCCGGAGGATATTATATCTATCTCAGCAGACTGGACAGTTGATCAGAGCCACTTTGATGTAAATCACGTAGTGCAGTCCTCTCGGAAATTGCTTGAATTGTAAGTATTAGAGAGGAATCTTGTTCTCGGATTAATCAGTTGATACACTGACTCACATCTGACTGATTCATTCACAGCATGTATTTTGTTTATTTTTTCTCTTTTTTGTACATTTGATGGTTTTACACATTAATATGCTGATTTAGATCTGTAGGTTTAGAGTCAGTTGGGAAGAGTGCTTTATCTATGTGTTCAGCAGCTACAAAGATCGGTCCCCAATGTTTTTAGCATAGCTTAGCATTAATACTGAAAGCAGGTGAAACTGCTATCCTAGTGCAATCATGACATGAAAAAATGTGTCTTTAAACAACTTCAAAGCTGTGAATTTAACAGCAAAGAAGTGTTTTCTTAGAAACATCAGAGTTGATTCTGAAGTCAACCACAAATAGTGTTACAATAGGTCATTTTTTGTACTTCATATTATATACTGTATTCTGCCAGTAACCATCTGCTTATCCCACACACCCAGGTCAGAAATCACATAGTAGTGAATCACTTTATGAATTCTACATAAATGAGTTTGATGTTCTAATACTCCTCACCCATTGCAGTCTGGTTTATAGGTGTCTTGTACTGACATTAATGTGCATTCTTTCCATTAAATAGACTGACTAAGTCACTCCAGACAAAAGTTATAATAATCCTGCATTGTCCCATAATGCTTAAAAATGCACACACACCAATACTGCAAGCTGACAAGACACAAACGCACACCTCCGTATGTAGAACATGGCTCACACACTGCTAGGGTTAGAAGTTCAGATTTTAACTGTGGCCACCCATGTTAAAATGTATAAACTCCTGGTCCTGCCAGGCAGTCCAAATCCATTAAGGACAGATGTGGACGAAAGTGAGGTGAACTTTTCCAGCCCTGACAAATATGACTCATGATTATGCTAAACAGGATGTGGTGTCTCCCTGTGTTTCACATTTCCCTATTATTAAATTACATTACCACTTCAACACTTTACAGACTCGGGTATGAGGAGTATTAGCAGATACTGTTACTCAGTCATACCACTAGACAAACACTGCCCAGTTGCTCTTGTAATGAAAAGAAAGGTGAGTCAAATGTGGCTTCAACCTTGAACTTTTGTTTTATGAAAAGCACATAACAAGCGGCTTACAATAACAAACTGAATGGAGCTTAAAAAGAGACAATTGGCTGTAATACCACAATAATCTAATCAGTTCACATGGGAGTAGAGGTTATGGGAAACTACTCTTCCAAGGTCAAATAAATTAGTGATAGCTACTGGTTGTAAAGTGTAGGTGAATCTCAGCTGTAATTTATTAGACTAATTAAACAGTACAGCCTTGGTGGTATCTTATTAAAAAGACAGCAAAAATGCAACTTGACACAAACCTAAACCACTTTAATACCTAGATTTAGAAATATTCTGCTTTTAAAGAACTTCAGATTAATAAGAATAACATTAAGACACAGTGTTGAACCAGTGTAGGTGTGTCTGTTCTTACCGGGATTATTGGCAATACTGTCGAGTGTAAACTGCTGATAAAGAACAGACAATTAGGATGATGGGATAATCAAGTATGTTATCGTCTTTATCAAAACATGGAGATCGGGTTTATTGTTTAGCTCCAAGGACAAGAATGATTTGTAGTGACTCATCTGGGGGCGGAGAGAAAATTTCAAACTCTTTTCATTAGTTGTTTTGAGTCTACCTGATAGCTGAAGTATCTGGAGACGTACGCTTGGGTTCGTAGGTCAAGGTTCAGGTGTCAGATGTTGAATTGCTCTGGGCATGCTTTTGTCTGGCCTCTTAAAGAAAATGTTTGTGAACTTTGTCAAGAAATATGTCAAGTTCATAAAACACATTTGAGTGTAAAGTTACAAATTTTAATTCAGTAACATTAACCGTTATCAATTTTATTCATCAATTCTAATCTAAAGGCACTGATGAGAGAACGGTACTCTTAAAGATTGGTGCGACGCATGGCAACATATGAACTTTATCATGACTGTAACAAGATAATCTGGCGTCATATCACACATCACTCCCATTCCGAGACACTTTACCAGTTTAAGCCTGAAAATACTACAGCTGTCTTTTCTGACCTGTGACAGGCGATCTTGCTGCAGGTTAGGATGCTGAGTCGGGTTCATGTTACTAACAATTGGTATGTGCGAGTTTGTGTGTAGAATCACCAGCAACACTATTTGACACGCTGAAACAGCTGAGAACACTATGGATGAACGATAGCCTCGTGAATGGATGTGACAGATAGGTAGATATATGGTTATATGGATAGTCAGACAGGTGATACATAGATAGCTAGACAGATACATATAAAGATCCTTATCAAAGTGTTAAAAAAGATGTATGGCATTGTAAAGTAATAAAATTCAGTAAATGTAAAAGTTTCGGTTCCTGTACGGTAAGTTCAGAGCACCCTTTGTGGTTAATTATAGGTCAGCTGAAGGGTCAATTATCCAACTCTCTGTGAGGATCAACACACTCATGCATTCCTTTAGAAATATTTTTCTGCTCTTTAAAAAATACTGTTTTCACCAGGGGGACAAGTGCGCAGAGGGTAAAGCTTTGGAAAGAGACGACTATCGTATTTCTAATACATTTCTTCTCAGAACAGAAGAATCTTTGTACCTGTTGCAAGTGTAAAACAGAGAGGTGTCAAAAGTGAAATGCGATCGGCATATCTGACAAAGGGGAAACTGCTGTGAGGGATCAGTTCAGAGACAGAAAGACCCGGCTCCCCGCAGCAGATGGCAGCTTTATCGTTATGGCCGGGGGGGAAGAGACCCAAAGGAGAGAGATGCGAGACCACAAAAAAGGTTGGAGACATGGCTGGACTGTGACACATGTCCCACTGGCGGAGGGGGATTTTACTCACCTGGCCTTTGGTGTGTCATCATGTTACCAGTCCTGTCATGAGCCTCCACCCTGTCCGCCTGCACTGTATTGTTCTGTGCTGCATGTGGACAAGAGAATAAAAGAGAATAGATAATGAAAAAGAGAGATGGCTAGGCAGTGGGAGTGAGCCACATTTTGGGCTATTGTTAGGGATGTATCTTTTTTTAACACTACTCAAGTGAGGGATAAAGCTGATCAAAGGGGTATAAATGATTGCTCTGGTGGCTGCTGAGGCTCATCTGTTGGTGAGGTAGTGAGAGTGAATAGAGTGGGGGGGTCTGAGGTGCCATGTAAGAGGAACAAATGATGCTGCAGATGCAAAATCTTGTCAACAATATCATACTTCATTGTGTAGATCCTGAAAAGACGCACCTGAGGATCGCTCGCTGAATACCACACCTGGGCTATGTTTTTATAACTGAAGAATTGTCCAATGTCTGTCACCATCATTGAAACTAACTACACACTAAATATACTTCTTGTATGTAGGACATCAAGACGTTTCATAGATTTAATGACAACTTTTGTTATGCTTTTGCACAATGCAAGAGAAAGGGAGAGAAAGGGAGAAAGGGAGAGTGTCTGATGATCTGAGGGGAAGAGAGCGCCTTAGTCATAACACACCCCAGATGCGCTTAAGCCCAAAATAAGCAATAGTTAAGACTACTCTTTACTGTGTTGAGTCCTATTTACAATGATGTAAAGACAACCCTTCACTTGCACTGTGTAGAAAATTGTGCATCCTCAGAATTAAACAGATCAAACAATGACGGTGAAACACAAGACAGTTGACCAGATACATTATACAAGAATTGAAACAACTGGAAACCATGATACACAGGATTTACAGGGGCGCATGCTTCAACTTTGACCGTTACTGTATTTTGATGGAAGTATTTATAAAAATAAACAAACTCTGTAACAAGCAAGGATATACAAGTAACACATGGTAACATGAGCCACTCGAAGTTCAGAAATGAGGCACACAGTCTGAAAGACCTCCACATCAAATACCTTTGTGATGGAGCTGTTTTTCTAAAGAGAACTGTGCACACACGCACACACATGTATTTGTATGTGTGTGCGCGATAAAGTGGACCTTGAGGTTCTTTACAGGCAGACTGAGTGGGAGAGCTCTAAGCCAGCCTGCTGGAGGTGCTTCGAGATCAAGAACAGTCCACCCCCAGGTGGTACAGCTAAGCTTTCAAGGGTGGGAGGTCACAGACACCAGAGTGGTCACACACGTGTCAGAACACTATTTACAACTGGAGAGGCCCACCTCAGACCACCTACAACTGCTCTTCCACTCCACATACTACAATAATATACATCTGCAAGGGGTGCTGTGCTTCAGAATCCACTAGGTGGCGGTAAACCTCCATTTACAGTATCTCTTCATCATGATATCCTGTCATGAATGGCTGTTATCATCAGCCCAGTGATAGTATATCTGTAATATGTCTGAACTCTGATCCTCAACTACATAATCAGAAAAACATGAAGACATCAGAGGACGACATAAATTCATGTGCTGTTGAAGTGAAACCATACAAGTGTGGTTGGAAACAGCTTAAAATGTATAAGTGGCCACGCATGTATGTGCATAACTATGTGCATAATTTGAAACGGTTCCATAACCTTTCGGCTCTTGTTCAAGGTCGCGAGGGAGTTCAGGTCAGAGTGAGGCTAACAGTATTGGAATGTGAACTATTTGTCTTGAGCAGTGAGGAACACTTACTAAATTTATTATTCAGATATTTAAAATAGAACAAAACTCTACGTGCAATACGAGAGCATCATCTCTCATTGCAGGACCATTAATATCTTTCGATCCTTGATGTATCCCGTGATCATACACAATTACACTCGTCCAAGTCTTCTAATTCTAAGTTTGGCTGTGTATTACTGTAGATGCACGCTACAACCGCATGCAGACTATATGACATAGAACTTATTTATATGCCAACAATGACGGAAAGAAAGGCCTTAAAACACTTGTCACTTACAGTATGTTTTGTTAAAATATAACACAATGTTTCTAAAATGTATACACTGTACAGTTAAATTGTACTATATATTTGTAAATATCTCTAATAATGACAGATAACTAAAAACATTTCTACATTGTATATTACTCAAATAACAACAATTAATAGAAATGCAATATAAAAGGGTGAAGAATGAAGAAAGAGCTCTTCTATAACATTCTTTTGAGTTGTGGCAGCAAACTCACTGCAGGATTAAGAAGAATTCAATAGTTGCTTGACACATGTAGAATAATAACTATAAAACATAGCTAATTTTTTCCAGTGTAATTCATAAGTATTCTTGCTGCAATGGTTAAATAATTTTGTAGACTACTTAAAGCTAAACAGTGAGTGTGCCAGTGTGATTACAGGGTCATTTATCCCTACCAAAGATGTTGAGATTCTGTGTTAGTGTCTGCAAATAATCCTTTGTCTGTTTACCTACCTTTAAATATCAATCTGAGATGTCATTAGTGAGTTTTTATTTAAAGCAACCAAAAAAAAAAAACTTTATATATACACACACATCATTCTGTACATTAGGCCCACTGTAGAGGTACAGTAGTATGTGAAAACCTTTTTTAGATACACTAACATCATTTTTTTTTTTTGCTGGAGGTCAGTTGCTGTGCTACACTATCTGAACATACTACTAGCCAGATACACTTTTGGTTTGAAAAGCAATTGTGCAGATTAATTTTAAAACACCTTGTTTGAAACATCAGAAGTCTACAAACCTTCAGTTTGTCATGAATACAACTACTATATGTGATAAACCTGAGGGTGCTGAGGGTGTGAATGAGCATTTTACTGTCTCCTGCAAGTAAGGAAATTCATCATGTCGCCCTCTGGTGGTTATAGGCAAATGTCAGGGGAAAGAGTTTGGCCTCAAATTAAATTTCACATGACATTATATTCATGTAGCAATACACTTTTGAGTATAGTACATTTCATACTATAATCTATTTTATTAAAGAAAGCTGTTCCATCAAGTTGATTTTTTTGAGAAATAATAAAAAAAGATATATTTTCTCAATAATGAATTAATGGAAGTACTTGTTAATCCTGAGAAGAAATGTGACAAATTAGTTAGTTTTAAGCTTGCCTGTCTGTGAAGTCAGCTAATGTAACAATGTAAATGCACACACATCCATCACCAAAAACCCACCCATAAACCCACAACCTTCACTATTAAACTCTCCTGAAAATGAATAAAGAATAAGATATATTTAAATTTCACAAACAGTATGGTCTCACTTCTGTATTAAAGCATCAACTGATAGTGACCACAGGGATTCCTAAACCACACACTTGTAAATCCACTGGTAAACAGTGGATTTACCAGTGCTGACCCACTGAGTTTAACGTTCATACTGCCTCAGGATGGAGTCATTGTAAAGATGAGATCAAGAAGCCCCGGTAATGATGGCTGAAGCCGTCACCAAGGGGAAGGGAAGTACATTTCATACTATACATACTATACACAGGTATGTGACCACTGCCACTCAGACACGAAGATACTGTAGAGCAAGTGCAGCAGTTTTGTGGGGTCCTTGATTTTGCGACAAATAAATCTGCATGAAACAATACCCCAGCAATGTACAACAGGAAGAGGAAGAGGAAGAGGAACCATTACATCACTGAGAGGAAGCAGCAAGGTGTGTCGAAATACTTTCATACTATGAAAGAATAATGCATGAACTGCAAAAGTGTTGGGAGAAGGAAGCTTTGGGTTTGGTGTCTGGAATCGTTACTGGAACAACCTCTGATATGCCGTCATCACCTCACAGTTTCACCACACATATCCTCTGGGTTTGATGACAGAGTCTTCAACATATTGTATCAGACTGCAAATTTAGTTTATGCCATGGTCTAGTGTCTCTATCCGATAACAGAACAAATTCAAAATGTTTTTTTTTTATTGTTGATTTAATTGCATGTGACAGATTTCAACAAAGCTAGACATTTGAAAGTTTCACTGAGGCAGCACTGACTGCAGGGCAGTTGTATTGGATTGCATTATATTGTAGAGGTGCTCATGTTATTATGTGCACACCTGTATATGCTCTTCTCAATGATACTCCATACATCTGGAGAATCATTGCTGTCACAATGACAGGATTTTTTTTAAGCTGAGACATAATGATTGTAAGTGATACCTAGAGCCACTGAACAGATATAATAAACAAGTATCAGTCAAAGATTTAACACTGAATATGTGAGAGAGAAAAATCACAAGGTACAGATACAGCACTACACCTTTCTATATTATAGCCTGAATGATACTGGAATTTTACTTACCCCCCCCCCCGATACTGACCTACCAATGTACCCTCTATCTTTGTTTTTTAAAGGGGACATATCATACACATTTCCAGGTCTACATTTTTATTCTGGGGCTCTACCGGAATATCTTTGCATGATTAACAGTTAAATAAACTTCTTATTTATCTTATACCGGCCCTTTATGCAGCCCCTCAGTTCAGCCTCTGTCCAAAACAGGTCATTTTAGCTACTGTCTCACCCTCCCGATGAACTCACTCTGTTCTGATTGGTTAGCCTCTGGAAGCAGCTCTGGAGGCTACATAAACAAACAGTAGTAGTAGGATTTCACTTATTTTTCTCATTCCTTACTCAAAATGTCTACTTCTCAAATACATCTGTACATGTTCGAGCTAAAATCCAATCCAAACTATGTGAGTGGACAACATGAACCACCCATGGAATAACCATTAGCAACAAAAGCTACCAACAAATGGCTGTTTGTGGGCATGTGCGAACGATCTGACATCAGTTCAATGAGGAAGCAGAAGTAATTTTGCAAACAGAGCGTTCAGAGCACAGTGAAGCCTGGGCTTTTAGGGAGTATTTTTACAAACATATTTGAAAACTTAGACTCTGTTTATCATAGACCTTCAACATTATAATGGTATATGAATGAAGGAAAATCATAAAAATCATGATATGTTCACCAAGAAGGCACTGGGCAGGTCATTTTCATACATCACTGTTTCTAAACAATCTCCAACATGTCAACATCTGTGTGGCAATTTCCGTTTACTTATCAGCTGAAGGAACCCTGAGCATCCAGTTTTTATATAATGAGACCACATCTGCCAGTAAAACTGGACAGATCCCAGAGTGGGTAACTGTATGGTACATTTTAGAGGAATAGATTTAAGTAACATTATGGTCTTATCAGACAGGTGTACACTGTATTTCCATCAAAGGACACTAGTTGTAGCCCCTCTTCATCCTGGAGGGGATTACTAAAGTCATTTTATAATAATCGTCTGTCTGTCTGTTTTTTCTTTTCATTTGTTTTTGACAAAGCAGTGGAGTTTGTTGGTCAGTCATGAAGTGGTTTGCATCTGTTTTGTTAAAATATTTATCAAGGTATTATGATATTATCACAAGCCATATGATCTTAACTGTAAATGTCATGGAGTAAAGAACCAATAGCCATAATTCAACAATGTCTCAATAATGCTCCGCCACAGCCTCTGACACAGTTCACTGTGTCACCAAGGTTAGCTTTATTGATAATCTCTCATTTCTGTGAGTTGCTGTGCTAGTAGCTATAACTAAATCTGTAGTAATCCATATAGACAGGTCTGCAGGAGCCTTTAATATAAATGAGTAGTTGATCCTCTGTGCCATTAGATAATACTTTTCTGATAATGACAGCCCTGGATTCACAGTGCACCTCTAACCACCATCTGCTTCACTTTTGCTGATGTTGAGACACTTACGTAATATCCAAAGTAATCAATATGAGGACATTAAAAATAAACATGAGCATACTGTGAAGGTGACTAGTCATTCATTTACCATTTGTCACATAGCGAGACACTGTAGGGGGATTAATCTATATTAATCACATCTGTGCATGGAGTTGATCACCTACAGGAGGTCAGGTGAGGTGAGGTTTGCAAAAGAAAATAGAGCCAGGAAGACCACGCTTAAACTGCTGAGAGCATCACACTAATCTGGCTCACAAGTGTTGGATGGAGAAGGAAATTAGTAACATGTAATATTAGAAAACATGTAGTGAACCTTCTGTGATCAGAAATAAACTCATGTATACAAGGGTAAACAGAAAGGTATGCAAATACTAGGGTAATATTTAGTTTCCAAGTACTCTAGTTATCCCACTCCCACCTCAAATCAAGGAGGAGGAAAAATCTATGCATGATAGCTGACTTTGTTCTAGGGGTCCGAGCATCAAGAGTCCCATGCAGGAGTATTGTTGCAATTGCTGAGAATGGCCAATCAGCAACCAGAAGGTACATTAGTGTATTGCTGCATTCATGTCAAATAGGATTGATTGTAAAGATGGGAAAGATTCCTATGTTTATGACTTCCTGCCATTATAATGGTTCCTGTGCATGGGATTGCATGGACATCATCAGATCCCTGCCTAAGTACACCTGGGGCCACATTACTAATTAGATCAAAAGATATGAGAAGATATACTTTATTTCAGCACTCAGCAGTGCACCCATTTAGGGTCTAAGGCTCATGACTGTTTGGGACACGCAGAAAAATATATTTACCTCGACAACATATTGACCAACTGACTGAGAAGCCAATGTCTAGTGGCTGGAAGCATCGCCTGAGGGAGCTTGGCCTAGCAGTTAACCTAAAATAAAATAAAAATGCCATCTAGTCCCTGGAGGAAGCTGCCAGAGCCAAAACAAGCACTCATTTGTAGTGGTGTTTTGCAAACATCCCTCTACCCTCTACATGAAACGACAAAAAATTGACCTAATAGGGTGGACTGAACTGCATAAAAAAGCCTTCCAGAAACACTGTGGAGAACATTTGTGAATGACACAGCAGTTCAAGAAATCCTTTGTAAACCTTGTAACATTCATCAGCCACTAAAACCACATCAGAGGCTTTTGGTCAAATCAGAGTACAGTGATCTTTTTGTGTTGGTGAAAACAGTTGTTAAGAAATCTCACTTGACTTGAATAAATTATTTCAGCTGTTTGTTGTGCCCAGTAATGACACCAAAGAAGCTCTGTGGATCAATCTGTCTATTTGTCTGTCTACATTGCAATTTCTCTTGGATGCCACTGTGCCACTGGCTAGATTTTGAGAAAACTCTGGGGAATTATGCATCTCAATATTTATTTTTACATTCAACAATTGCACATATTGTTCCAAGTTACCAGTCTGAATAGGGACTTGATTTGCTCATAGGATTTTGCTGAAACCAGGGTGAATGATGCCTCTAACTGGTGTGTTGTCACATTTTTAACATTACAATTGCATTACAATGATACTGCCAACAACTTACTGTGTAAGTGCAGTGCTTAAATAGCACTTCAAGAATGAGTGGTGAGTAAACACTCTTGAACTCATATTTAAACTGTAGTGAATAACAGGATTTTCAAAACTTGTAGATTCAATCCCTTTATGATTGTGCGTAGGCACAAATGAAGGGACTTCCAGACCAGATTTTTTTCCCAAGCAGGATGAAAAAGGCTCTGAGACAAAAATCAGTTGGGTTGAGATATTGTGGGACATTTACACAAAATATTTTTATAAAACAAATATATGACGCATACTCATTCCTTATAAAATAAAAAAGTAACTAATGTTTATTTAAAGTGCAAAATCACAAGTGTCTCAATAGACTTTATAAATATATCCTGTAATATAATACGAATTGTGTAAATGTTGTGGAGTTGCTGTTATTGGCATCTAACTGGTCCACTTCAGTATTTACAATAACTCATAATGGCCTCTTGGAGACCTACAATTCCAATTCCAAACAACTGACACAATGGCTACTGATTGGCCGACAGGGGGAGGGGCTTCACTATTCACTCAGGATGACATGTTTTCTTTTGTCTTGTCTTGTCATGGAAAAACACCTAATGTGACCTTAGTATGGCTGAGAAACAGAATTGTCTTTCTCCACAACTTACACTCATGCATAATGAGATGTTGTATACATGCTGGTGGCCCCACAGGTGCTCTTGAATTTTATTCTGTGGACCTCCGCTTGTCCCTAACACCCCTTGCGGGCAGACTAATTCTCAAGTACAAGCTTTTTCATTGAAACGTATTTTGCGGGATGCATTTGTCCTTTTCACACCTCAGAGGAAGTGACAGAGGTGACAGACCATTTTGACAGTAATTGGATGGTTGATTGTTGTTGTGGGGTCACCTCAGGCAAAAGGAACAAACAAACAGCCCTCTCATCCACTCTTGTAGCCTGACTAAAACAACTAACATTCACATGTGCTAGTGCATGGTCATCCCAGCTCTTGTGGAGCCTACCAGTATAACCATCTTTAACTGTGATGCAGCATTTGGCACAATAACTTCTTCCTGGTCTACACAGTTATCAGTGATTCTCACATCCTCCACTCTTGGATTGCACTGTCTTCCTCCAGGCTATGGGAAAGTCACACAACGTGGTGATACAACAGGGTTTCCCCCACAGTTCTGTACTGCGACCCCATCATCTTAGTATTTACTGTATTCATAATGTGCATAATAATGATATGTTGCCTTTACATATAATGCAATGAAATGCAACAACATCTCTCTGTTGACAAAAATTTTATATTTTAAGCTTCACTGAGGTGTTTTGTTGGGCTGTACTGGATTGCATTAAATTGCGTGTTTAAAACACAGAATTCACCTCCTTTGCGTGCTTCCTAGAAAACATTTCAGGTTTTCCTTTTCTGATAAAGTGTACAGATTAACTGAAAGCTCTCTTTGTCTGAGCTACATACAGAAAACAGTTAAGCCTTGTACCCATGATGCTAAATGCCCTCCCAGTGGATCAGCTGGTCATCATAACTGTGTCATTTGACCCCCCCAAAAAAACACTACATAGAAAACAAATCAACAAAAATGAAAGAAATAACTAATATCTGCTTCCCTGTGGTACTGTGTCAGGATTCATTATAGTGAAGCTAACTGGTTGGAAACTAGTGTATGTTGATAGGTCTGTTTCCCTTGGAGGTGCAGTGACCCAGAAGTGTAAAGGCTTATCCTTTTCTTGCTAGATGGTATCCAGACCGAATCTTCACAGAGAAAGCCCTTTTTGTAAGTCGCTGCATCTTCTGAGTTGTTTTGATCCCACACAACCCGGGCCAGGTGCTACGATAGTCAAACAAAGAGGGCAGATTCCAGCGTGGAAAAGGGAAATATTAAAGCCAAGAGGAGGTGCTGCAGCTGCCTGCTCAGTTGTGCATGAGATGATAAACATTGGGAGGCTTTTATCTGAGTGCTTTTCTCAAGATTCTCCTTACACAAGGATGAGCAGTGAACAAGTCTGATACTATGTAAAAGGTTTAGTGCTTTTCAAAACCACAAGACTTCTATCCGCAATTCTCAAAGCGCCGAATGGGAAGCAGCAGCAACTGGGTTGTGTCACTTTCTCAACTCCCATGAAACCAACTTTGGCATCTGGTGCTCGCATATGATTGTGCTACTGGCAACAGGTACTTGTTACACATGAATCTATGCATATGAAAACAACATTTCACAACAATTTGCTTGATTCATTAACATGCAATTGGTGTTTCAAAAACTATATTTCAGATGGTACATATTTTCTTTCTAGAGCTGCAACAATTAGTTGATTAATTGATTAATCGACTGACAGAATTAATGGGCAATTATTTTGATAATCAAATAATGGCTTTAGACAATTTTAGGCAAAATATTTAACATTTTCTGGGTGCATTGGTGCATCTAGCATTTTTTGACTATTTTCTGATGTTTTATAGACAAAATGATTAATTGTTCAATTGAGAAAATAATTGACAGATTGCAGCCCTATTTCTTTTTATGTTTTACAGTTGTTACCTGAAATGTCGTTAATATGATCAGACCAGCCTCTTACCACCTTCCCACACAAACAAACAAACACTAACACATGCGTGTCCTCATGCACGCACACACACCACACACTGGCTTGATCGATGCATTGTGCCATATGAGAGCTGTGTGTGATGGGTAGCCAGCAGGGGGATGGGTCAATGTACTGCTGCTCGCTTTCTATCTGTCTTTCTGTGTATTCTCATATTCTCTCAAGCACAGATAGCAGCAGCTTACTATTGCTGCACTGCATGATAGAATCTCTATCTAAGTTGGGGATTAGAGAAGCAGTCATCAACCTTATCCATTTAAACCTTAAGCGTGGTGGGTTTTCACCAGTGTTTTTTTTTTTACATGTTGCACAGCCCCAGTGTCTCTTTGATTCTCTTTACCACTCCACTACAAACACAGAGGTGCCGTGAAGAGGAAAGGGGGCTTCACTCTCTGGATGAGGTAAAGTCATACTTTGTGACTTGATTAAGCTTTACAGGCTAAAGGTTAGTTTGACTTGTTTGGAACCTCTTTCTGTATTTTTTGCTGATATATATTATGTATACTAACCATGATATGTCTCAGAGTTATATAAAGCAAACTTAAGAGAGTGTGTTTAATTCAATAATCGTCTGTTGGGATGTTTTAAACTAAGCATTCTTAGAAACATCAGTGGTTTTAAAATACCACTTTTTGATTTCAGCTTGAGACACGTTGGTGTCTATTAAGAGGGAATTCCTTTAATACACTCATTTTTGAACCCTTATTTAGGATCTTCTTTATTCATCATACATTTTTTGTTACTACCGTCAATATATAACAGTAATGTTGATATTATCCATGGATCAATATTTAATTTTATCCCAAGCTGGGTATATGCACACTGTTGGTGTTGTCAGAATGGGGCTTGATCCCCTGATATTTTACCCTTTGTCTCACAAATACAACACCGTTGTTTAAATAAAAATGTTGCAGATTTAATGATGACCAACTGTGGAGAATGATCTAAATTAAAAACAGACTTTTCTTATAAAAAGGACTTGTTGCTTTGAACAATGTTCTGTTTATAACTTTGCCAAAATCATTGTACTTTCATGATTTTTTAAAATGATTTTTAATATCCACTTAACAAATATGAAATCAGAGTATTTTAGTTTAACAGTTCTGAGAGGCAAGACGAGAAGCATCAAAGCTTATTCAGCGATCGAATTTGCTTTCTGTGAACATTTTGTATTAGTAATTTCTGAATGATCAAATTAGCTACATCTGTTCTGAAATGTTCGTAAAAGATAGCAAAGACTGCATTTCATTATAGCTCATTTCTCTTTCTCTTTAATGTGGACACAGTCACTTCAGGTACGTATTTGATTTATGTGACTTTAGCCTTTCATATGAGACAATGCTTTGATGCCTAATGAGGGGAAGTAAGAGGTGATTGAGGGTTCCTCTGACGCACAAGCTTTCACTGAGCACAGCAAGAGCTCCCTGTGTGGACCTATCACACTGCATGCCCATGTGCTCCTCACCCATTGGGTTATAATATAGATATCTATGCTTTTATTAATTTATTCTTTTTTTAACTGCAGCAGAGGAAAAGCTGCAATTTACCTAATTAGTTTAATTTAATGTTTTAGTAGTATATGCTGTATATAATTATAAGATTTATTTTTGCAAATACACTAAAAATGCACAACATATTAGACACAGCAACATACGAACGTAATATACATTTCTTATGTTCATGCTTCACTGCTACTCTGGTGGATTAAGTACAGTCACATCACTCAACTTAATTTTAGATTATGCATTATGAGTCAACAGTGGACACGATTTATAACAAGTTCTTGTTCTCAAACAAACAAATTATGAATGAGGTACATCATAGATGTTTAACAGCATCTTCCGAAAGTGATGTGGCAGAGAGCGTTGTGCTGCACCAGCGTCTAACTCCTTTCTATAATGCAGCTCAGAATCAGACAGGAAGTGGGTTTGCATAGGATAAATGCTGTTAATATTGCGTGACTCCATGTGCACTCTTGATTCCATCACATTAACAAAACATAAAAATCCTCTTATAATCACTGCCGCAGCTGAGCAATGACCAGAGGGAACAGCAAAGTCCATACAGTCATTTTCATTATCAAAAATGCCTTGACTTAATCACCTCTTCGATAAATATGTCTTAGTCAGCATGGCGATCATTGGGCACTTGTGATGGATTAAAACTTACACTCTTAAACATCTTGCCTGCCATTTTAACTTAAATGTTGCCTTACAAGCATTGTTATTAAAATCTTCCTGTGTGATTTGTTGACTCTGCTCTGAAAATGCATATTGTGGCTGTCCCAAGAATGACCTCATGAAATCTCTCAAAGTACATCAGCTCAATAATACAAAGTGAGGATCTCGTCTCTGACCAGTAAGGCCATGGCACCTTTGCTGCTCTTCAACTCTCATTGCCTAAAGTGATTAATACTTAGCTGACCGATTTCACAGTTTGCAAGGGTTAAAAATTGATATTAAAAGGCACTGACTGTCATAATCCTTTTGATTCTATAAGCTATAAGATTTGCAATTCATTGCCAAAATAAATAAATAAATATATAGTGGCAGAAAAATGTATGCTCACTCTTAATCTGTCATGTCAGGTCAGTGTATAAGGTGAACTTTTTTGTGTCGTTTCAGTCCAGAAAAGAGTACTACAGAGAATATTTAAAGTTCTTAGACTATTGCTCAAAGTATCACAAGAATGAGTTTTGTTGTTGTCCCATACCGCTCGTAACTTACATACAGTGCTAAAGAGCATGATTTTTTGTCTTCATTGTGCATATGAAGAAGACTTGAAGAACTGAAAAGGGGGCAGTAGTTGTAGTTGACATAAAGGAAAAAAGAGAGATCTGGGACGTAAACCCATAAAACTCAGATTCATGACTGAAACTCATACGTTACACATTGTTTTTGACAGATTTATAAAGCTGTGCGTACATAAAGCTCTGTTTTGGTCTAGACTAGACACACCCTTAATCACCCCTGTATAAATCAATATTTCTGCTTAATTTGCCTTGGATTACCATTAACTAATCACTATTTAGACTGCACCCCCCAAAAAAAAACAAAAAACAAAAAGAAAATCTGGAACCTGGTTTTCAGATGTGCAGTTCTAAGGGTTGTACCACTATTTTGTGTGAAAGTAAGCTTTCAGGTCTTTATCCTATACACCAACCTTGTTGGACGGTTTGTCCAACCAAACAAACAGACATACAGTGATGTAGAAAGTAGAACAGTACTGCATTTTCATCAGAACTTACAGATACACTTCTCAATTTTGTTATAGTACCCAACACTAACCCCCAAAACTCAAAATTTCCTGTTCCTGTTTGAAAACTCAACAAAGTTCACAGTTGACTTTCAAAACATCACCAGTGAGCTGGGAGGAAATGTGGGGATTTCCTCAGATTTCCTAAAAAATATATATAAGTGCAAAACTGCTACATATCTGAAACATAAAAAACAAAAAAAGATGGATACAAAATATAAAAAATATGTTATCTAATGTACAAACTATTAACATAATTTAATGTCTAAACTATTACAAAGAAGCCTCAACTAAGACAAATTAATTCACAGCCTTGAGCAGACTAAGTCAACTTCATAAAATGTTGACATGAAGGAATCCTGACTGAACAAAGATGCAGTGTTGCAGACGCAAGCTGTATGCCATCATGTCCTTGTATATTTTTGCCCCCAGATGTTTTACTTGCTGATCTTGATAAATACTCTTACATAATGCTGGAAAGTTTAGTGGGTCAGAGAGACAGAAAAGAAGACTGGGTCACCATGACGTGCTGTACTCCAAAGATAGACCCTCTGATGCTGACATCTTTGTGTGTGGTTTTGTCACAGAAATGGACGTGGATCACGGATTCTATCGGCAGGTGGATGTCCAGGACCACGCTCACTACATCGTTGCCTTCTTCGTCTTGGTGATTGGAACAGTGGGTGTTACTGGGAACGCCTTGGTCATGTACGCCTTTTTCTGGTAGGCATCTGGTAGATTTTCCTTACAGACGGGGTGATAGTGAAGAATGTGCTTGTCTGTCATTGTCAGTTTTAAAGCTGCATCAATGTTTTTCATGGCAGACATTTGAACATGTCATACCAGGAATAGCACAGGAAGAGAATATTTGTCCCATACCATTCATTATTATGAATAATGGCTGCGTTCCATCTATGTGTTAAACTGTCAAGTCAATATGTTTGCTGTGAAATTCAGCCAGTCATAGCCTTTTCTACAGCCAAAATGTGTAAGAAAGGTTTACTTAAAGGGGACATATCATGCTTTTTGTGATTTTCTGTTATTTTTATACTGTCATGATGTTGGATGTCTATGATAAAAACAGCCAAGGTCCAAAACATACACGTGAATGTATGTAAAAATGCTCCTTGAAAGCCAAAAGCCAGCCTGCTCTGAACGCGCTGTTTGCAATGTCACCTCTACTTCCTCCTCATGATGACACCAGATTGTTCATGCATGCCCACAAGTGGCTGCCCATTCTATAGCCTTTGCTGCTAAAGTTGTTCAATGGGTTGTTTGTGTTGTCTATTCAAATATTTCAGATTGGATTCGGACTCAAATATGTACAGGTTTATTTGAGAAGTTTTAATTTGGAGCAAAGAACGAAATTGAAAGAAAATGAGTGAAATCTTCTACTACTGTTAGTTTATGCAGCTTCTGGAGCCTAACCAATCAGAACAGAGGGCTCATCAGGTGCCTTCAAGAGACAGGAGCCAAAACGGCCTGTTTCAGACAGAAGCTGAACTGTGGGGTTGCATAAAGGGCCAGTATAAGATAATAAGGAGTTTTTTAAACTGTAAATCATGCAAAGATATTATAGTAAAAACCCGGAATATAGTATAGACCTGAAAATGTGCATGATATGTCCCCTTTTAAACCTACTCTTTGTTAGCTGAAAGTTCTTATTTGTGATTCGCTTTCTTTCTTTTTTTCAAATTATTCATTTCACACTGCATCTTCTCTCAAGGCCGCATTACAGTGTTTGATTATTACCTGATAAAGTAATAATAGTTATGGTAGAATAATGAAGAAGGTGCAGTTCCAAATTATTAAAGCAAGAGATAAAATCAGCCTTTTTATTTTGTCACTTCAGCCATGACAATTCTACAATTGTTCTATAATTTATTTTTATGCAGAGCCTTATTTTGGCTGCGTCTTCCACAACACTTTGAGCTGGGTTGCTGTCTGAGTACTGATGAACAGATGTAACAAATATTAATGATTTTCTGGAAGAAGAAATTTATTAACATTAAACAGTATCATGAGGCATCCTGCATGATGCTGAAGTGCTGCTTGCATGACACAGTTGTATTATTTAGATTTACCAGTCACAAAAATGTAGATCCTACACTTAATTGTTTATGAAGACACTTTCTGTTTTTACAGATAAAGATTGAGCAGATATTTAAGTGGATTCCATTTGGCAACACATTCTGTATTTTGCTATTTCAAGTAGCTAATAAACAGACTTAGATTTATTGAAATGCTACTGAGTAAGTACATCAACATTTGTTTTCCCTGCGCATATCCATTTTAATAATGAGTTCAATATGCAGTAAGTTTACAATAATTTGGCAAGCTTAACATATTGATACTTAACAAATAAACAATTACTTATTTAAACTGAAAACCATTGGTACTCTCATTAATTAAAATAGTCACAAATGTAGCACTGTGGCAAATTAGCAGGGAGTGAGACAAAAACAGGTCAGAAAAGATAAAAAAATAACAACTAACATTTTGGTTGGAGGTATCTGTAACCTGAGAGACTAGATATCTGAACACTACTAGTATTTAACTAACAAATGAACTAATGAAAAACTCTGTTCATTCACATTTGCAGCATGGTTAGGTTAATCAATCATCAATCAATGATGATAGCTGCATTGGACATTGTAACAAGCATTTTTGCATTATAATTCTTCATCCTAAGAACAATTCTGTGAAGTCTGGGAAGGAGTGCACACTTGGACTGAGAAAGTACTGTTCAAGTTCTGTTAAAACTCCAAAACAAATGAATTCACAGTAGCGGTTTGCCTGAGGACCATTTGTTGATCAAACAGCACACATTAAATACTCACTTTGGTGGTACATGAAAATATGAGACAATGTTTGAGATGTCTGACTGCGATATCTAGCCTAATGGATTCTACAATATATCTAATTGTCACACAGATTCTGTATTTCTTTATTATTGAATAGCAGAACTTGTGACTATTTACTGAATTTGAAGTATCAACACCTAATTTTAAACAACAATAAAACTAGTGAAAAATTCAAGGCCAGCACTTCAAGCAGTTCATGTGATACTTTTCTCCCACCACAGTACTTTCTGCAATGTTAGTGCGAGGGAAACAGTGTGTTCTTGCATCAGGAAGTACAGATGTCATACGCACAGGCAGAAAGGGCTTCCCAGCAGCCTGCAGGCATTCAATACCAGGACACAGCCTAGTGATTTTCTAACTGTACTGGATAAATCAATGCATGAATTCAACAATTCATTCAGCCACTCCCTTATTTATTATACATACAGTCAACACTGTGCTACCACCTAGATTACATAAAGCTTAAATAACAGTACTGCAGCTCAGGGTAATCCAATCAACTATTATGCGTCCAACTAAACGCCAACGTCAGCGCAACAAGATTCTTAACTAGGCTAGAAGAAAATTAAATCTGCAGGTTAAAAAATGTTCTTATTTGAATAACTGTCATTTTAAAATGTTTTGACATGTATCATAATGCAGCCTATAACTTATCTTCCCTTTCACTGACTTTCATACTCTGTGTTAAATCCCGATGAAGAGAACTGCCTCACTCTTGTGTGATGACTTTGTGGCTGAATGCACACGTTTCAGCACAGTTGACAACCATTAGAGTGATTTATACATCAGGGATGTATTCTAGCAAAACATTTCAGACATATGTAATGAGTGTTTGTTTAGATAAATTATTGTACGGACAAATGAACAAATCAAATACAGCATATAAACAATGATTCATTATGTTCACCTGATAAGAGAACTCAGAGATGATCTAATTATCTAAAATCAGCTAATCTATAAACCTGCAATAATAATGGAAACAAATAACTAATAACATACGTAATTTTTCTGTTTGACATTCTGCCAACTAATGTAATAGAACCTTTTCACATGCTTTGCAGTAATATTAGCTTACCTGTCCAATAGGAAGAAGGCCAGCTCGGAGTTGGACGTTAGCGGACTTCATTTCTAAGATAACGTTAGCTAGTGTTGCACCCTGTTGGCACTCTAGGGGGACGGGAGAGAGGCAAGGCACTTGGGAGCGCACATAATTGTCACATCCTTTGGATTTTCCAGGTAAAACTATCCCAAGTCCTTAACATAGAAATCAGTCCACAGGTTGTCATAGGCAACCAAGAAAGTCGGGGAAGGTCATTTTATCATTTCTTCACATTCTGTTGACAATTTTAGTTAATTTTTGAATGTTTGCAACTAATTTTTTTTTCACATAATTCTTACTTGCACCTTTAAATGGAACTGAGCCATCATTAATGTTATCAGTTGCACATGTGCTTTTCCTTCTATGACATGTCTTAATGTCTCCTGTAAAAAACATCCATTATGGCCCAAATTCCTTTTTACATTTAACACAATTTAAAGCCAAAATATCAATTTCTGTATACTGTACTGTTTCACTTAAAAAGATATGAAATGAGGTCAATATACAGTATATACACTGGTGTGTATGTTACATATATACACTAAGGCTCCTCCTGGGTATAGAGTATTCCACTGAATGCAGTGAAGAACCAGGTGTTAGATACAATCCTGAGTCTGACATGTTTTCTGCATTAGGCCTAACCTCCAGTGAAGCACAGTTATACACAGCTATCTTAAATGTCGCATCACTCAATCTCTACTCCAGTCACACTTATTCAGTACACACCCACTCACCTGCATGTAAACACATAAATACACTCTGGCTTATCTGTCTGTGCAGTGTTTACTTTTTTTTAGTCTTTTTACAGTCAGTGGGCAAAACAAGCAGCACAAAGTCTGTCAGAGGTAAATGGTGCTGATGTAACTATTGAAGTAAATATGAAGTTGTGGCACTATGTGAACACTAGAAAACATAAGAAAGCATACAGTATCATGGTTTTTAATTCACCTGGAACCAATGTTGGTCCTATTACATCTGTGTCCCTATGCTATAAACGTGTGGCCTTTTATTTCACAGTAAATAAGTATAATGAAAAATAAAATGCTCACTGACACAGATTAAACTGACACTTCACAGATGAAAGGCATCAAAGGCTGCTATAAATAGTTAATATTCCAAAGCCTGCGTCAGAAAAGGAAGAACTAATGTATTATAGATTTTAGGTGATGCTCAGATTTCACTAGTTCACAAAAAAGATAAAATCACCACACACTGGTAGCCCTCCACAAAGCCCAGCACTGTTTCTGGGGGCTTGTTTCAGTGTAACAAAAGCAATGATTTACAAACTGTTGCCAAAAAACAATGTGAAGTGTGTGTGCAGTGAGCTGTGGCATGCTTACAGAAGGTTATGCAGTAGACACCATTACCATGCATTACAACATGACCATCTGTGCCCAGTTGCAGCCTTGGAAAACAACTTGTGCTGCCAACATCTGCTGTGGCCCCCACATGGCTGGTTCCAGGCTCATTATTGCAAATTCTGTACATGTGTACAGTATCACAGGTTCTCATGATGTGGGACTGTGTGACAGTTTAATAGCAACATATTCTGTTCTACTTTAGCTAACACAGTTAGCTTCTTGTTGCTATAACTGATAGCTGATGTAGTGTAAGGTAATGTCACAGTTGTAATTAATTTTATATGTATCTGTTTTGGCTGCATGTTTTGTCTTAGCAGTTTCTAGGAGGTTTTCGGGGTGATTAGAGAAGAGAAACGTTACCCTGACAGAATTGATTTTTGTGAAGTTTACTTAAAAAATTAACATTGCGAATGTGTAATGTTGCAGTGCAAATCAGCTTTCTTCCCTCATGCTTTTTCACATGCTTGGCTTAAATAAAAAACAAAAAAAGAGTTCATTTGTGGGAGACACACAGATGTTTTGAAAGACTAGAAATCCATTTCCTGCCTTACCTGCACCCTCCCAGAAACCTCTGAGAAAGTACATAAGCTTGTGTTAGTCAATAAGTGGATAAACTGTCAATACTGCTTTTATTTTTGGAGATCCTCGAGGCATTTGGCTTATGGTGTTTCCCAGTTGTCTTCCTAATAATGCGTCTCAACTTAAAGGTCATTTATCAATTGATTTCTGACCTCAAGTGATGAAGTGTCAGTTAAACTGTCTCTTTTTCACCACAGCTGCACTGAACTGAAGCTGTGCTTGTGTTCTTCCATTTCATGTATACAGGACAGTCTTACTTTGTTTATTAATGATCTTGTGATTCCCTTGCTAAGAGCTGCAGTCTACATTACGTCTCTCTTTGAGTTTAAGAGCATTAAAATAATATAATAATAATAAAATAAGAAAGTGAGTCTTTTGATGTGTGATTTCCGGTGATTTTCATCCTGTTATGGGAAGGGAGGTGGACTTAAGTTCAGAAGGATGTGGATTTGAGAAGTATTTGATTGATACCGCTTTGACCAGGAAAGAGGAAGAGCCTTGTTTATAGGTATGAGCCCCTCTGTATGTCTGTGCATCGCTCTGGGGCACCCGAAATCTTTCAATAACTGAAAAGTGATTAAAAAACAACCTTTCAATACAATAACTCTGGATAGTTTAATCCATAGCTACATGTTTACAATAAACTTTACAATAAAATTGTAACATTTATCTTAAAATTGTTATGTTCAGTTAAAAAGCAGAATTATGATGCAGTGATTTTTTAAGAATGATTTTGGTAAATGGACTTCATTTATATAGCGCTTTTATCCAAAGAGCTTTACAATTTCCTCTTATTCACTCACTCATTCACACATACACCAATGACAGCGAGCCATGCAAGATGCTGCAAGGACTGAACAACCAACCACTTGATTAGTGGACAACCTGCCCCACCTGGTGAGCCACAGGCAGCCTGATCTTAAACTAATAAACAAATTTTGGATGCAGGTGTACAAAAATCTGTTTTAAGCTACAACAAAGTTCCTCCACTACATCTGATACAAGATGACAGCAGCAAAAGAACAAACTGACAACATTTCTTAATACAGGCAATTTTGGTCTACATCGTATGCAATTTGGCTTTAGAGCAAATCATTCCACCGAAACTGCTACCTTGCACTTAATAAAGATAATTAAATCAAGACTTGACAAAGGAGGAGTAGTTGGTGCTGCATTTTTAGATCTGCGTAAAGCATTCGATACAGTCAATCATGATGTTTTAATATCGAAACTCTCTAAATTTAACTTCTCATCTAGAGCACTGGCATGGATGTCCTCATAATTATCTGATAGGATACAATGTGTTAAAGTTGGTGACACACTGTCCAGTAACATGTAGTGCACGATGGATGTTCCAAAAGGGTCAGTATTAGGTCCCCTATTATTTAGCCTATATATTAATGATCTCCCTCAACAGTGTCATGATGTAGAACTACAAATGTTTGCAGATGACATTGTTGTGTACACACATGCAAAAACAGTTGAGTTAGCTGCTGCTAAGCTAACAATTGCATTGGAAAGGATCACACATTGCATTGGCTTGATTAATCATGTCTGGGTCTAAATGTAAACGAGACAAAAGGTATGCTTTTCTCTAAAACCATGGTACAACCTCCTAATGCTGGTATTTTCATCAAAGGTGAAAAGATTGACATAGTTACTGATTTTAAATATCTTGGTGTGACACTGGATCCAAATTTGAACTTTAAGAAACATGTTAAAAAACTGTAAAATACAACCTAGACATATTAGAAACTGTCTCTCTTTGGACGCAGCCAAGATATTTATGCATGCTATGATTCTTTCCGATATGTCTTATTGCATCACATGATGGGGGCAGGCTGGAGAAACAGCCATAAAACCTCTTGAGTCATTATACAAACAAACTCTAAAAACTCTGGACAAAAAGCCAATGCATTTCCATCACTGCAGGGTACTGGAGAAATACAATTTACTGAGCTTTGAGAATTTTAGATTATTCTCAAATTTGTGCCTAGTTTATAAAATTTTAAATGGTTTGGCGCCTCCTCCACTACGTGACTTTGTGTACACTCACTCAGTAAGTTCTATATGATCCTCCAGAATATCCTCTATACAAGAGTGTACCATACCATTTCGTTGCACTGCATTTGGGCAGTCAGCTTTCTCTGTGAAAGCCACAACTCAGTGGAATGCCCTACCTGATGATATGAAGAACTGCAGTTCAATCAATACATTCAAGGCCAAATTAAAAAGATCTACTAAAGATCAATCACCTCTGTGACCACTGAGTCTAACCTTTATCTATGGTCTTCTCATTAGCGCAGGTAGTCTTGCTTTTAATTAACAAGTTTACATTATTAATTTCTAATTGACATTGTGGGTGTATGTCATGTGCTGTTGTGTGTAGCTTTGTATTTTGTATGGTGTATTCTGTGTGTTTTGCGCTTTGTACTGTTTGTTGTTGTGCTGTTGTATGTTTTGATTGTGGGGGACTGCGGATGTAAATTAGCTTTGAGCTAACTCTGGTGCAGTGCATCTTTTATGTTAAATACTGTACACTGTCCCAATAAATAAATACAATCAATCAAAAAGTTGACAAACAAGCAGTGTGTACAAGTTTGCATATGTAAAATACTACAGTGCATGAATTACTACTACAACTAATATTACAAATGCTGTGTGTTCATTCACACAGATTTAAAGCCTTGAATAACAAAAAAATGATGTTCTGTGCCAAGGGCCATATTTGTATTGTGGATCTTTGTTTGTCTGTATGGTTACTAAATTCATAAAATGTATTTTGTATGATAATGTGAGTGTCAACAACATAGAATTTTGTGGAATAGTGAGCACTTTTGATTTGAGACTTTTCAATCATCCTGTTTTTCAGTAACAAGAAGCTACGGACTCCTCCCAACTTTTTCATCATGAACCTGGCAGTCAGTGACTTCCTGATGGCAATTACACAGTCACCCATATTTTTTGTTAATTCTCTTTACAAGGGCTGGATTTTTGGTGAGACAGGTATTTCTCTTTTTTAACATTCAGTTAATCCTTTACATACCTGCCAACATTTAGGTTTCAAAAATTGCGAGGTCTTCATTTGGTGCGGGGTGGGAGGTAAATGATAACATTTTACTTGAGTTGATGACAACCATAGTCGTTACTGTAAGTGCAACAAAACCGTCATGAGTAAAAAGCCAATAAGTACTTCATCAAACCACCTGCTCAAAAGCATAAACATGTAGAAAAGACATATTTTCAACTGCTTTGCCTGCAGTTTCCCATCCACTGCCAGTATGTTTTACACAACCACAGCGCACTGGTTAAGGTACCATGACACATATCCCACACAGAAGCTGAGAAACACCCATTTAATTTGTGTCACTATGCAATTGGGACATTAACAGGAGAAATTACCAATCGGACACACAACGGGGGAAAGGGTTAAAAATAGGGAGACTCCTGTGAAAATCAGGAGTGTCGGCAGGTGTGCCTTTATGTATCTATGGCAGTGTTGTTTATGTATAGAGCTATATATGAAATATAGTACACATTCATGTTTATGGGCTGTGTATTTATGTCACTAAAATTTCATGCAAAATATCTGTTTTATCATTATTACATGTAATCCACAGTCTTCCAGGAGAAACTTATTATTAAAATGCTGTCTTCTTTCTCCTTCTCCGCAGGCTGTAAAATGTACGCCTTCTGTGGAGCTTTATTTGGAATCACTTCCATGATAAACCTTCTGGCCATCTCTGTAGATCGCTACATTGTCATCACCAAGCCTCTGCAGGCCATACAATGGACGTCCAAGAGACGCACTTGCTTCATTATTTCCCTGGTCTGGCTGTACTCTCTAGCCTGGAGCCTTGCACCACTTTTGGGGTGGAGTAAGTAATTTAGTTTCTCACCTCCTGGTTCCTGGTTCCTATGCAATTATTTTTATACTTCTAGAGCCTATACACTTCCCTCTTATCTGTCTTTTTCTCAAGGTTCATATATACCAGAGGGCCTGATGACCTCATGCACATGGGACTACGTGACATCTACTCCAGCCAATAAAAGTTACACTTTGATGTTATGCTGCTTTGTATTCTTCATCCCTCTGGGCATTATATCCTACTGTTATCTGTGCATGTTTCTGGCAATCCGCCATGCAAGCAGGTGAATGAATTAACATAGGTGAATATGCAGAACTTTAAACTCTTTGAAAATAATTGAAATGCTGCCATTCATAGGAAGATTACTTCATAAGTGTTTAAAACAGCATCATAGCATTGAAATGCAGTTATACATAGTTTCCCTCTACTGGCACATCTTCACATCAACAATCTAATGAAGAGGCTTGAATTTACTGCAATACCATTTGTTAAATGTGATAGCAAGCAGGTTATGTATTGTGATGGTGCCTTCCGCATTGCTCTCATCTACCTCAGTTTCTCTCCTTTTTCTAGTTTCTCTTTTTGCAAGTGTGTATATTTTTGTCTGTTATTCAGATCCTGTCATTTCCTCCTGTCGACCAGAAGCCTTCTGTGTGCATATAAAACTGTAGTTGTCTATTCAGAGGCAGCCTCCAATACTGAATACGTCGTAAGAGGTCATATTTAAAGGGTCCCTAAATTTTCAGCTTTATCTATTTACAGTACAAGGCATGCCTAAACACAACGTTAGTTCTGATAGCATTGTTATATTGGGATGATGCTATGATAAAGGTTATACAGACCTTCTCATTTGTGGTTGAGGTGCAGGTTCAACCATCTAGCCTTCAGTCCCAGGAAGATCAAGTATTTTTGGCTATATCTTTCAGGAGGTGGCCCTGTGTTGTCTTACAACTCGTGTCTCTAAGTGTCTTCCAACCTCCCTTAGCATGTTAGCTTGTTACTCTTTGCCTGCTCTGTCCAATTCGGGTACATTGTGCTTCTCTAACTTCATATTTTATCTTTTGTCCTTGTGATGAGCACAATTGTGTTTGCCGTCAATAAGGACGTTTGAAACCTTTGAAATCCTGCTCAGAGTAGCAAGGAGCGTGAAAAATATTCACATGAGGAAATAAGAAAAATAAAATTTACTCCATGTTTGTTACCCCCCTGCCCTGTTTGTCATCTTGTCTGCTTTGCTTTGCTATATTAAAATCTTGTCTTCATCATCTGTCTCACTGTATCTGCAATTGAGTCCAAAGTCCATCACAGTCCATGCCACATAATATGTCTTAAAAACAAGTCTGCGAATGCTACTTTGAATTAATTCTTATGATGTAGTTTATTTTCATCCATTTAGCCTCCGCATAGGCTTATATTCTAACAACAAAATTCCTTTATTCCTTCTCTCTGCCCTAACAGAGATGTGGAGAAGTTGGGGTCTCAGGTGAGGAAGACAACCCTGATCCAGCAGCAGTCCATCAAGACTGAATGGAAGCTGGCCAAGATTGCCTTTGTGGTCATCATAGTGTTTGTGCTTTCCTGGTCGCCCTATGCATGTGTCACCCTCATCGCCTGGGCTGGGTAAATATACAATGCAGTATGACAAGGGCTCTTTATGATCCAATGATTTTTTAAAAAGTCCGACAATATTAGTTGTGTACAGCCAGCTGGCATATCCTGGAATAAAACATACAGGATGCTTGCTTGCATTGTGTAATTCATTTCAGCCATTAACCATGAACCATATTCCACCTCCTGTAGAATATCATTATCTATGGCATGGTGAAATATTACACAATAGGGTTAAACTTCAGTATCAGTATCATTGCAGGTGTTGTACAGTTCTGCTCTATACAATCACTTTTCAGATATGGAAGCATCCTGAATCCCTACTCCAAAGCTGTCCCAGCTGTTATAGCCAAGGCATCAGCCATCTACAACCCTTTTATTTATGCCATCATTCACTCTAAATACAGGTGAGTGCAGTCATCCAACTAATCAGTAATCTAAGCTTGAGAAAGATATAGCAGTTCTGTTTGAGTAATCACTATTTTTCAACAGGGACACGCTAGCTGAAAAGGTCCCCTGTCTACACTTCCTAGCCCAGGCCCCCAGGAGGGACTGCATATCAGTGTCACACAGCGAGTCATCCTTCAGGGACTCAATGCTGAGCAGACAGTCATCTGTCTCCAAAACAAAGTTTCACCAAGTGTCCTCTGTGTCTACAACTGACACAGTGAGTTTGGTTTCTGCCTCAGGCTTTGATGAGTGGAGGCAAACATCAGGTCAAGTCAAGCAGCACTATAATAAAATCAGAAATGGACTGCACAAAGTGTGTCGTTCCATTTAAATAGTTCTTTTTCTGAGATTAAAAATCTGTTTCTGCATTGTGAGTTGGCCAGTCAAGTCACTTGAAATCTTCATGTTATGCAATGTTCATGTTTTAAGTTACTGTCTTTGCATAAGAACTGTATAAATGCATAACATTAACTTTGCTGCTTTACAATTCAAACAATTGCTCAGCAATAGCAGAGGTCCAAATGTGGAATAAACATTCTTTTTTTTACCATGAATGAATATTTACAGCTTGGTTTGCTAAGTGTGAAACAATAAATATTTGCTAAAATAAAGAGCAATTGTTTTCAGAAGATGTACTAGTAAGCAGCCATTACTCATACTGTTATTTTCTACTAGTACCACACTTACAAAGCAAATATAAGGTGACCAGTGATAATGAGTTACTTAAGAAAATTCTTACCTCAACATACATATATTAATGTGCATATCCCCTGTAGCAGGTTTGGAGTGATGTGGAGTTGGACCCAATTGACCAGAGCCATTGTCTGAGGTCCAGTTATTCCATTGGAGCTCTGAGGGAGAAAGTGCAAGTCACTGGTTAAACAGACCAAAGAAAAGGGAAGCCAAAGCCATGAACAGGTAAGGTAGGTGCTCATCATTATATGTGTTGTTTTTAGATTCAAATCACATCAGCACAATTATTTAAATGTAGATTTTAATTTAAATTCTGTTCTAGACTCCCATCACAGAGTGAGGCTCACTGAACAGATGTGGCCAC
Organism: Thunnus albacares; assembly: GCF_914725855.1. Taxonomy (NCBI): domain Eukaryota; kingdom Metazoa; phylum Chordata; class Actinopteri; order Scombriformes; family Scombridae; genus Thunnus; species Thunnus albacares. Next base: position 15,669,935 of record NC_058123.1, on the reverse strand, counting down.
AACCTTTCATCTGAGTCTGTTCAACATGTTAATGCCCGTGGCCTGGGGGAGGAGAATCCTGAAAGCTGGAATAAAGAGATGAAACAGAAAGATGAGCGAGAGAAGGAAGGTAAACATGAACAGAGGGAGGCACAGCAAGAACAGGGAGAGGAAGATGGGAAGGAGTCCCAGGCCCTCATCCAGCCAGATTCTTTGGACAACACTGTTTGTGTGCACTCCCATGCCGTTGTCAGACCCAACTCAAAGAAGACCTGCTGGACCATGGTTATCATGGGAAAAAACAAGGCACACAGGGAAAACAGACAGAACTGTTGCTCGATTTACAGCCTCTGGACTGTTCTACTCAGCTCTTTGAGTCTGTGCAAAGATTTATCTTCCCGACACCAGAAAGCTAAATGTTTATCTATATATGTGGCTACATGTTACTGTGACACAGCAGAGTAAAAGAGTTTGTTTTTATGTCCAAGAATGCTGAAGTGATCATTTTTAGCAGCTGTTTAAACATTTGATTACAACTGTCATGCGGTTGTAGTGCCATGCAGTACAACAGATATATTTGTTTAATTGTGCAATCATATAACTGTGACACACATGTCTCCTCTTCTGGCTTATTGTTAACAGACAGTTTCAAATTAATACTACTCTTGTTTTTGTTAGAGACAAGTCCTCAGTACTATCATCATTGTCACAGTGAAACATAGAAAAAACTTACACATGGAACCCAAATTTTAAAGGACCTTTGGAGAGACTGAGTTCAAAATTGTATGCACTTTTGTCAGAAAAGCCAAGATTCAACCATGTGCTAAAAACAATTAATTAAAGACCAACCAGATTTGTGATCAACTTGTTGTAGAGACCAAAGATAGTCTCTTTTTGGAATATTTCTTACTTACTCTGTGAGGGAGCTAACTTTATACATTTGTTTACTTTATGACTAAGGGTAGCTTTTAGCCTTGCCCATTTAAATGAGCAATGAAAAAACTGGTTACTATTTTTTTGTGAATGCCATTTCTATAATGCACTATTAGTATGTTCACTACATCTATAATGCATTCATGAGTCATTGTAGAAGTCATTATAAATGTGTACTGTATGTATGACACTGTATAACAGCATTTGTCATGTTTTGTAAGTTGCTGACATGGTGTGCTGCATCATGAGTTGAGGCACTTTAGTAATTATGCTTTATGCTACTCAAGACTTTCATTCACTGCAACTACACTGGGAGTGGTGTTTTACATTTTTGATATGAAGTCTTTTGCCAACCAAAGTGTGAGGAATTGTCAAACTTTGCAAGTCATAAAGACACTCAAAATTCTGGGGTATCATATACTGTATCATCATGTGTTTGATACATTCTGATACCAAAACTATAAATATTTTTCTACAAAGGAATAATGCTGCATGTTCTCAGGAACAGTATTGGCACAGCAGCAATCCCTTTCCGCCTTCGAATATTCAGTACTCGTTGCCATTGGTGCTGTAATTCATAAGTAGAATCATGTTAACCATATAGCGTAAAGCGTACAAGGCAACATTCCTATTTTTCCACTTCATAGAAATGTGTCTTTATAACTTGCAGTTGCTATGAAATCGAGACAATTTCTTCTTAAAAACAATGTTGTCAATTTGCCAGTGGTGTTATGAAGCATGATGAACTAATATCAACAACTTACACATAATAAACTTTGATATAAAGGTGCTATGCATAAATATAAACATTTTGACTGAATCTATGCATAATGTTTTACACATGCATTATAGCACCTGCATGATCAATATTGCCTTTCAGATGGCTTACTGCAAATTATTTATCATATGTGAGACCCTGCAGAATAAACATAATGTGTTGGTATTTTTTAAAAAAAAAAAAAAACACTTATACAAATTATTTACCATTTATCTATTAATTGGATGTTTTTGCATACATTGGAGCAGCTAGAGAGAATAAAGAAAAAGACTAGCAAGAAAGAGCAGAACATGACATCCAACAGATGTCCCATGGTGGCTTTAAAACCAGGACACTTCAGTTACAACGCATGTGCTTTGACCATCTGAGCCACCATGGTGACTAAAGTCCATTAATAATATGGATCTGTTGAATGTATGATTCCATTAGCAAGGGGTTGTTGCACAACATTATGCATCCAATTTTATTTTTACTTACACAATTATGTAATTATGTGGTACAGTTGCCACAAAGGTTGAGCAATATATCTACAGTGGCACTTAAAGTGTGTTCTTCCTTCAAATTCAAACAACCAGAAAGCTCCCTTTTGTTCTGTCTTTGAACTTTAATTCCAGGATTTCCTGAGCGGGTTGCTTATCCAGTTATGTAAAGAAGATCTAACGGTATGTACTGTTACATGAAGGACGAGTACACTTCAGTGGTTCAATAGCGTTGTGCAGGGGGATTTTGCTGCTGGGCTTCCCATCAGTTTATAACCATATATTGACATGGCACACATGTGGCTGAATGAAAGCACAGCTGACCTATACAGCAGAACGCAATATCTAATAACATGTAGCTTTACTGACTTCACAAAGCTAATGGTAATCTGTATAATAGGTCATGCTTTTTAGCATGTAACATAAATCAATGTATTTTAATTCAACAAAATACTACAGTGCAAAAAGTAAGAGCTTGCAATGCACATCAGAGAGCTGAAATAAAAGTATGATTAAGACAATGTTACAAAGTAAAATCCAATCATATGAAGTTAAGCTTGAAATGCCTTGTGTGAAATTTGAACATTTAACAAAATACAGTGATGATTCTGCAATGCACACACAGTATAAACATTCCTGTCCTGTTTGAAACTATGCATTATGCTTTACTTGTACTTTACAAACTAGGGGATCATGGGCATTTTCCTACCAAATACTGTACGTATGCACTGTGTCATTTTAACTTTGTGTACATGAAAACTGTTCAAATGTGTCATCTAGACTGACAAAAATTCATAAGAATGTTGCTTAATATTACCAGACACACCATGCTGCTGCCAAAACTGCTGTCCTTCACTTTCAGCAGCAGACAAGAAACTATTGTAACATATGAAACACTTGCATCCTTTGGGTAACATAAATGTGCTAACTTTAATTTCAATCTGGCCATTACTGTTTGATATTTGCTCTGCACATCTGGAGATTTTAGCATGATGGTGGGGCTAGAGAGGTCAAAGGAACCATGAATATCCACAGAAAATGTTATGGAGAGCTAATCTAAACTTTTAAACTCGTCAATTAAATTTAGACATTTTGAGTCTTATACTTTACTGTCGCTTATTCTACACGTAAGTGTGGTGAGCCATAAGTTGGTGACCATATATAAATGACTAAATTTTCTGTTTGTCTGAACTCACACTTTATGCAATCAGCTTTTAAAAATCTTCATAGCTTTGATTTGGCTTTATGAAAACCTCAGTGTAAGGCTAGGTTCCATATCTGGATAGACAACAACAAGGTAATAGAGCTGCAATGATTAGTCAATTAGTCAGTTAGTTGCCAACTATTAAATAATTAATCGAAAACATTTTGATAATCAATTTATTGTTTTGAGTCACTTATTAAGAAAAAATGTCAAAATTCTCTGACTTTAGGTGCCTGCCAATCAGATGATCAACCTAGAGGGGTCAACAGGAAACAACAAAATAAAAACAGGATGTAACAAACCAAGGTGGCACTTAAATGTGACATTATTCGTACTCACGGCAGGGCATCAGCTACAACATTTTCCTGGCCTTTCTTATGGCGGATGTCCAAATTGTAGTTTTGAACCATGTTGACCCAATGCATTAGCCTCTGGTTGCTATTATAAATGCGATGTAGGAACATCAAAGGGTTAAGGCCCTTGTAAACAACAACAGGCTGCAAGGAAGAACCAACATATACTTCAAAGTGCTGTAAAGCCCACACCAAAGCCAGGGCTTCTTTCTCAATAGTGCTGTGGTTCCGCTGGGTCTGTGAGAACTTCCTGGAAAAGTAGTAGACAAGGTGGTTAATGCCTGCTGAGTCTTCCTGGATCAGAACAGCTCCAGCACCTGTACCACTAGTATTCACTTCAAGCTTGAATGGAACAGAAAGTTGGAGGCAGCAAGAACTGGTGAGATGCACAAGACAGATTTCACAGCTTGGAAGGCCTGCTTGCATGTGGAGTCCCACACCAACTCCCTAGCAGGACTGACAAGGTCAGTCAGTGGAGAAACAATGGTGGCGAAGTTACGACAAAATGCCCCACAGTTACCTGCTAGTCCAAGGAAACGGTGCAGCTGACATTTGGTAGTGGGAACTGGGTATTCAGCAACAGCACTTATCTTGGCTGCAAGGGGGAGACCTGTCCCTGACCTACTTCCTTGCCAAGATAAGTCATGGTAGCTTTTGCAAACTCACACTTACTCAGGTTCAGGGCATTTTCAAAGCACTGTAAAACAGTCAAGAGGGTGTTCATGTGACTCTCCCAGTCAGGTGAATACACTACAATGTCATCTAAGTAGGCCTCCATGTTAGCTACACCAGACAACACTGTCCACATGAGTTGCTAAAAGGTGGCAGGACATGCCAAATGGCATCACAGTGTACTGGAGGAAATTGTCAGGGGTGACAAAGGCAGAGATGCCAGAGGCTCTCTGTGTCAAAGGAACTTGCCAGTAACCTTAATCTATCTTGGTCACATACAAAGCTGTTCCTAACTATCAATGCAGTCCTCAACACGTGGTAGAGGAAAAGAGTCAGGCTTGGTTACACTGTTGACTTTCCGATAGTCTGTGCAGAACCTAAGAGTCAAGTCAATTTTTGGAACCAGTAAACAGGGCGAACTCCAAGAGCTGGTGCTGGGAAGTACTCAACCTCTTTCTGCATTAATTCATGCTTGATAGGATTCACGCGATAAGGATGCTGCTTGACAGGAGCACTATCACCTACAATGTCATGACCTCAATGTCACGCTGCAGTACATTTGTGCGAAAATGGGTACATCTGAAAACAAAGCAAGATGACCTTGTTCTAGCCACAGAACATCCTCCTTTCGAGAGTTCTGCAGCCGGGCACCCAGACCAGGTGCATTTTCCTTGGTCAAGCCATCATCAACAGGGTTAGTGGAAACAACTGAAACTGCAGCAGCATAATTCACTTCATTTAAGGGTCTTTGTCCCTCTTGGGACCTGGCAGCATAGGACTTCACCATATTAACATGACAAACACGAGACTTACACTTTCTGTGTGGAGTACAAATTGCATAATCTGTGTCACTCAGCTTCTTCTCAACAACATAATGCCCAGCAAACCTGGCATGTAACACGGACCCAGGTATTGACAGAAGAGTCAAGAGTACAGAAAGTTACATTTAGTGACAAGTTCCAGCTTGAGACAAGAACCCATGCTCCCCTTTGGCATTCTAGCTTTTCCAGCAAAGTTCCTTGTGGTAGTTCTACTCCTTATGCTACTGGTACCAAAACCGCCAGTAAGCTTCTGGCACTAGCTCATAGGCCTGCAAAAGAACAAGTTTAACAGTGTCGTAACGGGTGCTTTTATCCAAAGTTAGCGATGAGAACACCTCCTGAGCTTTACCAGCAAGAACACACTGCAACAACAATGTCCAGTTGTGCTTTGGCTACTCCAAAGTGGTTGCCATCCACTCAAAGTATGAAACATACTTTTCAACATCTTTCTCATTGAGAGCAGGGACCAAATTTATGTTTTTACCCATATCAAATTAGAGGCAACAGATTTATCAGTACCTCTACTTCCTGCCTGAGCTCATAATTCTATTTCCTTGAGATCTCTCTCATGTGCAAGACTCAGTTTTTCATGTTCCAGCTCATGCTGCCTTACATGCTCCCTTTCCTTTGTTTCAATCTCTATTTCAAGTCTTCTTAACTGCAGCTTTAACTCCCTCAACCCAGAAGCTTTGTCTTCAGCAACTTCCTGCTCCTTCGGCTACAACTCACCCTGCTCTTCCTGGTTTTCCTCAGAGGATGCATTAGTCTGCTCACTGAGCAACTCAAATTTTTCACACAGTATGCCCTCTTCAACCAATCCATTTTTAAAAAAATGTTTGTACACAGCTCCTCTTTTCTTAAATTGCCCTGAATGCCAATACCATAGTGGTCTGCTACAGAATGAAGATATTTCTTTGTGCAACCTAAGAGTTGCTGAGTGTCGGGGTCCTTAACAAACCTGTCGATCTCAAACACCATGATGGCAACACCACAATGAATACTATGAGCAACAAGGTAGTAGCATACACACTGAAGTTGAACACACTAGCCTGCTAAACCATGCAATGTCATCTTTCATCAAATACAAATGCCACCAACCACAAATGTCTCCACTAAGATTCCAAGCTTGCAAAGAGGTTACAGTAAATTACCAAAAGCTTTATGAATGGTGACCATAAGCCACAAGCAAATTACAGCTAACAAGCACAAATAAGTATTCAAGAAACTGTTTATTGCATGTAAGTTTATTGGAATAAATGAATGAATAACTGAAAAGCAGATACTCCAAAGCATCACAAAGGTGTTGCTGTAGCAAAGTGAGAGAGATGAACAAATGGGCCTCCTTACACACACAGCACAGGTGCCTGCCAATCAGATGATCAATGCAGAGGGGTCAACAGGGAACACCAAAATAAAACAGGATGTAACACAGTAAACTGAATATCTTTGGGTTGTGGACAAAACAAGAAATTTCAGGACATCTCCTTGGGCTTTGTGAAACAGTGATAGACATTTTTCACAATTGTATGACATTTTATGGAGGCAACTAACCAATTAATCGAGAAAACAATCAACAGATTTATTGACAGTGAAAATAATCATTAGTTACAGCCCACTTGCGGAGGAGGGCAGGATTAACAATAAACTTCCTACCCCCAGGCCATAAATTGCATAGTAAACTGTGAAGTGTGTACTTTCTTTGATGACCACTAGAGGGCATACAGACACTAGGCCACTAAAATCTGTATAAACACTGAAACCTGCTTCACTGCCATGTCAAAGTAATTGTATAATAAATAAATGCATAATATTAACGAAACATTAATAATTTAGCACCTAAAAAGGAAAAATCTTTATAAGTCTTTGCATTAACACACAAATGCACAAGTGAAAACATTCATTTTAAAACAAGAACACACATAATTTATGTGGAAATCTTCTATCTACTGTGATTGTGTGACACACAATATGTAATTATAATTCTAAAAACAAAATACGCTATGACAATGTCAAAGTACAAATAACTCCAAATGAGGTGGTAGCACATACAGTGCACCAACAACACATGTTCAGTGTATTTATTAACAAATAATACACTTTATGACTAATTGATGTCTGCTGTTGGTTTTGAAAGAGACTACAACAGTATGATGGCATGTGACTTGTCTGTCCTGTAAACGGGAGACGTTCAGTGGAAAGAATGACATTGTCAACTGATGCAACAAGGCGAGCTTTTATGCCCAGTCACACGTTCATTACATCATGCAAATATATCTCCCTTATACATTCCTAAAACCACATTTCACTTCCTTACTCCAATGACATAACTTTCCTTGAGTTGAAGGAATGTCTTGCGCTTCAGCCACTCCACAAGCAGAGGTTGGTGCTCACAGAAAAGGACAAATTATAACAAACAGTGTTACAGTCTTGAGAAAACAGGGTGCAGTCCTTAAGAAGTGGCCCACTGAACTGTTTGTTTTAACTTTCCTTGACCCAAAAACACAGATGAGAACATCTTTTAACACCTTGTTTTTAATGTAAACCTAATCCAATCCAGGGCGGATATCACAGAATTAAATGTAATATTTCAAGATACTTTTATGATCAAATATAGAGCTGAAACAACTAATTGATTAATCGATTAGTCAATCAACAGAAAATTAATTGGCAACTATTTTGCCGATTGATAAATCATTTAAATAATTTTTTCTAGCAAAAATACTAAACATTCATTGTTTCCAGCTTCTTTATTGTGAATACTTGCTGCTTTTTTTGTCATACATGGAATTGAACAGAGTATCTTTGGGTTTTAGGCTGTTGGTTGGACAGAACAAGCAATTTGGAGACGTCATTTTTGGGCATTAGGAAATTGTGATGAGCATTTTTCACTATTTTCTGACATTTCATAAGCCAAACGATTAATCTGTCGTTTGATCAACATAATGAAAATAATTGTTAGTAGCAGCCCTAATCAAATATAAAGATGCTGAGACTTCAGGTAACACAAGTATGTGACTCTGAGGGCTTCCACAGAGATCATTTGTGAAAAGAGGCCATTTTTAAGAGCTTTAATATGTAATTATTCTGGCACACTCAGCTGTTAAATTAGTGCCACAATCAAATAGCGGTTAAGTGATAAGGCAGTGTAATAAATCACAACTTCTTTGTATGGTAGTATGATTTGTTAGGATTTCTCCCTGAACCTTAAAAAGGGTAGCTAGGTGAATGTTGAACAGTCTTATTCCCAATATGAAAGTATAGCATATAGGTTCAGCATAAAAGCACATAGAGAATTAGGTTGGCTTTGGTTTACAGGTCAAAACCCATTCTACAGCTCAAAAAAATGTCCATCGGCAAACATTAAGTATTATTATCAAGTCAATGTATCAAAATGTGTATCAACATTTTCCTTTAAACATACTGTAGCTTACATACAGTATGTCACTCCAAAAAAACAATAGAAGTTCTGCCATTTTTGACAAAAAGAGTCTCAACTTGGGAAGACCTTTATTTATTGTGGAACCCAAAGATTTTTTTCTTTGTTCTAGCTGTATCTTTAGAGAAAATGTCAAACAAGTGTATAGCTGTAAGTGTAGCTGTCAAACATCCATCTGTTTTCTTTTCCAGTGTTTGAAAACAGTCAGTGCTAAATTAGCCTAAACTGAACACAAGCTACGCATCAGTGCAGAAGTATCAAACATACAAACGACGATGAGGGACAATTTGGGGCTTGTTTGACAAGATAAGTTCATCAAAAAATCACCTTTGTGAGCAGCAGGGAGGGTTTACAGTCAGAAAAGAAAACATTTGGTCGACTTTTCATATTGTGGCTGAGTTAACAGCCTTTTAGCTTCTGGACGGCTAGTTTTAGTTTACATGTTGAGCTTAACGTTAGCCCTAAAACTGATAACCAGGTGCAGTTAACTAACTAAATGACGCTGTGTGTTCGCTCTGCCAAAACTCACCTGCACTGCCACTCTGTAGCAAGCCCATGCCTGTTGCTGTGTAGACACACACACACACACACACACACACACACACACACACACACACACACACACACACACACACACACACACACACACACACACACACACACACACACTGCTGTGCGCCCTCCTACCAGCAGCCAGATGGGGCTGGCTTAAAGGCGGAAGTCTAAGTTCCGCTCAGCCCAGTTGACTTCGAAACTGAGAACCGACGGTCTAAAGTCACGCTTTCTCCCTGAACACCAGACCCGGCTTCAGAAGGCAAGGTAAGTACTGTACACAGCATCTGACAAATTAAATGATGAGACAGGGGAAACTTTCTGCTGGCGTTGCCGTGATTATTTTTTATTGCTTTATGTGCCCGTTACAAAGTTGCAGTTATAAGAACTTTAGTACACCGAAATATGGAGCTATAAGTTTTCATAAAAACAACTTTTGTGTTTATAATTCTGTCCAAAACAGAGATATTGTTTTGTTGATTTGTCTCTTAAGCAGTTAGGGAAAAAAGCAATGTCAGTGTCAGACACGAGTTTTTCACACCCACCTCTAAAGCAAGCAAAGATAACTACTGTATTTTCAGTTTCCGTGAGAAAAGTGAGCAGTCTGTATTGCACGCTACCGTATATTCACCACAGTAAATACAGAAATGAGGAAGACCTAGACAATTATTACTGTCCAACGACTATTCAGTCAGAGTTCATGGTCCATACTAATACACTCTGATACAATATGTCTCAATTTTGTTATTCATAAGTTGGCGATATATCGAATGTAAAAATGTTTTCATGTGTTACATTATAGGGGTGTTAACTGTTGCTTTAGACTACACATGTGTAATCAGTATGTGTATAAAAAGTGTCCCACAAAGTCAGGTTAGAACATGCTGTCCCATGGGACACTGGGTAAGAATGCATTTTACTAACTTTTTTTAGGTTTTAAGTCGATGTAGTCTAACAAGAATGGCAAATCCTTAGTTATAGAAAAAAAAGATTTGTTTTGGTGTTGACAAATAATATATAATGAATGTAATGCCCAATTACTTTCCTTTCATAGAAAGCATACTAATGAGGTACAAAGTAATATGAAAAACATATTCCACCCAGTGACTCAACGTGCCCTGCGATGATGTCACCAGGCAACATTGTCTCCTCAGGCCTTGTAAATGAGCATGACGTCTGAAACTCTGAAAAGACAAACCGTGCACACTATGCTCACCAAAAACTCTGACACAATGTGTTTTTTTTTTTTCATGGATTTCCTAAAGGAAATATGACTTGACACAGCTGTAGCTTTGACACATGCAGTAGAAAGGGCATGGAGGTCAGGGCAGGGTTGTGACTGACACTTACATTCAACTCTGTTGACCTGTGTTTGTTTCCCGGTTAAGGAAGCTTATCTGTGGGTGGAGGTTTCGTTTTTAGAGGATGTTTTTCTTATTCAACCTCCCAAACTTTAACCCAAATATTTTTGTGATTTTAGTTTTAGTTGTCTAACCCTAACTGTAACCCCAGTCACAAATGAGGATGTTTTACATGGCTGAACAAGTTTTTAACATGAACAGTGCATGAAAAGGTTAAGCATAAGTGAACAACTGGAGGAGTTCCTTTTTGAGATTGTGCTAGTTTGACTAATGATTTTGAGTTTTAATATGTTGGTGGCAACGGGATTCAATCTAGCTGTGTTTACTGTTTGCTTTGACACACCTACAGCAATTGCGATGCCAAGTAGGAGAAAACAGGGAAGTATCAGACTATCTGGATAATCTACCTACTAAATAGATCAAACAAGTTAAAATAATATCTACTACAAGAAGATATGAATGTATGAAGCAGTAGATAACTTGGTCAGCAGATCTGATTTAAAGTGTTGTGCTGAAAGGATTGTGTTTTAATCTGTTTTTAGTGTGAACGTGCTGAAATATTAAGTACCACAAAATGCTTTATGACAGGAACTTGAAAGATAAGGCTGAAGTGGAAAAGAACCAGAATTATACTTGAACTAGCTTATAGAAGCACTGGCGTGAGTGCAGCTGATAAAATGCTTGTCCCGAGCTCAACTGTTTTCCTCTGTTTGGGATCAGTAGAAGGTGTGTCTGCTCGTGTCTATGCATGATATCATAAGGAATTGCAAAACAAGCAGTGGCACGAGATGAGCCTTATGTTTGTCCTCTCCATATTAGGAAAAGAAATTCTAGATATGTGGGTCATGACAAATGTCGGTGTGGTCCAAATTTCCGGAATTGCCTTTTTAATAACATTTTATGTACTGTATGTTCACTGAGATGTCCCAGTTGGCTATGAAATCTAATACTGAAGGAATGTGTGGTGAACAAGTGACATAGTTGTAACAGAGAAAGTCAATGCTGTGTATTCCTCAAGGGATGTGTTTTTTTTAAACAATGAGAGCATGTCCTCAAGCCATGACTTTTGGGTTAAAGGTCTTTGGATAAAACTTACAGTATTTTTATGTCCTTTTGTATTTTGTGTCACTCCAGGAAATTAAGCGCTTGTCAGCATTGTCAGTTCAGAGGTGTTGACTCGAATGAAGCGATAAACAGAGCAGCAACATTGTGAAAGATGTGGGTGTGTTCCTTTTTTTGAGATTAGGACATCACTGGCTTTCACTGTCACAGTAATTTATTATACAAGCATGTTTCTTAAAATAATGTTGCAATTTGATGAGTCGAAGTTGAATGGGTTGAATTTCTCAGTGACAGTGTTTGGATAATATGGGGTTAAGCCTTGTAATTTTCCCTAAAATAATCTTTTTGGCTCAGCCCTGGGTCACCTTGAAGAGGGAGACAGCTGTCTTCAGCTGGTTACTGTCTTATTATAGTCTTGCATATTCTGCATGTGTGCGTGCATGTATTTGTGTTTGGGCACATTAGTTTGATTGTGCAAGTGTGCAGTATAAATACATCAGCAACAGGCTCTGTGCTTTCCAGGTGTTCCTCCTCCCCTATCGCTTTCACACAGGATTCTATTTCTTCTCCCCGACTCCCCACACTCTTTTGTGGCTCCTCTACCGGCTTCTTTAAAGTGTCCGTACCCTTACAGGCATGATGGTGACACCGTGAGTGTAATGCGGCCCTCTGATTTTGATGTGTGTCTCCTACAACTGACCAGGTGACAGGCTACAGCAGGTGGTGCTGTGTCCCTGAGGGAGTTTGTGACAGCGACATGACTTACGACCTCAAAATGACATGCCTCTGAGATGGCAAGGCATTATTATTCATGAAATACTCATCAGAAAAGTATGTTCTCTGCGCTGCCTGGCGCACAAAAGTGAATATTTCTGTAGTTGTTCTTATGCTCCATTTCAAGGCAGGCATTGAAACATTTAATCGTTTAGTTTATGAAGTTAGATTCACATATGTTTTTCCAGCCAAGGGACTTGGCTAAAGTTAAGTCCTTTTCACCAAAGCCAGAACTAAAAAAGCAGATATTCAAGCTTCTGTCATCAGTTTAACAGTTTTAAACTTTAAATTTAACACCAAAGGACTGAAATCAGTCTTTTCACCACCAGTTTCCTTTAACATCTTTTCCAAATTGTTTAGCAGAAACACCATGTCTTTTTAGTTTTTGCATCAGAGCTGTAAATCTTAGTTTTCTCTGATTCTCAGTTGCCCTCTAAAGGAAATTCTGATAACCACCAACAATGCATTCGTCAGACTCCACTCTGCATCTGCATTCCCCCTTTTCCATGTAATTGCAATGTGCTGTGTGTGTGATATATAATGCTTGTGGCTTAGCCTTTGATGTCATGTTTTCATGTCAACATCCACCCTTCCTGTTGGGCAGGGCAAAGGTGATATACGGTATTTCCATGTGATCTGTGGTTTTTCTGAAGTGGTGCACAGAGGCTCACAGGCACACATAATACTTGCATCAGATTTTCTCTCTCTCACACTAGAAGGTAAAATGTATTCTGCAAATATGGTATACCAATTTCCTCAATCATCAACCTAATAAATTAAATAATGTACTAAATTGTAACATGTGACTGCACTTAACCTCAGTCTCGCTTCCACTAAATACTTTGCAGCTTCAATTATTCAGGGGAAAAGGAATGCATGACAGGCAGGGCTTAAACCTGTGAAACTTAATAGTGCATGAAATAATTTACAGTACCAAATAGTCTTTGCTTTGTCTCACTTTTGGAACTGTCCATTTAATTTGCATGCACATGTGTGTAATCAGGATATGGTATTTGTATCCATGCATGAGGTAATGTGGGAGATGGTGCATTTAGCCATTGAGATGCAACACAAGGCAAACCTGCCCTCCAATGAAACGTAAAGTTGGCAGTGATTTGAAGCTGAGCTCTAACGAGTCTCCAGCCATCCAGGGTGTGTCTCACATTGACTCTGTCCTCTGCTGGCCCCGCAACACCACAGTTGGTAGAGATTAAGGCAGGTTTTAGAAAGATGTGAAGGCATACGGGACATTTTAAGCTGAAGTATCAATCTCTTAATCATCATTTCCAAAGAGTGTTAAGGAGGATACAGCCACAGGAACATTCAGTAGAGCACTGGGAAGATAAATACCAAAAATTTACCCCTTCTATAGGGAAAAAAAGAGAGATCATACCTTTGCCTTCCATTGCTTAATTCTCAAAATGCGTTACTTGGCTGTGGTTTGTCTGTCTCAGTCTGGCTGTCAGAACATATTGTGTACAAGCAGCGGGTTCACTGAGAGGACACTGAGATGATAAGGTCAAAGTGCAGATCCAGAGTAGCTGATCTGAGATTCTTTTAAGGTAAACAAAGGATTATCAGTTCTGACTTTCTTTTTTTTTTTTTAACTCCTGTGGGTTATTGCAAGATTAGACCATGGTTGGTATTGATACCCTTTTCCAATTTGCCAGAGGATGTGCATCAACGCCATTTAATGGTGTTTAAAAGTCCAAATGTTCAATGAAAATAAGTGAGAGCTTTTATTTTACACTTTCGTCAAGTGACCATTGAGTGGGGCGATCCATTCTGAGGGGTCTATTAAAAGACTTTAGTGCTCTCTCATCAGGTGGTTACTTGTTTTCCTGTTCTGTATGCATATCCTGCAACACACACTTCATTATAGATTTTCCCTTATTCCTTTGTGTATCTGTCCACTAGCATTAGAGTGGACATACTGTAATGTAGGGCCTACCTTATATTACAAACTCACTGTTATCCTGATTATAAAGGACATTGCCTGGGACCTGCTCCAAAGCTGTCAGCAATGAGCTGGCAGCTTCAGAAGAAGACTATTAATAGGCTGTTGTACTTGAATTTAGATAGCTTCATTGTGATTAAGTTTAAGCAAGCCATGAGACTGATAGTAGTCCCAACAAGTCTAGAGAGATGTTACTGGATGACAAAAAGGAAATAGTAAATATTCTTTATTGTGTTTTTTAATGTATAGTAAGATACAGTTCATTTTCCCAACACAGAAGCAGTGATGGTAAACAAGCAGTGCCATACCTTTTAATCTAGACAAGAAGAGAAAGTTTTTCCCTGTTAAAGGGTTTTTTAGGGTTTTCCCTTATTTAAATTGAATTTCTAAGGACAAAGGATGTGGTATTGCCCCCTGAGGCAAATTAATTTGTGATATTGGGCTATACTAATAAAATCGACTTGACTTGACTTGAAAGCTTCTTTTTGGGTTCAACAGAATGTTCAGTGAACAGTGCTCTACCTTGAAAATAGTAATCTTTTCTAAATGCCAGCTGTTGGCTGCACACGATACTTATCTGACTACAGACACCACACTAGATACAATCTACACTGTTTGTTTTTCATTCTTTTTTCCCTCCCATTCTCTTCCTTTAGATTTCATTCACTCTTTGTCTGTAATATTTATTCTTAGTGTGGAGTCTATCTTTAATTGGTTTCACGGTTCATGTACTGTCAAGTGTAAAATATGTTCTTCTGTCTTTAGGTGAATCATGAGCAGCAGCTACAATGTCTCCCTGGCTGGCCCTGCTCCATGGGGCTTCAGACTGCAAGGAGGAAAGGACTTCTGTCTTCCCCTCACCATCTCACGGGTGAGTCCAGCACACACACACTCACACACACACACACACACACACCACTTACTGTATGTACCCTTCCATGACAGTCACCTCTGAGGCATGCTACTCATCAGCTCGTGCTCACTATGCCAGTTGCCTAGGAAGTGATGAAAGTGCCAGTGCCATTCATCTCCTGTGTGACAGCCATTGCTGGATTTAGACACCCTCTCTAACAGTTCACGGACCCTGTCACTCACACCCCCCATGGTGTTGACCTATCTCCTGTCAAGGCTATGACTATTGTCATAATAAAGCTGTAACTACATTGTCTGTTAATTTGGAAAACTCCCTTGAATTTGTCTTATGGCCATTCAGGATATATTTGGAGGATTAATCCAATAGCTGTTAACAGTTGCTGTCATTTTGGTGATTCAGATGAGGGATAATGCTAATTGTCCTGGCCTATCTCCCTGGTGAGTCCTGATGTGAAACACAGGAGACTATGTGTACTGAGTCTGCAGTGGAAGAATCAAAACCTGTCCTTAAACGGCCCATCTGACTGAAACTTGAGAAAGCCACAGTGGATCTGTAATAAGTATTTGGGTCTTTGGTCTGCATAAATTCAGAGTGAGACTTGGCTCTGGCTGACCAGGTTCTGTTGAACCCTGAGTTAAGAGAAGGTCTACTAGAAGACCCGGTGCTTGGCCTGTTTATGAGACAGATCCAGTTTCAGCCCATACATACTTACACTGTTTATGTTCATGGTGCAAGGGCATTCTGTGCAAAACACTGTGAATTTTGCACAAATTCAAGGAGTGCAGCTTAACATAGGTCTGTCAAGTAGCAGTCAACAGAAAGTTATCTCAAGTGTCTCAATTATACAAACATTGCTTCTTGTCAAACAGGATTAAAAGTAAGCAAGCTGTCATAAGTGTGGTCCTTTCTTTGACAATAACTCTGGCCACTGCAGAATGAGCAGTGTTACACAGTCCTCGCTGCTTCCTGTTATGAAACTTTAATCTCAAAGTCATGACCAAGGTCGGTGACACTGTTTATTTGTTGTTGGCAGGATCAGTTACAGAGTTTTGAATGTTATGTGTGGAGAGGAGTGACTTTTCTCATGTGGGAATATGACCATCTGTGTTAGGACATAGTTACTCTAAGAGTATGAAAAGGCCAGCATAGCTGCTCAGACTATTTTTATGTCCTGCCACCCTGATAAGTATGGTATGCAGGACATTATGCTGTCATGGCGGCATGCATCTGTGAGTAGAAATATTCTTGTCATCATATCTCAAAAACAATACATGATAAAAACACCTCCACACTTGTCACCTGGTTATATTTTTGAGCACCTTCATACATACAGGTTTGTGTGATATTTATAGGGATGAGCCACGTCATGTTTTTACTAGAGAGTTTAAACTAAGATGAGACAATTGAGTTGAGAAAGGGGTCAGAAAAGCTTGACCGAAACTTTGAATCTGTTAAAATCACAAGTGCATTTAATGTGCTTGTTTTGACGTTATTTTTGTGGGTTATGGTGGTGGATACAGTAGCTGCTCCATGGATCGTAAAAGTGTTGAACACATCCTGTGTCCACCAGCAGTCCTGCGTTGAGTCATCAGTGGTCTGGAGCGAGCCGAGCCGAGCAATATGACTCTCACAGCTTTTCATTCCATCACATTATTGGTTTGTGCCATTCCCGTGACATATTTTCATCCCAGCGCATGACCTGTGAGAGACACCGTAAATGGTTCAGATTACTTGTTATCATCCTGGCGCCAGGAATAAGTCTTCCTATTGTTTGTTTATCTTAGCCTAACCTCACACAAATTACAGCCAACATGATGCATGCTGGACGTGTGCTCTTTATGTTGCTCCATTTTGATCTTCCCAAATATGAGGGAGGACATCCTGTGCCCTCTTGCTGAGGCTGAGACTGAGAATTGATTTGTGTTCTCGCAATGGGCTGCAGAAGGGTGAAAGCATTATTCTTGTAGTCATCACTGAGCCCTTACTCCTCGTACATCCATTAAAGAAGAATAGAGAGAATATGCAACACATACTAATCTGTTAGTAACTTATTTCTAATTTACAGGGGTAACTGTATTCAGAAAGGGAAGAGTAAGTGAGTAGATGTCACATATATGGAAACATCTGCCAATAGTTAAAACATTACTTCAGTTCCTTCATTAGAGGAGAGAAGAGAAAATTGTGTAGACCACAGACCTATTTTAAGGTTCATTAGAGATCCACAATGCTAAATACACTTAAATTGCAGTAAAGAATATGCATCTGTTGTTGTCACATTAGGGTTCATATTTATTTTGCTTAGATGGATGTGATTCCCATGGAATTATTATGTAATTACCCCTACTTGAGCTTAACATATGCAACTGATTTCATACAGTACAGTACAGTATGTAAGGCCGGTTGCTGGCTGATGTTTTTCTTTTAGGAATATTTGGCCTTGATGTAGACCATATGTATTTTGTGATAATTGAGTTGGGTGTCACAGTATGAATAGAAAAACTCAAAACAAAATACTTACAAAACCCGCAGAAGTCATGATAACAACACCACAAATTATGGTCTGCATGTATCAAAACACCATTGATACAGTGCTGTCAACTTTCTTCTTGAACAATGCAGGGATGTTGCATGTAGTTAACTGTAGGTGTTTGTGTGTTTTAAAAGGTTTGCATTTAATATTCTGTAAAAACTGACGTGTGATGGTTCTGTGTTTAAGATGAAATGTTTTTCTGAGACCACCTGATATTATTGTATGGATGAAATATGGAGGAACGACCTTGCCATGTACATTATGTGTGCTGGTGTCTGTTCCTGCTCCCCCTCTCTCCTTCCAAGTTGTCTGTGGCTATTTTAGCTCCTTTTTAGGCATTTCTTGACTGGCTTCCACATGGGAAATGCACCCACCCACAACATTTTATTGTTTTTGCTTTGTTTAGGAAAAGAAAACTTTCAACACTGCAATGGACAGGACATTTTTTTTAAATGGTTGGACTAGCTTTTTTTTTTTTTCTTTTAAAAAAAGAAGGTAATCAGAACTAAAAATAAATAATACTTGTGTCACTAACCCCACTGTGGATGACTGTCAGTTTGCAGATGTGTGTGTGTGTGTGTGTGTGCGCGTTGGATAATCACTCACATTAAATGGCTGCTTGCTGTAGGTCAGTTGGGAGTCAGCACAGTGAAATTCTCCTCTCTTTTTCCATTGACCCCTAACTCCCCCCCACACTTGTCTTTTGTATCCTTTGGTTTGTTGTTATAGTGGCATGTGATAATTTGAGCGAACATTGCGCAAACTACTTTTATCTCTATGTCTGCAGCCAGCTCTGAGTCTCCAGATGTGTTCTTCTTAAGCACCACCATAATGTTTTAATATGATGATGCAACTTTCACTCTGAAAGAAGAGGAATTTGATGATGTGTATCTGGGCAACCCACATCAAAGAGTAAAATGGTATTCGTTGTGCATTTGTTTTAAGAGAGAAGCATCCAGTAGAGCGAGTCAGCCCCACAGAAGCTGTTAAATAATGTATTTGCTAAATATCATAAAGTGTATCTTGTCTCTTTTTGTAGATTTAATTTGGTTTAAACCATCCTTCACTGTGCTCTTTGATCTGACTGTAAACATACTGTATCCTTTACTCACCAGACATTCTTTATATTTACAGCCATTTTACGATGCTTTAAATCCAGCATGTACTGTATGCCAAACTTGAAAGGTTGACCAAACCCACTGCTTTTCCTTCCCCGCAGCTTAAAAATACTGTCAAGTTAGATTGGTAGAGGAACAGTGAGGAGAACACCCAGTGACATTCAGCTATGCCCAATTTTCAATTCAGAACAAAAGAATTATTATATCGCACCCAAAATATTCCAATGTGAAATCCAATTAATAAACCTGCCATTAGAGAAAATGTGCTTGTTGTATTTTCATCATTGATTTACAGTTAATACAGAAAGAAGTTTGTATCTTGTGAAGCTCTTTGGATAAAGAATGATCTGGCTTGCCCTGTCTGACATTGAGCCATAACATTTGGCTCAGCTCAGGTCCAGAAAAAATGAAATCAAGCAGCGAAAAACTCCCCTGGCCTTTCAGGAAACCACTGAGACAGATAGCTTGTGGTCTGTGCTGCATAGCTGCCAAACAGTGAGTCTGTATTATTTATCTGTCTCTTGGTTTAAAATCTCTTGAGAATTTTAACACAGAAACTGATATATAGTAGAAACTACTTGAATCTATCCAGTATTTCACAGCTTCATGTTTGTGTATACTGTATTTCACAAGGAATATTTAATCATCTGTAATTCTACGTGATTCTATGCAGGGTCCTAAAGATGTGTTCAGGTTACATATGGGTTTTGTAGAAGACTGTTATCTGCAGTATGTGTTTGATCCCAGTAAGATCTGCCTGGTGTCCAGAGTTATATTGAGGGCATCTGCTTTCAATCGCCCCATTGCTCTATGGAGAGCTATAAAGAATAACAAAGCTGTCTTTTGATTTAGATTTAGATCACTCAAACAGTTTTGTTTTGATGAAAGATGTTTAAAGGAACAGTCCACTTTTTCTCTGTCTTAGAAAGTTTGCTCCATCGAGAAGAAGGGGACATAGTTGCAGCTTGGACTGCAAGACAAAGTTATTGCTGTAATCATTCCTCTTGCTAATTCCGGCCAGTAAAAGATCCCCTCCAAAGGTGCTTATAGTACAATGTAAGTGATGGAGGACAAAATCCACAGTCCACATTTTGTGCAAAAATGTATTTAAAAGTTTGTCTGAAGCTAATATGAGGCTTGACTGGAGCATAGCAGTCTGAGTTAGTCAAAATGAGTGGATAGCTTCCAAAACTGCAGTCTTTTTAGTTTAACCTCTTAACATCCATTGGGTCGCTGGCAACCCACTTAAGCCAGTTGTAAGTGGTAGCATCACGCAGTAATGAGTAAAAGCAATTGGCACAAGTTGGCCAATTGGAGATGATTGGATAGGTTCGGGGACACCAGTGACACCACAAACTAAAGACTCCCTAGCTCCCATAAGGTTAGGCTAGAGGTCTGGAATTTTATACAGGTTGACAAGATGTAGAAGGTATATGGTGCTTTGCACAGTTCTGGCATAAAGGATGTTCTTATTATTGTTATTCAAATATGACTCATTATAGACGAGGACCAAAAACACTTTTTTGAGCCTTATTTGAACTGATGTAGTTTTGTTTGTGTTTTAGCCACATGCTAAACAAGCACATTTCCAGAAACTAGAAGATATCACCTGTCAAATAATTCATGCATCATGGCCTTACAGTTCTTCTGTTCTAAGCTTTTCCATTTGGGTATGCCAAATAGGCGAAAATTCTATAAAAAGGGACGTTAAGGGGTTAAACTTCCCTCTTTGTCTTTTCCTGTTTTGCCGTGGTGGAAGGATAGTAACAAAAAGAAGGAATTTTGCACTAAAAAGACTGATTTGACTAATAAGAACTGCTGAAGCTTCATAGTAGCCTGAGATTAACTTTTAAATACATTTTTTGCATGGGAGGAGTACTGTGAATTTTGTCTCCCATCACTTTGTATCACATCACATTGTAAGCACATTATTAAGGAATCTCTTAATGCTCATTATGAACAGGAGGAATGATTACAGCAAGAAAAACCTGTTTCAATGTTCATTTGAGCACCTGAACATTGTTTCAAGACAGACCTAACCTTTAAGCTGCAATATAAATGCAGTACATTTAACATTTACCACAGTCATTGCTACATTTTTATAATGTTGTTTTACCTCTGAATCAACTTGTGATTTTGCTGGGTAGAAATCCAGTGGTCCCATTTTAAACCTGGCAGGGTGGTTGAACGAACCATGGATGGAGGTAGAAACCAGCATGGGCACTTGGCTCAAGCCCTGAAGCCTTTTCATATCATCTGCCTCAGCAATTCTAGTCAGTCGGGCTTGTTTCTGACCTGACTGAAGAGCATTCAGTATTCAGTGCAGGGTTGGTACTGCTTTGTGTTGTTTTGTTTGCGTTGTCATGGCGATTTGACTAAGAGCTCCCTACGTAGGTCTGTGAGGCATCTTGTGTTTTCCAGCAGCCTGACTGATGTAGTAAGAGATTGGGGTCAAACCATGACAACCGTGGATCTACCTCTGTTCAAGTGCCGTTAATTGGGATGTGTAGCTTGGAGGAGAAGAATACCTGCTATTTGGTCTCCTCCCTATAGCTGTATTCTACTCTTCCATGTACTTCTCCTTTCTCTTCTGTACTTTTTGAACAATTCTTGCAAGGTGTTGCAGGTGTGCAAACGTAAAAGAGAAGAGTTAGAGTCTCTTGACAATAAACTGTACTTGCCTCTTGTGAACTGTAATTGCTTTTGCTTGTGCTAGCTCAGCAGGTTGCTGTGCTGCGCTGTGCTGTGCTGCGCTGTCTGATGGTCTCTTGACAGATTCATCCCAAAGATTCTGCTGGGTAAACGGTTTCTTTTTAGATGAGCTTTACAGGTTGAAGGCAGAGACCACAGCCATGCCTCCTAAAAGGGGAAGATGACACCGTGCAATGAGCTTCAAAACAGACAACATTTTTAAGACATTAGTCACATTTTCAGATAAATTAAATTCATTGGATTAAAAAAAAAACATGGTCTCATAAAACCAACAGTGTTACTAAATAACTGGGAAGTTTGTCAGCAAGTCATTTTTGGAAAACTTTATAATTACATAGTAAAAGTGAGTCAACCTGCTTTAGCCTTGTGTATTTGTAATGACATAATGTAAGGCCCAAGTCTTTTCCATATAAGGTCCTCTATCTTAGTCTACTCTACACAGACATGACATGCATCTCACAGGCCTTCAGCCTCCACCACAAGACGCTTCCTGTAACATGACTTCTCGAATGAGAAATGACCACAACCCTTTTCCTTACTCCATAATTTCACTGAAGGGAAGTTAACACAACAGCAGGGAAGATGATTAGTATCCTAAGTAATAAAGCATTATCTCACATGTGGTAGCCTACCTTAACTGTAAATGTGTCCAATTTTAAAGGATGCACTATAAATAGTAGTACTGTCTCCCTCTCTCAAAAAGAGTGTGTGAAATTTGAAATATTGGAACTGTAAATCAGCAGCTTAAAAATACAGCATTGATGATCTGTTTAGTGAAGAATTCCAGTGTAGAGTTTTTGGCAGCAGCTTTCTCCCCCGAACAGAGACTTCTATCTGGAGAGGCAGTGTATGTCATAAATCTAGTTGTATTAACTACCTAACAAAGCAGCTTTCTATCTAAACAGAATCTCTGTCATGTTTTCACCAATAATCAATCTTATGGAATCCTTTATTTTCCTTAATTAATTTATTGCCTTTATTTAGGATAAGTTGATTACAGAGAGTAAACATTTCAATCTGAATAGTCTTTATTATTAACTTGATTTTTTGCTCTTTTATGACTGTATTTGATTATGGCTATATGAAAGGATGGATTGAAGACACATGGAAGCAATAGACTGTTAATTTGTCAAAGCTTCTCTCTCTACTTCATACTGTTTTTATAGTTATTCTGGTACAAAAGCCCTCTGAATTGTTCTTCATCTCTTTACAATTAGACGAAGAGAGAGTTCTGCCACAAAGACATTTGTATCCGAAATAAATTTTTAGCTACTAATGTCATAATCTCCAGTGTGCTATAGGCTTTACCATAAACCCTCAGTCAGATCTGCCATCTTTTGTGCAATATTCTGTATTCAAGCTACATTTGTAGGAACAGAGGCCTTACACATGTAGTGTGGAACAACCAGTCATTACCAGTAACTCCACAGCAGTAAACTCAGCAGTGTGGAGAGGACCACAGCAGCCACACCATTATGTGGCTAGCATCCCATTCATGTAAATGCAGTTGGAAAGACGCTTCATTCATTTGGGAGACTAACACAAAACCCTTTTGTTATTTGACTAAGCAAGGTTGAAAATAGTAACTTAGCACAAATTACACGATGTGTTTGATAGCGTATGCTAACATGCTGCTAAAACATCCTGCTCTCTTTAGAGAGTTGGAGTAGCACAGCCAAAGTTCCAGTTCATTACTTATCTGCTCTCTGTCACGAGTGTTTCAGACCTCTCTTGATTTATATTTATAGACTACGGATGCCAGGGATTCTTACTGTAACATAATCTATTTGTTTTGTATCCATGTGAGAAAGACGGTGTTTGAATGGATAGAAGTTTGGATTTATAAAGTGCTCTCTGTTCACCGCAGACTAAAGCATTAAACATTGTTAACCACATATAAAAATGCATATTATTCTGAGAATGTTCCAACAGTCTTCTCCTCTCCTTCTGTCTTGAAATAGGACACGTTTGAGGAATTACCAAATATAGAGCTATATGGTATTGTCTTTTCTCACATCCCTAGAAGGAGTGAACTTAAGATCTTTTTCATTCCCCCTTCCTCTCTTAGCACACATACATAAACATAGACATGCATGCTGAGAGGGGCACACTGGGAGAATGAGACAGAAGAATACATGTCCCTGGGATACGTTCATTCAGCAATCCCTCAGCAACTTTTCTCTGCCATTAACCTCTGGGGCTGTATGAGTAAGACAGAGCTGGTTTTGTGTAAAGGACAGCAGATGCCAGTGATCTCTGAAAACTGCTTGCTCTCTCTTTGTTGGCATCTGCCCTAAAGAGCAATGAGTTATTTTATTGAGAGCGAATGAGTCAGGACAGACTCGCTGGCAGGTGTGCCTACGAGTCTGTGTCAGACACTGAGTGAGCAAGTGAGTCAGTTTAAGCCATGTATGTGCCTGTGCAGTGAGCACCCTATACTTTGTGAATAGTACTTAGCATGTAGCTGCACTATAGGTTTCCAAGACATTGGTATGCATACATCAGCCTCAGCTATGCATTCAACACTTCCCGCTACTTGATAATGACACCATGGAAGCATGACTCCAGAGAAATGTGTCACCGTCGACCCTCCAGTCATTGCCGGCACTTCCTCATTCTTTCGTACCCTCCCTCCCACTCTTTTCCCCTATTTTGTTATTATGAGGGTTAACACAATGGCACATTCTTCATGTCTGATTGTCTCCTTTTTAAAACCAGGGGAAGGTTTTAGAGTTACCTAACCTGAATGCATTCTTTAGCTGTGTGGAGAAGGAATGTACTGTTTTGTGTTTGGGTTTTTTTTTTTTGGTTTGGTTTGCTTTATATAATAACTCTTAAGCAAGTGTGATGAAGGCAGCTGAAAGTGAAAAGTCTTTTTCATGCATTTAGATTTGGTGATTGTGGGTGTGATGGTTTATAGATTTTTAGATGGCTGTGGTTGAGCATTTGCATAAGGAGGCTGGCACATTTATGGTTCTGTTCTGACATTTGAGTCCCAATTTCATGTGCTGTAGTCAACAGAGTTGACAGATAATATGGCTTTCCTCTCATCATGCCTCATGCCCTCTTCATTATACTTTTCCATCTCTCAACACACTCATAGGCCTCATCCGACCTGCCGTTTAATGTCTTTTCTTTTTTGCTTTAAATATGTGAGGCTTCAAGCATCTCAGGTTCTGCTCTTTCACACCGTTGAGAGATGACATAAAGATATGGTCATAACATAATGAGTACACAGAGTTCTTTTTTTTTTTTTATTTGTTCCTGTGCTGAAAGTCAGCGTGGCTGTACAGGTTTTGGGTGTGTTGAGTGATTGATGAGATGTTCACAGCTTTGTGTAATCACCGTTCGATCACCACACCTGGTACAGAGTCATCCCATCGTCACGGATTTATTAGGCTGCATCCGGTGTTGTAAGTGCAAGTCTCAGCATGGTGAAGCTTACCTCATGCTACTCTCTGATAGACACATAGTTGTAGAGCTTAAAGCTTTCTACAACACTTTGAGTCAAAGCAATTAGGTGTTAAATGGTTTTACCTCTGGATATGGGACGGCTTTTTACATTTCTTATTTTAAGCCTCTCCTCACTTTTCATTTGCTTTGGGAAATATGCTAAATTTACAATACATATAAAAAGTTTAAAATACACCAGTTTTACAAAGGATGTGCTCAACACTTACCTTGCAAGGCAGCTGGATTTGCGAGATCATGACATCATGCCCATCATGTCCTATGAGGATTCTCACGTGATCTCGCGAATCCAGCTGCCTCGCAAGGTAAGACAGTGACAGAGAGATGGTTCATCCGATCACCTGCCAAGTATTTTTTGAAAGTGCCTGCCTTTTTCCAAACAGTTTCCAAAGACGGCTTCTCAGATGGTTTTGCGTAACAAACCATCTGGCGCGTCAGGTTAGCTCAATACCTAAAAGCTCTAAGAGCATAAAGAAAAGATTCATTTGTGTGATTGACTGGACATAAATTTTACTTTGGGTGGGTCAGGACTAGAGGTGGAGCCAAGTACATTAAGTTCCTTAAGGAAAACCTGCTCCAGTGCACACAAACTATCCAATGATAGAAGCACAGCAAAGAAAACGCCGGAGTGGCTTAAGGACAAGTGTCTGAATGTCCTGAAGAGACCCAGCAAAAAACATGAATGTGGCTACCTTGCGCATGTGGTTTTGGATTAAAAATCTGAGGGGAGAACTCAAGATTACAATTTCCCAACACTAAGTTTGTTATTTACTCTGATAGAACCTCAGAGAATCATCAAGAAAGAATTTAATTTCCCAAATGCAGTTGTGCAAAGCTGAAAGAGGCAAAACCAAAAACACTTGAAGCTGTAATTATTGGCAGTAGTGTTAGTGAAAAGTACTGAATGTTTTGTTTAGATATGTACATAAATTAGCAATTTCAGTTCAAAATTTTAACACACTTGCAAAATATTTCTTTAATTTGTAGAAATTACTCTTATCCTGACACACAATAGGATTTATTTTCAGCCTTTGGATCGAAACCATGTGGTTTTAATTTATAATCATGTGGTCATTTTGTAGCGTGATTCATCATTGTGGGAATGTTTTGAAATTTTTTCTGGGCAGATTGTTTTGGTGGATGTAGAATCCTTGTCCCACGAATGTTGCAATGTTGATGTTGTGAAGGGAATAAGATGACTATCTTATCTAGCCAAGGTTACATAAGACAGGAAATGGAAAGGAGAACACAATAACTGGTGATTATAAGAAATGACTCAACACAATGTGCATATACTACATTTTTTAGTTAAATGCCCTTTTCTCTTATTCGTTTTATTAAACTGCAGAGCGATGATAACTATGAAGTTCCAAATGTAAACACAGTACAACCTTGAAGCAGATTTGAATGTTTCTGTGTGTTCATGAATGTCACTTCGAACAAGAATGTTGACACTTAATCTTCCTTAACCAAAAGGCAGAGTTGGTGTAACCGAACTGAATGCTTTGTGAATACTCAAATATGTGATTAAGTGTGATTGTTTTCTTTTTGTCTGTCATCGCAGCTGACAGATGGAGGCAAAGCAGCCAAAGCCAAGATGAGTGTTGGAGACATCATTCTGTGCATTAACGGCATTTCCACAGACAGCATGACTCACCTAGAGGCCCAGAACAAGATTAAAGCCTGCACAGGCAATCTCAGCCTCACTCTGCAGAGGTAAAAGATGCACACATGAGCACACTTTTTCTACGAATATAATCTATTGATCTCAGTGAAAACTACTGTACTATGTACGTACATATAACAAGACACACTTCTTTAGTCCTCCTGGTACTTTAAGCACAGTTTAGCTACACATCCTTGAGCTTCGTGTTGTTTTCCTCTTCATTTATTCTCATAGTTTATTTAACAACTGTAAAGGTGTTTTCCGAGCTCAGCAATAGTTTGCATGTGTTGTTGATTTTGCTTACCAGTGTGTATTTAAGCCTATGGGGAGCCAAGTGATCCAGTATGTGTTAGAAGCTACTTGTCACAGGATAGTGACCGGACAATAAAAACAATCTTGAAGCTGCAATAGAAAACTTACTGCACTTGCCAGTTTTGGTTTATTTGTGCTGTATTCAATTTGCCTTTTCACTATTTGAAACAGATGCACTTCTGTAGTGCTAATTTAAAACAGTTAAGTGTTCCTGCCACACCAGATGCTATGCCCCTGAGGTCCTGTAGGGACGTTGGAAATGTTAAAAAGACCTGATTAAGATTGTTGTTCCTTGCACAGTAGCATCAGTTTAAGTATCTTGTCATCTGCAGTATAATTCGATTAGATTGGCTGGCATGATAATGTATTCAGAGCGAATCCCTTGTGTTCCAGAAAGATAATTCTAGGACAAAGCTGTACAAGTTACAGTACAACATTACATTTTAGACTTTATTAAACACATTCAACACAGAGGGTAAAGTCCCAGTTACACTGTCGGCCCAATATTGATCTTCAGTAAGGACATGCCCTAAAGCTGTGATGCTAGCACAGAGAAAGTGGCTGTATTTCATATTAACACATACACAGAGTAAATGAAGAACCATCTGAATTCTGAATTATTACAGGCAAGTTCTTGATTAACGATTTAGACATGTTCTTCCTGGCTGTGTCCTGTGTGGCACAGAATCTGTAGAAGTCATCAGATCAGGCTTCAGTTTTGGTTTGTGTCAAATCCTGCTCCTCTGCTCCTCCCATTAGGAAAAAGGAAGACCCTAGTATTCTGGGGCCCTTGAGTATATTAAAGCCCTTATTAGGAGCACTTTTAATGAAAGCTCTTAAAACTCCCTCTTCCTTAATAAATGTTTCAAAGAAAAGAAAACAGGGATCCAACTGAGGATTTAGTTATTATATTTGTCCATTTAAGCAAAGGTTTCACTTGGCAAGTGCCCTAAACAACTTTCATAGGCTATTTGCAAAAAGGCCAAAGTTTGTGTGTGTGTGTGTGTGTGTGTGTGTGTGTGTGTGTGCGCGCGCATGTGTATGTGTGTGTGTGGTCCAACTTATACAGACCCCTTGAGTTGATTTTTTTAATACAGAAGAATAGCTCAGACTTGACACTACTTTTCTTAGCAAGTACCGAATGTCCAGTGCTGAGATCACGTCACCCACCTAAGAATTTGTTACATAGAACGGCTTTTCATTTTATTTCATGTTAAAGATAAATAAAAAAACATTGTTTCAAAGAGTGATCTCTTCTAATGAATGTGAGCCAAGGTCTTTAGCCAAACACAGTACATTTTCTGCAGTCAAGTGTAAAGAAGAGCAGCTTTAGTGACACAAACAAATGGAGGCAAAGCACGCACGCTTTGAAAGCAGTAAAACATGTTGACAGAAAAACTCGGAGCCCGGTTTGCATGTCCTATCATTCCATCACCACATCAAAGGATAAAGGAGTCTCTGTGCTTTAATCGTGGGAAAATATTCCTAAAATAGCTGTGTCCCACAGCTGCATGTAATGTAATGTAATGTTCTGTGGGTAATCAATGCACAATGAAACATCAAACACTCTCAACTACAACTAAAATCACCCACTACCACTAGAAATTTGTGCAGGGAGTTACAAAGGTCTCCTAGTTACAAATAATCCATGCATTTTTTTTCTTTCATGAAGTTTGCTTTATTTCTACATTCTTAGAAGCTGGTTTGTAGAAATTTTTATTAGTCCAAATTATTAAAATTATTTCCTTAGGTACACAAAAGGAAATACAGTATACAGGACTCATTACTTTAGTTTTTTGTTAAAATGGAAAAAACAAAATAAAAAAAGAAAAGCATAAAGTATATATAGTAATATAAAGTAAACCGGGGTAATCATTGTCTTCTTGCAGCAGGAAATATTTGGATCCTGGAAACTTTTGGATGGGTGGGGACATAAAATCCAGGTGAAAATGAAGTTTTATTTCCATGAAAATCTGCAAAAAGGGCACTATTGACTCTTTCTGTCAAGCAACACTTCCTCTATCAGTGTTCCCAGATGTGATTTATGGTCTTGATGATCACTGATAAGACTGCTGGGGTCATAATAACATTCCAAGAGTGCCGAAAGATGATTAATGTGACTAAAGTTCAGTAACCATTATGTCACTTTGTCTTTGTTCACATTTTGTGGGTGTTTCCTCAAAATGACACTTGCACATCCAAATGGTCATAGTGTGAGTATGGAAATATGAAAACATCTGCTTCCAATACACTACAGCCATACATCTTCCTGTTTCTACTTATTTATGTAATTCCTAAACAGAACACGTTTACAGTATAAGCTTTCACCAGTGTGCTCAGCTGTATGCACTGATTTAATTCATGTGTAGATAATGAAGTATATGCAAAAAGTCAAGGCCAAAAGAGATAAAACCTTTAACTGCATTAACCACATTAACTAGTGAACATAAAATGGAAATAGTTGTGTGTTGTGTCACACATCATTAATTCAATAGCTAGAAATGTTGTTTTGCTGGATGTACAAAAAATGCATCCAGCTAAAACCATTAAAGTATTACATACCATGCAGTCTTTCCGTATATTGTCTAGCCAGCAAAGGCACTCCGGGTTATTGAGGTCAATATGTTTACCTTGTTTCCCTGTTGCTAGGTGACGGGAAACATGTTTTCATCAGAGAGGAAATGGACTTTGGGTTTGAAAGTACTCTCCTTATCCTGTTGTGTGCCACTATACAGTAAATCATAACAGATCCTATGAGATGAGCCTGAGTGAGCAAAGAGCAGTTATGTGTTTTGTGACAGAGGATGAAACTAGGTTTTCCTTTCCAAGATTGTGGTCTCAGGAAAAGATGTCTTGTGTCTTTGCTTGCTGGGAGAATATCACTCCCAGAGTAAAAGTGCTAGGGATTGCAGTTTGTGCTTGCGAGGAAGTCACATCCTGGAAGATTAAAAGTAATTATGTTGAGTCTGGCTGTTTGTGTGGTGGATGCAGCCTTTTATCTGGTGAGGCTTTACAGCCTAAGTTTCACCACCATGCACATTTATACGAAGAGCGGCAGATGTTGACTTTAGCTAATGCAGTAGTGTTCATGAACAGAACAGACTGGTTATCCTAAAATTTCAGTCTGAGAGTGAGCTCCACTTCAGCAATTACTGCACATTAGTACATGCATTAGTGACACAGTAAGATTTACCTCAACAGAACATACTCCATATATGTTGCATACAGTCCTTTCTGAGCTATAAGTAGCTATAGTGATTTTATCAAATCATGTTTTCGGATCTTACATCCTTTGCTTTATTTGTAAGAAGGAGGAAGTACGCTTCTTCTGCACTGAAGTTTAGTTGGGTGGTCTGCCTCAAAGAAACATCATGTTTGTATTTCCAAAAAACAAAGTCAAGAAAAAAGTTGATATGACCAGCAGTTTTCAGTGAATTTCACGGGTACGTTTTGTTCTGCTATCATGGAAACCTTCTTCCCGAGCAGCTAACAGTCAGTTAGACCAGGCGGCTGTGGGAAGTGGCCTTCGGAAAGTATGATAATTGGTGTTTATTTATTGTCATTGAAATATGCAGCGGAGTGCAATGAAACACCACTCCCCAGAGGTTGCGGCTGGCAGCACCTGGGTCCAAAAACCTCAAAGATAATACAGATCAACGCAGCTAGCTCAGTGATCCAACCACATCCTGGTGTTTTACTGAAGAATTCATGTCAGCTCCCACAGCACAAGTGTTTCAGATTTTGCGCATTTTCCACTTAGTAACGTACTCGTGTGTCCAGGACACATGTTGTTTCATGGGGAAAACAACCGTGTGATGCTCTTAGAAGGTGTTGAGTGTGTAACTTTTGTACAAATTAATTAGGTGTGATGTCTGACAGAGCAGACCATTAAGGCAATATTTTTGAGTTTCCACAACTCAAAAAAAAAGTCACTAGATGAAAAGTGGAAATGACATACATTAACTTAGACTTACACTTAGACTTTCAATATACTCTTACTAGATAATTTTACCAAAATTGCAACCTCTCAAATACATTTATACCTATTGGGCTGTCCCACACATTGATATAGCTACAATATGTGATACAGATGGGGTTTTTTTTGCCCACAGGCCACTTAGTGTAGCTAAACACTTGTCAGCTATGCGGCTGTGCATTAAAACTACAGATATTCTCATACAGGGCTAATGTACACCCAGCAGGCCCAATGCTATAGTTATAACAGGGTGAAGTAGAGGACAATCCAATGTAGCCCAGAGCCCCCGCTGACTCCTGGCTGCCTTTGCCAGATGTGGTGTGGTGGTCGGAAGAAAAGTAAGAAAGGATGGGGGGCTTATACTTGGACCTGCATTAAAAAAGATACATTAACCAAAGTTTATCCTACCGTTGTTGCTGTGTCTAGCAATCTGACCTCAAGGAGAACTCCCTCATCTCCCTACATGCTCTATTCATCGACCTGGTCTTGATGCGGCTTGGAAGTGCAATTAAATGCAAATCTGAATATCTTTTGTCTGGTCCTGTGGTTAAATTTTTCTATTCCACAGTTTGCTTGCCAAGAGAAACACACATCAGCAGAGAGTTATCACTTGCACAGTGAAGCGTTATACTGTACAGAGAGGTACGAATGCTCCGCATCACTATGATGCATGTGATGGCTGATATGGTCAAGTGCACAGAGTTCCTACTTGACACGTGTACAGACACACCAGAGACTGAGCAGACATGGGCAATAACCATGTTAGTGAAGTATCCAGGCAACTGACAGCAGCAACAGGCAGTCCAGTTACATGTTAATAAGCTTTAACTCTGGAAATAGCAGTCACGTTTCTGTCATTGTTAGCGGTGACACAGTTTTAAAGCCCTCTGTTCTGACAGGAGAGGCCATATGCCAGACACAAGCTGCGAGTTTTGCCACTGAACGGATAGGCTGGCTGCACAGAAAAACAGAAATACAGAAAAAAATGTTATTTTCCACACCCACTGATTCCACATTCCTCTGTTGGAGTTTTTGTTTTGCTTTCCTATATTTTTTATACTCCTTGTTTTCTTTCTTCTCAATGCTTTTGCTCAAAATTTTATGCAGTGGTAAATCTGAGAAAACAGATAGTCTTTGCCTGGTCTCCCACAGAGTTTTAACATGCATCACACAATGGAATAATATAACTGGCGCTTGACATTAATAGCATGTGTGAATTCTACAATACACGTATCATATAATATCTATACCGAGTTCTGACCCCTAGCTTGCTTTAAAATGATTAAATTACACAAAACTGACTAGAGAATAAAGCAAAAGTGACAGTGACAGATGATTGGAGTCAGAGGATTATCACTTTTGCAACCTGTGCAGTTTTCTGCCTCAGAAACTGAGTGTGAAAGTGAAGTGAAAATGTGAGCGCAAGAAAAATGAAAGGCTACTCTTAAATGAGCAGTTTTCCCTTCATGGTAGGAAAAAAAAAAGAGAAAATGTATTAAGGCTGGTAAGATGTGTGTGTGTGTGTGTGTGTGTGTGTGTTGAGAAAGCTGTGTCTATTAGCCTCTCCATCATCCAGTCAAATGCCACATGCCAGACTGTTTCTTTTGGCCCTCACAGAGACACAGGCAGGGTGGAAATGCGTCAGTCTGCTTTGCCCTCAGGCTTATTCCTCTGGTTAACCTTCTCATTCTTTTCATTTTGGAGCTCTCTCTCTCTCTCTCTCTCTCTCTCTCTCTCTCTCTCTCTCTCTCTCTCTCTCTCTCTCTCTCTCTCTCTCTCTCTCTCTCTCTCTCTCTCTCTCGTGTGTGTGTAAGAGACAAAGTGGGTGCACATAGAAGTCTAGGTTGATGAAAACCACACTCAACGACTTTCTTTTTTTTCTTCCAAGTACACTTTTGCTGTCATATTAATCTAATGTTTATTTATATTTTGCACTTAAGAATAGATTTATTAGCTCCAAGATTTTTTGGTATATAGTCCATAAATAAATCTTGAAGATATCAGCGTCTGTAATCTAATAAAACAGGGCATCCTGATATTAGATCAGGAAGAACCAAACTGAGGTGTGTTCTGCGCTGAGCAAAGCCATTTTGCAACAGGGGAAGGTTGGAGGATTTATCTGTATTACAAACACGTACAGAAGCACAGTGTATCGCCTCTGGTGTGCTGCTTTGATGTAGAAGGAAAGTAGTCTGACGCACAGAAATAAACATTGCCAAGATCAGAAAACCCTCTAATTTACACTTCCCTATTTATAAAAAGAATACTTAATGTACTTTTCTTATTCTATTTCATCATTTCATCAATCTTAATGATCCCTCTTTATCTACAGTACAAGTATGTATCCGTTTAGTTGCCAAAATCACATGAAACTTGGAATCATGACTTTTCTGAAGGAACATCTGGCCTATTGAATAACCCTGAGAATAATAACACTTAATGCATAAAACACAAAGCTGCATTACAGTTTTCATGGAGCAGAACGAAGAGATGCTCTAGATTTTATTCACTTTATATGTTGGTTGTCATATTCAGTCGTAAACTCATGTTATGAGTTATACTACAGTTATACTCACCCAAAACTTAGAAAAGTACACATGTACTTCACGCAACGCTAAAAAAATACCTGACTTCAGAAATCATTCATGATACTTTTCAGTTACTCTGAGATAAACTTAACTTCTTCACCATGTCACACTTGTCTCCCTCAGAATGCACATGTGCACACGTGGGCACCAAAAAGCAAATACATGCATGCGCACCTACACAATCACCTGGTGTGACTTTGTGATAGCAGAACAAAAGTAAGTCCAGCTAGCCAGGGAGCAGGACAGAAATAGCAGATGTTCACAGGATCTCCCCAGCTAGTGTTTGTTCAGTTTGCTCTGGGAAAAGACAGATAGAGTGTGAATCCGCCCAATTGCCCCACTCTGGGACACTGATGGCAGATACACAGTGGCTCATTGTAGACTGAGTCCCATTTGTAATGGAATGCTCTATTTGATCTTTAGACCTTTCACTGTTTTCCTTGGCACATCATGGTGTTTCTCCATAAGCAAGTCCAATAATACAAGTACATCGGAAAAGAAGCATAGAGTATATTAACTGCTAAATGGAAACTGTAAAATGTAAGTATGGGCATGGATGACATCAGCATCTGGTTGGAGGGTGGGGCTCTTTAATAATCCAGTGCCAGGCTCAGTTGTTGCGCCTCTGCTCAGTCAAAAAGGAAATACGTGAGAGTTTGTTGACTGTTTACCTAATATGGCAAAGAAAGGAAAGACGCCAGCCGACATACCGTAGCTCCTGGTCAGGAACCAGCTTTGCGGAGCCACTCTCTGGGTTTTTTTTTGTATTTCGTTTTTTAATGTGGAATAAGGGACACATTGTCTGCATGTCCGGACCAAATATAGCCACATTGTTAATGAAGGCATCTGTCTGCATTTGAGTTTTAGTGCTTCACTGATGGGAGTCATTTTAAGACATTCAAGTTACCTGGCAGGGGCATGCAAGTGTTTTGTCTAACAAGAAGGGGTGTTCATTGTTTATTGTACTTTTGATTTTCATTAATACACAATAAATCCAAACAAAAAGTGTGTGACTTTCTAATAATGAAATTCTAATAACGTGGTAGACGGTGCTTGCAAGAATTAAGAATGGAACAAAATTAGGGGATGAAAGAGTTGTTGGATTTTTGTTGGTTTCTATCCAGGACATCTCAAGAGAATAGACAAACAGACCACCCTCCTCTCTGACAGGTGATAGAACGGTGGCAGCTGCTTCTATCATCAAGTGTAAATCAGACATATGCCATGCTTCAACACCAATCTGCATGTGGACACACACCCAAATGTAGTATGTGTTCACATACTGGTGACTTTCCATGTTTTAGTCCCTTCGCTACAAATTGCATTTAATAGTCATTAACTATTTTCCAAAGGATTCCGTTTTTAGACATTTCCTTCTTTCCAGGCCACCATTTGTTTCCATTTATTTCAGTACGCAATAAAAGTCAATTTTTCAGAGCTTGAACCATGCATGAGATTGGTCATCCAATGCAGGAAACGTTTAGCTGCCTTTATTTATTCATAGTTAAATTAACAGTTATTCTGTTTCATTTTGAAAACCCTACTTCTTAGATTGTTTCAAGGATGTTCTGGCATTCAAGATTACAATAATGTATCTCTGACCATAAATACTTTAGTCTTTAGAATACATTTTGTGAATAATACAACAGCACAATAGTATATAGATTTTTGTTCTTGTGAGTTGGCATTCATTTATGCATTTACACTGTTTGTAGTTCTTCTCTAGTGATCTTTAACTAAAAGCAGACACAGGCAAAATGAGACCAATGTTTGGCCAAGAAAAATGATACTTCATAGGTGGTTGGTCATATGCCACAAAGTATCAACATCTCAAAAGTGGTGCCCTGAATTATGCCACACAGCAGGGGACACAAAGTAATCCAACTCTCCCTCGGTCCATTCCATAAACTGAAGTTTAATCCTTTTGGCAATTAGCATGTCCAGATGTTTTGTGAGCAGTATTTTTATAATTCTCTTTCTGTCTTCACAGACCCTCAAGTGCCCCTAAAGACGGAGTGCCTAAGGTATGAAGTCAAATATTCACTTTTAGATTTGCATATTAACTTAAGTTGATCTGAATACCTTTCTTTTCATGAATATTGTACCAGTTTACTTAAAAGTGAGCATGCTCAACATGCCCTTCTGAGATTATATCAGAGCACAAATTTGCTTGGCATGCCTAACCTGAGAGGCCACATTTTATAGCACCTCTTGAACTGGCACAGGCATGACTTTCATTCTTACAGCAGTGTGAAAACACCATTGATTTTGATGTGATTGTTGTGCAGTGCTTTTGAGAATGCTGGTTTACATGCGTTAGTTTATTGTGGATTTGTTGTGTGTGCATGCTGTGTGTCCCCACTTCTATCTAGGATGAACCTCAAGAAATCATTAAGCCTGTCCCAATCACTCACCCTGCCCCGAGCACCACATACACCAAGCCATCAAATCAGCCTAACACCGCATACAACAAGACAGCCCGGCCTTTTGGGGGGGACAGCAGTGCAGTGACGGCTTCTTCCTCCCCAGCTGCTTCCAAAGTAGCCTCCATCCCCTCTGAATCCTCTGCTTTCACACCAGCTGCCCCTTCTCAACCACCGCAGCCTCCGTTTCCGCTGAAGTCAAGCCTCACTGCTCCAGACACTGCCCCAGCCAACTCAGTTCCCAGGCTTAGCCCTGCTCGCGCCGCCTTCACGTCCCCATCTGCCTCTTCCTCCTCATCTAACTCCTCCTCTCCAGCCAGAGTGACAGCCCCCTCCTCTCAACCCAATGTCCCACAGCCCTCTGTCTATAACACACCTATCAACCTCTACTCCAATGTCAATGCCTGTGAGGTGGCTATGGGACAGAGACGAGGTCTTTTGGAGAGCCAGGGGCTTTCAGAACAGTTCAATGGGTAGGTACCATTCATCAAACCAAGTTTTTTTTTTTCTTACACTGTCCCATTTTTATCTGAAGAGCAAATCTTAATTCTGGTGTATAAATATGGAACAACCTCACTATTGATGTGGGGGTACTGTAAGTGCAAAACGTCAAGGATTTAATAATATACTGTGTGCTTTAGGCAGCAGGTCTAGAAGGAGTTGTGGTTCACAGAGGCCACAGATTTGTGGACATTTTTGCTTCGCATTCTACCTGAAGGAATGTATCAAAGAAAATGAAATATTCCGTTCTGCTCTGCCTATATTACTTTATGGTCTATTTCCCTGCCAAGTATGTCTCTTATTTGAAAAGCTAACAGTGAAACAGTCCATCACCAGTGTTTTCACCCAGCTGCATATAAGGAAAATCCAAGGCACGCTGCACATCTTGTTTAAATATGCTACAGGGTAACTCGAAGAGGAGCAGAGTCTAGACAACATATTAACTGATGCTACTGCCTGCCTATCTATAATTGACGCTGGGATTCACAACTCTGCCAAATACACAGTCAGCCCAAAAGGCACTGCTGGTGTAACACTTGTTTCTAATTAGACAGAATCCTGGCAACTCTATGCTTCAAGGGACCAGGGACAGAGCAAAATTTGGCTGGACTGGGTTTCATCAGCAGGGTTTGGCTCACTGGTTGGGTTACAGTAGTCTGAGCTGCGGTTAAGTGATTTGCCACTCATTTTTACTTCATGTCACCTAAAAAAAATAGGTAATAGAGATCTGTATTTATAGGCTTTCAGTGAGCAAAGTGGCTTATTATACTTCTTTACACTTAATGTGTTTGTGAAACCTACTTATGTGTCTACTTATATGTGTATGTGTTTCATACAAATGTTACAAAAAATATTTGCAGAATCTTTTTATTCTGGGTTTGGCCAGATGAGGAACAGAAAATATGAGGAACAGAAAACAAAACACATTTAGTGATACGCTGCCAAGATAACTGACATATTCATAATGAGGTATGAGGTGTACAATCAAGAGATTGAGTGTAGGTATCTGATAACACCTACAGTTCTGTCATTGCAACCTTTTTAAGAGCTTGGAATATCATCTTATAGAGGCAGAGTGTATTTATTGTGGCATGTGTGTGTTTTTGTGGCCTGACCTGCATGCTTTGTTTTTGTGTTTCTCTGCTTCTCCATCTGCACATTATCTCAGAAGGGCCTTTCAATTAAAGGGCATGTGTTTTGGACTCTGCTCTTTTTCTCAAACTGGTCTATTCACGCTCCTTCTCTGCTTCAATCCTTTTCCATTTACCCCTTCTTTGCCCACAGGAGGAAGAAGAGACAGACACCAAGTTAGTATTGTGAATGATAATATATCTGCTGCAGTAGCTTTCTAACCATGTGGAATGTGATTACAGCCTTCACATCTCTCTGGTTTATCATTACCAAAGGCATGCTTGCACCCCTTTGAGCTCACCCTCACGCTTGCGCTCATCTACTTACAGTACACACTCATTTTAAGGTCCAAACAAACCGCGAATCCCTGTAAATAATCCATCTCTGAGATATCACAGGGCACCCAGTGAGGGTCAGCTCATACTTTTCATTCATCTTCTCAGTGGCATCAGTGACATCGGGATCTGTGTTAGCTTATACTGTATTTACACATGTATTTGCAGGCTGGGCTGCTGAAGTCACCCGGCTCTGCATCTGTCTAGCTCCATCTGCTACTGTTGTCACTATGTTTACTCAAGGCCATTCATATCACTGCCAAATATATTCTGCTTTAGCTAAGAATAGCCTTACTTGTGTGCTCTCTATGATCATCCTTCACATCATCTGACACATACACACACACACACACACACACACACAGACAAAACACACGCATAATAAAAATTGCACATACTTGGACTTTGACATGAAATTGATTCACAGTTTGGAGCAGCACTTGAATTGAACAGTGCATGTGAACACTTGAAATAAATATTAGTGTGTTCTAGAGTACCATCAAGTAAGCTTTTGAGGAAAAGGTGATCCTTTATTTTCAAAGCACATTACTCCCATCTTGTGGTGAGATATGGTCACTGTCACTTCAATCTCTCAAACGCTCCATTTCACTGATAATACCATGCAGTCGTGTGTATAATTACACCATTTTAGTATTCTAAGCCTAATTGCTCTTCACTTACTTACTATCATTAATCAATACCTTTAATATTGCATATCATTTTATTCTCTGGCTGACTTCTACTCTGTGGTTTACCTCTTTAATAGTGAGCCTCAGAGAAGTCTTAAGTAAGTATAGGTTAGAACATTTTCATGACTTTCTCATATCAAAACAACATTGTCATACTTAACACTTTAAGGGACTTTTAAATGTTTTAATGCCTTTGTGCATTTTTCCTCACTACCTTCTCATTGCTTGCCTACAGAACTCCACCTCCAGCTAGACCTAGGAGGTAATTGTGAAATCTAAAACGGCAGTTAGGTCATACTGGGAAACATGTATCTACAAGCTGCACACTTGATTGAATGTGGAACACCCTTAACAGTATATATTTCTGCTATGTGTACTGTGTGTGTTGGTTGCTGTGATGAATGTGAGTTTTTGTGTGTATAAACCGAAACGGTGTTATCCTGAGGGAGAGGTGTTCTGTTGTACTATTAACCTGAAGAGTTAATATTTAACAACTTAATAACTGTTTTTAGCAGTGATGATCTCATTGATACACTTCATACTGTATGTTCAAGACACAGATGTTCTCGTTGTCATTATTTCTTGGTT
Source organism: Thunnus albacares (assembly GCF_914725855.1). NCBI lineage: Eukaryota > Metazoa > Chordata > Actinopteri > Scombriformes > Scombridae > Thunnus > Thunnus albacares. The sequence goes on along the minus strand of NC_058123.1, from coordinate 15,630,660 downwards.
GATCTGGCTGCACAGGAAACCTGGTGTGGAGCCCGAGATGAACCACGTGCCCCCACCCAGCGATGCCAGCAAGAAGCGCCTGATTGAGGACACAGAGGACTGGCACCCACGAACCGGCACATCCCAGTCCCGCTCCTTCCGTATCCTGGCCCAGCTCACCGGCACTGAGAACGGTATGTACCAATCTCAGTGTGATCACGTTGTTTTTTGTTTTTTAAGTGTTGAACGTGGCTGAATATTATCTTAGGACTTATTTGAGTTATTATAGTTTTAAGACTCAGCTTGATATTGCTGTTAGATCCTTTTTATATCTTTTAAACTACTTGAAGCTGGAGCGTGTGACTCATTTATCCAAAGATGTCCATTTTTAGGGTAATCCTATTTAACATGTTGTTGTTAGAAGCTTTTATATGACTTTCATTTGTTTTATAATCATGTGTCTCTTGTTAAAACTCCATTGCGTCTGGAGATTATAGTGTTTTTGCAGTTTCTTTAAATAATAGAAGAAAGCTTTCATCACCATATGATTGAATTTATTTTTTATATTACTGTTTTGACTATAAGTGGCATTGATGGTTACATGAGCAGACTGCGGCTTTGGGCCTACATCCATAGGGGCTGCGTGTGCGTGTGGATCTGTTTAACTGATGCAAAATGACATTTACAGTTACCCACTTCTTAGAATGAAGTAAGAGGAGAGATTAGTCTGTCGCCTTTGCTCTTTTTTGTCAAATGATATTACCAGATTGGTGTAGTATATATGATGAGATTTGAGCATTTGATGTATATCCAATCTGTATGGTGTTTCTGCATCTGTGAACAATTTGGGGATAGGTCCAGGAAGTCACATCAGGGTCAAGGTTAATCTAATTCTTACTATCACAGGATGAACCTACTGTAGAACAAGCTGGAGCAGAGATTGTGTGATTTCCCATATTCTCACGGACCATTTATTGCACATTTGAATTTATTTTCATTGGTGTTTTTTTTTTTTTTTTCTTCATTGTTGCAGAGCAAGTTCCAGAGAACAGTGGAAAGAAGTAAGTGGCTGGTGGTTTTTAATGTAATCACATTTGGTATGTGTGAGTGATAGTTCTCTGTGTATGTGTGTGTGTGTGTGAGTACTTCTGCAGAAAGTAATGCATATGTTTTAGCAATGGTATGGTTTTTCCCTTGATCATAGAGGTTTCAAATTTGGCCTTCAAAGTACTCATGTAAGCATGTCTAGGAGCCTCTGATTCAGAGTTAAGCCTTGATTTCCTGATCTTATGGTCCCACAGTATCATGCTTAATTTAGGGCTTAATTTAGAGAAACCACATTGAGAGCTCTCAGAGGAAGATGGTTGAGTGGACACAGCCTTAGATTCATCATAGGCTGTGATTGCTACTGCTGTTCTCTTGTCTTCAATCAGTTTAATCCGCAGTAAACACAGTCTGCCCTCCGTACCATATCCACAACCGATCAGTGTGTCACTCACTGGAAATGTGGGTAATTAAATGGTATTGTGGGTACAATAATAGCAGCCCCGCCAGATGGAGATTCCTGTTCTCCTTCTTTTATTGAGATTTTGTTCAGTGTGCGGTTACTAAAGAGAGGGCAGATATTGCACATCTGCCACATCTGCAACGAGATAGTCACTCATTTTAGTAAATCATTTCAAAGCTGTGTATTTCCTGTGATTTGTTTTTTTTCCTCCATTTATTCCTGTGCTTTTTCCTGTCTTATCTTTTACTTTTCTTCTCTATCTTAACCTTCCAACTTTCTTTTTTTCTCCTTTATTCCTGTCTTATGGGGCGGATCAGGGTGAACAAGTTGGACTCAGAAGCTATAGGACACAAGTACAACAAGCTGAGAGATTGGCATCACGATGTTTCAGCACGAGTGCTAAACGTGTAGTAGGCCAGGTTTTTGTTATGTTTAGTGTTTTATTTATTTTATTCTGCCTACTTTAAAACTCATATTGCCCCCTTTTGCACACCAATATAATTACAGTCTTCATTTGGCACACTATAAATAACTTAAATGTTCCAGTTCCATAGATTAAACAACATGAGTAAAAAAGTAATACATCTTTTTGCACAAACAAACATGCCCTGTTGTAAAAATTATTTAAGGTGCATATTATGTTGCTATATGTAAAAAAAAATATATTTCAAAATGTAAATGAAATGCATGCATGCAAGTAATAATGTGTGCTTGGAAATGCAGCATTACAATATATTATAGTGTACATGTGTACTATTCTGTAGCATATTGTGTATATGTGAGACTCCATTTCCTCTGAAAACTTTCTGTAATCTTTATTTTTCTGTGCATGTCTGAATCTTTTTTCTTCTATTTTCTACACTAACCTTAGTAGTTATATTTGTTTGCTCTTGCTGAGTTTACCTCAATAAACTGTTTTCCTTACTGCTGTTTCTATTTCGTAATCTTTCATTCCTTCTTTTCTACTTTCCTTGCAGAAAAAGTTAACTTATCAATTAGACATTCAAGTAGGTGAAGGTCTATCATTTGACATAATTAGTAGTGCACGAAGAATAGAAGGTTAAAAATGCCTGAATGCTCAGTGTACAGATTAAGTTTACTGATTGGAGCAATGAGGCAAAAACTCAAATATTAATCGTACTGGAAGCACCAGTTGTTCTACCATTTCAGCCATTTCTGCTGTGCTGTATTGCAGTCAACCAGCTGTTATCATTGTCATTGCGAGTTAATGCTTCTCACATAAATCATCAAACACTAAAAATAGGCTAATACAATACCCTACCTGTCACACATTATCCAAAGCCATAAACATGAAACATTCAAATCAATAAACATGTAGTTAATGTGCTAAATTTAAACACAGTATGATCTGTACTCCATCTTAGTTTGAATTTTGGCAGGCCACAGATACCAAAACAACCACATGTAAGATATAGAACCGCTAGGTGGTAAATTGACAAATCATGTCAATTTCTTAATTTCAGTTTGTAAAAATGACATAATCAACCATAAATCTGTGGCTGACAGCATAATAAGTTCTATTGTTAGTAATGCACTGTGCTGTAGGTGAAAAAACAAACTGCTTCAGGGTTATAAATTGTTAACTTGTTGGTGCAAATCCTTTGCTCAACCAGTCTATCTGGGCAGCAACAGCGCCTACCTGATGACGTCATTGTGGTTGACTGGGACCTTCTGAACCCAGTTACACCTATGGTATTGTCATACCTGCACCCATTATATTACAACTCAAATGCTCTCAAATGCAGACCCCAAAAACTTGTATTCAAAATTCAATCAAATGTAACATAATTAGAAAAGCAGATTATATGTACCAAAGTGTTACCACATTATGAAAGGTTAAATCTTCACTTGATGAAATTTGTTTAAAAAAGTACACCAGCCGTTGGCCTTTATGAGTTTGGACTCTTTTCTGCCCACAGGAGGTTCTAAGCTTGAAATAAAAGCTGTGAAATTTTACAAGGGGTGGTGAAGACAAGTGCTTCTCATTTTCTCCTAAAATATTTTGTGGCCCTTGACAGTTTCTACTGCCACAGGAAATTAAACCAGCGCTGCCTCAGAGTGTCTCACTGGATAAAACTTTTCTCCTATCATGCCAGTTCAGTAGAATAAAAGTAATAACAACTTTATATAAACCTTCTAAAATTACAGGGCTGGGTTTCTCCTGCTGATAAATGATCAGATAATAGAAACTATTTGAGTATGAGCTACATGTACAGTGGATAATATGGCAACACCACCTGTAATTGTTCCCTTATGTCAGTAATTGAGAAATCATATGGACAGTGGACAGCAATGCTTATCTGTATTCCAAAGTGCACCATAATTATCTTGATTGTTTGCATGTGCCACTGAGATTACAACTGACTGATTATAATAGTTAGTACCTGCAGTGGAAGAACCTCACTAGGTTGCCTACTTAACACAAAGCAGTAGTCTGTACTAGAGGTTTGACCCAAATGGAGGCACAATCCTATAATTTTATTTCTTTCTTATTTCAGGATTTGCCACAAATTGTACCTTAAATCTGTCTGAATCATGTGAAAATACCCAAAGCAAAACCTGCCAGATGGGAAAAACTGTGACCATGGCAGGAATCTGCATAAAAATCAAAGTGGCAGTTGATACTGGTTGAAGATGTAATGTTGGGTCCTGAAAAAACAGATGGTCAGAAAAAGCTGCTTTCACTGTATTTTCACTGTAGAGTTAAACCAATACAGTATACTCTGTAATGTATGTGTGTGAGAATATGCGTGTTTCTTGGTGTTGAAGTGAATTATGATTTATGCTGAGTATGTGTCTGTTTCCCAGTGAGGCAGTTGACAAAACCACTCCCACTGTGCAACCCTCGCCTGCAGCAAAAACATTTTCCAAATCTGCAGCGGCACCCAGGAATGGCAACGTTGTCCCTCCTTCAACCTTCAAAAGCCCTGCAGCCCAGAACAAGCCCTCCTTCCAGCTTCCAGGTAGAGTAACATATACTACAAAGAAATCACCCCTTACTTCTGTTATTACTGTCCCGCAAATGCTTGCTGTTCTGCCTCTGCTAGGAATGTAGAATTATGTGTAGTTGCTTCTTTTAGCCCACAGAGGGCAGCCTCATTCCTCTAAATCACTGCTGCTCAGCTGTAACATTTATTGCAGGTTTAATACCTGACACTAAGCCATTTAAGATTATGAGCTCTATAAAAACCAGAGGTATTCCGTTAATGAGCTCAGATTATTGGCTTTTCCCAAGATCCCCTCAGTTAAATAGATTGTGAAATTGAGAATTATGTATTTTATTTTGTGTGAAAGCTGCTCTTTAAATACGTCTATCCCCGCCACGAGACCTCAAGCAGGTCAGGGGTAAATATTTGCTGAAAGGCATCAGTTAGGGGTCATTATTAGCAATACTAAGACACAAGTGTGCACTCACACATGAACAGATGCACTATGTGCCCCAGTGTATTTCCCCGGAGGCCTTTTAAGGAACGGCTGCTGAAAGGTGCCACAGGGAGAGAGCAGGAGAGGCCACAGTCGGTTCTCTGTTGCTGGAGTTATTTATCAGATTAACACACACTTGAGTTCAAATAAAAAAGCACGTGTCTCATAGTGCCCATGTAGAACAGGGCTGGGTGTGTGGAATGCGCTATGTGACCTTTAGATTTATCTACATGAATTATTAATTTGGCCATTTAACTGACAGAAACTATGTAATGATTATAATATTTAGAGAATCAGAGACACAGAAACAGATAGGTTAAAGGTTAATTCTCAGTGTAAGGGTAGAGCTTCAAGCGTAAAAACTAAACAGCACTGGTTACACATTCCTGAGATGCTAAAATCCCTGTCTGGAATTTAAAAATAGATTCTGATTTTATAAATATGAGGCTTTAATCGAATACAGATGTGATTTGTCAGAATGACTCTTTTGCTTTGCTTTCCATCCATCCAAAATCAGAGAGACAGAACAGACAATGCAGATTTTGCACTCCTGCTGTGATTCAGTTTGGACGTCGACTTTTCTCTCCTTATCTTCCTCATACAGCCAGACAGCAGTGACAGACTCACAAATGTCTGCTTCACTTTCTGTCCCATTTAATGTGGCTCAGCCACCATTCTTTGCTCTTGCCAAAGGATTCGTTTAGAGTTTTGCCGTACTGACAGCATGTCACCATCCTCCCTACTGTACCAGGTTTCATACAGATAAGGTCATATGGTGCCATGGGGAAAAATATTTTAACTCCAGCAGTATTCTCTGCATTAATACTGCATTCAATTGAATGTGAAAGTCACAGTTTTTTTAATCTAATATATCTTAATGGATAGTTGAAGCCAAATTAGGATACAGCTGAAAGATGTTTAATATCTGAGCAAGACTTCTTATCATCCTGCTGCTGCTGTGTGTTATTATCCTGCTGCTATTAAAGCAGCATTTATTCCTCTTCTGATGAACAAACTACTGTCTGTTGCCAAGATTTTAAAAATACCGAAGTCATGGGTTTGTTTGGTTTCATATTTTATATTTCCAGTTAACTGATAATATTATCTGTAAAATTTTAACTAACTGAAACGTCTAACTACTGTTTCAAAACATTCTCCTCTTAATAGTAGTAGTAATAGTCAAATTAAGTCAAATTAAAATATGTAAAAATATTGGAATCTGCCCATAATATAAGCCCCCCACCCCCCAAATTCCCAGAAAATATACCATTCAGGTCACATCAGTGTCCTCAATGGTAGCTACAGCCCTGCTCAAGAAGTGTTAGACATTGTGAATATTTTAGAGATAAACATGTTGGACAATGTAGCTGGAAATTGGTATTTATATTGAGAACAGCTCTTCACTAAGCCATACCAGAAACATTATTTAGCCAATAATTATCAACCAGTAAAATAGAGAATGTGCTTTCCATCCATATTTTCCATTCCCATTTGGAGCCCCTATCTCTCTCCATCACACTTACTCTCTAATATCAACCCAGCATCTTTCTTCCTATTAAACTCACTCCCACAGTCTTCTCACTTCCCTGCTAGTGCCCAGTTCTGTTTATTCTGTTCATTTGCTCACCGTTAAAAGGAAATTTAGGGAGCACTTGTCCTTTGACCCCCTCCCACCCCCACTCCAAGTCTTTGATAATGGTGCTCTTTCTCAGTAGTGTCTCTGTCCCCAGTCCTCAAAGCCTCCGGCACTCCCTGTGAGGGCGGACAACATTGACCTCCGTCCTGGATGCGTCTTTGCACTGAGAAAACGAAGGAAAAACTTTGCATCCTCTCCACATGTTTTGAAATAAGAGGAGGAGGGGGGATTATTTTTCCAGGTGTCTCTTCTGTCTCTGAGAATGTGCTGTTTCCCCTCAGTGGGAAAAATTGATCCCTTGTCTGTGCAGGGTGGGGTTGCTCTGTCCAACCTTAACCGTCTTATGCTTCAGGCATGAAGTTTAGAGATCATCAAATCATTTCCATTCATTATCTGACAATATACAATTAAATGGTGCACATCTGTCCTGTTCCAGCCATACTTGGAAATTACAAAGAATCGTGCGGAAGAAAATTGCAATTATTATTATTAAATGTTCATTCATTTTGAATTTTGGAAAGTACGTTTTATCTAATATATCATCTAGTACACTCAAAACACTTAAACCACTTAATGTGACCCATTATTTTTCTTGCTGGTTTAGGCTTTCCTAAGGGTGGAGCAGCTCCTTCATTTGGCAAAATTGGCAGCGCTGCTCCCAAAGGTCCAGAACGCCCCACTCCACAGCCACATCCACAGGACCTTAACTCTTTGGTGCAGCGAGCTGAGCACATCCCAGCTGGTAAACGTACCCCAATGTGCAACAAGTGCAACAATGTCATCAGGTGAGTAGCATCAGAAAAAGTGAAGGAACACTTTAAGTTTATTTTGGTAGATGTATCATTCCACGACTACCCCAGAGGGCTCAATATATCAGTAGATTAACATGGTATTCAGAGAAATGTATTCAGTTGTCTCATAACTATTTTGGAAGAAAAAAAACATGTTGACTTCAGTACAAGTGTAAAACTCTGCACAAGTTGAACTATGCAAGACCTTTTCTTATGTTTAAATAATTTTCCTTGTCCATTGCTTGTTCTCACCAGGGGCCCATTCCTTGTGGCCATGGGCATGTCATGGCACCCCGAGGAATTCAACTGTGCTCACTGCCACTCCTCCCTGATAGACCGTGGATTTGTGGAGGAGAAGGGCCAGGTGTACTGCGAACATTGCTATGAGGAGTTCTTTGCTCCCACCTGCGCCCGCTGCCACCAGAAGATTCTGGGGGTGAGTTACTGAGCTAAAGGGATATTGTTCTGTGCCCCAGTCTACATGCACTGAAAACTCTTTAATGGATTAAGCAGAGGAACAGTGAATGATGTTTTTAGTATTAATATAGTGTGTCCAATTGTACACTAAAGGCTCCTAAAAATACTTGAATTTGACCACTAAAAATATACAACCCTTGAAGACTATATATTTAACCTGAAATATTAGTAAGACATCTTTACCCACTCCTATTATGTATCCCTGTTTATATTGTGTATATCATTCTGTTGGTTGTTTTATACATTATTTTTTCTTTTTTTTTTCCTTCTCCGCAGGAAATCATGAATGCCTTGAAACAGACCTGGCATGTGAACTGTTTCGTCTGTGTGGCCTGCCATCAGCCAATCAGAGGCAACATGTTTCACATGGAGGATGGACAGCCGTACTGTGAAAAGGGTACAATAGTAAACCCACAATGTAAATGTTGTAAAGAAGAACATGCGTGCAAACAGACTAAAATTCATCAATGTACTTACTGCTTTACTTAGACTACTACAACCTGTTTGGGACAAACTGCCACGGCTGTGACTTCCCCATCGAGGCAGGGGACAAGTTCCTGGAGGCTCTAGGATTCACCTGGCATGACACCTGCTTTGTGTGTGCGGTAGGTCCACCCTCCCCTCCCTCACCCCCCCCCCCCCCCCCACCCCACCCCACCCCACCCCCCCACCCCCACCCCATGGATACAGTCACTCATAGCAACAACAAGAGTTAGATCTATAAATAAGAAATGTTGAGAACACTGTGTGAATAACAAAGCTGCTCTGTATATCTGTTTCTCACTCCATAGGTCTGCAGCAATGCTCTGGAGGGTCAACCATTCTTCTCCAAAAAAGACAAGCCTTTGTGCAAGAAACATGCCCACACTGTCAACATCTAACCTGCCCCTGCATGTATGAATATGAATCAAATAGGGCATCGATGTCAGTTCACAGCCATTTATATTTCAGTCGGATGTTAAATATTTTCACTTTTTAAAGGTGATCTGATTTATCTGTTTGTGTATTCTGGTAGAATAACATTGGGTCAGAGGTTCCACTGTAAGCTTCATACTTGCTCTATCATTGTTTTACTTTGCCATTTTCATTGATTCTGTCATGAAAGTACAGTTTTATAAGTTTTATAGATTAATTTGCATTTCAATAGACTGTTATCCCTGTCACTCTCTGTGCTGTGCAGGTGTAAGTGGATCATTAATACATATGTGATTACAGCAGGATTTTTTGGGGGGTTGGAGGTATGTTGAGCTCTCATTAAGTATTTTTATTTCACACAGCAGAGGTAGAGCAGAGATACTTTACTGCAATGACCTACTGAGCCCCTCGGGGGTCATATATTAGAAAAAAATACTGATGTTGATATCTTTCTTATGTATTAATAAAGCAAGCGCAAGATTTAGAAATCATGAATATTTAATTTAAGAGGGAAAATTATTTATTTGTAAGCCAGGACCACTTAGTCAACATATGTTCTTCTGGCAACAAATAGGCCTGCAGAATAAAAGTGAGAAATTGTATTATTAATATTATTGCTTTGTTTTAAGTAATTTGGTATTTAATTATTCCCACTAATTGAAAGCACATTTGTAATGTGTATAGCAGTGTTTAAATAAGACACTTCTGAACTGAAGTTCAGTTGTATTGCTATTGTATATTTTGTAATGCCTGTAGTTCAGAGGCACAATGGTAAATGGGTATGCTTCCAGTGAATACCCACACCCATACCCATACTTCTTTCAACTAGTTCCTTGCATTAAAATGCGATTAATTTAAACGCTTTGTTGATAGTAACTGCACCCTCCACTGTGGCAGTGTTTATATCATGTTCTAGTCATCAAGACTTTGTCATGTTGTATTTGCTCTAAGTGATAATGTGTTTGAAATGTATTGTTCTATTAACATGAAACCACTTTAATATATACTTCCAGATGCTGAGTTCTGCTGTCAGTTCTCATGTGCCTTTCACAATTTCTAGAATAAAAAACTGTTTGGATTTGTGTAATGGATGTTTTCTCATTGGACACTGTGCATGAATAAGTACTTAATGTTGAATAAATGTGAGTATTATAAGCCCTGTTATGTAGCTATATCTCATCAAAATTCTTGGATATGTCTCAATATTCATTTTTTGAATTTTCCAATGCACAGAAAGCATTGCAGTGAAGAACTGATGGTGATAATGTTCATTATAAATCTGTAGTTGTGACAATAAATGTTCAGAGAAGTTTAACGGGCAGGCAGACAGGCACCAGCATGAGCTGCCTCATATAATTTACTTGTAGTAAGAGGGGAAAGTACAAATTTCCATAGGGACAGCAGAAACAACACCCACCAGGCACACACACACACTTGCATTCATTCTTTTCTAATGACAATTCCGTTCTACAGTCATTACGAATGACAGAAAGGCGGGAAACAGTGTTGAGTGCCTTGATTATTTCAGATGTTATCTCAGAAAATGTAACCTACAGAAACAGATGCCCCATACAGCAGGCAGGGCGCACTGATGTGCACTTCTCCAAGACGTCGGAGGTGGGAGCTGTGCGCAGAAGCCGTGGTCCACTTGGAAAACTCTTTCACAACATAGAGGGACACATGCAAATGAAAGAGACCACAGCAGAGTTCACGTTAAGACAAACTGGGATTCTGTCGAGCTGCGTTTAAGGGGACGAGAGAAGGAGAAGGAGACGGTAAGGTAACTTTGCTTTAAAAAAAAAAAAAAAAAAAAAAAGAAGAAGAAGAAGAAAAAAGAAAAGCCTAGTTGTTTGATCTGTGTCAGCGCAGTGAGCTTCAGCAGTAGTCCTGCGGTTGTGATTATGAAGCTTTCCTCACTGAAGCCACAGGGCTTTGTAATTTGTTTTCCGTGCTGCTGTTCATTAGAATTCAACTGAAGGGCTTATTTTTGCAGCCTGCGCTGAGTTTGATGCTGGCAGCAGCTGCGGGCGATCAGCGGGACGCCAAACGTGTTACTGCCGGAGTCTGTGATGATGGTGATGATGATGCTCATCTGTAATTGCTGCTCAGTACATCTTAATGTCTGATCCGAGGGAGAATTATCTCTAAATTGCCTCAAGAGAAGATGAGGTTAAGTTTGTAGACGTTGTAATTAATAGATAGGGATTTGGGCTACTGACGAAGATCGTCAAAGGTCTCATCAGGTAAACGTGTCAGATAAAAATATATTGCTCAGTTGATTGTGTTTGCCTTTGTTTCTTTAAAATTTATATTCAAACACCTATGATCCTGTATCCACAATATGTGATCGACTAAATGTATATTACTGTTCTATTTGTCTATATTATTTATTATGACTATGAAACATTTATACCATAATACTGTATGTTTAGAAAACAATCTCACCACAAGATCCATTTAGCAGCTGTTGTGGAGCTTTTGATCATATCACATGATCTTCATCAGTAGAAGGAATTAGTCCAGTTGTCATGGAATTGTAGATTTTCCATTTTTGAGTACTTCAAGGACTGCTCCTCCATGGCTTATAAGTGATATTGTGGGTACTGGGTAAACTCCATCTGCTGATGAAGATCATGTTATGTGACTGAAAGCTCTAGAACTGCTACTAAATGGACCTTGCAGTGAAGAGTTTTCTGAACTGCTGTTTTCAAGGTCAAGATTGAACTTGGAACCTCAGATTTGATGATTGCTCACTCAATTAGGATTCAGACGAGGCTCATCAGTGTAGAGTTTGTCAAATAAACACAGTGCAGGAGGAAAATGTAATGGTGAGACGTACTATTTTTACACCTTCTGTGTATGTTAATGTCTGGCTGTGAGCTAAAGCCGCCATTACCTGTCAGTGTAGTGGCATGGGGTCAATGGCAATATTTGATGTTGAATGCATGAAACAAAACCTCTCTGTGTTCTGCAGTTGATCACTGAGCTTCAGTGAACCATAGCCAATGTCTGTGACATCACTGTGGTCCTGATGTTTACATCAGCAGAGGTGGCCAGAGGTGGCCTTGCATCACCTGCTGCACCTCATGCAAGTCTGTGGTGTTTGAACACACCAACAACTCTCTACAGGACAAAGAGGCTCATTGAGGCAGAGCCGAGTGATTGTTTTTGGCTAATATTAAACACACAGAGAGTGATCAAACTACCACCCAGTCCTTAGCCTGGCTCTGCACCTGGCAAGAGTAACGCCTGACATTAGGCTTACATGGTGGGGATGGCATGTCAAGTGAGGATGCATGGCAAGGCAGTGCTTTGTGGTCTACCACAAACTCAAGCTCCAAGTGTGTGTGTGTGTGTGTGTGTGTGTGTGTGTGTGTGTGTGAAATATACCAACATTCCTCTTTCTCAGGTTCACAGTTTTTCAAGTCAGATGCCCATATGAACATTGAAACAGGTTTATATTCGCTGTAATCATTCCTCCTGTTCATACTAATAGAGGATCTCCAAATGCGCTTACAATGTAAGTGATGGGGGACAAAATCCACAGCCCTCATTTTGAGCAAAAATTTATCTAAAAGTTTATCTGAAGATAATAAGAGGCTTCAGCCATTTAGGCAAATAAAGTAGATGTCTTCTACGGTTTAAGTCTTTTTAGTAAAAAAAAAAATCCCTCTTTTTATCTCAACCGACAGCGTTTTCCTGTTCAGCTGCAGTGGAAAGATAGTAACAAAAACAGGGAATTTGGCACTAAGAAGACAGTAACTGTGAAAAATATTGACTTGATTTGACTATTTGGATGGCTGAAGGAGGACAGTAGCTTTTATCCCCCGTCAATTACATTGAAAGTGGATCATGAAGGGATTTCTTAAATCTATAATATGTAACTATTCTGCATTAAAATGCCTAAAAATGACTAGACCTATGTTATATATGTTGTTCAGTTATGTATTTACATTATCCTAAATATTCCCAACAATTTTCAAGCCCAAAAAAATTCCATAGTTTTGATCAAGGTAACGGTCCGTATCATTTGTCGCCTGTCAATGACATCATACCCCCTCTACCAAAGAGTATACGCACACAAGATGGTGATCATTTTGTGCACATGCGTCAATGTTGTGGCTGTTTGCCACAATGGCATCTACCAAAGAGTAGATGATAATACGTCAGCGTTGTGGTTGTTCTCCAGAAACAAATAAATAAAAAATAATAATAAATTCATAAATTGACTTTTATTCAGTTTCAAGCTACATTTCTATGATAAACATTTTAGATCTTGGTCATTGTTAAGTATATATTTTAACTGGATGAAGGATTTTAGTCAGCAGATGTCTGGATCTTAAGTTATCAGAGAAACAAACTGAGCAAACGTTGGCGGCTGCTCGGCTCACGCAGAGCTCCTCTGGACGTCCTGTTGCCTGCCAAACAACCTCAGAAAAAACACTGATTTTTAACATGAACTAACAAGGTACTTTGCAATAGTTGTGAATGCCATATTCATTGCTGAGCATACATCTGTTAAGTTTTAGTTAATTTTTAAACTCTTCCTTTGGTAAATTAATTTATTTTATGTGGAACATCACAAATATGTTGAAATGAAGATATCCTTTGAAGACATCTTTTGCAAGAGGACACCACTTCCTCTTAGAGACCGCTGCTTATTTGAGCATACCTGTGGCCTCAAGCACACACATGCACCTACAGCACAGACAGACAGACACACACACACACACACACACACACACACACACACACACACACACACACACACACACACTGTCCTTCAGTCACTGATGTACATAAACAGACATACAAACACACACACTAGCTAGGTAGATACTGGCCCAAGTGTTGGTTTGTCCACAGGGCTAAACTTAGCAAGCTGCGACCCCTCACCCCAGTTTCCTTCCTTATAATTACAGGAAGCGAGTCTAGCCAATTAGACCAGAGATATTTGGTGCATATTAACAAGCTCAATAGGAGCAGTATATGAGGACTAGAAGGGTATTGACTGAATATGGGAGAGGAGGGAGAGGTTTTTGCCATCAAGTTTGAAAGATGTTAAAGACTGGGGAGCGCTCAGGTTCGCAGAGGCTGCAGGAGATTTCTTTTTGAAAAAGGAACAAAAATGACACTATAGTTTGAGTTTATCACCTCACACTTCTGCTTTAAGCAGTCTATCGTGTAATATGAGCTCAGTGTCTGTCATATAGAGTCAGTTGAGAGACAAACTGTCAGAGATTCAGTCCCAAACAGACTTTGCTCAATGTCTTTTCCAGCTGCTAGGACATGATATTCTTTTTTCATGATTTCCTTTACTTTTTCCTCTACACACACACACACACACACACTGATAGACGAGCATCTCATAACAAGGTTTTCACAGGTATGGCTTTTCCATCTGTCATTCACTCAGTGATTTCTGCCAGTTGCTGCTGTTCTTCCCACACACTAACACTCTGCACTGAATCTCCCATGCACACCCATACATACCAAAGAAACGATAGTCATACAGTCTTATTTTCTTTGCAACAACAACAACAATGTCAACACAGATGCTGCCTGGGATGCAGGTCTGTGCTTGCATTTCTTCTAGACAGACTCAGCCCTCTGTGGAGGATAGATGGAGAAACTGAATGAGTACGTGCTTTTAACTCAAATTTGAATTTCAATTTTGAGATAAACCCACCTTATGATCTTTTTTAAGGTTCAAGTTCTCTATTAAGGTTAATTTTATGTATAACCGTATCCTGAACCTCCTCTGGATCCCATCAACTAGGAAGCACAGGCGTAGCACAGCTGATCTTGTTCCACTTAGTAATAATCTTCGTCTTACCTGTAGGGTCCACTGGCTCTTTGACAATTACAGTGATGCTAATTCAACCCCCTAGAGCTAAGTACAGATGCCCCATTCGCTGTTTCATCTATAGTTGTTGATGAGAGAAAAACGCGGGCAACAGGAATTACTTAAAGCTGAGAGCCTCTCTGCTCTTTGCCTGGAAGGTCAGCAAAGCATGTGAGAGAAAGCCGACATCCTGTTATTAGAGAAAGAAAGGGGCAGAAAAAAAGAAGGAGAAAGAGGTACAGGATGAGTGGGGGATGATTGAAGATCGAAGAACAGAAGAGGATAAGGGATACTTTGCATGATTGGTTGAAAGTCAAAGTGGGGAAATGACCTGAGCTTGAAATTGAGTCTCAGTCCTTTCAGTTATACATGGCAGACATATGAGCTCCTTCTAATAACTCTACTTTTGTCTTTCAGTGGAAAAAAAAAAGTGCTGGAGCCCTGGCTGGGTACGCTGACAGGATGCTTTCTGATGTCCTGTGTTTGAATGGTGAGTTTGATCTATTTGACTGTTATTTCCTTTTTTAATTTTAAATTGAACGACACGACTCATGCCTATCTACAGTTTCTTGATAAATGTTCAAGGTAAACTCTCAAACATAATTTTGAGTGGTTTCAGTGGATGTTCCAAGCCGATAATATTGTGAGGAAACTGAAATCCAAAGCTAAAAGCTATATTGATCAAGATAGACTGAGTGTTGATTCTCCTGCAGCAGAGGTAGTAAGAGTTATGGATTTGGCAGGGCTGATCATATGTGTGTGTGTGTGTGTATGTGTGTGTGTGTGTGTGTGTGCTCTGAGATTGTAATGCTGTCTCTGCAGCAATTTGCCTCCAAAGTGGCAAGCTAATTGACCTTCTGCTGGGCATGTGGATGTGCTATGTAAAATAAACCACACTGACTATAATAGAATCCTGTTTTTCCAAAGTATCAGGCTAGACACAGCCCCTCTCTCTTCTGACTGGAGTGCCGGAAATGAATGAGCTCAACATCTGATAGAGTGTAGTAAATTTTAGAAACTCTCGGAAGCTTTAATTTCACTTGAGTAATTTACCATAGCGGCACAGGGCTTGTATGTCTGCTCATGTGTATGAAAGATGAAACATTTTTATCTACATGAAGCAATGTTTATTTGTCCAACAAATGATTCCATTCTTACAAAAGAATTTAATCTTGTAATTGATACTGATTTATGAAACAGATTGGACATTTTTCCGCAAAGAAATATTATTTCAGTCTTTTATAGCTGTCAAACACAAGTATAAATACATTTTGAAATATTACCACATGCATCAAGTGCATTGCAGCACAAAGAATCGAGTTCATGGATACACTGTATATTTTTGCACCTTGATTTCGACAGTGAGCTGGTGTGCTGCATAGTTAATTTAGCATTCCTTTTACATTAAGCAATGAACTTGCCACTACAGGACCCATCATTAACAATACAATATGTTGACGCAGCTCTAACATAGAGTCTTGCTGTACAGTCGGGAGCTGAAGCTGTGCAGGGCTGCAAAAAAACTGAGTTACTGTACCTAGACAATAGTAGCCTGTATGTATGTGGGGGAGGCTCACTTGGACTCACTCTGTGACAGTGACCTGCTGGCAGGAAAGTTAAGGGGGCTGAAGCCAAGCACTGGTTTGAGCTGGAGAGTAACTCACACCCGTAAAGAATGTCAAGAATCTGTGTGTTAAAGTTCACACTGTATCACCATCTGCGGCTGGATCCTGGCAAATAAAAGACAGCTGTGTGTGAGTCAGAGTGTGCGTTTGTGCGCTTGCATGTGAGCATGTGTGCTTTTGAACATGAAAATGAAAGAATATAGATATATAGTATGTATTATCACTGCGGGAAAAGGTTATTGATTTAATTTTGCATGTATGTGTTTCAAGGATTACACACTCACATGTCTGACAAGCAGGTAGCAGGCAGGATGTCAGCCCATAATTATGCTCTTACTTAGTGGTTTATTAAAAAAAGACAGATGAGTGAGACCACCCAGAACTGCAGTACAAGTCACCTGTTTGAACTGAAAGGGAAAGTCCAACACTCTTTGCTGTGTTAGTTCAGCACCATACCCAGCTGTGACTCAGTGTGTTATTTTGCTGATATAATATTGACTCAAGGTTACCGGAGTATGTTTCATGACCCCTTGCTTTCTTTTCTGCAGCCATATGCACTGACTTAGAGATTTTTTAAATCCACAATTCCACAATCTGTATGAAAAAAGGATTCTGTGTTTCACCACATTAAAAACATATCATCGTGATCTCCTTTGACAGTTTGATCTTTCAACAGACTCATCTGAAAAACTTTGCTCTGAATTCTTTAGCATGTCGGCTCTACTGTAGACCTTACTCTGCACCGTATCTGATTTTGTAATTGAACCCTGTGCTTGTCCACTAAATAGCAAGTGACAGCGAGTGCCACTCAGACTGTGAGAGGAGATGGAGAAACAGATGAAATCAATTTCTGTCTTGTTTGTGTTATTCCTGTTGCTCAGCCCTGTGTGTCTGATGACAGATTGCAAAATGGGTTTCATATGTGCCTTTTCTTTTCTTTTCTTCTCTTTTTTTTTTTTTTTTTACATAGATTCGCGAGAGGGCAGAGGGCATTCAGAGTTGTACCTGTGAGCCCGTCTGCATGGAAATGTGCTGACATCAGAGCTTTGCATTTTAAACGCAGGGATAGAGGAGGATGAGGAGGATGCCGCAGTGAGGATACAGAAGAAGCTGAGTTTGCATAGATTATATCAGGTGAGTCCGCCCTCAGAATGACATCTCTTATCAATACAACACTAATCCGTTAATTAAAGACTCAGTGACATCCTGGAACAAGCGGGGCAGAATGGAGTACACTGTGTGCCGAATATTAAAAACAGGAACAGCTGGCACCTGTGCTGAGATATTTGTGTTGCATACAGTATTTGTCAGTTGTCTGTAGATAGTTTTTAAGCAATGGGATGTTCAGGTGAGTATTTTCAGCTGCTGTTTTGTGATGCTGAGCTCCCAATGGCATGCTGCTTTGTCTAGAAACAAGCTACACACACACACACACATACACATGCCCATCAACAATACTACATCGCATTGCAATGCCTGTCAGGTTTTGGCATACATTGCAGGATTAGGAAGGTAGCCAAAACAGGTGACAGGTGACAAATTCATGTCAACACTCGGTGAGAAGGACTTTAACGTTGGATTAACTAAATTATACAGCAAACAAAAGGTGAGTCATATTACTGTAGGCTGCATGTCAGTTTGCGCTAGTTGTCAACTCCCCTATTTGCTATACATGTCTGTCAAATCCCTGGTGGGTAGTTTCAACCTGTGACAGCTGTTGTTCTTTGTTGAAACAGTTTGTGTTTTGGCAAGAGTCGTCATGATTTTCCAGACTTTCCCCAGTGACATACTGAATGATTTTTCTGTTTATTTTTGACCAGTTCTCCTGCAATTTGGGCACAGACAATTTGTCCTCCTTGGAGCTCTGTTAGGTGACTCATGTTACTTTGAAAATATCAACGTACTGATGGTTTAAACTATTTTATAGCTATAAATACTGCTAACTGGCATTCAGCCTAATATGGCCCACCTTGGCTGCAGTGTTTGTAATTGTGACTAAGTTACTTCAGTTATGTGCTTTGTTTGTGGTGCAGAGGCCTGATGACATCACTGAAAGACAAGTTACAGACTTCCTTGATTAGTTAGTTGTATTGGGTTTAGCCTTAATGGACCATGTGGGAAAACATCTTCAGCAGCTTGATTTACTGCTTTTGAAGGGTTAGTCAGAACAGTTGCAGCTTACCTTGGTCCATGATACTCTAACATGGCACCTTAATAAATCAAGGACCGTTTTTTCAATGCTTCGAGGATCATTGAGCCACTTCAGGCATATAGTATCAAACTAGCCTAATGACTGACGTGTGCCTGCCCAGTTTTAAGAAGAAAAAAGTCTATAAGATGTGAAAATAATTTAAAATAATTGTTTTGTACTCAGTTTTTGTGTCATTGGGATTGTTGCATCCTTGTTTTGTTGGTAGTTGTCTCTTTGTGTTGGATTGCTACCCAGCTATAAATTTGCATGTTCTCACAAACACTGCATGAACATGAAAGACCTCAACAGCCACATGAGACATTATTGTGCCAATTTTGACCAGATTTGACAAGCTAAAACACTGTGATAAAACACTTCCTGTGATGTTGGTCATTTAGAGCGCCCTGGCATTTTGTCCACCTTGGCAGCTAGGGCTGGGCAATTAGTCAATATTAGTTTCTTGACAGTTAGTGGAATCATATCATCATCATATGATTATATCGTCTTATCGTTTTACACAATTCTGTTGTTAAATTACTGATTCCACGCAAGGCTTCCATGTTTTCCTCATTAAAAGTTTTTGTTTTTTTTTCGGGGGGGTTGGGGGGATTGTAAAACCCCCTGCTGAGGCAACTTTGTGAATTGTGGATTGTGGTATTGAGCTATACAAATAAATTTGGCTTGACCGGACGATGTTTGACGATGATGATAAAACTAACAAAATTAGTTCACGCACATGAGTTTTTGGTTCTACTGTTTATTGCACTGATCAATAATGAATGATTGTGTATGCTATTTTTATATATTTATATATATAATGTGATAAAAACTTGCCCAGGTGGCAACACACAAGTAGGTGTGTGACATTATAGTTTAAACTGCAAAGACTTGATGCAGCAGTCAGAGCAGTTCTCTGCTTTTCAAATTAACATGGGGGGAAAACAAGTTAGCCACACCAATCATTCACTTGTCCTCATGCCGTCACTTGAAAATCTCATCTTTAGTTATGGCTCTGTCCTGTCTGGAGAAGGCACTGGCCTCTTCGGTGGCTCTGAGAACTTCAAGTAGAAGAGTGACTGGATCAGATTACAATAAAAAGAAAGAGAGAGAGTAGCAGCTATAGCTAACCTGCTACAGCCTGGATTGTTATTGCAGGTGTTCAAGAGCAGACACAGCTGTTAATTACCTCTACGTAGCTACACACGTGGAGCTGTGGTCACACATGAATAGCCGCACACAAGTGCATCTTGACATGCCAGAATATACAGATTAGGATTTAAGGATCAGAAGATAGGTTCAGGGGATGAAATGCTTTCTTGGTTTATAGGAACCACTGGTCCAGTATTTGCTTTGGCGTTTTTGCGACATGTAGGGTTGAGGAAGGCTTAGTTAGTTTCATTCCTGCAGCCAAATCTAGTCAATCACATCTGTCCACAGAGCTCTGACAATGTATAATCTGGAAATTTTTGCTCTTTTTCTGTGCTATTTGAACACCATTCTGTGTGTGTGTGTGTGTTTGTGCATGAGAATGAGTTAAAGTGAGGGAAAAAATGTGTGAAATTAACACATTGCCTTTAATTGCAAGTGTGTATCATTTGTTGCTGGAGTGGTGGTCAGCTGCGTACATGTGCCCTCAAATCTGGCCAAGAAACTTTAAAGTAGCATAACAAAATAATAGATAGTACATTAGATTGCAGATAGATGGATATGTTGAATTCTGCTTTGTCTATCTATCATTTAATCAGTATCAGATGGGTATCTGACTGAACATAAGAGACAAAGACTGGAACACTCCTTCCTGGTTTATCTCATCTCTGTCTGACTGAGTGGTGCTCCAGCTCCATCCTCTGCTTGTCAGCACACATCAATCACATCATCATCAGAGGGTGGTGAGTATTAACTGTCAGTCATTTCCATTTGAGAAGAAAAGTTAAATATGTAACTGTTTACTTGAGTGACTAGCCAGTACATAATTCTTTTGATAAATTAACGTTCATATTTATTTAACACTATGTCAACAATATTTGGTCTGAATCTCAAGTCAAGTACAGCAATTGGTTGTTTTAAACAGCCCTTTATCACAAGTCTCTGTTTTAGATTCTGTGCTCATTCCATGACATTTTATGAGAGTGTGTGTGTGTGTTTGCATGATTGTGCTTGCATTTGTGTTAGTGAACAGCTGCTCCTTCGTTTCCCCACCTGTCTCATGTGGCTTTGAACAACACAACAGTAGTTTTCTTGTACTTTTCGCGAAGATAGAATTTGAGTAATGATTGCAGAGGCTTTGAGCACAAGTGAAAATGCTTGATTTAAACACACATACACAGAGCTTTTGTACAATTAAGAACTGTTTTCTGCTCCTGGATACAAAGTGGTCAAGATGTTGGGTGTTCCCCATCTTTTAAAATCTGTGTTTATTTTACTTTTTGAAAGTGCTGCAAATTAAGCAGTTAGTAACCTTGGGTGGACTGTTCCATGGGAGCATAAGTGTGAGGGGGAAGGGAAGAAGAGGGGAAGCTGAGAGAAAAACCTCAAATGTGAAAATGACTGGAACTCCCAGGGTTTTCAAAACAGAACTCAAGATTTCATTACACATACCTGGACAACTGAGGACATGGAAAAACCCCTCCCTGTGTGTGCACACGTGCACATACGTGCACTCTACTGTTAGAAACAGCTGGGTTGGTCAGAAAAATAATAAGAATAATGTAAACTAAATACAGCAGAGACGACTTCCAGCCGACAGAGCCAGCAAATGTCAGCTTCAGAAATATGCAGAGCCCAGGGGCCGGTATTTCAAAACTTGTAATCTGGATCAGAATGATCTGGATAATGAAATCTTCCTTTTCTCATTCAAGGATCAAAATGATGTCACTGCCTTTGTCCGAGTATTTCAGAACATTGGCAGGTTGATTCATGATGATCCGGATATGACTACATAGAGATTTCCAAATCTTGAGTCCCAGCCCCTGGATCTGAACAGAAAAAAAACATGGCGGACCATTTCACAAAAGGAGCAAGTGGTAGCATAGTTTTCGTGTCCCAATGTAAGTATTCTTTTATCTAATATATAGCATTTGTAAGACCCTTGCGAATGGCAACCAACATGTCATGCCAGCCAGCTACTTGAATTGTCACCTACTTAGAACAAGGGTGTAATGATCGCTAATTAAGTTTGGGTCATGCTAACAGGAGCTAACTTGGCTCAGTTGACTTCTGTGTTAAGTCTGTGTGTGCTGGCGAGCTAGCTGGCTTTGGTTAGTTTGGGTTTTTAAAACAATACAGCCATAACAATTTATGTAAAATACTTAATAGATGTTGACTTTATCTCAGTTACAAACAATATAGACAGCATATATGGTTAATATTTGCCATGTACCTCTGATAGATCACATTTATCAATAAATATTCGTTTGAGATAAAATGTGATTTTTGTAAAAAAAAATCCAAAAAAAATCTATTATAATCAAGACATGGGTGGGATAAATCATGTTTATCTTGAACAACTATAAAAGAAACAAGGGTTTTATCATTATCAGTATTTTATAGAAATGATGAATGAGCCCCATTGAACACATATTCATGCTAGTCTATACAACACATGAGGGAGAGTTTTACTGTGAGTGTGCTGCAAATGTATTTCTTGCACTTGATGCATGTATACTTTGGCTTCCTGTCCGTCTTGGGTCCACACACATCGCAGCGCTTCCCTTTATTGCTACCGGCTGCAACCTAGAATGATGAAAACACTTAGTTCAGGAATTTTACCAACACAACCCACAACCCCCCCCCCTCTCTCTCTCTATCTCTCGCTCAATCACTCACACACACACACACACACACCCCGCAGAGTCAGACACATACATATTGTATGCAACATCACTCACACCTATTTCAGGTACTGCAGTTGGTGGTTCTGTGGGTTGGGTGGATGGGGCACCAGCATCCTCCTCCTGAATCCTCCTCACAATGTCTGCAGAGGCTGGGGTTCTTGGGATATGTTGTCTCCTCTGGAGCTTCCTTTATGGGTTCAATGCCATCCAGATGACAAAAACATTTTACTCCAAGATGTCCAAGATGTTGAAAAATATCACAAGTTGCCAGCGTAGGGTTTTTCTTTTGCAGCTGTAGCCAGTCACCAGCTTGTCCAAACTGTCCACCCCTCCTTTTGTGGCATTTTAATCCATCATGATCATCCATCATCATCCATCCTGGCCACAGATTCTCCCATCCCTAGGCAGCATACTCATGAGTACCTCTTTTTTGCCTTTCTTTGACACAACTTAGATGAATAGACGGGCTGTTCTGTGTAGTCAACAGCTGGCAGTGGGAACTCTGGCTTACTGCTCCTACTATCGTCAGCTTCCTCCACTTTAGGAGTTCCTGTCCCAGCCTGTGCGAAGTAAAAAAGTTATTGCATGTGATGTTGTGGCCAGAGTCCCTGTGTCATGTCCAGGGCAATTTGCATCCTTTGGCTTCCTCTCAGGGGATCCTCGCTTCCTTGTATACACTTGCAAGTTCCATGCATATAAGGAAGCTGCATCACAGGCAGCTTTTCTGGATGGTTTCTGGGATGAAAAGTTCAAAAGAAGACTTTATGCAAAAGAGTAACCGCCATCTGCGTCTGCTCTGGTTGCATCCTTATCACATTGGCAACCATGTGGGATGGATAATTCCTTGGGCAAGAAGACCATTCAGTTTCACCATTGTCATTTTTTGACAAACTAATTTCTCCTCCTGCAGGCTGCTGACAGGCTGGCAGCGGATGGGGTGGTCCTGGGGCTGGCTGAGAGTCAATCACATCCTCTTCTTCAAACTCACTGTCAGACTCTGAATTGATAGAAACATGATATTCTGAAAACTCTTCATCTTCCAAAGCTTCTTTCTCTTCTAAAATCATTTCTAAGGCCCTCTTAGCAGAGAATCATTTTGACATATTGACTGATTGTGATAAGGAGCCACACACCCAAAGATATTTATTTGTTGTGTCCTGCCCCCACTTTGCAGCTGGGATAGAGTGTGAGAAAATATAGAATGTTTAGAATGTTTTGAAGTAACATTGTGCAGGTTCCCGCAAGACATTTTGTAGTTTCACACACTACAGAGAGTAAAATGTGCAGGAATATGTGGGAGCAGACAGGTTCTCAGTGCTTGAAATGTAACAATGCTGCAACCTTGACTGTGTGTGTATATAATTTCACACACTACAGAGTGTAAAGAGTGAGGGAATAGTGGGAGCAGAAATGTTCTCGGTGCTATATTGAAACCTTGTGTGTGTGTGTGTGTGAGTGCACATGTTGTCCACAGAGAAGCTGGGAGGTGATTTCTGATTTTGAAAAGAAAAGAATCTATGAAACATGCTGCAAATCTAAAGGAACACACACACACATGCACACACACACGCACACACACACACACACACATACACACACACTAACAGCAGGCACAGCAAACCTTTTGCTTTTATTTTTACAGTTTTTACTTATTTTCATCTACAATTCCCACATTTTTATTACCCTTGGGTCCAGTGGACCACTTATATTATATAAATGTGTAGTGGGCTCATTGAAAATATGTTCTTTTACATGTTCTTCACAGAAAATGAGCCAAGGGCAATGAGTTTCAGGTTGAAAAAATAATTCATTGCATCTTTTTTCTTTTAGTAAACATTGAAAACGGGTTCCACACACCCGAACACCACACAAGGGTTAAAAACTTGTTTGTACCCCACATTCCTGATGTCTCTGCTAGCCTACTGTGTGAATACTAACAAAAACATATGTTGGATGTTTTGATACAAACAAGTTACAATGTTTAAGTGAAACAAAACTTTTAGAAATGCGTTGTCTGTATTTGTTACACTTGTATTTGCAACAGTTTGTCCAGGTGTTTTCAGGAATAAGTGTACCCTAACCATATTTTGCAATGCTTCACATGTCTTCAATTACTTGGCTCTGTTAGAACTAA
Organism: Thunnus albacares; assembly: GCF_914725855.1. NCBI lineage: Eukaryota > Metazoa > Chordata > Actinopteri > Scombriformes > Scombridae > Thunnus > Thunnus albacares. The sequence continues at coordinate 15,606,283 of NC_058123.1, read as the reverse complement.
AACACTTTCACATTTGAAGGACGCATTCAATTTAAGAGTTTAAATGTAATGAGCATCTTGGGTAACAATATCTGGGAGAAGTGAAGCCTAGGCTATTTGGCAATCTACGTCAAACCCACCTCTGAGATGGGATCCAAATGATCCTGAATTTTGGCATCAAATTCATCCAGATCTCTGCCTTAAATTTTGAAATACCCAAATGCAGCATAACATCTGGTTTAAAGGTATGATTGTATTTCGAAATCTGCATCCAAATCTTCAGGATCAGAAATCTGCTTTGAAATACCCAATTTTCAGAACAGATCAGATTTTAACACAACCCAACCAATATAATCCTGTGAAATCATTTTGAAATACTGGCCCCTGGTCATCAGTCACAGCAGGCCCTCAGTCACGCTGACAGGCTCGGACACAGAGGAGGTGGACTTATTTTGCCCGCAGTATGTGTGTGGACGGGCCGGTGGCAGCTGTGTTCCCAAACCTGACTACAGTGTCTTGGGTTAGGTTTGGTTGGGGATCCATCCAAGGCGTCCATGACTGACTGATGAGGCATCACATCACACCAACATCAACAACAGAGTAAAGCTAATAGTTTTCACTTGTCAATAAGGCCTGTTGGCACTTCATATAGTTCTTCCTAAGTGTTGTTTTATTAGGTTTCAGTGTCGGTGTTGAATACCATCTATGTGAGTGTGTTGTGGGAATATTCTCATGGTGGCTTGACAGTCTACCGGTAACAGTATAACTGCAGGCAGTAAATTGACCTAAACCAAGCAAAACAGAGCAAAGGGAGACAGACAGTCCTGAGGGGCCAAGCAGGAGTTTAGTCCCTAAAATTGAATCTTCACCAGAGTTCAGAAGGACAAGGGGGAATAGAGCAACGGAGGGATATAAGGAGGAGGTTGGGGGATCCTCTGGCAAAGACAAAGCCCCCAGAGTTTTTGAGATCTAACTTCATCTGTGTAAACATGTCTGGAATGACACACTCAGTATGTGTGTGTGTGTGTGTGTCAAGTGCACTACATGTGAAGCCCACTGAGGGTGAGTGTCTGAGAAAAGGGAGGAGGAAGGAACAGTTGAGATACAAGAATGTTGTTCATTTTCTTTAGGCCAGTGGTTCTCAGCCTGTTAGTCAGGACCTCGCAGGGGGTTAATAGGTTTTGAAGTTTACTTTAATGTGTTTTTTTCTCTTCCTTTTTGCTTCTCTCTTGTGAAATATGGAATCATTTTAGTCTTATTTGAAAATTGATCAATGGAAATAACTTTTTTTTTTTTTTACATGGGGTGCATTAATAATTCTGCATTCATGCTACAAGTAACTCCACACTTTGGTATATAACCCAGTCTTTCTGTCATGATCTTACTGTGGTATACCCTAACAGCTATGGTCATACCAACACTGTAATTAGACTGCAATTTGAGCCATCTTCGAAAATTAAAAATTATTTTAATGGTTTAATATGTTTGAGCCAAGCCACTCACTCCATTAAACAGTTTGTGTGCAGCTTAGAGAGGTTTCATAAATGATGAAACATCTGAAAACACAGTGTGAAGAACATCTTTCACATGCTGTGGGTGCTGCAAAATGTGATATGCCTGAACAAACCCCAAATCATAAGAATGCTCCACACATTTTACTTGAAATATGTTAACTCTGAGCATAATGTTGGTGTTGTTGAGTATGGTGCTCAGTCTTATGTAAAAGCTGTTCCTTAATCATCATGTTACAATTTATTTTTTTGGTGGGCATGAAAAGGCTACCACTGTCTCTCTTTGAAATCATAAATTAGACTTACTATATGGGAAGACTTTGAAGATACAGTTCTTAAATTGCTCTGGATCTATTATTTCACTTGATATGTTACTGCAGAAACCCTAGCAGGCTGCATTTCTTTTAGTCCTCAGACATACCTTTATACTGTGGAGTGACTGTAGACCAAGTACAAACGAAGTTCATCATCATCTTCATGCCCCCCCCCCACCCCGCCGTGAGTTGAATAGATGTCTCACTGCATCCAATCCTTTCTTCACCCACTGTCTATCTATATTAGACACAGGGTGACAGGACAGCTGTCTCTGGGCCTCGTCTTGGTCAATGCGGGCATGCACAAGGATTCATGTGTGCCTTTGCAATAGATCTGGCATGGCAAATTAATGTTATGTGGCTTGTTTGTCTCCCAGCTCCAGCCCTCTGATCCTGACATTGGACCCAAAAAGGGAATCATCACCAAGGCATTTGGCAGGCTTTGATCACAGGGCTGTCCAGTGAGGGTGCAGGGTTAATGCACTGTGTGGGGAGGAAAGCATGACACACTCATCTTATACTGAAGAATGGGCTGTGTGTGCATGAAACATATCATCTAAACAGTGGACTGCGCATGTGCTTTGTCAGTAAAGCAACTGTAATTGTCTCTGGTGGTCAATTGTCAATCAAATGCACAATTGCATTTTCCTCCCATGAAACACAAAAAACAAATTAGCAGTTACGACTTCATCTTGAAGGCCAAGAACCACAGAAGACCGTCATAAACAAACAGAAACCATAATGAGACCATAATTACTTTCTTTGGCAGTTTACATTCCTTCACAGAGAACCTTCAGATAGAAGGTCTGCAGATCATAAGAAAGTCAAAACTGCTGATTAGCATCCACTAAAAGATGATAAACATACTGTAGAAAATCATCCTGACATTTTAGTGACACTTAGTTCCCACCAGTTCCCAGCCAGCCTAAAACATTTTAGGAAGTAGTCAGTATCCAAAACATTGCATGAATACAGTGTCTACATACAGTAATGTTGCATCCTCACATTAATGATGAACATATATATATATATATATAGAGAGAGAGAGAGAATGCAGGATGACATGATTAGATTTCAAGATTATTTTCTACCAGCTTTCTTTTGTAGAAGCACTTATTTTATTCATTATTGATTTTGTCCACATTTTTCAGTCAATCTGATTAATCCACTCCTCCGTAGGCTAGAAAGAAACCATCAGTGTGAAAAGAGGATTTACCTAATGCAATCACTACATTATCACAGGCAACATACCAGATATGGATACAGTAGACATTACGAATAACAACTGTTTCAGGGATAGGCCGCAGAAGGCCAATGTGCAGGTGTTCATTCCAACAAAACAAAACAGTATTGTGATCTCACTGATCAGTTCCTCCTCTGTGGCTAAGGGTGTGTTTATCAGTGAAAATATGAGCCGAGTCTTACTGTAGATTATTGAATTAAAACCTGCAATTAAAACCTCAGCCCTACACGGCACATTGATCCTTGTTCTACTTTAGGTTTTAAACAAATATATAAAAGGGCCAGTGTAGAATTTTTAAATGGATGCGGAATCTTCCAGGGCAAATTTCCTCTCTCACAAACCTCCCTAGCGAGACTCTTTTCCTTTCCTCAACACATGTACCGTACTATATCGGCGGACCCCTTAATCCACCACAGCTGTTCAACTGTAAATACAATTAACCTCAGTAATTGTGTGATGTTGACTTTGGGTTTGGTACACTTTCTCACTGACTGCCGGTAGCCCGTACTCTCTGAGGATGACATCATGGGTGTCAGGTTGCCCGCTGTGGCTTCGGTTCCCAGGGGGTCGGGGAGCCTCAGCGTAGACCTGGAGAGCAGATCCATGCTTCGAATAGACATTCTCTTCTCTCTTCCCTCCTTCTGCTCAGATACACACACACGCACACACACACAGCCAACTGACCTTTCTACCACCGCACTCTGAGTTCAGAGTTGGTTATTGTCTCAGTTATGATGTGCTGACAGATGAGGCAGATGTGTGTTCCTCTCCTGTAGATAATTTGTCAGCTTTGTTTTCAAATGGTAGAAAGCTCTGGAATTAGCTGAGTAAAGAAAATATTTTGGCTTCATTTAAGTCTGGTTAGATGACATCTGTGTTGTTCATACTATTTTGTCTATGATTTGTCTAAATTGTGTGGGTGTTTTATTTGGGTATATAGTATGCAGTGTGTCTGGATCTGCTCACATTTGTATTTCCCCTGGTTTTCATAAAAGGGGCCCAGCAATTCCCTCTGGGGGACAGAAGACATGTTATATGTGTTACTGCGCGTAAGGTTTGCATATTCTTTGTGATTTTGCAAAGAAAATGCAGTGAGTAGAGACACATTAAAAGCTCTATGGCCAATATGTTTTAAAAGTTACTTTATCTTTTAAGAACAGAGTGATTCAGAGCAAAAGTCAAAGGCCAAAAGCAATGCCTATATTTGATTTGTGACCATTTAAAAACCACCAGGGCAGTGAGTTCGGAATTATATGCCTAGGAACAGTTTGTGTAAAATATTAAGACTATGTAACTTATCCCGGGTTGTTCTTATGGATTTTTTTCCCTGGCAGCACTGAGCATGCTCTTCTAGTTCACCTCTGTAAGTGTCAGTCATTCTGTCGATCATCCGTTTTAGTTATTTTGAGTCACTGGAGCCTGCAAAGTCAACCTCTTCCACTGTGATGTCAAATAAGAAACATGGGCCAGCTTTCCCTCTGTTCCTCAGTTTTAATTTTCCATTCCCTGCATGGACACACCTGGTTATGGCAGCCGCTAGATTGGCTCAAAACGCATACACATATCCACCCGAAACTAAGACATCTTCAAGGAAGCACTGACATTCAAAGCTTAATTCAGTTTTCTTGTTTCTAACTTTGTTTTTTGTGAGGGATAGAGGCAGATGGTTTATGTATTTGATTGTCTGACTGCCAATCTGGAAAGCTCTGGTATCACCTGGCTTTGTTAGGGAAAACTTTTAACAATTGAGGATCGTACACACTTATAAACAAGGTCTGAAGGGAGGGATTTGTCCGTAATCCTGTATTGATCCTTCCTAGACAGGCTGTCTGGTGGCCTGACACTCTGCCATACCTACAGGCATACAGCCACACTGGCTGCATGCCTCACCACATCTAACTATAGAAGCAAATACAAGTCAAAGCCAATTTGCGGTAGATTTAATGGCTCATAGCGGAGTTGTTATGTTGGGTCGAGAAAGGCAGAATTGTCCATTTTGTTTTCCAGTTTAAATGTCAGACCCAGACGTCTATGCATTATTAGCATGTTGTATGTAAAGCCTGTGTGCTGTGGACGTTTTACTGTTGCAGAGTAACGCTCTGTACTCATCTATCCTGATCAAACTTAACTGCACCAGAGGGAGAAGTCAGTTACATTAGAAAAAGTAGCCAGCCAAGGTTCCGAGTTTGAGAGTCTCTATAAATAAGCACAAATTTAAAGCCCCTGTATGTTGGTGAATTATTAATACACCACTGATTGTTTTGTCTTGCTGTTTGTCTCGTTAAACAGGAATAACTGGGAGTACCAGAACTCTGTAAATCAGTCAGCATCAGTAGACTGTAAAAATCTCCATCTTGGTGAATCAAAGTAAATAGTAATTGTAATGTAAGTTTTTTTATTATTCTTTTGTGAGTGGTTCAGTATCTTAAAACACAACTATGATACTACATTTACCTCATGGAACCACACAAATATGGCTGAGTTCTTCACAGTTTCGATTTGAATAGCTAAAATTCATATAAATCAGAGATTTGATTTGAGAGTATGTAGTAAACATAAAACACAATCACAAATCCTCTTGTTAGAAAATAAAGTTAGAAGCTGAATATGTTTTTCTTTTACTCTATATTCTGCCGTGATGAGCATGGAAGGCTCTCTCACACATGCACTGACTGTTTTGCTAGTGGGCGTTGAAGACGTGTTACTTCTTTTTATGAGATACAAATAAGTACTGCAATTCTGACGTGTGCCAGAGTGATGAATGGTTTCCAAAATACCTTTCACTGTCCTTTGGAATAAGGAGATGCAGCCATGGAGGGAGAGGTGTTCAGGTGTGCTGTCAAAAGCAGCTGTCAACGCCTTATTGAGAAAGTGTCAAAGAGCATTGAAGGATCTGTGATTGAGAATTAGTGAGAAAGTGAGTCAGTTTGAGGTAGAAATCTTTGGTTATAATTTCCCAGAGACCCCTGAGTAGGAATGAAAGGAAATGAGCTGCATTTGGCAGTGGAACAATTAAAGACATAGAAATGCTGGTTATGATCAGTATATGGCTATAAATGTAGTCCCTTTACTGCATGCTTTCAGAACAAATGGACTCAGTCTGTCCAAGAAGAATTGATTTCAGCCATTGGACATTAAAAGAAAAATACTGGTAATGAATTGGCTGAAAGTTTTATGTCATAATTTTCTATATTGTGGCCAAACACTGGTTTAGTGCTACCACAATCTTTTAGATATTTCCTGTACATAAAAATAGTGGTTCTCTTGAAAAAAGTATTTAAAAACCCCCACCATATTTACTTATTACAACCTTACGGTTCAAAAAATTAGTCACAACACTGTTCATTACAATGTATCTGCGTTGTCACACACTATATAGAAACTACTTGTTAGGGAGGATTTTTGTTTCATCACCTTCAAGGACAAGTATGCTGCCGTTAAATCACCGAACCCAGTTTCTGTCTAAGATATCAAAAATTGCAACAACACTGTTTTACAAAAGTCACTGGAATACCCCTGTAGTAAGAGTGGTAAAAGTAAAGGTATGGTTGATATTATGGTTGATATTTGTAGGCGGTCATGTTTAAATGGTAGATCGGTCTGTTTGTCCTTAACACCTGTCTTTGGGACGGCATTTACCCCAAAATTACCATCAGTCAGTTGGTGGAACTCCAGCCAATGACCTTGGTGACCAACTGGGGTGCACCACTGCTTTACAAGATAAATGTCTGAAGGGGGGTGTGAGGGATTCAACTTCTCACAATGCTGCAAAGTTAAATATATAAAAACAAAATGCAGTATGGTAAAAGATAAAAAAAACTGTGCAATGATTGATGATGCATCTTGGTGTGCACCAGTATGACAGAGTGACAGAAGAAGAAAAGTTAGAGAGAGAGAGAGAGAGAGAGAGGGAGAGGACAATGGCTGGAGTGTGACTGAACAACCAGTCAAAACGTGTGGTTGCATTCTCGCTTTGTTCCATGAGATCACAGTTGTGGCAGATGCAGGATAGACTGGGAGCAGCTGTTTTGCTCTCTGTTCTCCAGTTACAGACGCTGACAGTGCATGCACTCTGGGGATGGGCAGAGGGGCACGTTGTCGAGTCTTAATGGTGTTTGTTCTCTGAGGGTGGGCACAAAGAGTCCTTAGACCGAGCACTGCTCCACCAGTATTCTTGGCATCGGAAGAGAGGGACGCGGCCGAAGGTGTCAAACCAGAGCAGGACTGGTGACAAGACATAACACGCAGCTGGTCCCACTCTCACAGGACAAATGGCGCCATTAATTACACTGACTATGGGGGCTATAGTGAACTCAAAGTATTATTGGAAAATGCACTAAATTATTGTGTTTGTCAGTGGAATTCAGAACAGATAAGAGTCAGGTAGAAATTCTTTTAAACTGACAAATATACTGTAGGGAATTTATAGAAATCTGTAAGAAGACGCACTGTGAAGTTGCACTTTGTTCCAGTGCGAACTGGCACACATGCCAGAACAAGAATTTGTTTTATTGCAAAGGAAAGGAAAATCTGAAAGCTCTAATGAGAATTTAAACATGGTGCACCCAGTTGCTTGACTACATGCCATGAAGTTCTAAGTTGTGCAAAAGAAACAGTTTTGATAGATACAATAGCATTTTCAGCAGTTGCATTTTAAGCAGATACCACTGCGCAATATTTATTTGTTTGTGTGTGGCCAATGTACAGCATGCTGTGATCTTTACAATATTTTACAGTGGAAAGCGTAATTAACAATGGCTTGTATGTCATCTTCTCCATATATCTCTAGATTTAAATGGGCTAAAGTTCAGTCTGGAATCCACAGTTTAGATATGAATCTGTTGAAGGTATGATTAACAAAATACAACTTAATTCCTACATTGGGTGTAGTTTTATTATTTTTGCTCTAAACCAAACAGAGCACTATATACTGAACGACCTATAACAATAACAACACCTTCTCTGTGCACCTCCAATATACAGCAGTTGACTTATACATTTTCTCTTCATGTCTTTATTCTGTCCCATTGATGTTACATATACAGTATCCTGGTCTATTTAACAGCTTCCTACACTACAGCTCAAATCCTACTTAAATCATACAACCAAGACTTGTAATTGATGTTGAATCTTCCAGAAGTGTATGGATGTCTCACTACCTTTAAAAAAAAAGCCTGGAGAGAGCAGACGGTTTGAAGAACAGTCTAATGAGACGCATCTGCCAACAAGTTTCCAGCCTTCTCAGCCAAAACCCCCAGTGAAAAGAGCAAAAAAAAAAACCCTGAATACAATTATTTACAGAAAATCAACACTTCCATGGACTCAGATTGGGTTTTACTAGTGTGTGCTGACTGCAGGCAGTTTCTTGTTCTGAGGAAAGTGTTTCTTGGCTCACAGTGTAGGTCACAGATTAAAGGAATAAAATGTCTGATGGAGAGTTTTACGGATTAGATGAGATAACGCTAGTAAATTCTTTTGTAAGTCAGATACAAAATTGACATTTCGTTAAGGATTTTCCATTAAGCTACTAAATTGGTGAATCATGATGTCTGGTAAGCTTTTAAGAATGAATTAAGTGATCACAAGCTGAGCCATATTATGAGTCATGCAAGTATCTTTCTCGTAAGAAATGTTTTTCAAGTCTATCAAGGTAAAATAGATAAATTATTCAGTCTCTCATAGATAATAAGTAACTGGAAAACACTTTGCACTGTGTAACTAAGACTCTGACAGTTGGGGAAATCAATATATTATAATATAATGTAACATATCAAAGAGATGCCCAAGAGCTCAAAGAGTTACAGTCACTACACACAGCACACCAAAGTAGTTAAATACATTGTTAAAATACAATTTTAATACATTTGGAAGTGTTGCTCTTGACATCATGCATGATTCAAATTCTCCTTCAGTTGGTGCTTATCCACATACTCCACGAGGCCTCATTTAGATTTGGAAGACTAAAATTTGGATAGCTCTGATGGATTAGTGAGTTGCTCAGGAGTAATGAATACCAACATTAAGGCCAAGAGAAACGGCATATTATCATACTCCATCCGAAGGAAGTGCTTTTTCTAGGTTATTCCTTACTCCTGGAATGATGTGAAACACCGGCTCATATTTTACAAACATGAGCCCAATTCAGACACACAGTCTGTTCTCTGCAATTTTAGTAGTGAAAACTGTGTCTGTGGTCGCGTCTGATGATGCGCGGTCATAGCTGGGGCCGCCTGGTGTTGTCTTCCTCCCTGTCAGCAGTGTGGGGTTGGTGCCCACAGTGATGCGCACTTACAGTAAGTGAAGGAGTGATGTTTCAGAGATGGATAGCATTTCCAGTATTTATCGACTGCTGCGAAGCGGCCCAGGATGACACTGCATTCAGATACATTAGTGGGAGAAGGAGACTTGACGCCCTGTCGGAGGGAAAGAGGGGGCTGAGAAGAGAGGAGGGCAGATGTTAAACCATCACCTACAGTCGGACACAGAGGCATCGATCCCAGCCTCATTGCTCTCTGAGCTGCTTCCTGTGTTTACATTGCGCTATCATTGGAAGAGAGCAAACAACAACGTCAGGGGGAAAGGCTACTGATAGCTATGTATCTAATGTGCTCAGATCTCCAGGGAGAGAGATTTACATGCACTAGAATGTCGAATAATGTATGTCTGGATACCACTGAATAAGCTATTACTGGTGTAATGAAAGCACTATAATTTACAATAAACTTTCTCACAACACAGTTATATTTTATAGCTCTGCATTCTGCATTACCTCAGAAAGAAATATGGCGCCTAAATAAGTATCCTGCTATAGAAAAATTGATTTTCATATGTGGAACAAGTATTATGAAGTCTTTTTATGAAGTTTCAAAGTGAATATGCAATACAACATCAAAAGGTTCAGTATCATTTCTGTCAAATATTGCCAGAAAACAGGTGTCTATTTTTCCAGTATGTGTACTATGTGGGGCTAGATAAGTGAGAGAGGATACAGACACAGACAGACTGAGAGGCAGAGAAATGTAAACCAACTTGCTTTTCCCACTGAATTACATGTTTCTGGCGAGGCTCAAGCTGGGCTGTTGGACTGTTTCTCCTAATTAAGGGAAAAGACGCCTGATTGACAAATGAGCTCTGGGTCAGCCAGCCAACCAGAGACAGGGTTTCCCTGCCAAGACTGCAAGGCCCCTGGGTTTCCCATCAGCCACGGGAGCAGATGGTTTAACACTCACTCAGACCTTCGTGGGGGAAAACAGAGAAGTCTCATCTGCTTTTGTAAGAACTGAGGGATTAACATGGGCAGCCCCTCAAGTAAAAGGAAATTAAGCAACAAGTTGGATTACTGTACAAAAGAAAACAATGGAAATTGTTGTTATTGATTGATGTCCTCATGTAGTCATTCCATAATTTCCCAGCTTGTAGACTAGAAGTGCGGGGGATGGGGTTTTGATTTTGCACTCGAATTACACCACAAACTGACTTCAGACTTGACCTTCACTTGACCTTAAAATACTACAGACTTGACTCCTGATTACTGACCTGTAAACAATGAGTGTATGTGTATAAGTTAATGTCCATGACACATCTAAATATAATTTTTTTGCTTCAAAAACACAGCAGCTGCAATCAGCTGCAGTGTCTTTTGCAATACAATCTATTCAAGACGATAAGAACTTTTGTTTGAACAAGTAATTGAAGCATCAAGAATAAGATCTTTTGGATCTAGACTTGGAGTTATGATGTATGTATAGTAACAGCATCCTGGGTTCATTTGATTCCCTCATTTATATCTGTTGCAGTGCAGAGCATCCAAACATCTATATCTGCTCTTACCAATCTGAGCGTGTTGACTGCAGGATGGAGACAAATAGAAATACCTTAGTCTGTGTTTATAGTGATTATCATCAACAGTGTTTCTCTCTATGATGAGCGGAGTAACAGCTGAATGTGGGATGTTAAGTACCGTACATATCTTTGTTGGCTGCAACTGCAAACCCTGTCTCTCCTGGACAAGATTCAGTCTGAGTTGGGAGAAATCCTGTAAAAGTAGAGGCTTAGTTATAGTGTTGTGATGGATGTGTGTGTGAGAGGCTTTGTGTGTGTATTTTCCGATGACAGGAACAAGAGAATATCAGTTAAGATTTAAGCCATCTGTATTTAATGTTGGATGAATGTAGCAATAATGGATATACAGTAAGGTCATGAAGAAGAGGAAAATGTGGATGGAGTAAATGGAAAGAGTGATAGTGTAGATAAGTTTGAGAGGTTTGTTGAGTGTCTCAGTAATGATTTTGGCACATTTCACCATGTACTGTATATCGGTAACTATATTTAAATTCTGTGCAGTTTCTGTCATTCCCTTTGGAGGAACGATTCAGTTCAGTTCCCATCAGTTCGCTAGCTGTTCTTGTATCGGTCCTTCTTTTGCTCGCTACATTTTTATGCAGTGGTTGTGCAAGATTTGACCAAAGAATTTACGTTGGAAGGGGTCATTTTGCAATTTTGACAATGTGCAGCACATCTTTCAGAGACTGTAGATGAAATGTGCATATTGCTGCTGTGGGGATTTAATCAACTGAAAGGGAAACATTTCATAAATCTTACAAACTGTTTTGGCTGACAGGTAGGTATTTTCTTACATTTTACTTCTGCCTTACAGAAAAAAAAACAAAACAAAAAAAAAAACGGTATTTGGATGTGTGTATGGCCAGGAGGAAACAAAACCACAGCTATGAAAATAGCAGTAATGGCACTATGTTCTTGTATGAGTAAGCATACTGTAGGTACTAGCGTATTTCAGGATGCTAGAATTGCAGTGTGACACCCAATTTGTACCTCCAGTGTGTTTCCAGCTCAATATGGCATTAGCAGTCACAGATGGGGTGGGGAAAAATCCACTTCAGCAAAAGGTCAATGTGCTTGATTTGCTCCAGCATGGAAATAAGACCTTAAGCATCAACAGCTGTGAGATTCACATATTACAACTACTGTGTTTCCTTGTCTACCCGACAGAAAACCAACACCTCATTGAATTTACTCATTTAGGCATTGACTTAATTTAATAATAGTAATAATAGTAATAGTAATAGTAATAGTAATAATAATTTAATAAGTGGTAGTCATGTGCTAATATGCAATTATGACAATTGTATCTTTTGATCTATCTCTCTGTTCCATTGTCTTCGATTGCTGCCTGAGTGAGTGCTTTGCCTCTTAGTGCATCTTGACTCATTGAGGTTGACATTTATCATGAAAGATTTGGATGGTCAGTTACACACCTTGATATTTCCAAGCTGCCATCTTCAAAAAGCGAAGGACTTAGTAGATCTAAGCAAGACATCAGTAAAAGAGCTAAAGGTGAAAACTAATGAAATGACAAAGAATTTCAATCTCCTCATTCTGAAATCCTCCTTCAGATGGACAAAGCAGCAACCAAATGAGGTGAATGCTGTATGCTGTATCACTATAGCCTTCACACCACTCACAAACACACAAAAGAGCTTTCAGCACTACAGCCTGGGGAGGGGTGTGGGTGCACATGGAAAATATGCACAGAAGACTCCCTCCTCCTGCTCTCTCGCCCTGCACTCCCTCTCAATCACACTCCAGTAACACAGAGCAGGTAGTTTGACCAGAGGCAATGGACTGGCCCCCCCCTTCTATTAATTCCCTCTGAATTATAAAGCAGTAAAACTAAATTTACCCAAACACCATTAATCACAATGGCTAGGAACGTCTATTTTAATGAACAGATTCTTTCTGGGGGCATCTATGGGCAGTTAATTTGCCGTTTTAAACCCCACCTGTCTGTGTCAACTAGTCCGTAGAGAGGTGCATTAATGTAGCCCAATAGCTGTTCCAAGGGTTGGGCTGTATCCATTCCTTCATGCATTACTACAACCAGGGACAGGGAGCATATTAAAAAGGATCCAGTGTGCAGAAAGCTGTAATGAATAAGGTAGTAAGGTAGATTACTTGGAGCCAATCTCCCTGATGGTTTCTTGTGTAATTTGTCTTATCTGTGGATTTGAATCAAATTATATAAAATAATTATTTTATGTTGCCTTAATGGTGGTCAAGTATGATGGCATGATTTAAAGAGTTATTTATTTTTTAATAATTTTGTGGTATAAGAAAGGTAAAACAACAGTTGAAACTACATTGTTTTTTCCCAAAATAATATGACCCTGGGGCATGAAGTTTTGTGTTGTGTTATTGTTAACCAATTTTAATTTCATCCGAAGAATGTTGTGATTGGTTAAGTGGACTGATGGATGTGTGTGTGTGTGACCTGTGTAGGAATTACTGAGTCTTTATATTTTGCTATGTATATATGAGGAATCTTGTATTTTTGATTTATAAAAACTTCTGAAATTCAAATGGAAAGGATCAGAAATGCAAACATTTGTTTTTTCCTCATTTTCTCTTATTTTTATTTTATCAGAAGCATTGTGTACTGTTCTTACCACAAGACAACCTTTAAAAAAATGGCACAACTTTTTGATACATAAAAACATAAAATCTGAGTGAAAACCAGTCTACTACTTTAAAAACCATCTATATTTCACATTTAAAACATTTCAACTAAGCTTTTGACTCTAAGACAGAAGAATTAAATGTTGACTTTTTACTGACCAGCCTGTTATGTTATGTTGCAGCACCCCCATTAATCCCTCAGTGTGTCCCAGTCACTTCAGGCTCACAGTCTCCAGTTTATATTGTTTTTGACAGATTTGACACAAACCATGTCGTCCAAGCTGCTCTCTTCATTAAACATTTCCTGCAGCTTTGGTATGGCATTCCTACACGCGCTCAGTGCACACACACAATTAGTGCTTGTTAAAGAGCATGTGATATGGTGTAAATACACCACCGTTTTCCCATAATTACAGCCTCCTGTGAACCTTACAGGAAGTAAGTGCTTTGGGTGACTTGATTTGTGTCTTTCTGAAAAGGTCTAACCTTGGGTACCTTATCTCCAAGCTAAACTTAATACTTCCCCCTCTTTTCTAAAAGTCTTTTAAATCAAAAATTGAAAGTGAATCAAGTTAGTCAATCAATTTCTGACAATTGTCTCTGAGCACCCTCCCCTCTCTCTGCACAAACACACACACACACATACTTTCCATGTTTTACTTGCATTTTTCCATTTCTTTGACCCTATTGCGGTCCCTCTCTGCTGGTTATTTAGCACTTCAGTGGCTAGCGGGACTAATTGGCGCGAGAGACAGGTGGAGCTACTCTGTAGCAATCAGTCTTGTTAGTGGCGGGGCTATAGCTCACACTAGGCAATCTTTTTGTTTTTGCAGCGTGAACGCTGGAAGGTGGGCATGAACTTTTGACACACTCACATATGGGGCCCCTTAGCAGCCTGCCAGGCTTCTCTTATTGTGGCGAATGTCAAGGTTCTCTGTGTAACTCCAGTAAGTCAAAATATCTTGGAGAAAAAAAAGAAAATCTTGCTACTCTCTCTCTGAAAAGGAAGTCTACCTGTCACATATGCCTTTGTGGTGCTTACGGGTCATCTTTTTTTTTCATGTGTGCACGTTCATATCATTTCTATGTCAGTATGTGTGTGGTAAAGTAACAGTTCAGTAATGACGTGTCAGTGTGAGCGTGTCCACTGTGCACAGACATGTTGCTGTATAATGCAATCAGGCAGGTGTGAGGGTCACAGCCAGTTTGTGGGCCCGCGTCTTGACCCCTGCTGTCTGCTTTGTCTGACCGTCAGAGGAACCCCTTAATTAGACCCTTTGGTTTGCAGTGTCTGCCCGACGTAGCCCAGCAGACACTCGGCAACAATCCCTTCATTAAATGCTCCTGGTTGACTTGGCAAGAAGAGCCTCAGTTTCCCAATTCCTGCTGCACAAAGGCCATGTAAAGAAAATGTTTCACTTTGAATCGGGAGCACCTGTTCCTCTTTTTTTCCCCGTTTACTTTGGAAACAACTACATGTAATCCCATTTTAGCAGAATATTCTCATTCACCAAGTTGCTATAGCTGATTACAAACTTGGACAAAATCTCAGTGTTGATCGTTTATTATCAAACATTGTCTTTTGTCACTAGGCACTTTCTGTCTCTAAATGAAAATCAATGCATAGATCGTACAACTGTTAAAGAGTGTCTTGATGAATGTAACTGCAGCATACTATAGGTGTAAATACATGTATACACATTAGCATATGTTATGAAGTGTTGATGCTTTTTCTCCTCCTCTTGTTCTCCTCCTCCACCATTGCTAACAGAATGATTAATTACAGGTTTACACACTGTTGCACAGTGTTATTTCAGCAAAATGTTTCCTTTGGTTGGTGCATGTCTGCAATGTGAGTACATGCTATTATGTAAGATGCCAGCGTAGAGTGATCAAGTGGCCAGAAAATGAATGGGAACAGAGCTGTGAGGGAATTAACCGAAGTACGGCTCACTGGCAGCCAGGCCTGCTGACAAAAACAAGAAGGCTCAGTTGAGATTCAGCAAGACCTGGCCCAGTGACCCTCGGTGGAGGAGAGACAGAGAGAGAGAGAGGGGAAGGATTTTGTTCTGCTGTTCTTGGCCAGTGCCTGATGTTGCCCCGGCCATGGAAAATCACAGAACACTCTCTTAACTGCACCCTCAGAGCCAGACATAGACACTTCTTTACATGAAATCCATCTGTATAAGGTTGTGTGGCTGTTTTGTAACCACTGTGCCCATGGGTGAAATCTGAGCCACAGGTGTGTTTCAGGTGCAATCACCACTTGGTCCACAGAAAGGGTCTTGTGCATTGTTAGAAATCACAATCTTTCAATCAGCTTTCACTCTAACGAAGTGAAATATAAACAGATTACAACCTGTTTGCCCCACTGAGTGATTTGAGAAGGTTCTTGTGAAGAAGCTACATCAGTGGATAGAAAGAAAAGTAAACATTTTACAGGGAAATCTGATCAGTTGACCTGAAATTTCAGCTTGTGCTTTTTTATGATGTATCACAGCTGTAGTTTTTTTACAAGGCAAAAAAAAAAAAGTCAAATTTATTTCAGTGAACTTGTAACAACAGAGTACACTTTACAGCAGTATAGGATGATGTAAAACAATGTCCTGTCAAAAAGAAATATTACAGTGCATTAAAAATTGAACTAATGTAAGAAAACAAATGACAAACAGACCACACCTCAAAACAGTCCACACAACCGCTGTATAATTATACAGTTTAAAACTGAACACCATTTTGTCTGAGTGATTTCCAAGGCAATGAGTCAGTGTGATCTCCTGAAATTGCCATAAAGCAGTTGGAGACATTGTTAAGAGCAAGTAAAAGGAAACAAAAACCTGTGTAGTTAAATGCTCTCAGAAACGGCATGTTATAATTATCATTCAGATTCACACCTAAGCATACAGTATCTGATGCTGTATATCTGCTGTTTGCCTTGCCATCGTCGCAACAACAGTTAAATTGATTGTCACCGTGATAACTTTGCACAGCAGTAAAATCCTTCCTTATAATATTGTTAACTGATGTGCAGCATTTGGCGTCAAGCCGATCTATTACTCCAACTGGACCTGCTGGATCATATTTCATTGTGTCACTGGTACCTGAAGCAACATGCCCCCCTGCATTTTTTTTTTTTAATGTCGGGCTGTTTTTGATCTGAACACCCACTAACTGCCATGCCAGCGCCCTTCAAGGTAGCTTCAAGCTTTAAACAAAAGTGCTGGGCTCAACATTAGATAGCAGGATGGTGGTGGAGGGGGTATGTGGTCGGGGAGTGTGTATGAAAACATTTCTTAATCCAAAAATCCAAAAGTAAGTTCCCACTTTCAGTGATAGAACAGATATGCTGATATTGAGTTGGGCAATATTGAGGACTTTGTAAGTGAAGAGAGGTTTGAATTAAATCCATAGTGGGACACAGAGACAGTGCAGGATAATGATATACTGTATAGTGTGAAAGTATACAGATTTTTCTACTGGTAAAGATTTGTTTTACTGTTTATACTGAGGTAGCTATCCCTTTAATATCGCTGGTTGTAGAAGACAATTGTGGGAAGTGTTGCTAATTAATGAGATGGAAGACTTTGGCATTTAGTTATTTTATGTTTCTCAAATACACTTCTAGAAAATCTTGTATGTCACAATATCACTATTGATATAAGAGATCATACAGTATATATTATGATAGAAGATTTCATCCATATTGCATGCATGTGAAAATGTATGTGCTATATACACTATAAAAGTCTTTCAAATTGCTGCTCTACATGCCATCTCTTGGTTAAGTTTACTCAACTAGCTAGAAGCAGTGTTAAGTGAAATGTTTATGAGTATCACAAAAGTTTTGACATTTACAGTTGCCTCACAGGAATTGTGTGGCTGCCACAAACTTAATTATCACCTGCACACTGTGAATCTTTATGTATGTCTAAATGCTGTAAATTCAAGTTCGAATTTACGAGTTTACCGGTATTTCTTTCTTCCATCAGACAGGTCAGATCCTGAAATAAACAGTGATTGAAGATACATTCTTATAGGAGCACTTTCTTTAAAAGTTAGGATAAAGAGTTTAAACCTCCTTGAACTTTTGAGTGATGTAAAATCATAAAACAATTCCCCAAAAGTACTCTTTGGTTTTTCTGCATTTTTCTGGAGGTGATACTGGCTAAAAACATGAATATTGGTAGATAAAAATGAGAGATGAATGAAGAACAGAAGTAATAATGTTTCTGTGCTTTTCAATATCTCTCTTTGTCATCACATCATTAATGAAACAGACAGTGAGACAGGCCGAGTGAGAGAATGAGACAGCGTGACAGACAGAGGGAGGGGAAGGAGGGAGAATCTTGCTGTGACAGCCTTTTTACTCCTTATGAATTACATTTTTCTTCCCCCTCAGCATTCTTCTGGACTTCAAAGCGTCAGTCTTAGCAGAGTGATTTTGCCCTAGTATTGTGTGAATCTTGAATATTCATCAGGGTCTTTCTTATACTTGTAGGCTGAGACTCTGCAGGGATCTCACAATACATTCATTATACATTATGTAACAGTGGTGGATATCGATATTGTCTGATGCCTTGTATGGGCATTAATGTCTAGATATAGACTGATACATATTGCTGATTAGGAAATATTGGCATGCTAACACACTAAACTAAACTAAAAAAAAGCTGTGCCTAAGACATTTGCTGGTTCCACCTTTTCAAATGTGCAGATTTACTTTCTTCCCCTTTTCTGTTTTACTTTAAATTGAAAATCTTTGGATTTTGGACTGTTGGTTAGACAAAATAGGTTATCTGAAGATGTCACCTTGAGCATTGGGAAAGTGTGATGGACAAATTTCACTATTTTCTGACAATCTGTAGACTTAATGATTTATTGATTAGGGTTAGGGTTGATTAGGGTTAGTGTCAGGGTTAGGGTTAGGGTTATCTGTCAAATCGATAATGAAAGGAATTGTACAAGTTGCAACACAAGTTCCACTGCATGGTAAGATAGATATCAGTGTTCTCAATGAAGAGAGGAAGCAAGTCTTTGTCGGGCCCGGGTGATGAAGATAGTGTCACGCTTTCTCGACTCTTGTACAATTTGGGCTGACAGCTGCGTTGCCACGGTAATAAACTGCTTTCCAGGATTCTATGACAGCAGATTTAACACTGAGCTGCTGAAAATCCTCCTAATTTCACAGAGCTGTGGCTCAGTTTGGCCCCGGCTGGAACATCGCTCATGATACGCATTCCATCTCTGCCCGGAGTAATTCCATCATCTGTGTTCTGCCATGGCTTTTTGTTTCACAGGTTAGCAGTGATTTTTCACAGTCATCCATCCCATTCCTCTTGCTGTGTGATGAAAGGTGTATTTGCTCCCTTAAAGTCCTTTTCTGAAATAAAAACCGTGGCTCATTTTCATGGTGTATTCTAACACTAGTGACAGTATTAATGTAAGGTCTCTATTTCATAAGAAAATGTTTTCCTTATGAAATGGAGACAGATTATTACAAACAACCAAGCTGCATTAATTGATCTCTGACTGTTAGAGGGCAGAATCTGGGGGATACAGAGTCTGCAAAACAAATTGAAAATAATCTCACAACTAAACTCCCCACCCGTGCCTCCCATTCTCTCCCAAATCAAAACTTAACACTCTCTGTACTGAGAGGTCAAAGCTAGCAGCGGATGAAAATGAAATGTAGCCTACATACAGTGCCAGCGGAAAGGTCACCATTTTATGTGCCACCATGACAAGTAGTTCCTGCTGTACTGAAGAACAATGTGCTCAATCATTAGGGCCCGAGCACCAAGTGGTGCAAAGGCCCTATTGGATCTGAAGGAATTATTATTTTTCTTCTCTATTATTATTCTTCCAAAACAAATTTTTGAGGGCCTAAACATGCACGAAAAGTTGTTAAACTTTGCACATACATCAGAAGTAGTGAAAAATTTAATATTTTATGGGTCTCGCAAAAAGGCGGGGCAAAATGTCTCAACAGCGCCCCCTAGAACATTAAGACAATTGAGCCCCTTGACACGGATTGTCATAGAAGAACGAAATTCGGTATGCATATGTATCATGACCAGACGCACCAAAAAGTCTCTTGGAGATCCAACAGGAAGTCAGCCATTTTGGATCAAATCTGCGATTTTGACGCCGATTTTGCCATTTCCAGTTGGTTAGGGTTTTGCCGTTGCCATGGCAACACATTGTTTGCCACAAAATACGAAGCTGTTTTTAAGGGCCAAGACATGCTTGAAAACTCACAAAACTATGCACACACATGGCAGTTCTTAAAGACTGTAATTTCATATCGGTGGCTGGCATAAGTGTGGCAGAATGGCTCAACAGCGCTGCTTCGTTGAAATATACAATATTTCAACGAAGCAGCCCCCACCCCACGTTAAACCTGCATGTATGAAAAACAGTACACACATGTATCATGCCAGGGTGCACAAAAAAGTCTCTTGGACCCATAGCTGAAACCCAACAGGAAGTCAGCTATTTTGAATTTAGTGGTAAATTTTGGCAATTTTGCATGTCTTTAACAAACTCCTCCTACAGTATTCATCATAATGACTTAAATATCAGTGTGTGTCATCTAGACTACTATGTGATCAAAAGTTATCAAAGGATTTAGTTATGATTGAAGGGTGTGGCTGTGGCGTGGCGTTGAGTTTTGATGTTTCGCCATGACAGAGGAAATTGCTATAACTTTAGTGTACATGGCTGGATCTGCCTGAAACTTTACATGTTTGATAAGAGTCCCAGCCTGAATACGTTTACATGACAATATTCAGTCATTGATGCAAACTGGCTCCATAGTGCCCCCTATGACAGTTCAACGCAGCAGCTCCTGCAGCAGGTAAAATAGTGGACAAAGGAAGTGATGTTTATCTCCTTGCACTGTCTGAACACAGCCCGGGTCTGGAGACATCTACATGTCCGTGACAGAAGCCGTTCAACTGCGCCATGCCCCGTCGTGCGCAAGGGTGCGAGGGCCCCATCGCTGCTTGCAGCTTTAATTTCTGATTGTGTTTATATGGAGTAAAATATATATTTATACTTATTCTATTCAAAGAGGGGAGGCAGTATACTGTATGCTCTCTCTGATGTGCATGTCAGCAGTGCCATGGGGTTCTATGTGGCAAGTGCACAGCTCTACAAAGGAGGGTCTACACACTTTCACAAATTTCACAGTCAATTCAGTTATTAATGGTTATTGGAGTATGTGTCAGTAGGAGCACTGTCAAAAGCCTGAGGAGTTTCTGTGATTCAAGTCATTCTGTGGCTGAGATGGGTGACTTCCCGCATACATGACTGGCATGAAAACAATTGACAATTATGGGTCTTCGAGCCTTTTGATTTTTATTGGACCTAATGGCCTGAGTTCTGATAATACACAGACTAATTTAGAGATTTTGACACAGAAAAAATGCATTATTTGTGATACAGAACTTACGTGGTAACTATTATGCATAAGAAAAAGTTTCTGCGGACCAGTGGATGTCCCTTCACCTGTAATTCTGACTGTGGCCACTATGCCAAAATAGCCTCACAGCCCAGTTCTGTTCCTGGGGGCTATGATGAAACATTTTGGCTGCTTTTGAAGATGGCGAATGGGAATCACTATGTGAGAAGGCACTAACCTTCTCATATAACAGCCGCCATAAACTTCTGCTGTTCATAAATGAATCAATTTCAGATCTGTGCCCTGGATGTAAAACAGAGACAGGTAATCTTATTCATATGTTCTGGAAATGTAATAAATTAAAATATTACTAGTGTTCAGTAGTGGAGACTCTAAAGGAGATCACTTGGTTTGAGATCCCCTGTTCACCCAAATTAGCCTTACTAGGCATCATGTCTGACATCCCTCTTGACAAAAGAAATAAGGTGCCGTTTATTAAACTGGCCATGATTGCTGGTAATAAATGTATTACCTTGTTAAGGCAAAGTGCAGACCCTCCCCCTGTCAAAATGGTCAAAATCGCAGCAACAGAGGCTGAGATATCCAGACTTTTAGTCCCTATGCAGTATGTCAAGCTTCAACAATGATTGACATTGATGACATTTCCCATAATTTAACTCAATAGCATCTTTTGTTAGACTTCCCCTGCCTGATAAATACATTAATTGTATGCTCCACTTTGTAATGCAGACTTGCTGTTAAAAATGTGTTGTTCTTAGAGAACAAGAAAGCTCCTTCCAGAGCCACAAAAGAGATTTAACTTGTATTTTCAAATGTAAACAATAAGTAACACTCCCCATGTTGAGTAAATTGAACCCTAATATGTAAAATCAAAAATAAGGAGTGCCCCTTGAAAGTAACTTTTGAATTGTGTTCTGGTGTGTGCATGTTTAATGTGACTATTTCTCATTCCAGTTGCAACAAACATTATGGTTTCACAGTGTGATCAAGGTGCTGACAGAACGATTACTCCGGCAATATTAATCATGCTGTAATTATGTGTGTGTTGACAGATGTGTTCTGCAGTTTAAAATCGAACTGAGAGAGAGAGTAAGGGGAAGAAAATGGAAGGGAAGTGAAGAGTTAATTTCACTGAAAGCAAGTCTTCCAGCTAGTCTGCCCCACTTTCAACCCCTTTATGTGATGGGGTGACCCCCACCTACAGAGCTGCTCACTCCCCTAGACCCCCATCCCTGTGGGCTGAGTAGGCTGTCTGAGAATACAGGGAGGCTCCATGCTGGGTGTTTGATGGAGCGCAGAAGGGTGTGTGAGATGCACTGACCCATTCACATTGCTCCCCATGCACTCGTGCTCCAGAATAGGCTGACTTATCACATGTAATACACAGCCCTGCACAAATCAGGAGTGACAGCTATAGGGCTAGTGGAGCACCAGAGGGGAGAAGTGGCTTCTGGGAGTTGCTGTTCCCACCCAGCCAGACTGTAAGAGGGGACAGGTGTGGGGTGGAGAAGTCCATTTGGTTGCTGTTGTTGTTTTTCCCTCCTCCATTACTGCTTTAACACCACCAAGACCCTTTTTGTGTTTCTTTGCTTTCCTCCAACCATTTGGAACGGATAAACATCTCCTTCAAGGAAACAATCACGCTTGTTTTCAGGGATCTTACATGATCGTTGAAATCCAGCCATCTCTGAGATGTTTATGATTTATGTAGGTGCTGCAGTAGACTTGATGTAATCTGTCTAATAGCTCAGTTAATCCTCTTAACTTGTAACCCACTTAAATCTTTCATCAGTGGAATGTGTCCCTATTGTTGTCACTTTTTTCTGTGGTATTGCATGTTTGCGTGTGTGTCCGTGTGCGTTGGATTAGTGTGAAGTTGCAAAGTTGTGGCGGTGCCTGGAGGTGTGAGGTTTAATCACCTCTAATCACCTAACGTGTGATGGCCTGATCCCTCTTACAGCTCTACAAGTGTTTGTGTTTTCACCCCTTTCACACACGGACTCACATGAGGAACTGAGCGTGATTCAGCCCACGTCTGAACGCTAATACCAGACTTTTGGTGACCGATTTACGCCCAGTCTTTGCCATTCATATAACACCTGTGTCTGCAGCTGTAGTTCCATACACATTATGTTAGTTGCTTTTTCTGTGTTCATTGTTGATCGTGTCCCCTTTATTTGAACTGTTAGACAGCTGACTGTGAGCAATTGTGAGGTGCAGCCTTACTTCCATTCTGTTGGTGAATTCAAGTATGCAGACATTGCTCCTTTAAATCTGGATTTTTACAGTTGACTCTTTGTGTTTTTTTTCTACTTTCCCTGCTTTTTTGTCTGTTTCCTTCTTTTGATTTTGTGACGGTTTTATGTTTTGTATAGTATTATGGAAAATCCCCAAAAGCCCAAACCCCCAGAACCCCAAAATTCTTTATAGCAATAAAGAAATAGATGATGTGCAGAGAGTACAACAGAAATAACACAATAAATTCGCTACATTGATTTTTAAGCATCTTTGCAATTGAGAGGAACATAATTTATATC
The DNA here is from genome assembly GCF_914725855.1 of Thunnus albacares. Taxonomy (NCBI): domain Eukaryota; kingdom Metazoa; phylum Chordata; class Actinopteri; order Scombriformes; family Scombridae; genus Thunnus; species Thunnus albacares. Next base: position 15,582,803 of record NC_058123.1, on the reverse strand, counting down.
TGGCAAAATGTGTCACAATAGCAACTCTGTTATCCCCACCCTTGTAGTTTCTTGTGCACAGCCTTTCACACTGAACCTGAGCAGACCTGGAACCCCATGTAACTCAGGCTGGGAGCACTGTTGCTGAGCCAGGAATCTGCAATGACCTGTTCACAACAATGTCAAACACACGTTTTCTTTTGTCCTCCTACTTTGGTGCATTAAACAGTTCTGAGCTCTGACTTTCTCTGCCTTGCAGGATTTGACACCATATGGTTTCGACCAATGTATATGTATATCTCTGCAAGTTTATACTCCTTAGTTCCTTAGTTTCTGTGTCCCTCTTGGCATGCTGTGTGTTTGTATGCCTGTGTCAATAGTTCATAATGCTTTCACTACTGCCTTTCACACCTCATTCAGCCCCTGCTCACATCCCATGGCCCTGGTTCACCCCCCTGTTGCCCCCTTCTTTTCTGCTTTCCTTTCTGTGTATGAGTGATGTGAGAATCTTAATGTGTGTGTGTGTGTGTGCGTGTGAAGGAGAGAGAGGCAGTGTGTGGATTCAGATATACTCAGCTGTTCCCTCTGTAGTGAACCGGCGGTGGAAAGGGCTGGACAAATAGCACAGTGAGAGAGCAACTAAGTAACACCCTCCTCCCCCTCTCTTTTCTCCCCCCTTCTCTTTCTCTCTGTCTGTCTCTCCCAGGCTGTCAGTGTGGAGTAGTGCTGGAGGCTGCGGGGCGGTTGTGTGCTGTGGGAAGTTCCTGAGAGTGCAGAGTGGCAGAGTCACTTACAGAGAAACACTTGTACAGAAAGAGGACTAGTGCTCTTTCGCAGAAGGATATAATACGCAGTCTCACACCTACGGCCTCATCGCACGGTCGTGTTTGTCGTGGCAGCGCCTCAGGGATTTGAAGGAGGCGGGCAATTGGGTCCGTGCTGGCGTGATGGTGATGTGGCTGCCTCAGGAGTGGGCCTGGCAGGCTGTTCTCCTGGTTACTGGACTGGCATCGTTGAGCTGTGGATCTGATGGTGAGTACTGTGTTTTGATGCCTTCACTGTCCTGCTGCCACATGTTTTCAGTCACTGTGAGGCTGATGAGACTGAGGCCTTCATGCGATTCTTTTTTATTTTGTCGCAAAAGACACAAATTGAAAGCAACTTTATTATATTTTGTGTAGCAACCGGTTTGGTACGTGAATTTATGTTTTGAGGAGTTCATAAAGAAGCATGTTTTCACACATTTCATTGTTAGCATCATAAGGTGACAGGTCGGTTGTGCTATGGTTATCCTTCTATTTTTTTGCACTATGGTGTTTATGATGAGCAAAAGCTATCATGATCTCCACAGTGGCTACCATGAGAACGAGTGTGCATTTATCTGCTCTGTCCTCCCCAACCCTCCCTCCCCCGTTCATGTTTTGAATTGTTTAAAGATGGACAGCCAGTTGTCTTTTACGATGAATGCCATCAGTGTCACGGTGCCCCGTAAGGTTGTGACAGGCGGGGAGGGTGGACAAGCTCCCAGCCTCAAGAAGATGACACTTGTGCATTTGTTCTTTTTTTGATGAGGAGAAAGGAGTAAGAGATGTCGGTCAATATGAGTATTAGTACAGGTATGATTTGGGATTTCCTGTTTTTAATATATGCATATTAAAACAATAATTAAACCAATTTTTAAAGTCACACATAAACTCAGAAAAAAGGACTAACCGATGAGTTGATCGACAGAAAATTAATCAGAAACTGTTTTGATAATTAATAGTCTAAGTCAGTTCTTTGTCATATGTGGTAGTAAACTGAATATTTTGGGGTACTGGACTGTTGGTTGGACAAAACAAACAATCTGAAGATGTCACCCTGGGCTTTTGGAAATTGTAATGGACAATTTTCCTGACATTTTAGAGACCAAACAAATAATCAATAATAAAAATAATCCATAAATTGAAGTCCTACTTTCAGTGGATTATGTGGCTTGATATGAGAGGAAATGTTCAGTTGTCAAATACTTATTAAGAGCACAGTTGGGTGTCAGGCTTTAAAAGTAACATCTGGGTGCACATGCACACACACATACACACACACACACACAAAGTATTATAAATATTGCCACTAAGAGATGGTCTGGAAAATTTCACCATTCGACCGTTAGCTGCGACTGTATTTCCCTTAAATGATAGATGGTGTGTCTGTTCTTTAATTTAGCGACCTATTTATGCTCTCCTGACGCTGCCATGGCCTCCTCTCTTCTCGGTATTCTTTAATTAGAATCCACTCAGTATATTTTGTGTACGTCCTATATATGTTTGTGGTAAGTCTGAGGATTTGTCAAGGTGTTTGTGGGTTTTCTCAGACCAAAGCTATATCGGTATATTTACAGATTTCTCACTGTTACAGTTTTTTGAAAATTATTAGTAAATTAGAAGGCTTTAAGAATTCAACAGCAAATGATGTGATTATGAAGGAGACAGGTGAATCATTCTAATTTACTTCACACAAAGTAAGTTGGGAAGTTAAAAATAAAGACCAGCTGTAAAATCCCTTACTGACTGAGCGGTTCAGAGCTAGCTGTAACTTTCACAGTTGGTCATGAAATACCTCGGCTGCTGATGAATGTGTCTTCAGAGAATTCCCTTTACTCTTATCTGTGCAGACTAACTTAAGTGTTTTTAACGTCTCATCCAATAGTAGTTTAGTGAGTTTAAGAATTCAGTGTGCATACGGGTAAATAAGGGATGTAACAAGATGGGGTTAACTTCAGAATGGGTCGTGTCTTTTCAAACAGTCTGACTGTAAACTAACAGGAGGAAAAGTCTCTGCTTGTTCCTGTTGATGTAGACTGACAAATGGGTGAAATGGAGCTGTGGACTTTACTAAACCTCTTTCCACAGTGTTGGGCTTCATCAGTTTCACTCCTTCTGTCCACTTTCTTTCACCAATACTTCAGCCTTTTCTGTCTCCTTTTGTGATCTGATCTTTTAAAGGTCTCCCAAATGAGTAAAACATGTGGGAGGTTGCCCATAAATCAAAGTAGCACGGTCAGTTTGCCACCTGTTCCTATAGACTGGTGAGGTTCACAGAGAGTTGATGAGTCCTGGTCTCATTCTTCCTGTAGTAATGCAGAGAAATACTCTTAAGTTAGTGTAGTTAAATGACAATAATACACTTTTGATGGCTACGCTTTAAAATTATACTGGTTCTGGCTCATTTCCTCTACCTTCGTTTTGGTTTCATTTTGTCCCGTATTTGTAAGACAAAAGCACTGAGTGACTGTGAAAACTCAGTTTGTTGTTGCCAAAGCTACTGCTACAGCTACTACCCGTCAAGGAGAAACACTCAGCCCATCACTTATAACACTGATATCCACTTCAGATGAAAAAAATCAATATCATTTTGAGAAGGAGAGATGTCAAGCACCAGCCAAGAGACACGCTGACACACTGACGGATATGAGCTGTTTTAAAAAAAACAATTTTTTTTTAATCTCAGCTCATGACTGAGAAATACAAAAGGACCACAACAAGTTCACTTTACCACTAAAGCCTTCCTCTGGTCTTCTGGCCAGACATGCAGGATCAACAGGGCTCCCTGAGGAGCTGCTTCCAAGTACAGTGCGTAGTGTTTTCATTCGCAGCGATCCTGAAATACCTGAAAATGTCAGTGTGTCTCTGTAGGAGCATTCAGAGGGGGTATTAGTTTGGCTTTATCAACAACCATTTCTTTTCTGTAGCTCCCCTTTAGTTACACAAGTAGGAGTTCTTTTTAGAAACTAACTCTACTTTTAAGTACAATAGTTTCTAGTTGGAGTTCAGGACAGGGGGAAAAGGGATACTGTTGAAGCGTAAATGAAGATATACTTTCACTGTGAATAAATGTGATATCATCAAGAACTTCTGGGAACATGCTGTAGACTTTGAGCTTGCGAGTTAGAGTTATAGGAATCTTTCTTCATGAAAAATGGGGGCTTTTTTGGGTCCTCATAGAATCAGTTTATATGACTAACAGTGCTGTCAAAAAAAGTCAGACTGAATTGCATGGTTCTAAGCTTATGAAGCCTATCTAACAACATATACTGCAGAAAGTTTCCTCAACAGTTCGCAAGGCCATACAGAAAGTTTTATGTAGCACATTGACTATACTTAATGCTCTTTGGAGTACATCTGTTTGAAGTGTTGTTGAGAATAAGGTCAGAGTCTAGTGTGGTGCAGCAGTCCAGCAGTACAAAACAGCAGCAGTTGGTCCTCAGCAGGACCGGGCTCCTCCAGCCTTCTGTGAGCTGCTTCCTGTCAGGATGTGGATACGGTTCCCCCCACACAGAATTTGATCCCCAGGCAGATGTGCTGCTCCAGTAGTCAGGCTTGGGTCCATAGGCTGTGTGTGTGTGTGTGTGTGTGTGTGTGTGTGTGTTTGTGTAATAGCTGTTCATGTGCACCACATGAGTATATCTGTCTTGTGAGATTTGGAGGCTTAGGAGGTTTTTTTTTGTAAATTCAGTTGAACTACTAAAGGGACTACCAAAGTGCAAAGTACCCCGGTTCTGACCTTAAAAAAACTTGACCTTTCTCAGTGCATGAAGCATAATACTGTAGTTCTGGCTAACAAGAAGATGTGTAGTGTTTGAAATCCAAGATTATGAACACTGAAACTTAACGACTCAACCCTTGGGTCAGGTGCAATTGTGTCATTAAATGTAAGCGTATCTGGTAATAAGTTTTATAGAGACCTTGGGCCAACCTTGAGTGAAAAACAGAAGCTTCTCCCCATTTTTTTGGCAGAGGTAATATTGTGGGGTTAAGTGACTGTGGTGACGCTATGGTTGTATTCTCTTGATATGTCTGTAATGGAGCTCAGCATTACTCAGTGGTTTGTAGGTTTTTCCAGTAAGTCCAAACCACATGGATAGATAGACAAGCAATGAGTCACATTGATGGGCATTGAGGATAGACAACATTAAAAATATATTGTACATATATCTTGAACATCAAAGGAACTGGAATAAATGAGAGAAAATCGGAATGAGATAGTGTGCTAAGATGAGACAACCACACACATACACACACTGTGGTCAATACAAAGCCTTGGTTTCATAACATGGCAGCATCTACACCTGTTCTGTGTCTATCAGGCCTGTGTGTGCATCTGTGTGCCTTTTTGCCTGAAAAAATTAAAGGTACAGCAAATTGTGCAACATGTGTTCAGTATGGCTGCTATGTGTATTTATATTCAGCATGTGCATTGTATTTTATCTAATGTGATGTCTTGAGAAAGGAAGATCCTGCACACTGTTCTATTTTGAACAATTCTTAAAGCAAAGATGTTAAATAGATAATACTCTGCACATTCTGTGGGACAATTATTCTCCTGTGGGAGTTTCTCAGTAACTGACAGTCATATGTGTATAATCTGTCTCGTTATAGTCCACACATAAGAAAAAGAAAAGAAAAATAGGAACAAGTGAGACACCACAACACATACTTATGTCTATTTATCAGAATATTTATAGAAATTACAGCCTTGCAGCTTTCATAAGTCATTCAAAGTTATGCAATCATTTGAAAAGCATCTCAAGTGCACCATAAATAGGTCTGTTTGATCCCAAAACTCCTTAGAGCATGACATGCCATGGAATCTCATCATTCACTCCTTTGGGGGATAAAATTTGCAAATGAGATATCCAGTATACTTCTTTCTGGCAGAGGCACTGCCAGAGAGAGGAACCTGAATGATGAGATGTCATGTTTAAAGTCATTGAAATATACTGCTGTTGGGAAATCTCTCTCATTTTTCCTTACGGAGCTCTTGCATTCACTTATTCTCTGTTTTAATGAGCATGATGTCTTACCTTTATTGGCTGACCCACAAGAACATTTGATCATATAAATTACACGAGAAGTGGAACAGGTGACGACATCATTGATAAAATACTTTTTCCCAGTATGAGGATGAGTAAAGTAGCTATATTTGACCATATTATTACATTGAGCACATCTTCTTCATTTGTAACACCCATTTGGAAGAGGTTTTAACAAGGCCTGTGTACTCTTTTTCACTGATTTTACATTGTACAAGGCTAAATCTGAGATTGCGTCAAATGGCCTTACAGAAATCAAGAAATTAATTGTTACAAAAGAATCCCCCACAGAAAAGTACTCCATCATGTTTAGTACAACCTATACCCCTATACCCTATACTTAACTTTGCAAGGCCAATGTTTTCATTCACTAGATATGCAATTTCTGTAAATATTCTTGTAAATAAGTATGTGTCGTGGTGTCTCACTTGTTCCTTTTCTTTTTCTTACGTGTGGGATATAATGTGACAGATTGTTCACATTTCACTGTCAGTTATTGAGAGACTCCCCCACAGCAGCCAGAATATTATCTATTTAAAATCATTGTTGTAAGAGTTGTTCAAAATACTCTTGACGAAGCTCCACAAGGACCAAAATGTTAGTATGATCAATAAATTGTGATGCTGAGCAAGAGCAGTGTGCAGGATCTTCCTTTCTCAAGACTGAAGTGATACTTTCCAACACAGCTGCATCTGAGATCATTGGGCGAATATCTTCTTTGAAAGAATTGAATGTGATGTGAAACATATTTTACTTTTGGTTTTGGGTTTGAATATTAAATAAAAGCAAAGTTGGCAAAATTATTTTCAAGATTACCCGTACATTCATATGCAATATTTTCTGTGATCCATGAGTAATGTCTGTACGCAGGACCTTTTCCTTCATGATGCAAGTGTCTCTCTGTTCCTGGCATTTACTGTGAATACAGCATTTCACCTCAGTGTCTGCCGTGTATGTGCCTGTCTGTGTTTGAGTATTTTGTTGTGGATATAGCAGCTCTCTGCTGTATTCACACCCACGTGTAACGTTTTCTCTGTATGACTGGTGTAAATCCCTGACAGTAGAGCTTTTTTTTTCTGAAATGAGAGGTATAATCTGGAGCAGGGTCTATGGCAGACAGGTCTCCCTCCATAAATCTGTTGTGGCATCAGAGCTGCGGGTGGTGGGATCCTCAAAGTGATAGTCCTATTCCTTCATAAAGGCAGTCTGGTCACGGCCGGTAAACACAGAACAGGTTGCTGGAAGCTGCACGGTGGAAACAGATGACCTGAGAAAGAGAGGAGAGATTGGAATGTGCTCTTCACATACATTCTTGTGTGTGTGTGTGTGTGTGTGCATGTACAATATGTGCACATGTGTGAGTGTCTCGTATGGCAGAGGACTTTGAAGCCTGTAGGGGGCTAAGAGGGATGAGGGTGCGGTGGTAGGGTGGAGGAGGATGTATGGCCCCTCTACAGGTTGATTGTGACCCCCTTGGGGTCAGAGTGCACTCTGCAGACACTGGGGAAGATGTCTCCTTTGAGGGTGATTTATCATGGCCACCTGGAGTAAGTTATCTCGCTTTTCTCTCTTGTCCTCCTCTCCGCCTCTGATGAAAAGTCTGTGTGAAGGTCTCAGTTCACAGATTAAATAGCCGTAGTGCCGAAATGGGCTCTTGTGAGACAACCGTGTTAATTGGAACACATTACAGAGATTTTTTCCATTTTCCCCTGTCAACGTTTCTCTCCTAACTCATCTAGCAGTAACTCGGTCTTGCATTGGTTTCCACTTATCTCTTGATGGTAAAACAAAACCCAGTATTATAACAGTATTTTATTGATTTCCATGGTCTGTCTGATCAAGTACAGCTTAACAACTTGTATGTAAGGGTGACTTCATACACTTCTGTTTCTTTGGACATTATGAATATCTGGAATTAGACTGCAAGATTAAAAGAAGACATTTCCCATGCGTCTGTAGTCAAATTATTGTCTTTGTTTATCTTGGACATAGAGCACCCAACTGTTGACATAAATGCTTCCATGGTGCACATAAATGCACAAAACACAAATGAAAGAAACAAATGGGATTTCAGTCTTTAAAAATGTCAAAGTCACATAGCACATCCAGAAATGAAAATGTCAAAAATGCAAATGTAATTACTTTGACCAACTCTTGTGGTACAATAAGGTACTCTCAAAGTTCCTATTTCTTTACTCAACATACGTACTTAATGAAAACATTTGTCCACTGTTTCCTGTTGCTTTTGTGTCATATCTGTTTCCGTACACTGATCATCCTGGTATGTGCACCATACTTTAACACTCAGAAACTGCTTAAGCCTGGTAATCACCCTCATCATCATTCCTTAACTGCTATGAAATTGTCATATGGTAGAGAAAAAATAATATAAATATTTTCATTGAGAAAATAAAATGTCTTGCCGATGCTATAGCCTCCTGTTCATGCTGCCAGTCAACTGATTAGAAATAGACAATTGGATTTGCATCTTAAAAAATCCAAATATTTAAAATTAGATTTAGTGCTATTAGACACTAAACCATTTAATAGACTGTCTATTTTTCTATTATTTTTATAGTTGAGGCACTTTAGCAATAAACAAGACTTTGTTTATTTGATGTCTTTTTTTCTGATATTTTGGATTGCATCAAGGTCATGACACACACTGAATGGCCAGTGTGTTGTTTTTCCCCTATGTTTTTGGATGGATTTGTACAATATTGCTAATCATATTCCAGAAGTTAATCTTTATTTTGTGTAAGTGACAATACTGTCAATCCATGTCAATGAAAAAAAACTGTTTGTTGTTGTAGATTTCTTTTGCTTTATCCAGTGGTGTTTGATACTACGTGACATACACTTGTGCTACATAAAAATGTGCCGTGCATGAAAAAAATCTTTGTTAAACAAGGAGGTGTAAAAACATTAGTCTTTAATAACAAGTCAAGTCATATGAGTTCAAGTTTGTTTATCTTTTACTCACAATTATAATTCTGAATGTACTATAAAAAGCGATAAAGGAGATCCTCAGACCCTCAGTAAGAAAAAGGAAAAATCCCCATGCAAACTTCAAAAAGAAAATGGAAATAATAATAATAATAATAATAATGAACTTTATTTGTATTGCACTTTTCTTAAAACAATGTTTACAAAGTGCTTTACATACAATAAAACCAGAGGAGACAGTCATGTAAAATGACCACAGTTAAATAAATAATAGGGCTGAATAATAGAAAAATAGAAAATAAAAATTTCTAATACTTTTCATAGAAAAATGGGAGAAACTAACTTTTCAGAGAGGGGACGGTCAGACATAGAGCGAGGAGCTTAGAAAAAACAAAAAAAATGTATTCGGAAACGCAGCATTTAAAATATACAAAATAAATAGGAGCTGCTAGATAAACATCTGGATCTGATGTGGGAATGTCAAAGGCAGTTTAGTTTTCTTTTGTTATCAGGATCATCACAGGAATCACACAGAGTCCACAGTCATGCTATCACTGTCAACATGGAAAACACTTCCACTGGATATAAGAAGGGAGGAAGTGTCACACACTAGGCTGACAATGTTCAGCTACAGCCTTCAGCCTTAACGAAACAGGATAAGAGGCACAGTCATAAAGACGGCAGATGAACTGTCGTCACTAATATAGATAAAGTTGGAAAGCTGAAGCCGGTGCGGAAGTGCCCACAGACGCAGTACCGTGGATGGTGATGAGCTGTGACTGAAGGTTCTCCAGCTGGAGTAATTCACTATGTGTAACCTCCAATTGCTCAGTGTGTGTGTGTATGTAGTATTGTGTCAGTGTGCAATACACCGACTCTCAGTGTGTGTGTGTGCGTCTGTAGTTGGAGGGGCAGCCTGTGGAATGTGTGGGCGACATAGATCAGATTTCGGGGTGACCTTGAGTGTGTTTCGTAGCTGACATAGCAAGTCTGTGTGTTGTATGTGTTCAAATGTGTGTGTGTGTGTGTGTGTGTGTGTGTGTGTGTGTGTGTGTGTGTGCGAGACAAAGAGAAACAGGAGTGTGGGAGTGTATTAACAATAACAATATGTCTACTTTCATATTATGAACCCAAATCTACTGAATCATGTACTGAGTTGTGTGTGTATCTTGCAGTATTAGAAACTGATTAAATCAGGTGATTTAATACGTGTATTATATTTTCTCTGTTAGTAGATTAATCATATCAGAGATGTCCTCTCCGTTAAGACTCAAGGTGGCTTGATCTGCTAAACACACAGTGACTCTGTAGTTAACCTGCTCTTATATTCCATGTGTGACAAACTCACCCCACACACACAAACCCCTCTCAACAACAACAGACTTGTCTTATTAAAAAGTCCCAGAGAAGTGACCACATACTGCACATTGCAGTATACTATATAACGCACATCCTCAACTAACTTAAACCATTTTTGATAGTTACAGACTTACAAAGCTTCTTATGTCAGTGCTAGGTGGAAGTTGTGTGCATGACAACAAATAAGAACTTAGGCTATTGTAGGCCTGTTGTAGAAAGCAGGTAATTCACACATACATAAGAAATCTTTTTGATATCAGTATCAGTAAATTAGGTTTGCTTGGAGAATTAATAAAAACATTTTTATACAGCACGATGTGTAGTTTTGTAGTTGGTGTGATTTGAGTGATGTGTGCAGGTTTAGAATGCATTTTAAACCAAATGCAACATACAGTATGTATATATATATGAGGGCCACTCTAAATGCTAATTATATGTAGGAGGTGAGCATAGACATATTGTACAGTATGTTGAGCATCCAGATTTGTGCTGCTGCTTTGCATGTTAAACTTTGCATCACATGGTTAGAACATGTTTAAGTAAGGGTAAGAATTGTTGCTGCATGGCAACCTGTTTCAAACAGGAAGATGATGATTACACAGTACAGACAGGTAAAACTGCTCTCTGCTGTGAACATCTAAGGCATTACTCTGACCTTGATGATAAGTTTTAGTGTAACATCTCCAGGCTACCTTCTCCTATTTTCTATTCCAAAGCAGCATTGTTCTTTCCTTACAAGACAAATGAGCCTTCCCTGGAATGACCTGCCTCTGTGTTCTTTGCTCACCTACTACCTTTGTAAAAGTTTAAAAACAATCAAGCTGATATGGATGGAATGTATCTGAACGCCTGGTAAATTCATGAAACATTCCTGTCTTGTGTTTTTTTTTTTTTTTGCACACTTGCAGAGTAGATGTGATTGGAAAATCAAGGCCACTGTGTGATGGAGGATCAGAACACCTCCACAAAATTCCCCTCTGACAGAAACAGTAACACAGATAAGGTTGGAAGGACACAGAGTACCACTTAAAGAAGAGTCAGTGTGTTTATACCACACTCTGACTCAGCCTTTTCGTCACGTACTGTAGTCCTCCGGATGATTACTCATGTCCCTTTTTTTTAATGGCTGGTTGGTTTTCAACCACTGCTTAGATCTACTTACAACAAACACTTAAAATGAAACCTGTCCACAGTAGAAGAAAAGTTTTTCTTGGATTTGACTGACAGATAGACGTAACGTGTGGATGTGTATCTGTGATGTCCTAATGTCTTCATAGTTTATAGTTACTGGTGAATATTCACTGTCAGGCAGACTAACATGAACATAAACTTGAGATTTTCAATGCAAATTAATAACTAAGTAACTTGGTCTTACTGTGCATGGAAGTCTACAGCTGGTAATGTAATAAAGACAGCTTGTGAAGAAAAAGAGAAAGAGTGAGAATCAGACAGAGAGAGAATGAGGAAGACATCCATCTAGACTAGTGTGGCACAACACTGTTCAGCTGTCTGACCACACAGGTCTTCTGGGACGAGCTCCTGTCAGAACTGGTTTTATTCAACACTGATAGAATGAATCCATATTTAGTTACTTGATAGTAAGGATAAAAAAGACAGAACTTGATTATTAGTATTAGTATTAGTATTAATTGTGAATAATATAAAAACTATTCAACATTTTATGGTTAATAAACAGTGAGTAGTCTAAACATTTTTCTAAAGATTATTAAATGTTACAAGTAATGATGTTTGAACAAAGTTTTAGTGTAACATCTCAAGGTTACCTTCTTCTATTTTCTATTCCAAAGCAGTATTGTTCTTCCCTTGCAAGAAAAATGATGTCAGCCTTTCCTGGAGTGACCTGCCCCCGTGTTCTATGCTCACCCACTGTCTTTGTAAGAGTTTAAAAACAATCAAGCTGATATGGACAGAATGTATCTGAGAGCTTGGTAAATTCATGAAACATTCCTGTCTTGTGTTTTTTTGCACACTTGCAAAGCAGATGTGATTGAAAAACCAAGGCCACTGTGTGATAGAGGAGCAGAACACCCCCACTAATCCAACACTCAACTGGTTTATTTCAACATTTTTAAGATGGTTATCAGTTAGTTGGAAAGTTTGTAGTTTTATTGTAGAATAATCACCAACATGAAACATGAAATAATTGATATTATAAAGCTCTGGCTCAGAGAGTTTGGTATCTGCACCAAATGTGGTAGATAGATTATCTTGAATGTGCGCACACTTGTGAAAGACTCACTTCAAAAACACTAGCCGCACTATGCATACTGACAAATACACATGCACTGTAGGCAGGCAGACATGCACACGCGCAATGTCATGCACGCACACAGGCACGCACACATATATACAGCACAAAGACTTCTTTCTGGTGAATAGTGTTATTCTTCTTCTAGACTTCATGCAGGTACATTGAGTCCAGTCCAGAACAGCAGGGTTGCTTTCAGCAGCACATATTCACACTTTCTGTGGATAGCATTGCTATGGTAACGGTACCAAGACTGGCAGAACTCTGCTGCTTTTTTATTCCCAAGACCCTCTCGAAATTAGTAGAAATGTTGTTTGGCTGCTTTGATTCATTTCATCTTTAATTTCCTTGCGATATGTGTACTTAAGTTTTACTCAGGCTTTGCCAGAGCCACAGGATTGTCCAGATGTTTTGGTCTGTTGTGGTGCTAAGCATTGTTTCCCTCTCTCTCTCTTTCTGTACAGCCAACTTGTTGGACACCATGCTGCTGAAGAACGGATGGAAGGGGGCATCGGAGCGAAGGGCGGAGGAGAGCAGCAGCACAGCCACAGTTTCAGCTCAGAACATGCTTCGGTGTCACTGCAACCAGTGCCCTGAACACTCTGTCAACAATACTTGCATGTATGTTGGAGTGCACACACGAGCATGCTCACAGACACACACACACACACACACACACACACACACACACACACACACACACACACACACACACACACACACACACACAAACTATACAAAAATAATTCCTTGTATCAAGGCTATTAAAAGGAAACACAAATAATTATTCAAAGTAATTAGCTAAGAGACCTCTAATCACCTGATCAGAAGTACACATGTTTACTTTAGCTACATCCTTTAATGAAATCCCTCAAGCCACTTTCAGGCACAGCTAATTAACACCGGCCCACTGGCATTAGAGAGATTAATACTCAAAGTGATTACAGCATGTGTTGTATGTTACTTTAGAGCATATAATATGATTATTTTCATTACTCAACTTAGAATGATGTAAAACAGAGAAAAGAGAAAGTACTCACATTTGTGAAGCTGGAATTAAGATTTTGCTTGATAAATCACTAAAGCAATACATTTTTTGTCAATTGACAAATCAGTTGATCACTTGATTCGATAAATCATCATAGCAATATCTGGAAGCATTTTGGATCAAGTTCCTGCATTAATTGAAGCAAACGTTCAGTGTTTTTTTCTTAAAGCAATTCCCACATGCCCATATGTACATTGAAAGCATTACTGGTCACTTTAATCATGCCTCCTGTCCATACTGGCTATGAAGAGATCCCTTACCGGTCTTATTTCTGTGCAAAAATGCACGCTAAGGTTCTGCTGGATCTAATAAGAGGCTTTTAGCAGCCTGAGTTACCTAAATCAACTGGATATCTTCCAAAGTTACAGTCTTTTTAGTACAAAATTCCCTCTTTGTGTTACTATCTCTCCACTGCAGCTCCGCACAGAAACACTGCCCAGCAAAACACTAATGCAACATTTTGTACTGAAAAGACTGCAGCATTGGAAGATACCAATTCAATTTACTATATCTAACTCAGACTGCTGAAGCCTCATTTAGCTGAACTTAGGAATTAATTTTGACACAAAATGAGGACTTTGGATGAGGATTTTGTCCACCATCACATACTTTGCTTCTGTTAAAGATCTTCTCAGTATAGCATGAACAGGAGGGACAATTACAAAAACAAATGTACATATCAGCATGTAAATACGATTTGATAAGATGTGATGTGTGTGTGTGTGTGTGTTTTGGTAGGACTGATGGTACCTGCTTCACCATGGTAAAGGAGGAGGAGGAGGGTCTGGCTGTACTCACTGCAGGTTGTTTGGGACGGGATGGCGCTGAGTTCCAGTGCAGAGTAAGTCAGCTACATGTGTGCTTGTTACCGTGTGTGTGTATTTCTGCTTGGATGAATACTTGCACATGCCCCGTGTATGTGTATCCTTCTTCATTAGTCGTTGTTAAGTCTTTACGAGCTTTTCCTTGACTCACAGCAGCTCTTTATGAGACCTATTTGTATATCAGGCTTGTCCAGCCTGCTATCTTTACACACAGTGGAAAAACCTTTGGTATACTGTAAAATGTTCTCATTAGGAATAAGTGCGGCTGTAAATACTTTTTATTCTTGTGTCTTCATGGGGTTTATGTTTGTGTATGTTTGCGTGATAGGACACGTGGAATGCACGTGAGAGGAGAGCTCTGGAGTGTTGCACGGATCAGAACTACTGCAACAGAGACTTGCATCCTACTCTTCCTCCACTCAGGACATCTGGTAAGACACGCACACACACACACACACACACACACACACACAGAAATACACGTATTCACACAGATTTTCACACACTGAAATCCTGCCCCACTTTGAAGCATGAGTGGCTTTTAGAATGGGCTCATTCAGGCCACGCTGGGCTGTGATGGGTAGTGACAGTTTAAACTGTTACAAACCACAGTGTGGTGCTGGAGTGAAGGGGCACATGCTGCTCCGGGGCGAAGGGAGGGAGAGAGAAAGAGAGAGAGAGAGAGAGAGAGAGAGAGAGAGAGAGAGAGAGAGAAAGAGAAAGAGAGAGGCAGGTGAAACAGAGCCTGCAGACTTGGCTTGTTCTCTCACCCTCTAATGAAAAGGACAGCCTCTCCCCAGGGCCTGCTTGAGTTTCTTGCCTCGGGACGGATGTGAGATATCTGTCCATCTGTCACCCCACAACACACTCACACACACACACACATTCTTTCTCTCTCTGTCTTTCTCTCGCTCCCAGTCTCTGTCTGTCACACACACTCACAATTATGCTTTTACACAGCCTCGCACACTTCATTTTGACCTTCAAGCAAACAGTGACAAACTGATTTGTCAAGTCAGTTGGAGAGAAATAAAAAATAATTCCATTTTGTTTGATTGTTTTGCAGCTTTGGTCTCATTTTTATAGTTATGACCATTATTTCTATTGGTGGTGATCACATTGTACTCACCAAAGTAATCACTGAGATCTGAGAACATGGCAACATCACTACAACATAGTCCAATGGGGCAAGAAATGAGCAGTGAGATAATCAGGCAGTTTTGCCAAATTATAAAAACAACTTTATTTATGAGTGAGTGCACCTGAAGTGTATAATCCCTCACTGCAAAGGAAAACCGTGTGCATGCACAACTACGCCAAGTACTCAGTAAAGGTTGAACCAGGAAGTTGTTCTGTGAATTGTGATGGATGTTTATAATGAGTTTTAGTGATAATTTTACCGTTTGCCTTTGCTTTCTCTTCCATATATAAGTTTGGCTAACAATGGGACTCAATGAACTTACATGGAGCTCATAGACTTGTCCTTCTTTGTTCCTATTGCATGTGCGGTTCTGTGCACACTATGAAGTATCACCTGTGTTCATGCATCTGTGTTTGTGTGTGTCTGATTGACAGCAGCATGGGAGAAAGGCTAGAGCCCCAGAGCTGCTTTAGGCCTCTGGAGTTTCTGTAGCGATGTCAGTGTGACACCTGATCTGTGGGATTCAGGAAGGAGATGTGATCGATCACGCTCTGTGAGAGGGGGGTTGCAGTGCAGGGTTAGAGGGAGGAAAGGGAAAGGGAGTTTGTCCCTGATAACGAAGATTAGAAAGATGTTGGAGTCGATAAAGATGAACAAATGACTGTAATCATTTATTCACCATTTGTAATTTTACTGACTTTCTTTCACTTTCACTGGGGACAGTATTTCTTACATTTAAGGATGGTAAAATAATAAAAGTGACATGTAATTAACATTAATACTTCTTCCCACTTTTTAGATTATGTGGGCAGCAGTATCCAGTACATGGCTCTCTTCATTTCAATCACAGTCTGTAGTATCTTCCTCGGTGTCATCCTCGTCGTCTGCTGTCTCAGGTACAAAACTTGAAGGTCACTCAGTCACGTATCAACAAATCGACATTCCTGTTCTGCAGTCAGTAAACATAACATCCCCTTTCCTTGCCAGATATAAGCGGCAGGAGTCACGGCCGCGCTACAGTATCAACCTGGAGCAGGGGGAGACCTACATCCCTCCTGGGGAGTCGCTGAAGGACCTGATAGAGCATTCCCGCAGCATCGGGTCTGGCTCTGGGTCAGGACTCCCTCTACTGGTAAGAAAAAAGCAATGCACATCTCCCTCAACATCTCAAGCTCAGTTCATGTCTGTGTGATGTTATTGAAATTGGTTTGCATTACATCAGACAGAACTTTCTATGTGTGTTCACACATGTAAAAGACAGTAGCAGAATTGGATCATATGATCATGATATACACCTTTTAAATGGAATGAACTTCAAACTGCCCTCAAACTTGAGTCTTACATTCCTTTTGTAGATTTTAAAGCTTTATTATCTGATGTGTTTTATGATTCTTGTAACTGTTTTTATTCATTTATTAATTCCTCGTTGATTGTGTAGTTGTGTTGTTTCTGTTTGCTGATTGTGTTCTTGTCTTATGAACAATTCTTGTTCTCAGGTCTCTCTTGGAAAATAGATTTTATTCTCAAAGAGACTGCTTGATTAAATAAAGATTAAATTAAAAAAAATACAATTCCACCGAAAGATGATAAACAGAATTATCACCCAAATATAGTTTTGCACATTAGAGACACATGTTACATAAATGTTACAGTAATTTAATTTAGTAATTTTTGTAAAAAAGTGGTTTCAAAGGGAAATGACTTATTAAAACACAGATTTTTTTTACAATAATTTTGTTTCCAGGTGCAGCGCACCATTGCCAAGCAGATTCAGATGGTTAAGCAGATTGGGAAAGGGCGATATGGAGAGGTCTGGATGGGCAAGTGGAGAGGAGAGCGAGTGGCTGTCAAAGTCTTCTTCACCACAGAGGAAGAGAGCTGGTTCAGAGAGACTGAAATCTATCAGACCTTCCTAATGAGACACGACAATATACTGGGTAAGTCAAATTTATGGAGTGTAAATGAAAAAAGAACTGAGTGCCAGTGAATGAAATATTCCCAAAAGTGACCCTAATCTTGTTTGTGAGTGAACATTTCTCATTCCTATCGTCTCCACTTGCCAACCCCCAGGATTCATAGCGGCTGACATTAAGGGAACTGGCTCGTGGACTCAGCTATACCTAATCACAGACTACCATGAGAATGGATCATTATATGACTACCTCAAGTCTAATACCTTAGATGTCAAGGCTCTGCTGAAACTGGCCTACTCATCCATATCAGGCCTCTGTCACCTGCACACTGAGATCTATGGCACACAGGGCAAACCAGCCATCGCACACAGAGACCTGAAGAGTAAAAACATTTTGGTTAAAAAAAATGGGTCCTGTTGTATAGCAGACCTCGGACTGGCTGTCAAGTTTAACAGGTACAACATACATTTTGGACTACATTTTAATGCAGTACCTTAGAGTATCTTTCACATTTTCTGAACCATACAGAAATGTCTTCTCCTCCCTGTCTCAGTGACACCAATGAGGTGGACATCCCTCCCAACCTACGAGTTGGTACGAAGCGCTACATGCCACCTGAAGTCTTGGATGAGACCCTAAACAGGAGCTACTTCCAGTCTTTCATAATGGCTGACATGTATAGTTTTGGCCTTATCGTTTGGGAGATGGCTCGACGTTGCATCTCTGGAGGTCAGTAAGAAAGAAAAAACTCCAAACTTTTTAGTTTCATTTAAACATGATCTGCATATGTCTAGATGTTTTTGTAAACATCCTACTGATTCCCACACATATCTGTTTTTCCTAAAGGCATTGTGGAGGAGTATCAGCTGCCCTATTATGACCTTGTGCCCACTGATCCTTCCTATGAGGACATGAGAGAGGTCGTCTGCATTAAGAAACAAAGACCTTCATTTGCTAATCGCTGGAGCAGTGATGAGGTATTCTAAATATTTTTCCACACCACTTGCTTACAATACATATCTACAAAAGACTTAATATGTTGCAACTAATGGCTTTATTAATGGTTAATACATCATTTATAAATGTTTTATTATGCCATAATAAGTTGTTTGAAACACCTGGGGTTGCCATATTTGAAGAAATCTATTTAGACAGTCCATTTATGCTGAAGGATACATGTCTGCCAAAGGTTTTTTTTAACAACCCAAAGGTTGCTCGTCAAATTGCTAATAATTAATTATTAATAAAGCCATTTGTCACCACTTCTATTTCTTCTTAACACATTTTAAACTCTTGAATTAAATGTCTCGCTGTATTCTTACGTACAT
Source organism: Thunnus albacares (assembly GCF_914725855.1). NCBI lineage: Eukaryota > Metazoa > Chordata > Actinopteri > Scombriformes > Scombridae > Thunnus > Thunnus albacares. The sequence continues at coordinate 15,564,145 of NC_058123.1, read as the reverse complement.
TTGTGTCTTCAGTGTCTACGACAGATGGGGAAATTAATGTCGGAGTGCTGGGCTCACAACCCCGCCTCTCGTCTCACAGCCCTGAGGGTGAAAAAGACCCTGGCGAAGATGTTAGAGTCCCAAGACATCAAACTGTGACAGAGAGTCAAGAGAGATGCTCTCATCACCCAGGGACTTGTCACTGGCACTGCGCCACTTACACTGGCCAATAGAAGAAAGGGAATGTATGTGGCGGGCAGGGTGGGGGAAGACTGTGAATGATAGGACAAAGGAAACTGACAGGGAAGATGAGTGATAGAGATAAAGGTCGACGGGGAAGCAGAAGAAATGTGAGGCAAAAGATTTATTATGTTGGGGAAGATCTGTCCTCCCATTGTCTGGGACTCGTCTGCCTCAGACCAAGTGTTCAGACTGTGCTTTCTGTGGAAGCTGAGTGGTTGTCGGGTCCAGACTGTCCAGGTGGGCAGGCAGACAGGGAGGGACCTTTGCAGGAGCAGAGGACTGAAATCCCTCTGATCGGTTCTAGACAGAGGAAGCTCCTGCTTGATCCTTCTAAAGCCATACAGCAGTATTCTATATGCAGTCTTTTGTACTGTCACAGCTCTCAGTCACTTCCTGCTGTGACATCACAGCCCAGTTATCTTTTCATAAGAGTTTACTGTCAGCCCCATCCAAAGTGACTGTCATCCATCCAAAGAACTGTCTAATACATGCTCAGTGACCTCACTGTCAAAGACATTATTATTATTATTATTATTATTATTATTATTATTATTATTATTATTATTATTATTATTATTATTATTATTGAACAAAACTGAGTAAGGCTAAATTAATGAAAAAAACATTTGTCCAGCAGAAACAGATAACAGATTTTTATATATATGATTACAAGTACATTTTATTTCCATATTGAAGTAACCTCTGGGTAAACAGTTTTGTCATTGATGGATTTGTGAACTTCATTGTCCTTTAGACCTTCAGGGCTCAGACTGTTCTTCCCTCATTCTCTCCTCTTCCCACTCACAATTCATTTGTACATAGTTGAACTGAAATTTATTGATAATTACTGCCTTGCTGGATGTTCTAATGTGTTTTTGATGATTTATCTGTGTACAGAATACATCCCGTCCACTCTACCACTATGGCGTGTGCCTTACATGTATTTAATCTGTACATATGTGATTATTAAAGTGTATGAGTGGATCTGGATAACATTCTCTAATAAAACAACTATGTGTCTTGAAGGCTTGTGCGTTAATGTCGTAAGATTCATTTTACTTCATCTCACAATGCAAACAAAAACTCCTCATGCTCCGGTTTCAATGTTGCATATAAATATAATTTATTATTAGTCTTAAAAATTCTTTCTTACACTTTGTACAATAACTTGACAGATGAAATGCAAGCAGTTGCGAGGAACATCATGAGTGCCAGAAACAGACAGGCTACATTCTCACTATACACAATAATAATCATGAAGCTGAAGAACAACGAGGGATTGCGAAGGCTAGCCCACTGAGAAGATTGTTTCAAAAAAGATGCAAAGTTTGCATAGACTGCTTTACGAAAACTGGAACAACTGCCATAAAAATAAAAAAAAATCAAGAATTAACCAAAAACACCTGAACAGTAACAAGTGCTGCTGCATCAAAGTAATGTTGCATTTACAAATATCACTATTTTTTATGCACAGGGTCAGTGTCATCATGATCACTGATGGCTTCTGTTATTAATGTACAAACACAGAAGTCTGAGTTATTGTTATATCTCTCATTACCCTCAAAAATTACAGATGAATGTCATTCAGTTCTGAACACAAGAGATGAACAGGAAATGACACATTTTAAAATGACACTTGCTATTTAGATGATTACCTCCTTTACTAAATTCAACCTCATACACTGTATGCCAATTATTTGGTAAAAAGCAGTTGTATTCCGTTGCATTGGTCCTACAAAAATATACTTATTTGACAAACCACATACTTCCTCCCTTTTCCACAATAGCTACCTCTCCTTTCTGGTCTCATGTATGTAGATGACATCATCTTGAACAACATACAAATCATTAGCATCAGTCATGGATTTTATTCAGTTTGGGAAAATGATATTGATTGCCCTCTCTTTTAGCCAAATGACCTGGTAAAAACATGCAAAAAGAGAAAGAAAGTAAAAAAAAAAAATCATAACCAATGCAACTTATTGAAAATATTTTAAAGACTTTAAAAAAATCATGTAAAATAAGCGCACATAATCAATAATTATACATAACATGAATAAAAAGTATTAATAGTAGTTACAACAGCAACACTAAAACCGTAAAATGATTACATCATTGATTTCCATCTGTACATGTAATTGTGGCTGAAATGATGAGTCATTACTGCAAGAGTCCACCAGAAGGTGCTATGATACAGTCCAACGTAATGAAAGAAGAAAGAAAAATGTGAGGACACAGCAAAGTATTTCATAACAGGCAGCATCAAACACAAAAACGATATGTATAAATAGGCATATTATTAAATACTATGTTATCACAGAACACATACTCGTCCATGGAGTTGCTATGGAGACTGATTTGGAGAGTGAGAGATGCGTCCTCTGATTCAAGCCTTGCTCCTTTGATCCTTTGACCTCTGATAGTGTGTCACTTCTCAGACTGTAGTCTATGGCAAGGGCATCATACACATATCCGCACAGTCCATCCAAATAACTGGACAGCTGTTTCCAAGGAAACTAGAGCCAAAAATATCAAGTCGTTGTACCAGAGAGAGAGAGGAACAGCCAGAGAGAAATGACTGGCAGAGATTCTTGTTTACCCTCCAAGTTATTACACCCTTTGTTGCCAATGTTTAACTGGGTCATGGCTGAGTAGACCTGGCTGTTTCTGTCTTCTTACTTCTCTGAGTGTGCACACATGTGGAATCTGGGAGTGTGTATGTGCATTTATCATTGTGATGCCAAATGACTCTCCTGCTTTATGGGCGTCCTCCTCTCTTATTTTCTTTTTATGTCTTCTTCCTCCCTGGAGTGTCACACTCCCTGGCGGGCGGATATCAGTGTTCAGTCACTGCAGGAACAAGGCTGTCATGGCGTCCCATCTCCTCCAGTACCTGGGCCAGGCGACTGAGGTTGCCATCAGGAAAATGCTGGGCCTCCCACAAGTCCAGGATGACTCCCGTAGGACTGGATTTGGTGGCAAAGTAGTTCAGATACCTGAATGAATGATTATAACAGAGCAGAGAGGGTTGATTTAGAAAAGAGAGGTAAGCGGAATGAGTTTATTTGAATTAAAACACAGGAATTTCAAATATTTCAGTCTTTTTTTTCATGAACATTTCTCTTGTCAGCTGTGATCCGTGGTCAATACAGTAACCTTCCTGCACAATAAGGAGATAACATAGACATGACAGGAAACAATATGTCAAAATGTCAATACACATAAGACATTTTCTTCCTTTCTTTCTTTCTTTTTTTTTTACAGATTGTGGCCTAAAACTTTATCAGATTTTTTAAGGCAACAATTGGTTCATTGGAATGTCATGGTTCCAGCTGCAAGAGAGTGCTGATATTGGTAGCTTACAGTAAATAAAGTTATCTTGCTCAGAAAAGTAAAGTAAAACTTTATATAAAGTTAAGGAAAAATGGGGAGAAAACAACAATGACCTGCTGATTATGTACCAGAATCCCTTGATTAAGTAAAAAAGCAAAAAGATGGTTTATCTACACAGTGTTTGTGCTGCAAATGGTAATTTAAAATCCTATTTTTACACAGATGTTTTTAAAAATCTGATTGTCACCCAGTTTTTGATATTCACATTTAACACACAAAAAATCCTGTTTGTTTTTTTTTTTTGTTGTTGTTGTTGTTTTTGTTGAAAAAGTTGAAATGGAAAATATAAGCCCCATGTAATACACTGCTGTATGTATCATCAATGTGGGCTATGAATGAAAGGTTGGTTCAAGTCTCTCCCCTGCGTTTTCCTTCCTTCACGCCACACTCTGTCAGTGGTCTCATCAATCTGCAGCTGCTGCCTGTGATAAGGCCGCCCCGCTGAGCTGGGACCTTATAAATGGACACACACTGTACCTCCATCACATACACAAGACTATCAAAGACACAAGGGTGACGTTTTGAAAAGAGAAGCGTCATTCTATCTTCATCTCTCTCTCTCTCTCTCTTCGTCTCTCTCTGTCTGTCTCACTTCAGTCCAGCTCAATTAATCTCCGTTCAACAGATGCTTATCACAATGAGTCACGTTCCTACAGAACGATCAAAATCAAATAAAAACAGATTAGTTATCTACAGTTGTATTCCCGATGTGATCTTGTTGCTTACTTGTCTAAATGAAAAAAGGATTTAAGGATCAACAACATTTTGAAGAATAGGGAGATTGTGTGTTTTTGCTAATTTATAAAAAAGGCACTGTTTGTATTTCATTTCATCTCTTTTATTTCTCCTTGATAAAAAAAACAACAAAAAAACAAAACAAAACAGATGACAACCTGTTCCTGTGGCTAGACTGTGACCACTAAGGGCCTGAATCTGAGTCACTGTCTCACTCCTTGTCTCTCTTGGGCTGCCCCATTTTCTTTACACACCTATCAAGGTTAAGTTTGTGGGCCAGCATCCTCCAGTCATTGCCTCTGGTTTGTGGTGCATCCAGGCTGCCGCACAACTTTTGTCGGATGGAGACAGGGATGCGGAAGGCATTGGGCCCTACCAGCGTGGTGATGTTACTGGCGGGGTCCAGCAGAGATGTGTCGATACTCTGGGAATCCTGCAGAGAGAGAAAGTTTGAAGGAGAGACATTGAATGTAGTAATTGCATTTTTTTGAGCTGCAGGCTGCATGGACATAATTTAACGCCATCTCAGAGAATGTAACATAATTTAGTTCAAATGGATTTGTAGCACAGAAAATGTCTGGTTCTGGATCCCATAAAAAAGTGAACATTATTCATTTCATTGCCATCCATTTATTGATGCAAGCCGAGTGATTTTTAAATATATTGCATCTGGAAGATTAAGTGCTGGTGGTCTGGATACAGAAGCGAGAGCAAGACCCAGAGACAAATGAACCAAGGCCACACAGGGATACAGCTCTGCACTGCATGTATTGTAATTCATCTCATTACTGAGCACAAAGCTGGAGTGCTCCTCCATCCCTCCATCCCTCTATTCTCCTGGCCAGATGGCCTTTGTGAAGCAAGTACAGCACGGCTGGAGGGTGATTATTCTCCCTCTGGTCTTCTCTGTTCTGCATTGGCCTGTCATAGGCAGGACTGTATGAAATCTGCAGGGTCAAGATTCCCCTTCTTCTACTGTGTTGGTGTTTATGTACGTTGCAAAAAGAGGGAAAAGGAAATGGAGGAGAGGGTAAATTCATTCAATTGTGTCTCACAGTGGAGACACTGCTCTGAATCAGCTCATATCTAGACAAGGAGAACTGTTTTTTATATGTTATAAGTTAAACAGAAGGCTACATTTAGCCCTACCTCTGACAGTGTCGTGTCCAGCTGAAAAATCTGTCCTTCTCCCTCCACTTGGCGTACACATATCTTACAGGCCAGGTCCACAGTGCCGGTAGAGAATCGCTCCAGAGTAAAGCAACAGTGGAGATTCCTCTGTGAACCGCTCCACACTTGCTGAAAGGAAAGCTCCTGCAATGACATGAAGACGGTAGAAGCGTTACTTAACTGTCAGAGAGAATGTGACGCTGTTGAAGGCATTTTTTTTTAAAGTGTACATGACTTGTTTACCTGGTACTTGGCTAATAGTTTACTCTTCCACAATGTGTGAGGGACATCATGGATGGAAAGTCTCAGGTTGTGGGTGCTGTCCTTAAAGTTGAGAGTCTTTGGTTCATCCAACAACTTCCCACCCATCTGTTTCTCCATCTGTAGGACTTCCTAAATGCACACACACACACTTGATTAGTGTTTACCTACAGTAAATATATGACAGCATGCAAACTGACCTCAAAACAACTTCTTTTGTGCTGCTATAATCAGTTGTTCTGCTGTTTGCTACAGCAGTTTCTTTAAAAATACCCTTAATGGAAATTTACAAATGAAGTGTTTTTCATAGTATATTCAATAGAGTTCCCTCAAGGCTTTATGAATCTGAATCTAGACCTGCCATCTGAAACTTCAATGTCCTTGCAAGCAGGATCACTATCACTTCTCAATACCTATTTCCAAAGTTAATAACCGTGTACAATATCCCTCCTCGGTACAATAATCCTTCCTTATCTTTCCTCCGTGTAGGTGGATGCAGGTGTTACACAGAATTGAGGTGAGGAGAGAACAGTGGACCAGGGGGATAAGTGTGGCTTATTTTGTGTTTGCGCAGCAGCTACGTCTTTCTAGGAGCAGCAACTCTATTCAAATGCAAGCGCTTGTCTCTCCTTATTGTGACACACCGACAAAAAAATTCTCATTCCACCTCCCACTCCTCATCTGTTGGCTATGCCTACACACACACAAACACACATTAACAATTCAGACAAAATGACAAACCCACAAACATAATTAATGCTTACAAACACATTTAATTTCCGCTACATAACCTTTTGCAAACATTGAGAGACAAAGAAAGGATACTCACACACACACACACAAACACACACACACACACACACACACACACACACACAAACACACATATACAACCTGCTGCATATTTACCTTGAGTGCATCCTGTGTGTCGTCCAGGCAGTAGACTCTGATGTGATACTCCATGGCGGGGCAGGTGACAGGGCCAAAGATGGCTAGTTTGAGGCGTTTGGTGGTGGCAGCGCTGAGAGATTGTCCCACGAGGCAGTAGGTACCCAGCGTCTCTGTCAAGATGTGGCAGGCCTCATCATCCATTTGGATGTAGCATGGTGTGGTGAAATTTTCCTCCCCTACCACCACCACATCCTGCAGTGTGGACAGGAAGAAAGAAGACGTCACACAAGTGTGGGAGATAATAAGCTAAAAATGACAGAAATAGCTGAGGCTTTATCACAATATTGCCCACACTATGTGGTAGCATTTGCATAGGAAAAAGGTGAGAACTAAAGAAGACACGATTAAGAGCATTTCTAATGTAGATATAGACCAAAAGTCACTCTGCCCCAACTAAATTTCCTTATATGATTTCGGTTATTGGCAAATAAGGACAAAGTGTAGCTATTTATACAGCAGTAAAGAATAATCTGAGTTAAAACTCATGTTCTTTAACATCTAAAAAAATCTAAAGTACTAAGAAAACCAATATTTTCTTAACATTCAAAGAAACAACAAGATGAGTTCAATTTCTAGTTTAAGTAAATCATGTGCACTGAATCATTTGAATAATCTCCTACATGTTTATACACAATACCTGGTACACTGATATGCATACTGTAATACCAGGAGCTCCCTTTCATTTTATTGCGACGTTTTCGATCAACTACAGGTCTTCCTCAGGCGAAGTTTTTGATTTAGTCTTTTTTTTTTTTTGATAAATTGATTGTTGTTTCCAACACCTATCCCACTGAGGATTTGTGGATGTGCACACAACTACTCTGTTTTATTACACCAATATGCATAACCATTACATCAAACGCAGAAAAACTGTCATAGTTTGCTCCCTAATTTACATGTTCTGAAACTGAGCACAATGTCACTTCATTAAATTTTTGTTATAGTGGAAACGTTGATCTAGTGCATTTGTCACTCACGCAACATTCTTCACTGAATATTTCGCATGTCTGACAACTTCTTGTTATCGAATGGAAAATGAATAGCTAATTTGGAAGCTGAACATCAATTCAAGTTGAGATGTACAATCAAGGGTCACAGTCTTTTTACATAAGCTCTGTCCTGTAGAAATTACTCTTTACGTGTGTGTATTGCTAATGTCTGACAGTGTGTATGTGAGGTAATGAAAGAGTGAGTATCCAGACCATTTATATTTGCCCCCTGTAATAGCACTAATGCCAAGGCATATTTCTCTTTCATTAAGAATGTCTGGTCTGAGGAGGCTCACACAGAACTCCCTCTTTCTTTCACCCTCTCTCTATTGATCTTTCTTGATCTTGCTTTCTCTCTCTCTCTGTCTTTCTCTCTCTAATCCAAACACTCCTGTGAGCAGCACACTGGCATTAATTCAGCCTATTATGAGAGACAGAAGAGGAATTATAGCATTTTATTGTGAGCTAGGCCGTTTAACAGCAGTATTATTGCTGATCATTAGACTCTTTAACTACTCCTGGGGGATGGCACTGGGGCTCCTTATTGGAGGATAATTAGAATACACAGTGGAAAAGTAGGCTTTTGCTTCATACATATGTGTGCATGCACAAACAATCAACAACACGTAAACACATATGCACACACTCACACAGCCTAATTTATTCACAAATTTCTGACTGTATTTATCTGTGGAGATTTTTTTTTTGAGCCGTAGGAGGATAAATCTTTGTAGGAGAGTTACTGAAGCAGAAAGCCCCACATGTTCCTCATTACATGACCTGCTGTCTTCATCATCATCACGACACCATGTTTCCTCAATGACTGTGTGTGTATTTGTGTGTGTGTGGGTGCTTCGAGTGGGGGGTTGCTATACAACCACTCGGGGTGGGGGGTTGCTATATATATATAAATATATGTATATCCATGAATTACCTCTTCATTCAGAGGAGCTCTTCCCTCCTGCTTCTACTGCAGTGATGAATACACATCTTGACAAAGCATGTCATATAAAGCAATATTTCACACATGCAGCATGGTGGCTGGCCTCAGTGGGAAGAGAACCTCATATAAAGGATGTTGGCATTATAGTGGATATTACCATCTGCATTTCTGACAGGTCAGAGATTTAATCAATAGTTATTTCTTCCTTAAAAATACTCAGTTTACACTGAGCTTTATTGGCTGCTCCCAAGTAATTCATCAATGTCACAAAGGCATGTGGGACCAGTCTGGCAGTTTTTTCTGCTCCATAAGTCATTTCATCACATCAGCAGTGGCGATTGTAGAAAGACTTGCTGAAAATGACGTTATTCGAGCCACTATTCAATGATGAGCTGACAGAGGGCTATATATTGGATAAAGGGTGTTGCTAAGTAGTTGTATTTTCAATATATGACTGCCTGCATATACTCCAACTAGCGCTTCAACATTTTCCTAAATACCCTTCCCAAGAGTCGTACTGTCTTTGAATTGATATCTTAATGACTGATGCATTGAGCCTTTAAAGAAAAAAATCCAAATTCTTAAAAGAAACTGTTGTGATGAGCCCTGCTGCTACACAAATGCTTATTGGTTTGTTTTTATAGTTTGGCTACTTTCCCCTTTAAAAAGGTCTCAACACACTCCTGCAAATAAGAGCTCATTAAAAACCATGTGGAAGGAAAACTTACCCAGAAATGCTCCCTTGACAAGTCAGAAAAAGATGCTAATAACTGCCTACAACAAGGTTTGTCGTATTATCTGTCTTTGGATAGAGATTTTTGGGGAAAGAGATGACAACCAGACCATCTCTTACACGTTTAAAGCAATTTTTGTGATTAAGGTGGAGGCATAGTTTCTCTACATTTGATCTCCTCTTGGTAATTCGACTTCTCTATGTGTGTGTCTATGTGTGTTTGTGTTTGCGTAACAGAGAGAAAGAAAAGGAAGGCAAGAAAGAGGGAGAGGATAGACAGAAAACATTCACACTGCTGCCCTCAGCAACCCAACTTATCATCATCAGCACTGTTAATGATGAAGCCTGCAGGCACACATCCTCCAAAAACACACACACACACACACAATGGCACACACAAATATAAATAGGTATTCATAAGGTAGAAGAAAACAGTCTGGGGAAAAAACAGTCCCAGCCTGTTCCCCACTATTAGAGGTTTACTATTTCAGCACCTGATTGCAACAAGACTTTCCTCTGAGTGTTGAGCCGCACAAACAAAGCAGGGAAAGTTGATCCCCCTAACCTCCTCCATGCTACAGTATCTATCATCTCATTTTGTTTTTTCACAATACCATTCCTCTTTGCTCTGTTTCTACTCTTTTTTTCAATGCGGAGTAGAATTATCAACCAATTTATATCTTACTTATGGATGGCAAGCACATCATTTCAATACTTCACACAACTGTCAAAAGCACACTTTCAAAATTGTCCATGGTTATAGACATTAGTCTACGGTTGCGCAGTGTTTTCATTGTGCATGCCATAGCTCACCTCCCACTTGTTCTGCTGGGACTGGCTCTTGAGCTGGATCAGCCAATCCTGTTGGCCGTCAAATACTGCACAGTGGTGCATGGTGATGATGACGGGCCGAGTCAACAGGGCCCCAGGGGGCCCACAGCTCACCACAGGGCTCAACACTGTTTGGCCATCATCCACTGAGGGCCTGGAGATGCAGAGAATTACACACAAACACACACACACACACACACACGCTGTTTAGTGGCAATGTGACAGCAGTCTCGTTGTATGTGTGACATGGTGGAGCTGACAGGGGTAAACACAGCTCTGGGGTGTTGATGTGGCAGTCCGCACTGCATACCTCATGTTGTCCTTCCTCTGAACCGTCACATACATCTCATACACTCTGCCTTGGGGAATAGCCCCTGCTGGAATTAGCAGACTCACCCCTAGGGAGCACAAAACCAGACAGACACACAAACAAAAATGCAAACATATGAGTTGTGAGTTGTCAGGTAGACCAGTGTCTTTACAGTTATTTGTCCTGTCAATGCCTGTCATGATGCTAGCACATTGATTATTATAAGATATATATTTTTTACCATCTCAGTTTAGCGTATTTGCATGCAAACATTTGTTAATCTGCGCTAAACTCAAAGCAGCTGAGGACAACAAAAATAACATTAGTTTGGCAGCTATTTAGTCATAAATGAAGCTATTGGACAAACAGAAATTTTGACCTGATGATGATGCTAGATAAAAGGTCAGGGGATCAAACTTTTTAAAATTCCTCCTCTGGGTGCTATTAGTATCTGTATCAAATTTCATGATAATCTATCCAATAGTGATTGAGATATTTCACTAAAAACCAAAAATGATGACCTTGTGTAGTGGACCATCAAAGTCATTACAAGGAAAAGTCAGGGGATCACAAAAGTTTTAGAATTTATCCTCAAGGGAACTTGAATATCTGTAGCAAATTTCATCCATCAAATACTTGTCAAGACATTTCACTCTGAACCACAAATGTCAACTTCATGGTGATGCTAGAGGAAAAAACAGATTTTATGGCAATCCAAGATCAAGATCAAGATCAAGATCAAGATCAAGATCAAGATCAAGATCAAGATCAAGATCAAGATCAAGATCAAGCTATACTTAATTTGTCTCCACAGGAAAATTTGTTTTGGACTTCAGAGCCAAAAAGAACACATATGACATAAAACTTGTAGCACACATCATAAAACCATAAACCAGCAGTATAGAAAACAAGCACACAGAGTATGGCTCACAACCATGCAACACTATCAGAAGTGCTGGCGAGTAATTGTTGAGGTGTTACAGTCTGGACCAAAGTGGTGAACCGACCATTAGACCAGCATTGCAATCCCTAGAGCCTTACCGCTCATAAGGCTAAAAACTAAGAATATTTGTATTATAAGTATTTCTACATGGTGAGTCTCAGCTATATCACATAGAGCATACAGTAAAAGGAAATTAAGGTCCCTAATGCTCAACCTTACAAAGGAGAATTATGACCATTTGACTTATAATGGGCATATCTTGATGCAGTACTGCACCAGTAAAGATCAGTTGAATCCACAGTGAAAAGTGATAATTATTTCTCTTAGAGAAGTATAGTAATAATCGCATTTCCCCTCAGTCTAAAATATGAAAACTATGGCACTTTACTGCCTTCTCCTATGGCATCAGGAAATGATATGACATTTCATTTGTAAAATCAATGATCTCTCTACTCTTCATATCATTCTCATATTGCTGCAGCCAGCACAATTTACATTTTTCCATCTCAGATTGATTTGATATGACGTCCTGTCCAAAGTGTTTTTTAGGACCCCCCCCCTCATTACTTCATGCACACACACACACACACAACAACACATGCATTCTTTCTCTCTCTGGAGGGGGTTTCTCAGATAACTCATTGATTTCCCATGTCCTTGTACTGAACTTTTCAAAAGGTGACAGACAGCTTCTCTTGCTAGCTAGCGAGGCAATCACAACTCTGCCACAGGGACGTCTCACACACTGCCACTCTCCCTCACAGCAAAGCTTCAAAGAGATGAGAAATGCATTTTAAGATGCAAAATACCAAACAGCCACACTGACAGTGCCACAAAATATTTCATTACCCAGACACACGAACAGATCAAATATCAAATGTGCTCTTTCCTCTCCTTCTGCCTATGTAACATGATGAGGTGGCTGCGCACAAACGCAGCTGAGAATATTTTTACAGGAATCAAAACGCAAAAAGAAAAACTTAAGAAACTTGAGAAGTCAGTGTATCCTTTAATGTCTCTGCTAGTTTGTCTATGCCTGTCAACATGCATCTGTGGCATGTTACAAACAGCCCGCATGTGTTTGAAGTGAGGACAGCATAGCTAATGTAAGCTGCCTGAAATAGTACACCTCTATGCTGTACTTCTATTGCACACACCTTAGGTATCCATCAACCCCTGTCATACTGTGTGCAGTCAACACACTGATAAGTTACATATGGTTCAGCATATTATTTCAAAGTCTTGTCTGTGTATTTAAAGGTTATCCTGGTAGAAATGGCAAGGTACAGAGGTAACTCATAACTCATAAATGTATAACACAATATATACTGTACACATGTAGTATTGTATTTCATTCCATGTATAATGGATAGTTTATGAAGCATTTGCAAAGATTAACAACACTCCAATGGAGCTGCTACTGTACATGTTTTTTTTAATATTTGATACCTAAAACTGTTTTTTCACGTTATTGTAAAGCTTAAGCTCTAATATGCCCATATCTCCATTATTTATTGACATATGGAGCAAGTCTAAAAAATGGAATCACAGGTTAGCAATGACTTGTCTTAATCTTAGCCATATGATATTTTTTCTTTGTAAAAATATGATAATTAAGATCATAATTATCATGTTATGCATGTTCTGTGTTACTAGTTTGTTTTTCATTTTAAAGATCCCTTGAAATAATATTATCAATTCATTAATGAGATATAATTACTGTTGAAACAGGTGAGTACAAAGAGTAAACAAATGGGCTATTAGTTATGGATCGAAAGGATTATTTGTCATGACCGTAATGGTTGGACTAGGTACAACCTCTAGAGCAGATCACCACTAAAGAGACACTTTTTCCAAGACATAATGGTTTTCCTGGGGGTTCAAGTGCTCATTTCATGAGATCTGCAGGGGTAACATTTTGGGCTGAGAACATCATCACCAGCCTATTATGAATGAATGAGTGGCCTCTTTGGGACACAGAGAGAAGAGCTGATGGATGGTCCCTTCTCCATGCCCGACTATACTGTGGAGAGGGGTTAATTCTTTCAGTATGCACACATGTGGAGATGCACACACATAGTCACATCTTCTCATATGCACATACACACAACAGGAGGTACTATAACTAAATGCTCATGTAACGAGGAGCTCACAAAGTACCTGAAAGGAGAGGCACTGAGTGGATGAACACATGCAGCTCTGATCAAAACAGACAAAAGAGAGCTAATGGGTTTTAAGACAGACTATGACAGAATTTGCTGGAACTAGCAGATCCTCTTTCATGAATCAGAACTCATTTATTTCTTTGTTACACTATGTTTATCTCTGCATATTTTGAAATACACAACCAATTTTGGCTGGTTAAAAGTATAAATACGCACTGAATTGTAGATCAAAACACAACACACAACTGTGAAAGCACTTCCTCTCATTGTGTGGTACAGTACCTGAGTTGGGCACAATGAGGTGCCCCCCTTGGGAGCTGAAGGAGCCCAGTGCAGTGCAGGATGGGTCCCTGGTGCGGAGCAACGTCTGGGTCTGTGTGCGACGGCCCATCGTGCTGTCACTGTTGTCCAGGAGGCAGTGTGGTAGCTTGGGTGACAGTTTAGAGGAAAATTCCCCTCCTAGGTCATCCTGTGGAGTTACTAAGCCTGAGGAGTTGTACACCTTAATCTTCAGGTTGGGAAGGGGGTCCAGCAGGGGAGAATTTGTCATGGGGATTTTGTCAGCCACATCATGGAGGGCGTAGACAGGGCCTCGGTACATGGCGGCTGCTGAGGTCAGGTCAGGGGGTGCTGTTAGGAGATCAGCTGATAGGAAAAGAAAGTGACATCAGTCAAGCAGAGTAAATGTCTTAGGGAACTATTGTGGTAATCATACACTCATCTCATCTCTCCAACTGTGGTTGTGGAGAACTGGTGAGAAACTAACTTGAAACCAAAATAACCTCAAGGAAATGAAGTGTTGGCAGCAATCAGTAAGGCTGCTGTCTGGCTATACTCATTTGTTTTTCACTCATTAGGGAAGTCCACTTCACCACCAAGAAACATTACTCAGTCAGAGAAGTTAAAGGCGCAGCTGTGATTCATGAGTACCAGATGGCATCACTAACGCTCAGTTTACCCAGTAGGTACAAGGATGAATGTTCAATAGCTGGGCTGAGTGGGTGGAGCAAGGGCAATAGGAGCTCTCTGTCCTCCAGCTCCTGCACTGCCTCCACCCCACTCTGTTTTCCAACAACACCAAGTTTCCAAATGATACGGACGTCAATGAAAGTCACAAAAGTTATTCAAATAAGAGAAGAAAGATGGCCAGAATAAATATTTATTGTCATTACCATCTTTTTCTAGTAGTAGAACAGTAGTTGCTGAGGTGTTAGTAGCGGTAATGTTTGTGCTGTTATTATTCATGCTAAGTAGACCACCAGTTACTGTTAGGTATAGTAGTGTAGGTATGGTACATTACTGATATGCATTCAGAGTGTGAGAGGATGTACTTTTCTGTCAACGACCATTGTGTTCTTCACATCAAATGAGGTTTGACGTGTTTTATGCATGTCTCGACTTGAGCAGCAGATCCGCACATACAGACTGGCTTTGATTTGTCTATCTACAGTATCAACATCAGGTCCTGTCATCAGTAATCTGGTTCTGGCATCTACTGATTTGGATAGCTAGAGGCTAACATCTATATTACTACTGCATATATGTATGAAGATAGCCCTATTAGTTTATTATAGAGTTGAAACCTATGTAATCAAAGGGAAATCTATTTCCATGTCAAATTCAATGGGGAGGATTACACAGGGGTGCAAATATTGTTGGAAACGATAACAATCAAAATACATCTTACAGCAATCAAATAAGATTATGTTCTGACTTTAATTGTTATGATTGCTATGAATTAAACTGGCTTAAAAATATCTTTTTAAAATATGGTTTACTTTTGTGCAAAATGATTTGTACTTTTAAATTGGATGAACTCTACAATCTATGTTGCTTGCAAATGTTTCTTCGTGGGTTCAGTGCTGGATTAGTGGACATGTTTGATGTGTGTGAGTCAGACATTGACAGGGATGACAGAAAGAGCACATTAAGCAAATATTTTGGCTCTAAATACCAGCTGTACATTTGCTGCCCAAGCAATTATTTATGACATCAATGCTTCTTCTACAGTATTTTAAAAACTTTCCTGTGTCTACTGTCTGCCTCCGTCTTTGTTATCTTCTCATTTTTCTCTGTTCCCCAAACCCCGGAATGACTAGTTACAACATTATTACTCTGATCTGTCTGTTTCCCCTCTGTCTTTTAGTCCAGCTCATTGCCACCTGTCTCTGCGGTCTTACTTCTAAGTCCTGCGTCACCAGCCCGAATCTAATTACAGTTTAATACGTGACATACAGACTAGCCTTATTATGCCTTAATGAAGGTGCATAGTTTGGCATCCCTTCACAACGTCAAGCATTTTAATTTCATCACCCCATCACAAACATCCTGTCTGTATTTCTCTCACAAGCTTGCTGTTCATCTACAGTCAAAAGGGCACATTTACATTCACATCATCACTAACACACGTGTTGCTAGAACAGACATCAACAGTCAAACATATCTAACCAGGTTAATGCAATAGGTTGCAAGAGATTCCCAATGCCTGACAACACAGGTGTGCCATCTAGGGCTGGATATCCAACCTCAATAACACTGACAGGTACCAAAAGTTGATATCGAACGCTTGCTTATATCATAGTCTTGTTTACTCATTCTTCGATCTGATGTTCATTGACTTGAATAATAATTTTGACAATTTTAGACAATTACATTTCGTCCAAGTTCTTTTAAAGCCTCTTGTATTGCGACAATATTTAACAACTTAAGTTCGTTTAACTGTCTCAAGTATCGTTGCTAGTATCTGAAAATTTCAAATGATACCCAATCCTAGTGCCATCTGATGTTCACTGGCTCACTTAGAGGTGATGTAAAAGACACTCAAATAGACAGCCTATATGAATTTGAAAACAAGATGTTACACACATACACACAAAAAACAACACATATATATCTATCCTGTGCCACACCTTTGCGAGCAGTCTTGATGCTGACCGGCTGGAAGCCTCCATTAAGGGCAGAGGAATCGATGATGTCAGAGTCAAAGTCCCGGTGGTTCTTCCTGTAGATGAAGAGCGCCACGACGACAGAGATAACCAGGCACATGATCACTGCTATGACAATACCCACATACAGAGCTACATCATCTGTACTGGGGGCCACTGGAGAACATGGGGGTGGGGGTCAGAGAAGAGAGACAAAACAGAGAGAGAAAAATAGTCTTTTAAGATCTCATAAGTTCACATCAACAGCATTAACCTTTTTTTCTCAATATGCAGGAGTTGTGATGAAGCTATTATCAGCAGACTAATATCCTGGTTTAAAATTGAGCCGGATATTAATAACCATCTACTGGGAAATAAATGCATACACTATATCTCCTGTCTTTCTTTTTTCATTGTGGTTAATGCTGGCTTGCTGTTGCTGGGCGTCTGGGTGTTGATGAAATAACATAGGACACTCTTAATTATCAAAAATGAAAAGGGACACCATTAAAACATGATATTGACACATACAGTGTAGAGTACTGAGTTTAATGTGAAACATTGGGTCTGTTTCACCTTTCAGCTTTGCCATCTAACATTCAATTTCAACTGAAGTTATACAGTAAAGATACCAACTTACTACAAACATATACTGGAGTCTTGACTAGTGTGTCTACGTTAGTAATAATTCATGAAAGAAACCATACGGCATAGTATGTGTGAGACTGGTTGTAGACTACATCATAAAGATAAACAAGAAAATAAAGATAAAGTAATGATGATAAACTCTATACACACCAGCGCAATTAATAAGGAAGGCTGTTCCAGTGCAACACAATGACACACTGTCCTAACAAGCGGGCTCAGAAGCTAGATCAAAAGTTCCAAAGACGGAGATATAGATGTTTTCATCTTCAAATTACCGTGCTGTGTTAGAGTTCAGAGTCTGTCTCTGTCTTTGTTCTTACACACTGCAGATAAGATCTAGACATAGCTTGCATTTCTCAAATTGTCTTTCATCTATGTCTCCCTCCCATAGTCTTTCTGTCCACTTTCCAGCTGGAGAAACCTCTGTGATTAGAAGGCCTGGCATGGATATAGTGGCTGCTAGAAACGCAGACTGCAGACAGGCACTCATTACAGATCAGACCTTTTAATGGATACCTACTGACAGTCTGAACTCTCTGTGGTGTTTAGTAAAGAATGTCCTTCACTGTCACCAAGTTGACAAATGGAGGGGAAAAAACTCTTCTTTAGAGGTAGGGAAATATTAAAAGGCATGTGTGAGCCTGTGTATCTGAATGTGTGTGTTCATTGTTCCACATACTGTATGAATGCATACAGTACATGTCGGGGGGGGGGTTCTACAAAAAGTCAAAGACTAAAGCATATAAATCCATACTTATTAATGAGGGACACAGAGGTATTTCAATAAGGTAGATACTTTCATTTCTGAGATCATTTGAGTATGCAAATGGAACAGAATCTATACCAGTAGATGGCAGCATCAGCCATAGATCCATAGAAAGCATATTCAGGGCATGCGAGATGGCAAGCATTTGTGTAAATTAGCCTCATGTGTCTTAGAGGTACAGATTGCACTCAATCTGTGTCTCCTGTGTTCTCTTGCACAAAGGAGGATAAAGGAGTAGAAGAAGAAAAGCTAGAGCAGAGTGCTTTTGTGACAACTGAAAGGCATAAAGTTGTGTAATATTTATCACCAAGTATCACATACTGTACTTAGTCTCCAAAAGTAAAAAAAGTGCATAGTTTTCTTTTCTATAGGTGGGGCTGGAAATAAATCAATTTTAAAATCTAATTAAACAAGTACACAATCGACTGATCAATTTCATGCTCTCAGAGAATCTCTGTTGCAATGAAATCGGGTATTACCCTCACATGGGAATTCCCTTTCACTCACAGCACAAACATGCTGATTAGAAAAAGTGGATTTTTTTCCCTTAGATTAAGCTCTACTGAATGGCCACAATTAAAGAGTTAACACTGTAGGCATTTCTAAGGCTTGATTCACTCAGTCCCCAGGACGGACATATGTGGCCTGGCCCTCTCTATTCAGCCTTAACTGAGACATCACATTAAAGAGGAGTGTCAAGATATATCCTCATATATGTTAGGCTTCTAATCCTTCTTCTTGCTCAGACACGAACAGAAAACAGAGCAAGGAGTCAGCGATGAAAGTCTGAAAATGTAAATTCACTGCGCTCCCTCTGCCAAGCTTCTCCGCAGTTATTTAACATATATCCCCTCAGTCGAACAATCTTCCACCCACGCTTTGATGATAAAGGCAGCAACCTGCTAAGTGTACGCATTGAAATGTATCACTTAGATTAATACATCCCTTTGAACATGAGCCATTGTCAGAAAGGGGAAAGTACAAGAAATGGAAATGAAAGGGATTATTGAACACTCCATTCTCTGTGAGGACGCAGAGATTTAGAGGGAGGGTGAGATACAGAGAGAAAAATATTAAGAAATGTACACTGAGAGAGAAACAGTGGGTTAACTTCTCTGCCAGACTCAGCGCCTGAGCTGACAGCGAGGCAAACTGTCAGGCTGAAGTTCACAAGGAGCAACAGGGTAAAGGGCAGTGTCAGCTCTGAGTTAGAGAATAGTAACATGGCTGTAAACAGGCAGGCAGCTAGCAGAGACACATTATGACAGAGGACAAACAAATGCAAATACCCTGAGTTGGCTATCTGTAAGTAAAAACAGAATAGCAGTAACGAAACATAGATGTACTGAAAGAACAATGGCAAATATGTATTATCATTCTATCACGGGCAAGTTTTTGTTTTCTTGTTTTATGTTTTTAGTGCAAAAACACAATTTAGGAAACATTTCTGTTTGCAAAAATGTAATGTTTTCTGAATGAGTGATTGCAAATTCCTTGTGCACAACCTGCCAATAAAGTCCTTACAAACAAGATTAGAGACAAAGACAGACATGAGAATGAATATAGAAATAATGTGAACGGAAAAAAATGATTAAAAAAAAAAACAATAACTCACATGGATTTCCCAAATCATTCTTGTCTTTTGCCTCAGATGACTTCTGATATAAGGAACCTTGAAAAGAGGAAGGGATTGTGGATGGGAGGGAGAGTCAAGGAGGTAAAGATAGGGGCAGGGAGGGTGGAAGATGATGGGAGAGGGATGATGAAAATCAAATTTAAGCCAACAGAAAAACAAACTCAACAAATGAGACAGCAACAAACTCATGAGTAGGAGTGATGACACAGGGAAGTGATCTTTCTTGATTTGGCCCCTCCTCTCCAGATCTGTGCATAGAGTATAGAGATGGATGAGAAGAGCGGGGGGAGGGGTGGAGGTTCTGTGAGGGAGTGGCGTGATCCATCAACTGGGCTTAGTGCCTCAGCAGCAGCAGGACTGATGCTGGCAGGTGAGGGGAATGGAGAGGCTGATAAAGTGTAGGCTCCAACAGAGTCAATAGAACCAACAGCCTTGCATCCGTCAGTTGAAGGTGGATGGAGAAGGTAGTGCACGCGATAAAAGAAATGATTATGTTAGGAAAGTATGAAGAGGAAGAAGGTTGAAGGACAGATATTTGGAGAAAAATCTTCAGAATAGATGAGTTTTGGACCAGACTGTGGTTTTGGTTGGCTTTGTTGTTGCCAGTTCATGTGTTTAAGTGAAGAGTAACTTCTAAAAGCAGGTTAGAATGACATGGTGCACAGCCAGGGATAGTGCACTAGTGCACATAATATTAAGTCTCCCTGGGACATCCATAAACAACTATACAAACAATGTACTCCTTATTGGAGAGGGAGAGAGCCACAGGCAGACAAGTGGACCGACAGGAAAATCAATGGCTTGATAGATGGGGCTGGTGTGTACATGTAATCAGGCAACGGGGAGGACGGGCTGGAGCAGGGGGAGGTGACTGTCAGGGTCAGTCTAACTGATAGCCCATTTGAACCCATCCTGTAGAGTTTCTATTCATCCTGACTGAGTCTACAGTATAGCCAGAGTAAAAGCATGCTTCAGTGGGAGGGCTCCAAAGGAAACCTCAGAGCCCCAGACAGACAAAGATTATTCTTTGCTGACAACAGCTAAGGAGGAAGGGGGGCCCGTACTACAGGAAATCACTGTCTGTGTTTTAGCTATTACTTCCTTGAAGATGGCAGATTTCCAACCTAAGAGAGAGATAGTTGTCTGGCAAAACTGATGTCATCACTTGAATAGCTTAAGGTAATTTTTTTGCTTCTACTACTTCTTAGTGGTGAATATATCTTAACCAAAAATGATATATGTAATGAAATCTTTTCAATCACCTATAGCCTGTTGAAAATGTAGGATAAATAACTGTATATTGAAGTAAACCTTACAGTCATGATTTTACAGTCTCTGGGGTTTGATAGCAATGAAGCATTTGCCCTTGCTGGAGTATTCGCCCCCCTTTCTCTAGATCAATATGTCAAGAAAATGTCATGTCTGAGAGCGGGGTTACCAAAGGCTTGGAAAACAACATCAACATTAAGGAGGAGAGACCACAGAGGGAGTGCAAAACAGAGATTTACACAGGCCAGCCTCAGTGAACTGTGAAAACTATACTCATGTGTTAGAGTTGGGAAGTTCTATCTCAACAGACAAAGTGCAACCTCTCTAGATCAATCTGTAGATACTTAACTTTGTTATATCCAACCCTGACAACTCCCCGACAGGCTAAATGTGATAAACAAGCTTCAAAGTAAATTATAACATAAATCTTTCCTTTTTGACTCGGGCCAGTTGTGTTTTTACAGTGAACAGCAATGGAGACTAAGCATCACAAGTTCTATTTCCAGTTCTGGCTGTATCAAATTCCTTTGCCAGATTTCTGTGATGGATTGCAATTGGAGTAATTTAAATAAATTCAAACAACAGAAAATAAGATCAAGCTGCAATGGAATCCACAGACACGTGTTTGCTCAGATCCCAGCCCTGCACTGCAGGGAACAAATCAGCGGTCCGAGGTGAGTTCAGATTGCACACAACTTCCAATCCCAATCATATTTGCTATAATGTGAGCTTTTAGATAATGGGCCGTTCTCCTACTGTAAATGCTTGTGGAAATGGTCATTAGCATTGACATAAGTGGCTTCACCCTTTTAGCTTCCAAAAAAATCAATTCCTGAAATGATTCTAAATCTATATCATTATGGCTTTATATTCTCTGCAAACTGGCCATCAATCTACAAAGAACTCATGCTTCTGAGAGGCTGAGTTGCAGAGGGCGTGCGGCAGGGTGGGGAAGTGTGGGGTGAACGTATGTTGTGCCGCAGAGGGAAATAAAAAAAGATAAATAAGAGTAGGTCTTGTCATAGATTGCTCCCTGATGTTTCCATACACTATAGACATACTGTATGACCTTGCTATAAAATCAGCTAATACATTCCTCTGATGCTAATGTTAAATGAAATCACTAAACACTGAAGTCATAGTTTCCTGTCAGTCCCCACTACATATGGACATGCAATACAGTGTATATTTACTTTAGACAGAGACATGCAGATCCATCAGCCAGCTGCACGTAAAGATGCATATTGACTGCCAATGTGATGTCACCCGTAACCTATAGTACATCATGTCGACACCACACTGCAGGTAGCAGTTTACAACCCCATGGTGCAGCAAAAGCTCAGATCAGCTGTACACACTGACGGCCAGCTGTATCAAATTCAAGGCATCTAGCTACCGTGCCTCTGTTATATTATTGGTGTCACAATCACCATCTGTAGTAGGTTATACATACGATGGAGACATCTGTGACAGTGTGTGGGTCTAACACCTTCAAAGATGTTTACTGGGGAGGAATTTTATTAAACTAGACACTGAATTTAAATGGTTACAGTGCAGTCTTTGCAGCTCTCTCCTTCTCATCTTGTTCTCTTAGTATTATAGGCACAGAAAAGAAGGCAAAGTTTTAGTAGATGAAGTTCAGGGTATCAGATACTTTGCCCTTTAAGTTCTTAACACTGCAGTAAACACACACACACACACAAACAAACGCGCACACACAAACATGGACGTCAGGGCAACTGCAGCATGATTCCAATCTGTGAATGTATTAAAAGGGAGAGGAAGCAGTATTGTTGGCCCAACTGAACACCGTGGCTTTTTTGCTGCTAGAAGAAAGAGAAGCAGAAAATAATTCTTTGCCTGCGGAAAAATATCTGGGTGCACCACAAACTGGCTTTGGCCCTTTTTTGTTAGCAACAAAACAGGAAAACCAATAGAAAAAATGTGATTTATGAGAAAGAAATGTTGGTGCGTCCTGGAGCTGCTTGTGTACTTTGAGATCATTGTAAGAAAAAATGATCATGTACAATACTTGCTCACTTTCCAACATATGTAATTGCTAGCTCAGGAAAAGCAGCAAGTCTACGCTTGTGCCACTTTGTGGCCTCGTGTTTCCTCTCATTGGACCTGAGGAATCCAGAGTTTTTAAATTAAGGTAGTAATCAGAGCAACCTGCTGGTTGTGACCCCCCTCATGTAATTACAATATAATCACTTATTTTTATTTTAAATATAACTCCCAAATGCTTAGCCTGTGACAAGGATAATTACTTGGAGTGCTTCCCCATGTGGCAGAGTCCTTTTTTTAACATATGCTTATATTTGCAGCAGAGCTGACACAGGAAAAGATGTGCAGTGGTTCTGCTTTTATGTCACTTTTGTCCAACAGCTTTTGTGTGTTATGCATGAGAAACAGATCTACTGCGGGAGACAGAGAAAAAGGCGTTTTAGCAAGTCTTATTGTTTATGTATGAGTGAAGTGAAACAGAATGAGTGAGAGACAGTTATGTGAGGTGAGAGTGCTATGTGTAGATGTGAACACAGCATGGTGATGAAGAAGCAGATTGAAACTCATGGTCAAAGGGTGAAGAAATTTCTTTTGTTGGCAGGTCAGAGAGAGTAGCAGAGGATTAGCTGGGTACTCACTCTGCATGCACAGCCCATCAGTGCAGTTCTTGGACTGGAGCACCATGCCCTCACAGTCCTTTCCCCCGTTTTTGGGTGCTGGAGCGCTGCATTCTCTCCTCCTCCAGTGGGTGCACTCTGTCCCACAGGTGGACCACTTACTCCACTCTGTCCACAGGCCATCCACTACCACACAACAGACAGGACAGATGAGGGTCGAGTGAACGATATGGCCAATGAGAAGATGAAGACAAATGGGTGCGTGAGTGTGAGTGGATACGTGATTCAGACAGCGAAGGATATGTGGGAGAGAGACACACACGTAAGGGTGGAGGTACAAACAGAGTGAAATATGCAAACTCAAAGTTGCATCATATTTTATGTATTTAGTTTTGTGCACCTAAACCCTTTCCGCCCACTAGAAAGTGGGCGTATTGTTATTTTATACCATACCTGGGCAGAGAGGATTACACGCCAGCTTCTGGATGCCTTGCCCTTCACAGATGGCACCGCCGTTGAGTGGTGCTGGGTTGGTACAGCTGCGTGTGCGTTTCTGGTAACCACGACCACAGCGGCTGTTACACACCGACCACTCTGTCCATGTCGACCATCCGCCATTTACTGGAATACATAGAAATAAAAACATGTTAAAATATCCTTAAGAATGCTTCCTGTTGAACAAGGTTTATTGTCAGAGTTTTATTAAAGGAAGCAAAAGCATGAAAATGCATAGATTGGGGTGAAAGATTTGGGATAAAATTAAATACAAATTTTTGCAGTAAATTTGCAGTAAAAACAGAGAGAGAAACTGAATATAGCCATTAGATATGAATTTGATTAAGTTTCTAAGACATCTCTTTACAGTTATTTGCCTATTATAAAATGCTCATTATTAAATGTGTCTACACTGTAGAGTTTCTGTTTTTTGACCCTGAAATCTCAGGTCATTACTTTACCATGCAGCCAGACAGTAAAATCTGGTCAGATTGCTGCATTTTCCATTCACTGATTCTTCCTAATGCCTCTCTTCCCTCTCCCATCCATCTCTGTCAGCGACTAAATCCAGTGCAGAGTGACACCAGGGCTTGTGGCTGAGAACAAGTCTGTGGCATTTGAGATGGTAGAACTGGGCCCCTTGGAGTCTCCGACTTTCAAATGTGACATGCTTATGAGTGAAGCCCAAAATATTGGACTCTAGGGGAAGACTGCCAAAGCCCCACATTTCTTTACTGTCTGCTTTCTTTCCTCCGTGGATTATGGCTCTATCTTCTTTCTCCCTCTTTCTCCCCCCACACACTCTCTCCCATTATTTTTCTCTTTTGTTGCCAGTTTGTGCTCCTGTTTCCAGTGTCCTTGTTGCGGGTTGGGCTGAAAATCACTGGGCTAAAAACGCACTCCCTGTCCTTCTCACTTTTTCATCACCAGTGTCAGACACAACTATCCCTCATCGTTTGGGTTTCTTGTACTGCTTTGTGGCGGAGTATATGCGCTTTCACACACAGCACAATTGTGCAAAAATGGGCGAGTATCACATTTTAGAAAAGGGGGATAAAGAGGCAAGGACAGCACAAACAGATGCAGTAACTTGTGGTTCTGTCTCTCAAGGATGAGCTGACATCAAAGCGGTTTTTCGACACTTAGCCCTGATAGACTGCTTAAGTGACAGGGAATCCTTGTAGAGACAGAGACCCTTGTCCCTGGAATATGCTCTCGATTTGTGTTTCTACATCATCCTTACACTGATCCGCTGCTAGCCACATTGTTCTCTATGTTCACTTAACTGTAAGTGATAAGCAAAACAACAAGGATGCTAACAACACCACACCTCCAGTCCGTCCAGGAAAGCTGCTCACAGGGAAAAGTGGTGAAAGCTTCATGGATTTGAAACTTAACGCTAGTGAAAATATCAGTTTCAAGAAGCCAGGCAGACATTGTGATAGACCTTCTGATTTCAGACCTATTAGTTTAATTAATTGTAATAAAAAAAAAATATTACTAAAGCCATAAAAAACAGACTAGCACAAATCATACCAAATATTATCCATCACAATCAAACCAGATTTACACAAAACAGAGATTTAAAAACCAATACTAGACCATGTCTATCTTTAATACAGTATGCCAAGAAGTATGAGAGGGATTTACCACTAATGGCGGTTGATGCAGAATAAGCTTTCGACCGACTCAAATGGCCTTGTCTGTATAAAGTGTTAGAGGTTTATGACTTCCACTTAAATTTATTAATATGGTAAAAACAATCTACAAATCATGAAAGGCACAAGTATATACAAATGGAATTCTTTCAGAACCCTTTCCCTTAAGTAGAGGCACAGCTCAAGGATGCCCTTAATCACACTCCCTGTTTGCATTAGCAACCAAACCTTTGGCTCAAAAAATTAGACAGACAGAAAAATTAAGTGGCATTACAATTGGTAAGAAGCATTACAAATTTAGTTTATTTGCTGATGATTTATTACTCTATTTAAGTAATGTACATATGTAATTGAAATTATGTTTGAAACTTTTTTGAAGCTATCAGGATATAAAATGAATGAAGGAATGAAGGAAAAACAGAATTAATGGTAATGGACAAATGTTTAACTCATTTGGAAACTCTTAACAATTTGAGGTGCAAACAAGGAATATGAAATACCTTTATTGCTATATTAGAGCAGATAAGTTATACCTATACAAAGACAATTTTCTTCTATTAATTAAAGACCTTAAGCAAAACCTCGGAAGGTGGTCTAATTTGAAGATCAATTTAATAAGTAGACTAAATATTTTCAAGATGATGTGGCTGCCAAAATTTCTGCACATATTTCTGACTATATCTATTAAGTTTGACACCAGCTCCTCAGATAGATGTTTAAAATGTGGCACACAGAGTGACCCCTTAATACATATCTTTTGGTATTGTGATAAAATTAGACTCAGGAGAACACTGAAAGATGGATTTCAAGAACTTGTAATTGTAAAGTTGCATTTTCACTAATGATTTGTCTCTTTAAAAATGTTGGGAAAATAAGATACTCATCTGGATGGCAAATTTCTTTTTTCATCTTTAGTTTATAAGAAGCTAATATTACAAAACTGGAAAAATAAAGAAGCACCTACACCTCAAAAATGGAAAACATAATGAAATACTATTTGAGTATTGAACGGACAATGTTGGAAGACAGCAACAAAGAGGAACAAATTCACATGATATGGAGCTCAATTTACAAAGCTCTGTAGATGTGTGTGAGTGTGTGTATGTGCGTGTCTGTGTGTGTATGTGTGTTCCTTAATCCCCAGAGGTAAATCAGCAGTATTATGAGGAGTCCCTTCAAGCACAGGATGAACCCTGTTGCCCTCAGTTAAATGAGCTATCAAGCCAATAGTTGTTCCATGCAGAAAAACAATGTCTCAGGTTGAAAGGAGCATCTGCTTCATGTGTCATTTTTTATGTCTTTAGTAGCCTCCAGCAGGCGTTGAAGTTTAACTTCACAGCCGCGCTGAGCAATAACAGTCATGTTAGTTGATGTTAGTGAGACAGTGGGTGAGTCTGTGTGAAACCACAGCGGGGGTCTCTTTAAGTATGGTTCAGCCACATGAGCACTTCACTCGCAGTTCAGAAAATCACAAATAATCCATTCCTTGCACACCTTCAGGCATGAACAAAATGAGAGAGGGACTGTCTTTATGCAGAGTGACTTTGAAATGTGTTTTATTAAGAGTTGAGCTGACTTCTTATAGGAATTCCACACTTGTCCCTCTCCACTCGTTTATGACTTTACTTCATCTCCCATGTGACCATTGAAGTGGATGAGGTCAGGAGATGTGAGAGTAATGGTAGATATCATTGACTGTGTTGCTAAGTATAAGACAGTAGTTTACCGTAGACAATAACTGTGGCGGTGGTGCTCCGTCTCTTGGCCACGATGTTCTTAGCCACGCAAGTGTAGTTGGCGGTGTCAGAAAGGCGGGCCTGTTTGATGATCAGGTTGTGGTCAATGGTGATGTAGAAGTTTCTGTCATCTGCGGGATCAATAACCTCCTCATTCTTTAACCACTCCACCTACGAAGAAGAAGACAACATGAAAAAATGAGAAAAGACAAACATCTCGGATACAACAGAAACGTATTTTAAACAGAAGATGTAAGTGGAGATATAAGATGGGCTGACCTCATTAAATTGTGTACAGCTATATATATTTAAGCTGCTGTAGTTTTTCTCGTCTTCGCCTTACATTTCAGTGAGTGCCACGATTCAAGCACAACCGTTTGTCTCTGAGGTCCTGCTACAAAAAGTCAATAGCTACCATGCTCTTTTTATTCTCCCCTTAGAACAAAGCACTACAATAGCAACACCATTGTCAGACAGTAGAGAAAAGAAAACTCTCCACAATTCCTGAAGCTGAGAGGCACTCTGACCTTTTCTTATGAGTTTCATTTCTCTAAATGATACTGATATTGAACTCCTGGCACTATCACAGAGCAGGGGGCCATTTAGAGTCTTTATTTGGCTGTAAATCACCAAGATCCTTTAACTCTTCAAGGGGTGTAAAGGTTTCGACAAGAATAACACATGCCACCTCTGCAGCCACTTTGATTCAAAAATATTTCCTGGTTCTCTGGTTTTCTTCAAAGAGGCTGTCCACTGATGAGGAGGCCTGGCAAACAACTAACTTCCTGTGCATTGTGATATCCTATGGGGAGCGGGACCTGATAAGAGATAAGACACCAAGGAGCAGTACTGGCAAAGATAAGCAGGATGTTTATATAGGATCTCTCTCATGAGAGATAAACTATCTTGAAAAAAGTGGGGCAATAACCTGATATGAGTCCTGCCAAGACAAAAAAGTCTGTGGGCTCACTGTTGTTGTTGGATTTCTTACGAACAACACAGAAACTGCATGTAGTGGTACAGATAAGTACAACACATTGGCCATTGTTGTAAAACCAGCATTGTTAGAACTTTCTCAAAAGAAAAGATGGACTGATTGTGACACACACTGGGTTATATGCATCGCCAGCCTCACTAGAATCTAGCCTGAAATGACATACACTATCAAAGATGCCATCAGCGTCACACCTCAGCAAGGCTGCCTGCTCTATTATCCAGTGGAGTGAACACACTGGAGGGGCTGAGAAGAACATATTTTCAATACTTCACTTCACAATTATTTCACACTTAAACTCTTCCAACCCAGGCCTCTTTCAAATCAATGCATACAACACATACATACATTGCATAAACCATAAGATACCTTTTCCGACATGACAAACTTACACCTGAACAAACACTAGATGCAAACTTAATATCTGCAGCGCTTTATAGTAAACCTTTGGACTGCATTTTATACAGCACCTTTCTAGTCTTATCGACCACTCAAAGTGCTTCACAACATGTCAATGTTCACCCATTCACACACACATTCATACATTGATGGCAGATGCTGCCACGCAAGGTGCCAACCTGCTCATCAGGAACGATACAGTGCTTCCTTCCCAAAGCGCCCCACAATGTTGCTATGCTCACCCATTCACACATACTCACATACTTTGGGGTTCAGAATCTTGCACAAGGGCACTTCAACGTGAGGACCGGAGGAGTCGGGGATCGAACCACTGACCTTCTGATTAGTGGACAACCCGCTCTACCTCCTTAGCCACAGCCGGCCCATTGTAAGCATGATGTGTATTCTCTCCTGATTTCGTGGTGTGAGTGTTTTCTTCTGTAAGCACGTATTAGCTGAATCAATCTCATGGAGCCAGAAAGGATAGGATTCCCCCACCAGCTGTCTACTAGCTGAAATGAAACCTCTCTCACACACGAGCACAATGCAATAAACTGCAGTATGACATAAGTTGCGATGCGTAGGAGATGCATTACATCTGTCCATCACTTACAGATTGATTTTTAGAAATGATTTTCATTCCTCAACATGGTGCTGCAGCATTAAGAATAACTCTTACCACACACAAAAAACTAAAAGAAAAGGAAGTTATTAGCTTTTACATTTAATTTATAACTAGATGTTTAATGAAAACAGGTTTATGATTACACGTCAGTGAGAGCTGTATTATGAAGACACAAGACACAAAATATCTATTCTGTGTTAACAGTGCATGTGATGGAATTCCTGCCTTAGTACTATTTAAGTAGTGAAGGAAGTCACTGTGAGAAAATTATACAAAATTGACAATTTTCATTGTCATTTTGTTGACAATTTGTATCACAGGTTGTTACTCTTTTATACATTTTTGTGCCTGAAATTACGTAGACTAAAACCTCCATCGCTAAAAACACATTCATTAAGAATGATGATGCAAATAATGCTTTATCAAAGTAAATTGAAGAACATTTTTTACTCAAAGACTTTATAGCAAAGCATGTCCGTATGAATCAAATTAGGCATTTTGGTGCTGTGATATTGAACTGGCTTGTGTTTTAATTTTATTACGACTAATGTGTTTTGACATATGCTGAGGTGACACTTGGACATCTGCCACGACTTTGAAGCTTCTAGTAATAGCAAAGATATTTTCTCCTAGAGGTTTCAACACTGAAAATATCTTTTGTAAAGGTCCTCTTATCACATAAATATACGATAAAGGTGACTCTGATGCATTATCTTGATATCAGACCTGTAATCACAATGATTCACTGTTAAAACTAAATCAGTATAGTTTATAAAGAATGGTACATATCCACACGATTGGAGACTAAAGTGATTATAATGCTTGCATCAATGTATTTATTGAAAAAGGGTTACCAAACGGCACATTTATTTGAGTATGTATGTGTATTTTGTGTTACAATATCACCATCAGTCTGTAATACTGAATGAAACTAACAAATATGACTAACACGACCAGAGAGAAGGACCCTGTAGAGAACAAAGATTTGACAGTGATATAATTGCCATTTTGTGTGTCCTTTGTTTCCTACGTCATGCTGAAGAGTAAGGGAACAAAACTCTAATAAGATAAATAAAGATGATGCAAACAAGAGAAACAAAGCTTTTGTGGACTTGATAAATATTTGGTCTCTGGGTGCTCACATCAGTGTGTGCAGAGCACAGAAGTGAAAGGTCTGTTCTTAGAATAGAGATTGACAGTTGATACAAAGAGGTGGTTATCCAATTTTGCACCAATCACAGAGGCAGCAGCCTCTCCAAACTGCGTTCAGATGTCAAGAGCACTTTTATATGAGAAGGTAATTAAAAATTCAACAAAAGAGCTTTTCAGTGCAGATGTAGGGGTGGGAGGGAGCCACAGTGACGAGGGATAGAAAGTGGTAGAAACTCGTGTCAGAAGTGAGAACGTGTGTGTGTGAGGGAGCAAAAGTGAGCAACAGTTCACCCATCATTTATTCTGTTCCGACTATAATTAGGACTCATTTATAAAACCAGAGATGAAAAGGTAAGCCAAACTCTGCGCCACACTTGTGAAAAGATTTCAAATGATTAAAATTCAGCAGAAGACTACATCACACATAGCACTTGTCCAACTTTTTCTCATGCCAGCAGATTCAAACACGCACACACAGATACACAAACACTCATGCACTCACAGCTCGTTAGTGTCTGATTGGCAGTGGAACATCTGGAGAGGTAATTGGCACATTTCTTGTCATTAACGAAGGGAAATTGCCACATGTCAGCTGTCATAAAGAGAGGGAGTCTTCCTGTCTGGTCGGGGGCAGCCAAGTGACAGAGAGAGAAAGACAGTGTGAAGGAAAGAGTTCAACATAAACCTAGAGAAGAAGAGAAGGAGATGGACAAAAAGCAAGACAGGTAGCACAGGAGGACACATCAGGAGGAAGATATATCACCACTGAGAGCCAAGGACAGACAAGAAAAAACAAACGTGTCTTTAGGGAGGAAAAAGTTTACTAAGCGGTGACTTTTAATTGAAGAGCTGAAGTGAAAGAGAAGCAATAAAGCAAGAGGTAACCAAAGAAGATCCCACTGAGAAGAGACAGGTTTTTCATCTCTTTAGATCTGGAAAATCCATAGATCTATATATACTGGATGGTAGAGGAAAATAAAGACAGGTTAGAAAAAGAGATATGTCAAAGGAGGTGCTGTACAGTGTAGAGAAGGGAAATCACTGATGTTCTTTGTGAATCAGTGACATACAGGCCAATAGAGACCTTGTGTACAGGTGCCCTGTTTCATTAATATGATCAAGCAGACAGAGTAGGTCAGTATAGGCCTGTCAAGATCTTGTCTTTAGCTGTAGTGATTTGTGGATGCCTTTGATAGACTGAAACTGTGTCTCATTTTAGGGGCTGGATCCTCTGAAATGTGTAAATGATGGGGGGACAAAATCCGCAGTCCTCATTTTGCGCAAAAATATATTCAAAAGTTTATTTGAATCTTATATAAGGCTTCAGTAGTCTGAGTTAGTCAAATAAAGTGCATAACATCCAAAATAAGTCTTTTGAGTGCAAAATTCCCTTTTTTTGTTCCCCTGGACAGTGTTTCCTCCAGTGCAGCTGCAGTGGAAGGATAGTAGGAAAAAAGGGAATTTTTCACTAAAAAGACTGTTACTTTAGAATGTATTCTCTTGATTTGACTAACTCAGACTGCTGAAGCCACATATAAGCCTCAGATAAACTTCAGAATATATTTTTACACAAAATGAGGACTGTGGATTTTGTCACCCATCACTTACAGTCAACTCATGTTAGGAAGAGATATTTAAACAGCTGGTATGAACAGGAGGAATGATTACAGCAAGCAAAACCTGCTTCAGTCCTCATATGGGCACCACCTATTATTGTAAGACAGACTTGAAAAACTGTGAACCTATCTTTTAATGACATTTTCAGCTAATCCTCCTTGTAAGTCGGGAAACATCACATTACCACGTTGTATCAACCAGGTATTTGTCTTCAAGTGAACACTGGTCACTAGTAAGAACAGCACATAAACTAGATCATGAAAAATCCACTGCAAGGTGTATAGATATAGGTGAAGCCAGACATATACCACTTTGTGTGTTGTTATTATTACAATAAAATTAAAGTTACATGGATATATTCTCCATTTAAGGTTCCACTGAATAGTGTCAATACTTCCTTAATGTGATTCCTGTTAAAATGACATGGAGCAGAGCATTATACAATATATGATGAGTCAAATGTAAACCAATAAGATGGACAGAAAAGTCAGATCAAATTGTTCAGAAATTTGTGATGACTTCATTGGTCCTACAGAGAAGCATGTGTTCACCAATGAAGATGCACTTTTTCCTGAAAGTTCAAGTGCTTATGCTGTGGGACCTTTAACCTCATGTACTACTTGACAGTTGATTATCATTTGTAGAAGTATGAGGACAACTGCCTTGTGATAAATGTGTACTATTTAGGCTTTCAAGTTAAAAAGTAGCACCAAAATGTGCTATTAGTGTTGGTCTCTGTGTGGCTAGACCGTCTCTTTTAGGGTGGAGGCACATTTAGCCTTGAGTTTCAGTGTCCACTGTCGCTTCTTCTCCGAGCAAACATTACTGTCTGCGGACCTGGCTACAGCAGCGACGTGGGAGTAACTGTTGAGTGGGATGTTTCTGTGCTCTGCCAGGGTGTGCCAGCACAACACTAATTAGCCAAATATACAGAACACACTGTATACAATCCACTCACTTGTTAAGAACCAGTGCAAGGCAAAACCATTCATTACTCATCGCTGTTGTGTCAGAAATAGAACGTACAGCAGAGTGTGGGGGAGGAAAAGGGGTGTGAAAAGGAAGAACGGGGAGAAAAAAAAAAATGTTCCACAGCAATGTGCGAGACTCTTCTACAGAGAAGTCATTATGAGCTCTCCTGCTTCTCCACAGGAAGTCTAACTATCTACCCGATGTAATTTATTCATTTCCATTTTTTCACAGCATACATCCGCTCCAGGCTTGAATGACACACCTGGAGAATGAGCCACAAAAGGTTACAAACTGATTATTCAATCATCCACTATGAGACAACAAGCCATATGTTCTGCCTGCGTGACAAGTATGGAAATGTGAGCTGTATAAATATTAACAAGTCGAAATACACTAAGGTGTGATATCTTGAGATGCAATGAGAAAAATGTTTGTATGTATGTGTACGCCTGTGCTACTTGTATTTATATCTGTGTGTGTGTGTTTGTGAGGGTGCATATGGAGGAGCAGGAATGGGAGGAGGCAGGAGGGTGAGGTTGGGTAATAGAGGTGGAGTTGGAGTG
This sequence comes from Thunnus albacares, assembly GCF_914725855.1. NCBI lineage: Eukaryota > Metazoa > Chordata > Actinopteri > Scombriformes > Scombridae > Thunnus > Thunnus albacares. Next base: position 15,530,421 of record NC_058123.1, on the reverse strand, counting down.
GTTATTACTGAATGTGTCCATACAAAGGAAGGATCACTGAGACTCCAGCCAGGAGTAATGACCTCCTTCTGCTCAGTCCTGCCTGAAGCCTTAGTCTGCTGAAGAATAGCCATTTCTTGAACTAGGTCCTAGTTCTAGCTCCACCGTTGCTTTTTTTGTCTTGTTTGTTGAGGAGGTATCTACAGTATAAAAAAGGATTTGTTTAGAATTTGGTGTACAAATCATCTTTGGCCCAAGGATCGGTTAATGATATGGTGATGATGTGAGTATGGGATCTCTGCCATTATACTTTTTGTTTTTAAGCCAAAATTATTATTCTATATTCTCATGGTGGGTGGACAAGTGAATTTACAAGTTGGCTACTGAGAGGCATGGCACGCACACGCTATCTTATGAGAAATATTAAATGATAAACTGATATAAACTATTACAGCTTTCGCCAGTGAGAGAACTGTGTAATACACTCTGTGCACGCAGTCCTTGGTCTCCTTGAGTCTCCTCTGGCCTTTAGAAAAGCTTAGACGATAACTCCACCAAGGGAGAGGCTTTTTGTGCTGTGATAGAGGTCAGTACTCGCTCTCTGTGTACAATACAACCTTCAGGAGCAAGGATAAAAATGCTGGAACCAATTCACGAGCTCAGTGCAAACAGTTCAAAGACTATTTTCAAGTGATAAAGAAACTTTTTACCCAAAAATGA